>NC_132923.1:91874136-92482636 GCF_047675955.1 Chlorocebus sabaeus
AATAAGTTTATGTGGTATCTTCTTATTGTCCCCCCAAAAACACCGCTCGTTACAGAAAAGGTAAAAGTTACATATAAATTAATATAAAAATGATCAGCAAACAAATACAAAAATAGAACAAAGGATATGATCAGACAGTTCACAGGAAAGGAGATACAAGTGGTTTTTAGACAACTAAAATGTCTGGTATCACATTAGAAATACAAATTAAAATTAGCCTGAGATAACATTTTTTACTGATCTGATTGGCAAAAATCAACAAATTTGATAATGTGCATTCATGTGAGGAGTGCCAAGTGGGGAGTGGTGGTAGCCTGCAAGGAGTTTCAGATTCCAAGCAGGATAAGGAAGAGGACTACAGATCTAAGGAAATAAATGAATGATAAGCATAATAAACATGAAGAAAACTATACCAAGGCACATCATAACCAAAATGCTTAAAACCAATAATAGAAGAGGAAATCTACTTAAAAGCAATCAGAGTAAAAAAGATACATTACAGGCCGGGCGCGGTGGCTCACGCCTGTAATCCCAGCACTTTGGGAGGCCGAGGCGGGCAGATCACAAGGTCAGGAGATCGAGACCATAGTGAAACCCCGTCTCTACAAAAAATAGAAAAAATTAGCCGGGCGCGGTGGCAGGCGCCTATAGTCCCAGCTACTTGGGTGGCTGAGGCAGGAGAATGGCGTGAACCCGGGAGGCGGAGCTTGCAGTGAGCCGAGATTGCGCCACTGCACTCCAGCCTGGGCGACAGAGCGAGACTCCGTCTCAAAAAAAAAAAAAAAAAAAAAAAAAAAGATACATTACAGACAAAGGACAAAAAAACAAGTATGAGAACAGATTTATCATTAGAAACAATGTAAGCCAGAAAACAGTGGGAAAAAAAATCCCTGAAAGTACTTTTTTTAAAAAAATCATCAGGCCAAGCATGGTGGCTCACGCCTATAATCCCAGCACTTTGGGAGGCCAAGGCGGGCAGATCACTTGAGGTCAGGAGTTTGAGAACCCCGTCTCTACTAAAAATACAAAAATTAGCTGGGCATCGTAGTGCACACCTGTAGTCCCAGCTACTCAGGAGGCTGAGGCACGAGAATCACTTGAACCTGGGAGGCAGAGGTTGCGGTGAGCTGAGATCTCACCACTGCACTCCTGCCTGGGTGACAAAGTGAGACTCCATCTCAAAACAAAACCAAAAACTATCAAACTAGAATTTTATACCAATGAAAATATATTTCAGAAACAAAGATGAGGCCAGGTGCAGTGGCTCACACCTGTAATCCCAGCACTTCAGGAGGCCAAGGCAGAAGGATCACTTGAGACCAGGAGTTTGAGACTAGCCTGGGCAACATAGCAAGATCCTGTCTTTACAAAAAATTTTTAAAATTAGCCAGATGTACTGGCAAGCACCCGTAGTCCCAGCTACTGAGGAGGCTAAGGTAGAAGAACTGCATAAGCGCAGGAGTTAGAAACTGCAGTAAGCTACCACCATGACACTGCACTCCAACCTGGGTGACAGAGCAAGACCCTGACTCTTAAAAAAAAGAGACAGAGAGAGAGAGGAACTGAAAATCTTTTTCAGACAACCACAGTACAATTAAAAATTGATGATAAAAAGATATTTAGAAAATATCTTAAGTTTGTGGAAATTAAACCACGTACATGTATATTACTCATGGAGCAAAGAAAAAAAATCACAAGAAAATTAGAAAATCTTTTGACTATATGAAAATGAAAGCACAAGTCAAAATTAGTGAAATGTAGCTAAGGTTTTCTTACACATTTTTAGCAATAAATGAAAAATGCTTCAAATCAGTGATCTCAGATTTCACTTTTTTTTTTTTTTTTTTTTTGAGACGGAGTCTCGCTCTGTTTCCTAGGCTGGAGTGCAGTGGTGCAATCTCTGCTCACTGCAAGCTCCACCACCCCAGATTCATGCTATTCTCCTGCCTCAGCCTCCCGAGTAGCTGGGACTACAGGTGCCCGCCACCATGCCCGGCTAATTTTTTTGTATTTTTAGTAGAGACAGGGTTTCACAGTGTTCGCCAGGATGGTCTCGATCTCCTGACCTCATGATCCACCCGCCTCAGCCTCCCAAAGTGCTGGGATTACAGGCGTGAGCTGCTGCACCCAACCCAGATTTTACTTTAAGAAGTCAGAAAAATAAAACCCAAAGTAAGCATAGGAAAGGAAATAATAAAGATCAGAGCAGACAGGTGCAGTGGCTCATGCCTGTAATCCCACCACTTTGGGAGGCCAAGGAAGGCAGATGACTTGAAGCCAAGAGTTCAAGACCAGCCTGGCTAACATGGCAAAACTCCATCTCTACCAAAAATACAAAAAAAAAAAAAATTAAGTGGGCATGGTGGCACACGCCTATAATCCCAGCTACTCGGGAGGCTGAGGTACTATAATCATCTGAACACAGGAGTTGGAGGCTGCAGTGAGCCAAGATCACACCAATGCACTCCATCCTGGGCAACAGAGTAAGACTCTGTCTCAAAAAAAAAAAACCAGAGCAAAAACCAATGACATAGAGAATAATCAATGAAACCAAAAGCTGATTCTTTGAAAAGATCAATTAAGGCTGGGCACGGTGGCTCACGCCTGTAATCCCAACACTTTGGGAGCCGAGGCAGGTGGATTGCTTGAGATCAGGAGTTCGAGACAAGGCTGGCCCAATGGCGAAACCCTGTCCGTCCTAAAAAATACAAAAATTAGCCGGGCATGGTGGTGGGCGCCTGTAATCCCAGCTACTCAGGAGGCTGAGGCAGGGAGAATTGCTTGAACCAGGGAGGCAGAGATTTCAATGAGCCGAAATCACGCCACTACACTCCATCCTGGAGGACAGAGTAAGGCTCTATCTCAAAAAAAAAAAAAAAAAAAGAATGAATGAAAACATAAATCAAATTGAAATGCCTATCTAGACTGATCAAGAAAAAAGGAGATAAAAGGCAGAAATGACCAATATCAGGAATGAGAAAGGTGATATCACTACAGATTCTAAAGATATCAAAATGGTAATAGGAGAATATTACAAAGAGCTTTATGCCAGTAAATTCAACAACACAGATGAAATGGACTAACTCCTTCGAAAACAAAACTGTCAAACTTCGCTTAAGAATAAATAAAAGCCAGGGCCAGGCTCACACCTGTAATCCCAGCACTTTGGGAGGCCGAGGCGGGTGGATAACCTGAAGTTAGGAGTTCAAGACCAGCCTGGCCAACACGGCAAAACCCTGTCTCTACTGAAAATACAAAAATTAGCTGGGCATGGGCCGGCTGCGGTGGCTCACGCCTGTAATCCCAGCACTTTGGGAGGCCGAGGCAGGCAGATCACGAGGTCAGGAGATCGAGACCATCCTGGCTAACATGGTGAAACCCCGTCTCTACTAAAAATACAAAAAAATTAGCCAGGCGTGATGGCGCATGCCTGTAGTCCCAGCTACTCAGAAGGCTGAGGCAGGAGAATGGCGTGAACCTGGGAGGCGGAGCTTGCGGTGTGCTGAGATTGCGCCACTGCGCTCCAGCCTGAGTGACAGAACAAGACTCCGTCTCAAAAAAAAAAAAAAAAAAATTAGCCGGGCATGGTGGCACATGCCTGTAACCCCAGCTACTCAGGAGGCTGAGGCACAAGAATCGCTTGAACTGGGAGGCAGAGGTTGCAGTGAGCCCCGAGATCATGCCACTGCACTCCAGCCTGGGCAACAGAGCGAGACTCCATCTCAATCAATCAATCAATCATTAAAGGCCAAAGTGACTCACACCTGTAATCCTAACACTTTGGGAGGCTGAGGTGGGAAAATCATTTAGAGGACAGGAGTTAGAGACCAGCCTGGGTAACATAGTGAGACCTTCTCTCTGCAAGAAATTTAAAAACTAGCTGGGCATGGTGGCACCCACCTGTAGTCCCAGCTACTCAGGAGGCTAAAGCAAGACAATTGCTTGAGCCCAGGAGTTTGAGGTTACAGTGAGCTATCGTGCCACTGCCTGGATGAGAAAGTGAGACTCTGTCTCTAAAAACATAACTATAAACAGGTAGGTAGGTCAAAAAAAAATGAACCAGCTATATGTCCAAAAGAATTGCAAGCAGGAACTCAAACAGATAGTTGTACAACAGTGTTTATAGTAACATTATTCATAATAGCCAAATGTTCATCAACAGGTGAATGGATAAACAAAATGTGGTATATACAGACAATGGGATATTATTGAGCCATAAAAGGAATGAAAGTCTGATACATGCTACAACATGAGTGAACCTTGAGAACATGCTAAGTGAAATAAACTAGACACAAAAGGATAAATATTGTATGATTTGACTTACATGAGATACCTAAAATAGCTGCAGTCAGGAAATATCAATGGATTCAAAGCTAGTGCATGAACATTTGAAGAACAGGATATTCATATAGTCTCAAAGTATCTCTTCACAAAATACTTATCAATTATAGAGGAAAAATGTGTAACTTTACAAATTGGGAAACCTGGCCAACACCACTTTAATCAACTAGTCACAGTTAATATCATCAGAAATGGATGAAGTCAAAAACGTAGATTAGCCGGCCGCGGTGGCTCAAGCCTGTAATCCCAGCACTTTGGGAGGCCGAGGCGGGTGGATCACGAGGTCAGGAGATCAAGACCATCCTGGCTAACGCGGTGTAACCCCGTCTCTAGTAAAAATACAAAAAAAACTAGCCGGGCGAGGTGGCAGGCGCCTGTAGTCCCAGCTACTCGGGAGGCTGAGGCAGGAGAATGGCGTAAACCCAGGAGGCGGAGCTTGCAGTGAGCAGAGATCGCGCCACTGCACTCCAGCCTGGGTGACAGAGCAAGACTCCGTCTCAAAAAAAAAAAAAAAAAAAACGTAGATTACTTGATAGGAAACAATAAGAACTCAGCATCACTTCTGTGATGTTACAGCCAAAAGTGTACATCTAATAAGGAAACATCAGGAATACCAAATAAAGGACATGCTACAAAATAACTAACCTGCAAAAGTGTCAAGGTTGTGAATGTCAAGGAAAGATGGGGAAATTTTTCCGAACTGAAGAAGACTTAAAGACACATGACAAACTAAGTGCAACATGTGAACTTGTATAAAATCTTTTTGCTACAAAAGACATTTTGGGGACAATTGGTGGAACTTGAATGTGGTCGGTGGTAGGTATCTGTTAATTTGCTGCTTTTGATGGTTGTCTTGCGGGTGTAGAAGAGTGTCTTTGTAGGAAATACACACCACGATAGGAGTGATGGGGCATCAAGTCACTTACTTTCAAATGGTTCAAAGAGAAGAAAAAAACATTTCTGTTCTATTCTTCAAACTTTTCTTTAAGTAAAATTATTTCAAACTAAAGGATTTGTTTTAAATTTTATTTTTTAGTAGAGACGAGGTCTTGCTATGTTACCCTAGCTGGCCTTGAACCCCTGGCCTCAAGTAATCCTCCCACCTTGAGCTCCCAAAATGCTGGGATTACAGGTGTGAGCCACCACACTTAGCCAAGGAAAAATTATTATTTTTATTTATTTATTTTTATATTTTGAGACAGAGTCTCGCTCTGTCACCCAGGCTGGAATGCAGTGGCGTGATCTCGGCTCACTGCAACCTCCGCCTCCCGGGTTCAAATGATTCTCATGCCTCAGCCTCCCAAGGAGCTGGGACTACAAGCGCCCACCACCACGCCCAGCTAATTTTTGTATTTTTAGTAGAGATAGGGTTTTGCCATGATGGCCAGGCTGGTCTCGAACTCCTGACCTTAGGTGATCCACCCACCTTGGCCTCCCAAAGTGCTGGGATTACAGGCATGAGCCACCACTCCTGGACAGCAAGGAGAATTTTTGATAAAAAATTATGTTGACAAAGGTGTGGAGAAACCTTTTTAAAACTCAACTATATGTTGTCTATAAGAAACCTACTTAGACACAGATAGATTAAAAGTAGAGAGGGAACCAGTAACCTAAATGTAAGAGCTAAAGCCTTAAAACTCTTACATGAAAACATAGGAATAAGTCTTCATGACCTTGGGTAAGCCAATGGATTCTTAGCTATGACATCAAAAGCATGAGCAACAAAAAAATATATATAGATAGGTAAATTAGATTTCATCAAAATTTAAATCTTGTGTGCATCAAAGAGCATTATCAAGAAAGTGAAAAGAGCAGCCAGGCATGGTGGCTCACGCCTGTAATCCCAGCACTTTGGAAGGCCAAGGTGGGCGGATCACCTGAGGTCAGGAGTTCAAGACCAGCCTGGCCAACATGGCGAAACCCCGCGTGTACTAAAAATACAAAAATTAGCTAGATGTTGTAGCGCATGCCTGTAGTCCCAGCTACTTGGGAGACTGAAACAGGAGAATCACTTGAACCTGGAGGCAGAGGTTGCAGTGAGCCGAGATCATGCCACTGCATTCCAGCCTGGGCGACAGAGTGAAACTCCACCAAAAAAAAAAAAGAGAAAGAAAGAAAAAAAAAAAGAGCGAGACATGGTGATTCACACCCATAATCCCAGTGGCTTGGGAGGATCACTTGAGCCTGGGAGGTCAAGGCTGAAGTGAACCATGATCACACGACTACACTGCAGCCTAGGCAAGAGTAAGACCTTTTCTCAAAAAATAGGCCGGGTGAGGTGGTTCATGCCTGTAATCCCAGCACTTTGAGAGGCCGAGGCAATCACGTGAGGTTAGGAGTTTGAGACCAGACTGACCAACATGGAGAAACCCTGTCTCTACAAAAATACAAAAATTAGCCGGGCATGGTGGCAGGTACCTGTAATCCCAGCTACTCAGGAGGCTGAGGCAGAAGAATCACTTGAACCAGGAGGCAGAGGTTGCAGTGAGCTGAGATCATGCCACTGCACTCCAGCCTGGGCAACAGAGCGAGACTCTGCCTCAAAAAAAAAAAAAAAAAAAATTAATAAAAATAATTATAAAATAAAATCAATAATCTAAGCTTGCACATTAGTAAAATAGAGAAAGAATAACAATCAGTTTATAAGTTAAGCTTCCACATTGGGCAAATAGCGAAAGAAGAGCAATGTAAATCTAAAGTTAGTGGAAGAAAATAAATAACAAAAATTAGAGCAGAAATCAGTGAAATTGAAAGTAGAAAAACAGCAGGCAAAAATCAATAAAAGCAAGAGTGATTCTTTGAAAAGATCAATAAAATTGATAAACCTTTAGGCTAACCAAGAAAAAAGAGAGGAGATGTAAATTGCTAATATTATAAATGAAAGAGGGGCCATCAGTACTGATCCCATGGACATTAAAAGGATAATAAAAAATTTTTTGAACTCTATGCCCACCAATTTGATAACTTAGATAATTAGATGGACCAATTTCTTGAAAAACACTATCTACAAAAACTCACAGAAGGAGAAATAAATAATCTGAATAGGCCCATATTTGTTAGAGAAATTGAATTAATAATAACCTTCCAAAACAGAAAACACCAGGCTCAGATTATTTCACTGGCGAGTTCTACCAAATATTTAAGGAATAAATGGTACTGATTGTCTAAAGTCTCTTCCAGAAAATAGAAGCAGAGGAAACACTTGCTTATTCTATGAGGCCAGCATTACTCTAAAACAAAACAAAATAAAGACATTACAAGAAAGGAAAAGTACAGATCAGTATGACTCATGAGCATAAATGCAAAAATCCTGAACAACTTTAGCAAATCAAACCCAACAGTGTATAAAAAGAATGAACCATAAGTAGGATTTATTTCAGGTATGTTAGTTATCTCAATGCTTGAAAATCAATTAATGGAATCCATTAATTCCATTAATGGAATTTATTCTTTCCACAGGCAAAGAAGAAAAGTCATTCATCAGTAAATGCAGGAAAAGCATAACTGACACCCATTCATAATTTTAAAAAACGCTTAGCAAACTAGGAATAGAGGAGAACTGCCTCAACTTGATAAAGAACTTCTACCAAAAAACCTACAATTACCTTCTGGGTGTGGTGGCTCACACTTGTAATCCTAGCACTTTGGGAGGCCAAGATGAGAGAATTGCTTGAGCCTGGGAGTTCAAGACCAGCCTGGACAACATAGCAAGACCTCATCACTACTAAAAAATAAAAAATAGCCAGTTGTGGTGGGCACACTCCTGTAGTTCCAGCTACTTGGGAGGCTGAGGCAAGAGGATCACTTGAGCCTGGGAAGTCAAGGCTGCAGTGAACCGTGATTGTGTACTGCACTCCAGTCTGGGCAAAAGAGCTTACAGACAAAAAATTAAAACCTACAGCTATAACTACCATTACACTTAATGGTGAGAAACTAGATGCTTTCCCTTTAAGATCAGG
The DNA here is from genome assembly GCF_047675955.1 of Chlorocebus sabaeus. Lineage (NCBI taxonomy): Eukaryota > Metazoa > Chordata > Mammalia > Primates > Cercopithecidae > Chlorocebus > Chlorocebus sabaeus. The sequence goes on from NC_132923.1 coordinate 91,882,437, forward strand.
AATAAGACAAGGATGTTCCCTCTTGCCACCTCTATTCAGCATCATACTAGAAGTTCCTAACTAATACAATAAGATAGGAAAAGGAAATAAATGATACACAGATGCTCCCTGACTAATGACAGGGTTATGTCCCAATAAACCCATCATAAGGATCAAAAATTCTTAAGTGAAATCATTGTAAGCCAATTGGAAAGGAAGAAATAAATCTGTCTTTGTTCACAAAGACATGATTGACTATGTATGAATCCCAAAGAATCAATTTTTTAAAAAACTGGAACTAACAAGTAATTATAGCAAGTTTGCAGTATATAAGGTTAATATGCAAAATTCAATTGCTTTCCTATATGCCAGCAAAGAACAATTGGACTTTGAAATTAAAAACACAGTACTATTTACATTAGCACCCCAAAAATGAAGTACTTAGGAATAAATCTAACAAAATATGTATAAGATCGATATAAGGAATACTGTAAAACTTGGATGAAAAAAATCAAAGATGACTTAAATAAATAGAAATGGTCCATGTTCATGGATAAAAAGAATGTATATTAGAAGGTCAGTTCTTCCCAACTTGATTTATAGATTTAACACAATCCCAATCAAAATCCCAGCAATTTATTTTGTGCATATCAACAAACCCTTTCTAAACTTTATGTTGAAAAACAAAAGACCTAGAATAGCCAACATAATATTGAAGAACAAGTCAGAGGCCTGATACTACCCAGTGGAAACACTTACTGTAATATTAATCAAGACAGTGTGGTACTGTTGAAAAACTGACAAATAGATCAATGGAACAAAATTAAAAGCTCAGAAATAGACTCACACAAATATAGTCAACTGATATTGAGAAAGGACCAAAAGATTGTCTTTTCAACAAATGGTGCTAGAAAATCTGGACATTCACATGCAAAAAGAAATATAGACACTGACCTTAGACCTTTCACAAAAATTAACTCAAAATGGATCATAGACCTAAGACACATGCACCCGTATGTTTATTGCGGCACTATTCACAATAGCAAAGACTTGGAATCAACCCAAATGTCCATCAGTGACAGATTGGATTAAGAAAATGTGGCACATATACACCATGGAATACTATGCAGCCATAAAAAAGGATGAGTTTGTGTCCTTTGTAGGGACATGGATGCAGCTGGAAACCATCATTCTTAGCAAACTATCACAAGAACAGAAAACCAAACACCGCATGTTCTCACTCATAGGTGGGAACTGAACAATGAGATCACTTGGACTCGGGAAGGGGAACATCACACACCGGGGCCTATCATGGGGAGGGGGGCGGGGGGAGGGATTGCATTGGGAGTTATACCTGATGTAAATGATGAGTTGATGGGTGCTGACGAGTGATGGGTGCAGCACAGCAACATGGCACAAGTATACATATGTAACAAACCTGCATGTTATGCACATGTACCCTAGAACTTAAAGTATAATAAAAGAAAAAAAACACACACACACAAAACTATAAAATGTCTAGAGGATGGCCAGGCGCAGTGGCTCACACCTGCAATCCCAGCACTTTGGGAGGCTGAGGCAGGTGGATCATCTGAGGTCAGGAGTTAAAGACCAGCCTGGCCAACATGGTGAAACCCCATCTCTACTAAAAATATAAAAATTAGCTGGGTGTGGTATCACGTACCTGTAATCCAAGCTACTCAGGAGGCTGAGACCAGGAGAATATCTTTAACCCAGGAGGCGGAGGTCGCAGTTAGCCTGCACATGAATGTTTGAAGCATCTTTATTTATAATTGCTCCAAACTGGAAGTAACCAAGATGTTCTTCAAAAGGTGGATGGATAAATAAATTGTCGTATATCCATAGAATTGATTACTATTTCTAAATAAAAAGACATGGCTTCTCAAGCCACACACACTCAAAAAAAAAAAAAGACATGGAAGTTTTGGGTGTAAACTCTGAGGGAAACAAAGATATAGAGGAACCTTAAATGTGTATTGCATGTTGTAAGAAGCCAATCTGTATTATCTCACTAGCCTTTAAGTTTAAAAAAAAAAAGAAAAGAAAGAAAAAAGCCAGTCTGAAAAGGCTACTTACTGTATGCTTCCAAGTATATGATATTCTGGAAAAGGCAAAACTATGAAAACAGTAAAAAGATCAATAGTTGCCAGGGACTTAGAGGGAATGGAGAAAGGGATGAACAGATAGAACACAGAAGATTTGTAGAGAAGTGAAACTATTTTATATGACACTGTAATAGCAGATTAATAACACACGTTTGTCAAAACCCATACAACTGTATAACACAGAGTGAACCCTAATGTAAACTGTAGACTTGAGTTAATAATATATGCATATTGGTTCATCAAATGTACCACACTAATAATAATGTAGTCAGCCCTCTGTATCTGTGGGTTCTGCATCTGTGGATTCAACCAACCGTGGATCAAAAATATTCAGGAAAAAAAACTCGTCAAAGCTCCAGAAAGCAAAACTTTAATTTGCTGGGCACAAAGCACTATGTTGAATCCACATGTAATGATGTATAGACATTGTATTAGATATTATAAGTAATCTAGAGGTGATTTAAAGTATAGGGGAGGATATGATGGTAGGTTATGAGAGACTTGAGCATCCTCAGATTTTGGTATCCAAGGGAAGTCATGGAACCAATCTCTCACAGGTGCGGAGGGATTACTGTATTAATACTGGTTTACCAAATATGCCACATTAATATAAGATGTTAATAATAGGGGATATATGGGAATTCTCTGTACTATCTGATCAATTTCCTGTAAACCTGAAACTGCTCTAAAGACGTAGTCTATTAACTTAAAAAACTTTTTAAAGATGATAGAAGAATAAAGGAAATCTCTTGCATAATCCTGGCACCCAAAAACAACTATGAATAAGACGTTTGCAGCCGGGCGCGGTGGCTCAAGCCTGTAATCCCAGCACTTTGGGAGGCCGAGACGGGCGGATCACAAGGTCAGGAGATCGAAACCATCCTGGCTAACACGGTGAAACCCCGTCTCTACTAAAAAATACAAAAAACTAGCTGGGCGAGGTGGCGGGTGCCTGTAGTCCCAGCTACTTGGGAGGCTGAGGCAGGAGAATGGCGTGAACCCGAGAGGCGGAGCTTGCAGTGAGCTGAGATCCAGCCACTGCACTCCAGCCTGGGTGACAGAGCAAGACTCCGTCTCAAAAAAAAAAAAAAGACATTTGCATAAATATTCCTGGAGATTTTCTATTCATATATATTTACACACACTATGTATCTTTTTTATAAAAATAGAATCATAGAATATTATAAATTATTTATAATTCTCACAACAATCCTAAAGGTTATTGTTTCCATTTTATAGATGAAGTTATTGAACTCTTTCCTTTTTTTTTTTTTTTTTTTGAGACAGAGTCTCACTGTGTCACCCAGGCTGGAGTGCAGTGGCCCAATCTTGGCTCACTGCAACCTCCACCTCCCAGGTTCAAGTCATTCTCCTGCCTCAGCCTCCTGAGTAGCTGGGACTACAGGTGCACGCCACCATGCCTGACTAATTTTTGTATTTTTTTTAGTAGAGACAGGGTTTCACCATTTGGCCAGGCTGGTCTCGAACTCCTGACCTCAAGTGATTCACCCACCTCAGCCTCACAAAGTGCTGGGATTACAGGCAAGAGCCACTGCGCCCAACCTGAAGTCATTAAACTCTTAAATGGCTGAACCAGGTTCAGTCCCCAGTGTGTTTTATTCCAAAGCCTATAGTCATACCACCATTCCTCCTCTTTGACTTTATCAGCAGTTACAAAGCAAAACATAAGGCCTACTTTTTGTTCTATCTTTACTTAACATGTTTGTCCTTTATAAGATGTAGCAGTCTTTCATACACTACTGCCTTCGTCCAGCAACCTTCACTTCATATGATGTTATATTCCTTAACTCTTTGTGCTTTGTATAGAATCCCTGCCTATTGAATAAGAAGTGGTGGCCCTGCTCCTTTTTGCTCCAGGGAGCTGTAGTGAGAAGTCGACAGTGGGACTGTCATTCTTTTTTGGCAGTAATGTGGCTTTCTGTCTACTGTATAGCTCTGGAAATTCAAGTGTTCAAGAAAATTATTTCTGGTACTTAAAGATCCTGAGGGCAGAGGGTATTCAGTAGAGACAGATGAAAAGGTGGAGAGAATAGGACTCACATGGGGTCTGGGGAAGGGAGGAGCCTCAAATGTGTTTAGTGGAGACAGCTTGATAACCCAGAAGGGGCGGTAGCATTCAGAAGCATTCAATGAATTAATAGCAGCCATTTCATCCACCTGTTGAACTACCTGTTGCGATCAGCTGACTGTTTAGTAAAACATTAAAATAGACCCTTCCCCTGCTCTTGGCATCTATAGGAGACACTTTGAGACTCCAAACAATTCTGGAAGCAATACAGAAGCACATTCATTCTTCCTCCCTCATCTTCAAACTGGCCCAAGATGCATTCAAGATTGCTACTCCCACTGACAGTAGTACTGACAGCACCCTGCTCAACGTTGCCCTGGAACTTGGGTTACAGGTATGGAAGAAGAGTGGGCCATCCTCAGTTTAGACTTCTGGCCTAGTGACACTTGGGAGAAGGTAAGATCTCTGGGAGACTGGGCATAGGCCAAGTCTGGCTCTTTTTTTGTGCCCAGAACACAAGTTCTAGACAAGGGAAAAGGCAAGGATTTCATAAATTGGGCTCCACTTTTAAGTTAAGGCCAGAAGCAAGATACAGCTTTAGGCTCCATGGGGTCCCTGTCTTCTGTCTACCTCCCCATTACTGCAAGTCAAGTAAGGTATGATAATAAGGACTTTGCGGCACATCATCAGAGAAGCCTCCTATCTGATTGGTGGGAGAGCTAGGAAAGAAATTAAACTGTATTTTATATTTATCAGGGGAGAGACCACTGTTTAAAGCACCAGAAAATAGTTGTTGCATAAATGAACGGCAAGGGGAGGGAGAGGTCACAACAGTTAGGCATAGCCCACTGGAAAGGCCTCTTTTGTGCCCAGGTGATGCGGATGACCTTATCAACCCTTAACTGGAGACGCAGGGAGATGGTACGATGGTTGGTGACCTGTGCTACAGAAGTGGGTGAGTCTCCCACCTCCCTCTACTCCCAGTGGAAAGGGGTTTCTAGGCCCTACTCTTGGGACAGGACAGTGAATCCTTAGAGCTCTCATATTCCTATTCCTGATGGCCTAAGAAAGGATGGGGCTGCTGGTAGGAGAAGGTGGCCTCTGTTCAGCCAGCCCAAGCCCTGTCCTCATTGCTTGAACCATATCCTGATGTCAGCAGCACTTGATCCTCTCATCAGAGACATGTCTAAGAGAATGAATTTTCAGTTGTTACTCAAGTGCTCCCTTGGGAGGTAGTGGGCCCAGTGGTTTGGTCCCCATCCCTGTCCATGCTTGTGAAAAACCCCAGACAACTTGGAGGCTCAGGACCCTTTCTAAAGCCCAAAGCCCCAGCGCAAGACTCTACCCTGAGAGGCCCCACTTCAGCTAGAACCCCTGGCAGATCTGCAACCCATGCCTCAGGGCAAGCAAACCCCAGGCTGTACTGTCCCGTCCTTGTGAGGGGTCAAGAGCACCTGCAGAAACCTTCAACCCTCTAACCTGGGGAAAGAAGGGATAGAAAGAGACCCCAAACAGGGTCTGGCCATCTGGGATGCTCCCCTTGCCCTGGTTTGCCTCATATCATCTCAAGGTTGCTGAGGAAGGAGAACTCATCACTGCAGGCCAAGTTCAAACCCCAAATGGTAATCTGGGTAGACCTGAATCAGGACCCAGATGGCCACGGCTGAGCTCAGCCTCTCCCTGACAGGTGTGCGGGCCCTGGTGAGCATCTTGCAGAGCTGGTACACACTCTTCACCCCTACTGAGGCTACTAGTATTGTAGCTGCCACAGCCGTATCCCACACCACTATCCTGCGCCTCAGTCTTGACTATCCACAGCGGGAGGAACTGGCTAGCTGTGCTCGCACGCTGGCCCTACAGTGTGCTATGAAGGATCCACAGAGCTGTGCCCTGTCAGCCCTTACCCTCTGTGAGAAAGACCACATCGCCTTTGAGGCAGCCTATCAGATTGCCATTGATGCTGCTGCTGGTGGCATGACCCATTCGCAGCTGTTCACCATCGCCCGCTACATGGAGCTCCGTGGCTACCCGCTCCGTGCCTTCAAGCTGGCCTCACTGGCCATGAGCCATCTTAACCTGGCCTACAACCAGGATACTCATCCCGCCATCAATGATGTGCTCTGGGCTTGTGCTCTCAGCCACTCTCTGGGCAAGAATGAGCTGGCAGCTCTCATCCCCCTGGTGGTGAAGAGTGTGCACTGTGCCACAGTGCTTTCAGACATCTTACGACGCTGCACAGTGACTGCACCTGGCCTGGCCGGCATCCCAGGCCGCCGCAGCTCTGGAAAGCTCATGTCCACTGACAAAGCTCCATTGCGCCAGTTGTTGGATGCCACCATCAATGCCTATATCAACACTACACACTCACGCCTAACACACATCAGCCCTCGCCACTATGGAGAGTTCATTGAGTTTCTAAGCAAGGCTCGGGAGACCTTCCTGCTGCCCCAGGATGGCCACCTGCAATTTGCCCAGTTCATCGACAACCTCAAACAGATCTACAAAGGCAAGAAAAAGCTGATGCTGCTGGTGCGAGAGCGCTTTGGCTGAGAGAGCAGATAGCTCACCGCCAGGGCAGCCTGGGTTCCCAGGTAGTATCACGTCAGGCCAAGGACACTGAAACATTTGTCCACCCTGAGAGGACTCTGAGCACCTATGGCTGAGGCCAAAGGACCACAGGGCTAAGGATGGGGAAAGTCTAACTCTAGTTGATATGCCTACCTTGGCAAGCTTCTCACTACAGCCTACTGTTCATGGAGGAGCTGGGCCCTGCAGATCGACCAGAAACCCCACAACATGCCACCTCATGCCCCTGTATCCAGCGTGTCCTGAGCATTGGCCCTGTCTCCCTTGGCAAACACAGAACACTGTTCCGTCTCAGGGATTGCTTAACCAGAGAAACAAACACATCTATGGGACTGTAAATACTATAGTATATGTGTTGCTAATTATTGTAAACTTACAACTATTTATAATTGTGGTTTTGATTTGATGGGCACTTGAAGTAGCTGTGGGTAGGAGGATATGCTTATTTTCTGAGGAGACTCACAACCATTTCTCAGGTTTCCCTTGCAGAGTGTATGCTGGTAGCAGTGGAAGAGTGGGGGTGCCAAGGAGAAAAATGGCCAGTTAGAATCAATCCCAAGTCTAGTCTATGCAGAATCCCCCACCTACAGACAGGGCATTTATAGCCCAGTGGTGAGTGAGGGACAGAGGCCAGGACTGGACTTAGACTTTTGCCTCACAAAACTATGAGGACATTGAAGCTCCTGCCTCACACAACTTCTTCAGGAGCCTGCTGAACGCCTGAGAAACAAGTACAGGGAGAAGATGAAGGTCTGGGAAGCTGCTGAGTTCATAATATTCACCTTTGTGTTAGAGAGTGTGTGGTTTCATCTATAATCGTGTGTGTGTATCTGTATGGCTAAGTACATGTGTCTATGTGCATAGATATATCTGTGCATGCCTGTCTGTATGTGCACATATATATTTATGTGTATGTGTCAGTTCTATGGCTGTGTACCTGTGTGAATATGTGCACACTGGACTGGGTTTCTACCTGAGGATATACACATTTTGCATACATGTGAGGATGCACATCTATGTGCAAATGCACTGTTTGTGCATATTTAGTGTGTATGTGTATCTGGGCACACATGAGTGCATGTGTATAAACATGTTTGTATCTGTGTGTATGCTTGTTATCCATGCGCCCGTGTCTTTATATGTGTAACTGAGCATATTTCTACATGTAGGGATGTCTGTGTATTCATGTTTGAGGATCTGCATGAATGTATCCTTCCTTTTTGCCAAATTTCTCTTTCCTGTTCCTCTTAAATATCTCTCACCAGCTAAACGTTTGTTCCCCATCTCTGTGCCTCCTCTATTCATTCTCTCACCAAACAAGCTTCTAAGTACCAATCTCCCTCTGCCATCAGATTGGCTGTTTTAGCTCCACAGTTCTCTTCTCACCCCATACTTGCTTTCTTCCCCTGCCTTTCTACCTCAAGCTTCCTCTGCCTGCTTTTGTCACAGTCTCATTGCTCGCTGACTTGGAGGCTAGGGCTGGTCTGCTCTTAGCCTCTCCCTTCCTAATTTCTAGCCCTAGTGGGCAGCCCTGTCTTAGCCCTGGCTGACCTCCACAGTGTATCATGTTCCTGCTACCTTCCTGACCTCTATGCTCGGCCTGGAATTGTTACAGGAGGTAGCAAAGGCATTCAGAAGAGTCAGTTGGATACCAGTGTCTTGGTGTTTACTGTTTCATGTCTTAGTTCCTGAGTTAGGGGTGGGGTGTGATAGGGAAGGGGTGGTATAGCTAGAATGTGAACTAAGAACTTCTCCATCTGCTTTACTTTTTCTTTGACAAACTGTCACCTTTTTTACTCCAAACTGACGAAGAAGTTGTATTTGCCGTTTGTGGCTACTCAAGTCTTACTGTCCAGCCAAGGGCCCCTACGTCTCAGCCCAATGGGTTGGTTAAAAAAAAGAGAGAAGCCACTCTCATTCTGTATCACAGTTGCCCTTTTTTAGCAAGTGTGTGAACTCACAGTGCTTTTCTATGAATAAATCATGGATCACATAAACGATCATTTTTCTAAAAGTAGAAATTGTGTTCCTTCATGAAACCCATCTCTACCTTCTGCATTGCCCTGGCTGGGCCGGGAAGCTGGTTCAGCCTACAGCACAGTGGGCTCCTAGTGGTCCAAGGAGATGCAGAATAACAGATAAAGAATTTCTTGCCATACCAGACCCTTCTCCAGAGCTTACAGACACCTCAGAGCCTTGTCCTGGGAAGCAGGTACCACCAGAAGGGTGGAAACACCAAGATCTTGAGAAAATTAAAGGGGATGCTCAGAAAATAATATAAAGCAACCTTGAGTGCCAGAGGGTCTTTTGGTTTCAGAGGACTTCTTGCCTTGATGATGGACTTGTCTAAAGCTCCAATCCTAAGCAACCTAGCTCTGAGCTTTGATGTCCTCCCTATATTTTGGTGTCAAAGCTGAGGGTCCCTCAGCTTCTCCTTGCTCACCTAGACTCCATCTTCTTCCCCATGCCTCTCTGAAGTATTCTAACCCCTTCTGTGCCCCTTTTTGATGTATTATACTTCCCTTCCTCCCCAGATGTAAAGCCCTATCAATTTAGCCTTTGTATACTGTGAAGACCCCACCCATTTTTCTGCAAATGTCACAACCTGAACTGCTAGGAAAGCTCTACCCTACCCCATGTAGTTCTGAGACTTAGGTATCTAAGAGTAAGATGGGAGTGAGAATCCTTAAGTGCTCTGGTACATATTCAGTGATACCTAACCCCTATGACTTGTGAAGAGGACATAGAGAGGGTTCCCAGGGAAGGAGCAGAAGCTAAGAAGAACTGAGGATATGGGCACACATCTTTCACAAACAAAACTACACAACAGTTCAACTCTGAAACTTTTATTGTCCTGGAAACGATCAATCATCTGTTAGTGGTACTTGAGGGTAAAGGTGTACACTCAGTTCTGTCGAAGCAGACGTGAGTGTTTATGCACAGCATCCACAAAGGCACCCACATGTTCTGGGTCCATGTCAGGATAAAGCCCATGGCCCAGGTTGGCAATGTAGCGCTGTGGCCCAAAGTCATCCAGCATCTGCTTCACCAGCTGCCCAATCTCCTCCTGGGGGACCAACAGGGCACTGGCTACAGGAGGACCAGCAAGCTTCTGTCCTCCCTACATATACTAGTGACAAACACATATGTAGGTATGCTTCTACTCAGTGTTAACTCATTCAGTCATTCAATAAAATTTATCAGATCCCTAGTCTGGACATGAAGCATAAATACAAATGAACAACAGCAACAAAAAGTCCGGTCTTCCTAGGGCTTATGTTGTACATACAGAGTAGAAGAGAAGGACAGACAGACATTTAAAAAAGAAAAGCACACAGAATAATACAACCACAGCCACAGGAGTGCACAGTAACAGATACACAGAGGGGTCCTGTCTGTTACCTCAGATGCATACAGGGCACAGGGGTCCAGGTTGCCCTGCAATGTCACCGTCTTCCCCACACACTCCCTGGAAGCAAAGCCAGCGCCACGTTCTGGTAACTGCATACATGGCAGCTCCACACCCCCACCTCAATCTCAAGGCCTCACCCTTCCATAGCTTACCGGGCTTTCTTTGGGGCCACTGTCCAGTCAAGCCCAACCACCTCATAGCCAGCTTGGGACAGCTCCTCCAGGGCAAAATGCCCATCCTTAGCAAAGATGATCTCGAAAAAAAGCAGATCTTAGGCTACAGAGGGCCTTGCTACAACCACTAATCTTTCTTGACTGTACTTCTGCTGCCCTCCAGTGGTCACTCCAGTCCATGCAGGACTTAGCCTGAAAGCTCCACAGGCCCACCTTCACTCAACCCATCCCAATCCTCACCATGGGCACTGGCGCCAGGCCTGCCTCCCGCAACCTGGCCTTCACTCGCTTGGCCACATCACGGATGTAGGGCAGTGCAAACTTGTTGAAGAGCTGTGGGCCAAGATGCCCTGCATGGGACTCAAACAGCTGCAATGCCTAGTTAGGGTACGGTGAAGACAAATATGTAACAGAGGAAGCTCCCCCCACATACAAAATCCACCTCAGTTTTCCCCAAATGACTTCAATCCCTGATACTGCCTGACCCTATAAATCCAGTAATAAAAAAAAAAAGGTTGTACTTTCTCCAGATCCCAGCACTAGCTTTGGTCTCTGAATACTCAGAGCATTAAGCCCCACTGCCAGTGTCAGGATGGGCTTGGCTGCTCAGCTAGATCACTGGAGGCCAAGGTTCTTTCATCCCTGGCATTAAGACCCCTGCCCTCTCTGGTTTAGGACACTTGCTTCTCGTCCTTACAGACCAAATCTCAGCCTATTTCTCTCTCTCTCAGGACTCACCTGGGCACCAGCCGCCACTTGTCCTACCAGATATGGGACCAGAGCATCAGTGAGGATGCGAAGCAGCTGGTGACTAGCCTGAGGTCTCTGATAGAGCCAGCGCTTGGCCTGAGCCATGGTGCTTGAGCCACCACCCTCAACCATGTATGTCATCAGGGTCCACTACAGAAGGATAGAAAGATGGTGTCACACGTACAGAAGCCAGACTGACCCTTCCTTTGTCTACCCCAGACCTGCCAGAGTGATTTTCCCACGCCGCCAGTCCCTGCCCTGTCCCACATTACTGGGGCACCAGCAAAGCCAATCAGCGGCACACGTCCAGCCAGTCGTTGTCGGGTAAGGGTGATGGCTTGGAACACATAGCCTAGCTCAGAGGCTACCACTGCTGGATCCCGTAGGCGTTCTAGGTCCTGCTCTTCTCTTAGTGGCTCTGGGAAGCTGGGTCCTTTGCCAGGTACCATGGTCACCTCCATGCCCAGTGCCTGGAGGGGGAGAAAACATCTGGGTTCCCAAAATGGAATCTAGGAGGAAAGATTCTGTTCAGCTCATTCCAGAAGGAAAAGGAGAATAAAACTGCCAAACTCTATCTCTTTCAACCTTAGTTTTTCCCTCGATCCAGGTAGGATAAGTGCTTATTGTAAACCTTGACTGGACTGATAGAAGGATTTTCAAGGGGTCCTTGGATTATATTCCAGGATCAGATTTGAGTGGGTACCTGGGGTACAACAAGGATGTCGGAGAAAATGATGGCAGCATCCAGAGGGAAGCGACGCAGTGGCTGTAGGAAACAGGAGACGGGTTGCTAGGTAGCAGACTGAAGGCATAAATCTTTCCCTCTTTTGTGCACCCCTCACCTGCAGAGTCAGTTCACAGCAGGCCTCAGGAGAGCGACACGTGCTGAAAAAGTCCTGGGCAGCCCGGGTTTCCCTAAACTCTGCATACAGAGGGAAGACAGGGCTCAGCCTTGAGGCCCTCCAGAGCCCTCCCCTGCCCCTTGAAAACTTTTCGCTTTCCGGAGTTTTATCTAGATTTCCAGGCCCTGACTCTTACCTGGTAAGTAACGGCCTGCCTGGCGCATGCACCAAACGGGAGTGTAGTCTGTTTCCTCTCCCCAGGCTGCTCGCAGGAATGTGTCATTCTTCAGCTCCGGAAAACCCTGAGGTCTGGCGATCAGGTGGGGGTGGGGGTAGGGGTAGGTGTCAGTATGCTAGGCTGGAGGTTGGGTAAAGTGCGGGTTCATAAGGCTGATTTAGTCAAGGACCGCTATCTACCTCCTCCAGGCTAGCTCCCAAACCCTGGCTTTCCGCCCGTTCCGCCTCCTCTCTGCCTATCAGGTGGTGCACAAACTCTAGAAGGGCCTGCCCTGGGGCCTCTTCCCTCCACTTAGTCCCTACTCTCCCAAGCTCGAAGCAACTAGAGGGACTAGGGGGAGGGAATGAAAGCCCAGGAAGGATAGTTTGGGGGTCTTCGGACTAGGGAGTCTCAGAAACGGGAATGTCACTGGGCTGGTTCAGAGGCTGAGATCTCCCCAGGCTGGGGGATAAAGAGGGATGAGAGTTGATGGTCCCATCAACTCTCATCCTGGTTGGAAATCCTGAGGCATCCCTTGAATTAAGGCCCCTGGGATGAACGTCTCAAAAATCCATGGTTTTAGGATTCAGGATCCCAGCTAACAGAGTCCAGGTTGGAGATCTCCAAGGTGGGGAAAGGGGAGTACAGGGATAGAGAGTCCTGAGTTGGAAGACTCAGAAGCTCAACTAGCCACACCGCGTGCTCTGGAGAACTCACCCCAACCCGTTCTCTTCCATGGTCAGCTGTCTGTAACTGCGAGCTCAATCCGCAACTTAACCTGAATGTGAGCCTGTCCCCACCCCCGTCCAGGCTCCGCCCCTTTCTGTAGGGAACCACGGGCGTCGCCATGTTGAAGATCACATGATCAGACTCCCGCGACAGCTCCAGGGCTGCCCTGGCTGCTGCCCGTAGGACCCCTACCTTTTTTCACCGTAAAGTCCGCTGTAGCGACGCAACAACAAACGCTCAAAAGAGAACTCCGCTGTTAACTGTCTTACGGTGACATGAGGAATTTGTTCTCATCTGACGGTCTGGGTATCCGGAGGCTTGGCTCAAGTCCCATTCATGATTCTAATAGTCTTATTCAGCCAGGCATACTGAGGATGATGGAACCAGGCTGTACAGGAAACTGAAATCGTCATATACTTATATTACCTACTAAGAGCCTGGACCTACAGTAGGTGTAGAGGTTAGCTCTGCTCAAGACAGCCCCGGTCTTTAAGAAGCTATAAGACTGGGAAAACAGAAATCAGGAATCACATTAAAATGAACAACGATCACCAGTGTCCTTGGGATTAGGAGTGACAAACAGAACCCGAATGACTCAAGACTCCTGTCAGTGGCAGGGGAAGGAGCCATTGTCTCAAACATTTTAGTCACACCACCTATAGGATAGGGAGTCCAGCAGATTCGTTGGGAGTGGGAGGAAAAAGAGCAGGCCCAAGAACCAGAAAAATGTTGGCAATGATGCAGCCCACATAGAATGGTTACTTGAATGAGGGTAGTAGCAGTAGAGATAAAATGGTAGTAGCAAGGAAATGGAGAGAAGGAGATTGATCAGGTAGAAATCACCAATCTTGGGTTTGGTCGGCTGGGTTAGGGTGGCACAGAGGTAGGTAATATGATTGAGTGTAGGAGTACACAGTGCAATACGGTGAGTGCTGGGTGCGCTTAGTCCAGAACATACGGCGAAGGCTGGCCAAAGGCGGGGCAGGGCGTGGTGGGAAGCTCCGTCCGCGGTCGCGCCAGCTGTTCACCGGGTAGGGTCGCCCTTAGGCGCTCACCTCCGCCACTTAGCCATGGCGGGTCCTGGCCCGGGCGCGGTGCTGGAGTCCCCGCGGCAGCTGCTGGGCCGCGTGCGCTTCTTGGCGGAGGCAGCGCGGAGCCTCCGCGCTGGGCGGCCGCTGCCGGCAGCGCTGGCTTTCGTGCCGCGAGAGGTGCTCTACAAGCTTTACAAGGACCCGGCGGGACCGTCGCGCGTGCTCCTGCCCGTGTGGGAGGCAGAGGGCCTGGGGTTGCGTGTGGGCGCCGCAGGCCCAGCCCCCGGTACCGGCTCCGGGCCCCTCCGCGCCGCCCGCGACAGCATCGAGCTCCGGCGCGGCGCCTGCGTGCGCACCACGGGCGAGGAGCTGTGCAACGGCCACGGGCTCTGGGTGAAGCTGACAAAGGTGAGCCCTTCCCCGCCCAGGACCAGGTAAAAGACCCCCGGAGCCAGAGAAACCTCTGCCTGTTTCCCTTTCCTCCCCTGTATTGAGTTGGCATTGCGTTCGGTGCTCTTTGCCCTGGGCTGGGTAGGACAGGCGGCTGGGCAGTTCCCTGACGGCTGTCCCTATCCGGCGCGTCCCGGCAGGAGCAGCTGGCAGAGCACCTGGGCGACTGCGGGCTGCAGGAAGGCTGGCTGCTGGTGTGCCGCCTGGCGGAGGGCGGAGCCCGCCTGGTACCCATCGACACTCCCAACCACCTCCAGCGGCAGCAGCAGCTCTTTGGCGTGGATTATCGGCCGGTGCTCAGGTCCTGCACTTGAAGGAGCGGGGCTTGCTGTCCGAAGGCCAGGCCAGGAGGGATTGGGAACACTTCAGCCACACCCTGGGGTGGGTGGGATACTGGAGCGGCGGCAGGGTTAAGAACAGGAAGGGGTGGGACATGAAGGGGGCTCCGGTGGGGCGTCTGGAGACGGGGAGATAGAGCCCAGGAGAAGGCTACACGGCATGGAGGTAGTGTCCTGCTGCTCGCTGATGTCTCCCTTTCCCACTCCCTACTCTGTGCCCACAGGTGGGAACAGGTGGTGGACCTGACATACTCACATCGCCTGGGATCGAGACCTCAGCCGGCAGAGGCATACGCAGAAGCTGTACAAAGGCTACTGTGAGTGAGCTGGAATGGGGTGGGGAGGAAGGAGCTCTGCGTCTGGGCCCAGTCTAATTAGGGGCTTGGGGTTGCTTAGCTATGTACCCCCGACATGGACCTACGAGTGCGACGAGGACCTGATCCACTTCTTGTATGACCACCTGGGCAAGGAGGATGAGAACCTGGGTAGCGTGAAGCAGTATGTGGAGAGCATAGACGTTTCCTCCTACACGGTGGGTGCTGGGGCTCCTCCCACCCCAGGCAAGATATAGTCACACCCCTCAAGGCTAGATCCAGAAAGAAACCCTACCTCCAGGCCAGGACCAAAACAGGGTCCCCACGGGCCACACTCACTTCAGCTCCCCATCTTGGAAGTCTGTAGGAACCCCTACATACCCAGCGGCCCCCTATCCCATACAGTTGCCCGTTAGCCCAGCTTCACTCTGCTTTCTCTCTGGTCCTCCTGGTCCAGAGCACAAGCCCAGCTCAGGGAGGGAGAGTAACTACTGACTCCACCTCTCTGCCCCTCCCCAGGAGGAGTTCAACGTATCCTGCCTGACAGACAGCAATGCCGATACCTACTGGGAGAGCGATGGGTCCCAGTGCCAGCACTGGGTACGGCTTACCATGAAGAAGGGCACCATTGTCAAGTAAGTAGGCTCTGGGCAGGACAGGATGGGTGAGCCACATCCCTGTGGGTTCACAAAGACTCATGTTCACACTCTGACCTTTCAGGAAGCTGCTACTTACAGTAGATACCACAGATGACAACTTTATGCCAAAGCGGGTGGTGGTCTATGGGGGCGAAGGGGACAACCTGAAGAAGCTGAGTGACGTGAGCATTGACGAGTGAGCACACTGGCCTGGGGAGGGAAGTAGGGTGTGTTCCAAGCCTAGCCCAGCTTGGAAGCCTAAGTTTGAGTGAGACTCCAGCAGTCTCTGAAGGCCTGAGGCAGGAGGTATCCGAAGTGCCTCACACTCGTCTCCTCAGGACCCTGATTGGGGATGTCTGTGTCCTGGAGGACATGACTGTCCACCTCCCGATCATCGAGATCCGCATCGTGGAGTGCCGAGGTGAGGCTTAAGGCTCTAAGGAGGGAAAGAGAGCCTGATGTGGAGATGGGGCAGACAGACAGTGAGTGTGGAGAGAAGAGGATAGGCTTGGAGTTGGGGTGAAGGTGATGCTGAACTAACTCCGGGATTTGGAGCTTTGGGGCCTGAGCAGCTGGGACGTGCCAGGTATAGGCCTGCCTTAAAGCCATACAGGTGGTTGGGCTCACCTGGAAAAGGAACTGAGTTGGGACCCTCAGGCATGCCAGCATTATAGTGAAAGATGGAGGAATCAGCAGGAATAGATAAATCAGAGTCAGGTGATAGAAGGTGATCCCGAAGGTCCTGAGTTTCTAGGGTTAAGGGTGACAAAAGGCTGAGCGTTCAAGGAGCCATTCCCAGGTGTGAGGGCCGAGGAGCCAGCAGGTGCCGTAAATGACCTCACTCTGACCCCTTTCCCCAGATGATGGGATTGATGTTCGTCTCCGAGGGGTCAAGATCAAGTCCTCTAGACAGCGGGAACTAGGGTTGAATGCAGACCTGTTCCAGCCGACTAGTCTGGTGCGATACCCACGCCTGGAAGGCACCGACCCTGAAGTACTGTACCGCAGAGCTGTCCTCCTGCAGAGGTGGCTGTGGTCCTGCACCTATGGGCCCTTCCCTTCCCCCAGCATTGAGCCTTGTGTGTCTGCATGGAGGAGGTTCCCAAGGTCTCATAGTATAAGCTGTTCAAGGGTCAGAGAAGCCCCCAGGTCCTGCGTTCTCCTGTCCCTGTATGTTGGGGAGTTGGGGGTCTTAAATGTATGCCAAACTCTTTAGCTGCAGTCAATCTTTACCTACCCATGCCAGATTCATCAAGATCCTCGATAGTGTCTTGCACCACCTGGTACCTGCCTGGGACCACACACTGGGCACCTTCAGTGAGATTAAGGTGAGCCGTCCCACCCAGTGCTGGTCTCGGCAGTGTGTTCCCCCTTCCTGCTCATGTAGTTGTTCATGCCTTAGCAGAGTTCCTGAAACCTGCTCTAGGGCAAGACCTTTGCTGGGTCTGGGAACACAGGAAGAAAGCCAGAACAGATGGTCCAAATTTAGTGTTTGGGAGGCTGCTGCCCAGATGAGTGTGTGGAATACCCAAGGGCTATTGACAGCACAGGCAGGGCAGGTTGCGTGAAAGGTACATACCAGGAGTTAACAGCAGCTCAAGATGACTTGAGAAAAGTGTACAGGTAGGTGTGAGTATGACAGAGGGATGAGGGTGGGAGGATGTGGGCAGGAGGCAGGCCCTGGTTGCAGAGGGCCCTGTGGGCCAGGCTGTGAAGCAAGGACTTTGTCCCAGGATAGTGGAGCTATTGGAAAAGTAAGTAAGGTAATGACAGTATTAGAATTTTTTTGTTTTAGAAAGCTCTTCCTGGTGGCTGAACTAAGGAAGGGACTGGAGACAAGGACAGGAATGGACTAGACTTGGACTAAAATGGTGGAATTGGATACAGGCAGAGAGGAAAGTTCCAGGGCCTGGACAGAGGCTGACTGCCCACTCATTCCTGCTCTGACCACTTCTCCTCACTAGCAAGTGAAGCAGTTCCTACTGCTGTCCCGCCAGCGGCCTGGCCTGGTGGCTCAGTGCCTGCGTGACTCGGAGAGCAGCAAGCCCAGCTTCATGCCACGCCTATACATCAACCGCCGCCTTGCCATGGAACACCGTGCCTGCCCCTCTCGAGACCCTGCCTGCAAGAATGCAGTCTTCACCCAGGTCTGCACCACCTGGGTCAGGCTGAGATAGGATCAGTGAAGGGCCAAGGGGACTAGGCCAAGAGGGACCTGAACAAGTTCTTGGGGCGAGTGTGGGGCCAGGTCTTGCTTTCCTGTGACTCCTTTCCTCCTTGCCCCCAGGTATATGAAGGCCTCAAGCCCTCTGACAAATATGAAAAGCCCCTGGACTACAGGTATGGCATGAGAGTGAGGGACTTACTCGGGACACCTGTGTGCACACACAACTCCTTGAGGCACCCCTCGCCATGACTGCTTTTCCCAGGTGCTCTCTGGGCTGATAAATTGTGCTGCACCTGGCCCCGCACGATGACAAATCTGCCCACGTTTTTTGCAGGTGGCCCATGCGCTATGACCAGTGGTGGGAGTGTAAATTCATTGCAGAAGGCATCATTGACCAAGGTGAGGCCCTGAGGGAGGATCCCAAGGATCCTTCTTGCTGTCCTATTAAAGTGGTAGAGGCTTTTCACAAGCTAATGATGATGGGGGACCTATTCATTACCCCGTTATGGGAGCTGGGCTCTTGAGTGCCCAGCTGAGGACATCTGTCATTTCAGGCGGTGGTTTCCGGGACAGCCTGGCAGATATGTCAGAAGAGCTGTGCCCTAGCTCAGCGGATACCCCCGTGCCTCTGCCCTTCTTTGTACGCACGGCCAACCAGGTAATCTCTGTTTTCATCTCTGCAGACCTCCCAGGTGCCAGATTGAGCTAGAAAGGGGGCAGAGGAGGGGGCCGGGCGTGGTGGCTCACACCTGTAATCGTAGCACTTTGGGAGGCCAAGGCGGGCAGATCATGAGGTCAGGAGTTCAAGATCAGCCTGGCCGATGTAGTGAAACCGCATCTCTACTAAAAATACAAAAAAAATTAGCTGGGTGTGGTGGTACGTGCCTGTAGTTCCAGCTACTTGGGAGGCTAAGGCAGGCGACTCGCTTGAACCTGGGAGGTAGAGGTTACGGTGAGCCGAGATCGTACCACTGCACTCCAGCCTGGGTGAGACAGTGAGACTCTGTCTCAAAAAAAAAAAAAAAAAAAGAAATGGGGCAGAGGAGGGACTGAGTTGCTCAGGGCAACATCTGGGCAGACAGGGAGAGGAGGAGCCACTGTACATTTGAAGGGATCATTTAGTGGAAAATGTTCCCAGTGGAAAATGTTCAGGGAAGTCTTCGGGCCAGGAAAGTAGGGTATGTCTCATGCCACACTGACAGCTCTGTCTCTGGGGCAGGGCAATGGCACTGGTGAGGCCCGGGACATGTATGTGCCCAACCCCTCCTGCCGAGACTTTGCCAAGTATGAATGGATTGGACAGCTGATGGGGGCTGCCCTTCGGGGTAAGGAGTTCCTGGTGAGTAGCCTTATCCACACCCCCATCTGATCAGCCCTGGCCCCTGGGAGGAAAGGCCAACCAAATCTGGGCAGCTCAGGGTGAGAAGACAGTAGGGAGTATTTGTCACACAGGTCCTGGCCCTGCCTGGTTTTGTGTGGAAGCAGCTTTCTGGCGAGGAGGTGAGCTGGAGCAAGGACTTCCCAGCTGTGGACTCTGTGCTGGTGAGTAGGGCCTGGAACCAGTGGTTCCTCTGCCCAGCCCCTAAAGGTTGGTCCTCCCTAAGGCTGTTCTGTACTGTGTTCTTTCACCACACACAAGATCCCTCTCCAATCCATCCACTCCCATGGCTTCAACTACTGTCTGTAGACTTGTGACCCCTAAAATCCTGACCTCTAGCCCCAGCCTCTCCTAAGCCTGGGGCCATATATGTATCTGCACCCTCAACGTTTGCCCCAAGGTCACATCTCAGGCTCAGTGTGTTCTTTATCTTCTCCCAAGACTGCTCCCCTCTAGGGCTCCTGCCTCAAAAGGACACCATGTCCCACTCCTCCCCATCCCAAAGCCCACAGGGCCATCCTTCACCCTTTCTTCTCCCTCACCCCCACATTCTTAAGTCTGTCTCTGTAATCTGTCTGCTTTTCCTATCTCACTACTATCTCCCTGCCTGGTTGAGGACACCTTTCCTCCTGAGCTAATCACTTACTAAAAAGCTGGTGTCCCTGTCTCCGTTCTTACCCATTTGGTCTCCATGCAGCCAGAGTAATTCATTTCACTTTCCTTATTTAAACTCATTGGTGGCTCAGCCCTGGGCTTAGGATAGAATGCAGAAGCTGTAAAGGCCTTACATGAACTCTGTATCTCCAGCCACTTGGTTCACATTCAGGCTCCAGCCAAATAGTTTCCTTAGGCCTTTTGCTCTTTCCAGCTTTCTCCAAGATGTTCTCTCTCCTAACTTCCCTTATAGCCCAGCCATTATTTGGGTCTCAGCTGAGACGCCATTTCCCACAGGATGCCTCCTCTGGCCTCCAAGGCTGGTTAGGTGTTGTCTTGATGCTTTTACAGCTCTTGTACTGACACCTGCATGGTGACTGCCTTGCCTGGCTGTCTCTGCTTCCCTGTGAGCATCTTGTGGAAAGACAGGGACTGTCTCCACAGTGAAAATGCTACTTCCCTGCCTCTCTCCAACCCCTAGGTGAAGCTCCTGGAAGTGATGGAAGGAATGGACAAGGAGACATTTGAGTTCAAGTTTGGGAAGGAACTAACATTCACCACTGTACTGAGTGACCAGCAGGTGGTGGAGCTGATCCCTGGGGGTGCAGGCATCATCGTGGGATATGGAGACCGTTCTCGTTTCATCCAGCTGGTCCAGAAGGCACGGCTAGAGGAGAGCAAGGAGCAGGTAGTACCCAGAGGCCAGTAGAACAGAGAGCTTTGGCCCCTTCTGAGCCCCAGCTCCTGGGACCCAGAGTGCAGCCTGTAGGCCACCAATACTCCAAGAACTCTGGCCCCCAGCATTCCTCAGTGCCACCTTTGTGCTGCTCAGAGGCTACAGTGATGCCCCCCAGTGTAAGGCAGGAGGTGTGCCCTCTTCCCCAGCCAAGCCTTTTACCCACTCTCCAGGTGGCAGCTATGCAGGCAGGTCTGCTGAAGGTGGTGCCACAGGCTGTGCTGGACTTGCTGACCTGGCAAGAGTTGGAGAAGAAAGTGTGTGGGGATCCAGAGGTCACTGTGGATGCTCTGCGCAAGCTCAGTGAGTTCCCCAAGGCAAGGCAGGGCAGGGCAGCACAGCACAGCACAGGGGTTGGGGCTCAAGGACTGGGCAAGATGAGACCCAAGAATGAGTGCTGGCCTTGTCTCCACCAGCCCGGTTTGAGGACTTCGAGCCATCTGACTCGCGGGTGCAGTATTTCTGGGAGGCACTGAACAACTTCACCAACGGTCAGTGGAGGAGGGCAGGGTGACACCTGGGTTTGGACTCTGTTGCTGGGATGCAGAGGCAGGGTAGAAGTTGTAGACCCTCCTTCACCATCCACGCGGGCACTGATTTCCTCCTCCCTCCAGAGGACCGGAGCCGCTTCCTGCGCTTTGTCACAGGCCGCAGCCGCCTGCCAGCACGGATCTACATCTATCCAGACAAGCTGGGGTGAGTGCTGGAGGGAGGCCTGAAGGTGCCATGGCCGCTTGCTGTCCTCCCTCCCCACACACGTACATGTGCCCCAACACATCTTCCTGACCTATGGTCCCTCAATGCCCCCAGCTACGAGACCACAGACGCGCTGCCCGAGTCTTCCACCTGCTCGAGCACCCTCTTCCTGCCACACTATGCCAGGTGGGTTTTTTCCTAGGCTCAAGTTGGGGCCCAGGGGAGCCCCATCACCCCGGTAGTGATGGATGGATCTGACGAAGTGCCCATTCCCACAGCGCTAAGGTATGCGAGGAGAAGCTCCGCTATGCGGCCTACAACTGCGTGGCCATCGACACCGACATGAGCCCGTGGGAGGAGTGAGGTGTGCCGCAGGCTGCAGGACCGTCAGGACTGCACGTGTCCCTCTTGGCCTTGCCCAGGGCGAAGACACCTTCCCTGCCCTGGTTTGGCTGACGTGCTCAGCAAAACCCCGTGTGGCCCCCTCCTGTGTGCAGTTGGCGTGCGGGCAGCTGGCGTGGTCAGGTGAACACTAGTGGCCCAGCCCCGCAGACCCACAAGCCCTACCCGTGCTGGGGCTTGCTTCCTGAGGTATTTCACCTCTTCAGAGGGAATCTTCCACAAGCCCAGCACAAGCTGCCAGGCCTGAGCTACTTGAAGGGGGCCATGTAGGTCCCCAACTCATAGACTTTGCCTCCATTTTCAGCTCCACTTTTTTTCTCCTATTTTCTCTCTGGCTTTCTTCAGCCATGACTCAAAACATAAAACGTTGGAGGTTGGTGGAGGCCCCTCCCCAAGCAAGAAGCCTTGGATGGGCAGGGAGTGATAGCCACACTCCTTGGTCACCTGCTCCAAGAAGGAAGCAGTAGCTGAGCACCTGCCCTCGCATACTGCTCTTCTCCTCCTCTCCCTCCATACCAGAGATGTGAGCTCTGTTCTTCTTCCAACCCAGTCTCAACATACCAAGTGCCACCAGCTTCCCTAACTCAGAACCCACATCCACTCAATGTGAACTCTTCACTACCACGACCTCCCCATGTTCCTCACTTCTGCATCGCCTCCGGCCTGACTCCCTGTCTGCCCTTTCACCCCCAAGATTTTGCACAGGTTAAGGCCAGTTATGACCTTTTTGAAATCTGTAATAGCTCCCCTTTCCCCAACTCTAAAGCCTAGACCTTAAACCCGTTCCTAGAGCTATGCACACCCCTACCCATTTACCATTCCTCCCTCAGGGCCTCCGTGACACTCCATGAAAAGAAGTTCTTGCATACCGGAAAGTTGAATAAATGGATGAGTTCATTCCTTCAGAATGTGTTTATTGGGCCCTGGGCTTAGGCACAGGGATCACAAAGAGAAATCGACTTTAGTGCCCTGCTTGGGGCCAAGAAGATGAATGTGAAGTGCAAGTACAGGCTTCTCAGTGACAAACGTTGCACAGTTACACATCTGGGGCTGAGCAGGGACCTGGGACGTAAGGGCCCCACTGCCCAGAAAAGAGAAAACAAGCAAACAGGCTGGCCTGGCATTTTCTGGCACAGATATGGTGATTTGGAGGAAGGGAGTCCACTTCTGGAACCAAGCAAGCAGAAGAATTTGACATCATAGAAGACAGAGACTCGGGAGGGCTGACAGACCAGCCAGGTCAGGGTTGTTGACAGAAGTGAAGGCAGCAGTGTCTTTATTACCCTGCCCCCAACCCCGTGCAGTCTTTTTGTTTTTTGTTTGTTTGTTTGTTTGGGTCTCTGTTGCCTAGGCTCGTGTGCAGTGGTGGAATCACGGCTCACTCCAGCCTGGGCCTCCTGGGCTCCAGTGATCCTCCCACCTCAGCCTCCTGAATAGTAGAGACCACAGGTATGCCACCGCTTCCAGGTAATTTTTTGCAGAGATGGGGGGGTCTCCCTATGTTGAGCAGGTGGTTCTTGAACTCCTGGCCTCAGGCGTTTCTCCCATCTCAGCCTCCCAGAGTGCTAGGATTATAGGCCTGAGTAGTCTTCAGGAACAAGTACCTGGGGCCAGACACGGTGACTCACACCTGGAATTCCAGCACTTTGGGAGGCTGAGGTGGGCAGATCACTTGAGCCCAGGAGTTGGAGACCAGCCTGGCCAACATGGTGAAACCCTGTCTCTATTAAAAATACAAAAATGAGCAGGGCTTGGTGCGTGTCTGTGGTGCCAGTTACTTGGGAGACTGAGGTGGGAGGATCGCTTGAGTCCAGGAGGTTGAGGTTGCAGTGAGCCAATCATGCCACTGCACTCCAGCCTGGGCAACAGAGTGAGACCCTGTATCAAAAACACAAAAAAAAGGTCGGGCGCTGTGGCTCATGCCTGTAATCCCAGCACTTTGGGAGGCCGAGGTGGGCAGATCACGAGGTCAGGAGATCGAGACCATCCTGGCTAACATGGTGAAACCCCGTCTCTACTAAAAATACAAAAAAAATCAGCCGGGCATGGTGGCACATGCCTGTAGTCCCAGCTACTTGGGAGGCTGAGGCAGGAGAATGGCGTAAACCCGGGATGCAGAGCTTGCAGTGAGCCAAGATCGTGCCACCGCACTCCAGCCTGGGCGACAGAGTGAGACTCCATCTCAAAAAAGAAAAAGAAAAGGAATATCTGGGAGAACCCTGTGTATGAACAGCCCCCCTACACTCCCACAGTGGCCAGTCACACCCTCAAGCACAGCCCCAGGGTCCCAGTTGTATCAGAGTCCAGGTACTATGTGAGACCTTGTGGCTGATTGCCCAGAGAAGTGGCTTGTGCGGAGTCTCGCCCTGGCAACTCTTCCCCTTCCTGTCCTCTAGGGCGCGCCCTGACGCTGCCCTAGTTGGGAAACTTACTGTGCAAGAGGTTGATCTCTGCCTACACCAGGTACACCCTGAGGCCTGTCCCAAAACACAGAACTTAATAGCTCAGTCTCTCGGCTGCCACCTCCTCCCCTGGCCCCCTGCACCTTGGGTGGTGAACCCCCTTCCCTCCCAGGGAGCAGAAGGCATGGAAACCCCCAAGGCCACCACTCCCACCCAGCTCTGCTTTTCCCAGGTCAGAGGTGCACCTCTTCCTTCTCTCCCTTCAGGAAAGGGCCCAGGCCACATGCACCTACAGGAAGTAGCCAGTTTCTGTGCCTGGTATGGTCACATGAAGTCTTTAGTCCCTCTTTTACTCACACTGTATATTTTGTAGCCTGCATTTCATTTAACCATTCATTCCTTCATTCAATAAACTAATATGCATCAAGCACCTAGGTCAGGCACTACACTAGGTGAATGGATAAAATAGTGGCTAAAGCAGTGATAATTTTTACCCTGATTTAAACCCTAATGGGAGAGACATATATAAACAAAGAGTTCCATAAACAACACTTAACATTTTTGTAAAAGCTACATAGAAGTGAAAATTGTTAGGGGACAAAACAGGATCGTTCTAACCAATGCAGCTCAATGAAATGTGAAACTCCCAAGGCATGTAAATGAACACAAAGGTCAACTGAGAAGCCTGTTGAGTACTGTGTTGCTGGAGTGTAAAGGGAGGAGAGAAATGAGACTCCAGCCTTATAAAGCCAGTTTTAGGATTTTATAGTGAGCAGCCCTGAGGGCGTTAAGCAAGAAAGTGACATAACTATATTTGCCTTGGTGGCCGTGTAGAGAATGGGTTGAGAAGGAGACAGGTGGCAGGGATTAATCAAAGCAGGAAATGATGACGACTGGGACAAGGGGGCACTCATTTTAACCATTATTATTATTATTATTATTATTAATACAGAGTCTCACCGTCACCCAGGTTGGAGTGCAGTGGTGCGATCTCGGCTCACTGCAACCTCCACCTCCCGGGTTCAAATGATTCTCCTGCCCCAGCCTCCCTAATAGCTGGGATTACAGGCGCCTGCCACCATGCCCGGCTAAATTTTGTATTTTTAGTAGAGATGGGGTTTCACCATGTTGGCCAGGCTGGTCTCGAACTCCTGACCTCATGTGATGTGCCTGCCTCAGCCTCCCAAAGTGCTGGGATTACAGGCGTGAGCCAATGTGCCTGGCTGACCATTATTTTTATAGGTGGCAATTGTACTACATTATAAGGAACTTTCATAATTTATATTTATTTTAAAACCTCTACAGATGGACATTAAGATTGTTCACAAATTTTCAACACCAGAAACTACAGATGTTGCAATAAACATTCTCATGCATATACCATTGCAATATCTATTTATTTCCTTAGAATAACTTCTTTTTTTTTTGAGACGGAGTCTCCCTCTGTCTCCCAGGCTGGAGTGCAGTGGCATGATCTTGGCTCACTGCAAGCTCTGCCTCTTGGGTTCACACCATTCTCCTGACTCAGCCTCCCGAGTAGCTGGGACTACAGGTGCCCGCCACCACGCCCAGCTAATTTTTTTGTATTTTTAGTAGAGATGGGGTTTCACCGTGTTAGCCAGGATGGTCTTGATCTCCTGACCTTGTGATCCACCTGCCTCGGCCTCCCAAAGTGCTGGGATTACCGGCGTGAGCCACCACGCCCAGCCTAGAATAACTTCTTTTTTTTTTTTTTTTTTTTTTTTTTGAGACGGAGTCTCGCTGTGTCACCCAGGCTGGAGTGCAGTGACGCAATCTCGGCTCACTGCAAGCTCCGCCTCCCGGGTTCCCGCCATTCTCCTGCCTCAGCCTCCGAGTAGCTGGGACTACAGGCGCCCGCCACCACGCCCGGCTAGTTTTTTGTATTTTTAGTAGAGACGGGGTTTCACCATGTTAGCCAGGATGGTCTCGATCTCCTGACCTCGTGATCCACCCGCCTCGGCCTCCCAAAGTGCTGGGATTACAGGCTTGAGCCACCGCGCCCGGCCGAATAACTTCTTAAAATCATCAAACTGCAAAACTGCCCTGTAAAAAGAATGAATCGATTTTCATTCCCTCTAATGTCGATTTCCTAAAATCTCACCACCCTTGAACATTAACACTTAAAAATGTTTTATGTCAATTCAGTGTGCTGGGAAATGGTAAAATTGTTATGTTTTATTTGCATCGCTTTGTTTAGTATATGGAGCCATTATTTTTCTTCTTTATGAGCTACCTTCGTATATTTTTGTACATTTTTCTGTTGTTTTCATTATATTTTTCTTGATGATTTTTAGCAACCTTTGCGTGGTACTAAAATAATAAAAGCTTGGTAGTTGCTGATCATCCTCTTAGCAAAGCACTGTGCTGTGTAACATACATTCACTGTCTTGTTTTATCTTTTCAACAACTCCGTGAAGTAAGTACTATTATTATGCCCCTTTCCAGATGAGAAACCTAGAGCAACGAGGAATTAAATTACTTGCCCAGGATAAGTGGTTAAGTGATGGAGATTAGGATGGTAGTCTGCCAGCTCCAAAGCCTACTGACTCAAGTCACTAAGGTGTTATATCCTAACCTCTTTGTCTGTCATGTCATGTGTTGCAAATGTTTTCATAGTCTATCCTTTGCCTTTTAATTTCATGTATGTTATTTTCTAATGTAAAAAGTTCAAAATTTTTTTAATAATTTTTTTTTTTGAGATGGAGTTTCGCTGTTGTTGCCCAGGCTGGAGTGCAATGGCACGATCTCTGCTCATCACAACATCCGCCTGCTGGGTTCAAGCAATTTTCCTGCCTCAGCCTCCTTAGTAGCTAGGATTATAGGCATGTGCCACCATGCCTGGCTAATTTTGTATTTTTAGTAGAGACGGGGTTTCTCCACATTGGTCAGGCTG
Organism: Chlorocebus sabaeus; assembly: GCF_047675955.1. Lineage (NCBI taxonomy): Eukaryota > Metazoa > Chordata > Mammalia > Primates > Cercopithecidae > Chlorocebus > Chlorocebus sabaeus. The sequence continues at coordinate 91,909,400 of NC_132923.1, forward strand.
GTCTCGAACTCACGACCTCAGGAGATCAGCTCGCCTCGGCCTCCCAAAGTGCTGGGATTATAGGCTGGGCGCGGTGGCTCACGCCTGTAATCCCAGCACTTTGGGAGGCCAAGGCGGGCGGATCACAAGGTCAGGAGATCGAGACCACGGTGAAACCCCGTCTCTACTAAAAATACAAAAAATAAGCCGGGCGTGGTGGGGTGCCTGTAGTCCCAGCTACTCAGGAGGCTGAGGCAGGAGAATGGCATCAACCCGGGAGGCGGAGCTTGCAGTGAGCCGAGATCGCGCCACTGCACTCCAGCTTGGGGGAACAGAGCAAGATTCCGTCTCAAAAAAAAAAAGTAAGTGCTGGGATTAGGGGCATGAACCACTGCACCCAGCCAAATTTTTAAATTTATTTATTTTTGTTATGATTTTATTTTAGACAGGGTCACTCTGTTCCCCAGGCTGGACTATAGTGGCATAAGCTTGGCTCACTGCAACCTCCACCTACAGGCCAGGCGATCCTCCCACCTCAGCCTCCCAAGTAGCTGGGACTACAGGCATGCACCACCACACCCAGCCAACTTTTTTTTTCTTTCTTTCTTTCTTTTTTTTTTTTTGTAGAGCCAGGGTCTCAGCATGTTGCCTAGGCTGGTCTTGAACTCCTGGGCTCAAGCAATCGGCCCGCCTCAGCCTCCCAAAGTGCTAGGATTACAGGCATGAGCCACCACGCCTGGCCAATAATTTTTTATTTTTAATTTTTGTGGGTACACAGTAGGTTTATATATTTATGGGGTACGTGAGATGTTTTGATACAGGCATGCAATGTGTTATAGTCACATCAGGGTAAATGGGGGTATTCATCCCCTCAAGCATTTATCCTTTGTGTTGCAAACAATCCGTTTATACCATTTTAGTTGGTTTGGTTTGGTTTGGTTTTTTGAGAGAGTCTTGCTCTGCAGGCTGGAGTGCAGTGGGGCAATCTCGGCTCACTACAACCTCTACCTCCCGGGTTCAAGCGATTATCTCACCTCAGCCTCCCAAGTAGCTGGGCCTACAGGTGCCAGCCACCATGCCTGGCTAATTTTTGTATTTTTAGTAGAGATGGGGTTTCACCATGTTGGCCAGGCTGGTCTTGAACTCCTGACCTCAGCGATCTGCCCACCTCAGCCTCCCGAAGTGCTGGGATTACAGATGTGAACCACCGTGCCTGGCCTCTTTTAGCTGTTTTAAAGTGTGCAGTTAAATTATTATTGACTATAGTCAACCTGTTGTGCTGTCAGACACAAGGCATTACTTATTCAGACTCTTTTTTGTACTCGTTAACCATCTTTATCTCCCCCTAATCCCCCCACTCCCCTTCCTAGCCTCTGGTAACCATCCTTCTCTATCTCTATGGGTTCAATTGTTTTGATTTTTAGACCTCAACATGTTTATGAGCTCAAAATTTTTTCTTTATGGAAAACCTATATTGGATATATACCATGGGGAGGCAATATACTGTTGTGTACTAGTTAAGAGCACATTCTTTGGAGTCAGCTTGACTATATCCATATTCTGGCTATGCCACATACTAGCTATTGACCATGGGCAAGTTGCTTAACCTTCCTGTGCCTCAGATTCCACCTTTAAATTTATTTACTTATTTTTTGAGACGGAGTTTCGCTCTTGTTGCCCAGGCTGGAGTGCAATGGCACAATCTCCACTCACTGCAACCTCCACCTCCCAGGTTCTGGGCCAAAATGAACTTTTTTTTAGATTCCACGTATAAGTGAGATCATACAGTGTTTTTTTGTTTGTTTGTTTGTTTTTGTGCCTGGCTTATTTCACTTAGCATTATGTTCTCCAGTTCCACCCATCCTGTTATGAATGACAGAAGATATTTATTTTTAAAGGCTGTATAATATTCCTCTGTATGTGTGTGTGGATGTGTGCGTGTGTGTGTACTGTTTATCCACTGATACACACTGAGGTTACTTCCTTATTTTGGCTATTGTGAATAATGCTGAAATGAACATGGGAGTGCAGATATTATCTCTTCAACATTCTGATTTCAATTTCTTTGGATATATACCCAGATGTGGTATTGCTGGATCATAAGGTAATTCTTTTTTAGTGTTATGGTTTTTGGGTTTTGCTTGTTTATTTGTTTGCTTGTTGAGGAAAGGTCTCATTCTGTTGCCCAGGCTGCAGTGCAGTGGCACCATCTTGGCTCACTGCAACCTCAATCTCCTGGGCTTAAGCCATCCTCTGACCTCAGCCTCCCAAAGTGCTGGAATTTCACGTGTGAGCCACTGTGCTAGGCTCCAATTTAAAAACAAGGGAAAAATCAGCCAGTTGAAAAGTCGTTTTCCATAAAGGGGAAAAAAATCACCAAATTGATTAAATCACTTTTTTTTTTTTTTTTTTTTTTTTTTTTGAGACGGAGTCTCGCTCTGTCGCCCAGGCTGGAGTGCAGTGGCGCAATCTCGGCTCACTGCAAGCTCCGCCTCCCGAGTTCACGCCATTCTCCTGCCTCAGCCTCCTGAGTAGCTGGGACTACAGGCGCCCGCCACCGCGCCCGGCTAATTTTTTCTATTTTTTGTAGAGACGGGGTTTCACCATGGTCTCGATCTCCTGACCTTGTGATCCGCCCGCCTTGGCCTCCCAAAGTGCTGGGATTACAGGCGTGAGCCACCGCGCCCGGCCAAATCACTTATTTTTTAAAAGTTACTCACCATTTTAGAACATGAATGCCCAGATTCTGACCTTTAAAACCACCAATGAAGAAAATTCTGTGTACTTGAAAAGAAATACTAAAGTTCTAATTAATGAAACCTGTTTCCAAGTTCCTTTTGTTAAATACTGTAGCATCATTTTATCTCTAACTTATCATGGATCTATTGGGCAATTACTGGGCTTATGTACAAAAATACAGCGCAAGGCTGGGTGCAGTGGTCACGCCTGTAATCCTAGTTCTTTAGGAGGCTGAGGCGGGGGGATATCTTGAGCCCAGGAGTTCGAGACCAGCCTTGGCAACATAGTCAGAACTTGTCTCTACTAAAAACAAAAATTTTAATTAATTAGGCATGGTGGCAGGCACCTGTAGTCACAGCTACTCTGGCGGCTGAGGTGGGAAGATCGCTTAAGCCCAGCAGGTCAAGGCTGCAGTGAGCTGTGATCGTGCCACTGCACTTCAGCCTGGGTGACAGAGCAAGATCCTGTCTCAATCAATCAACAATATGCAAATATTTTAGGACCTGCAATTGTTTGCCAAAGTGGAATTTCTTTTTTCATTTTTATCTTTCATTCACTACTCTAAAAACAATAATTCCCCGCCCCACTGACAAGTCTGGCCAAATGGAGTAGATGGATATTGTGAGGTGGCCAGCAAATTCCCAGCGAGATCTCTAGCAGACCGTGGGAAGAGTGTGTGTGAGCCAAGGCCCAAATTTTGAAAGGTTTCTTTTGTCTTCCACAGTTTAGAGAGCTTGCCCTTGTTAAGTTATTCCCCCACCACATATGAACACACAAACACACACACACATATATACACACAAATATCCCTTACGGAAGAAATGAGGATAATTGAGGTCAAGATGAAACAAACATTTCAGGGAATACCCTGTATTTAATAAGCATTTATTAAGTATCACCTGTGTACTTAATAAATAATAATAATAAATAAGCATGGGGCTAGGCATGGATAATAATATGAATTGACAGTGAGGAGGAAAGTTCAGAAGAAGAGATGCTGTCAGCAACCTGGCTCTCAGCCCAGTTTTCCCACCACCAAATGGGATGTCAAGGGAAAGTCGTAAGATTTCAATTCATCTAATATTATTCACTGAGCATGTCCCAGGTTCTATGCTAGGTCCCGGGAAGACAGGAACAAATAAGATATAGCACTTATCTTCAAGGCGCTCCTAGTGTGATAAAGACATGAAAAAGAGGATGACAGTCCTTTATGGTGAGTGCCATAATGTAAGTCCTAGAAGCAGTAAGGGCCAGGAGGAATCCATAAGGCAGTAGTTTTTCAAATGTGCTCCATGGGTTCCTGAGAGTCCCTAAGACCCTTTCAGGGGATCTGTCAGGTCAGAACTATTTTCTTTTTTCTTTTTTTTTTTTTTTTGAGACAGAGTCTCACTCTGTTGCCCAGGCTGGAGTGCAGTGGTGCAATCTCGGCTCACTGCAAGCTCCGCCTCCCAGGTTCATGCCATTCTCCTGCCTCAGCCTCCCGAGTAGCTGGGACTACAGGCGCCCGCCACTGCGCCCGGCTAATTTTTTCTATTTTTAGTAGAGACGGGGTTTCACCATGGTCTCGATCTCCTGACCTTGTGATCCGCCCGCCTCGGCCTCCCAAAGTGCTGGGATTACAGGCGTGAGCCACCGTGCCCGGCCAGAACTATTTTCATAATAATATTAAAATATATTTACGTTTTTCATCGTATTGATATTTGCATTGATGGTGCCACAGCAATGGTGGGTAAAACTTCTGGTGCTTTACTGAGCATGAATCGAAGCATTGGCACCAAACTGTACAATAGTCATTTTATTTTTTAGTCCCATACACTTGCAATAAAAGTAAGAATAAACATTAAGGCCAGGCGCAGTGGCTTACTTACCCCTGTAATCCTAGCACTTTGGGAGGCTGAGGTAGGAGGATCCCTTGAGCCAAGGAGGCAGAGGTGCCAAGATCATGCCGCTCTACTCTAGCCTGGTCAACAGAGCGAGACTCTGTCTTAAAGAAAAAATAAATTGGCCAGGCGCAGTGGCTCACGCCTGTAATCCCAGCACTTTGGGAGGCCGAGACGAATAGATCACTTGAGGTCAGGAGTTTGACACCAGCCTGGCCAATGTGGTGAAGCCCCATCTCCACTAAAAATACAAAAATTAGCCGGGTGGTGCATGCCTGTAATCCCAGCTATTAGGGAGGCTGAGGCAGAAGAATTGCCTGAACCTGGGAGGTGGAGGGTGCAGTGAGCCGAGATCATGCCACTGTACTCCAGCCTGGGCAAAACAGTGAGACTCTGTCTCAAAAACAAAAAGAGGCCAGGCATGGTGGTTCACTCCTGTAATCCCAGCACTTTGGGAGCTGAGGCCAGGAGGTCAGGAGATTGAGACCATCCTGGCTAACACAGTGAAACCCTATCTCTACTAAAAATACAAAAACAAAATTAGCTGGGCGTGGTGGCGGGTGCCTGTAGTCCCAGCTACTTGGGAGGCTGAGGCAGGAGAATGGCGTGAACCCGGGAGGCAGAGCTTGCAGTGAGCCGAGATCCCGCCACTGCACTCCGTCCAGCCTGGGCGAAAGAGTGAGACTCTGTCTCAAAAAAAAAAAAAAAAAAAAAAAGAAAGAAAAAATAATTAAACAAAGTCAGTTACACTTAAGAAAGTCTTTGATTAAGCGGTAAGCTATATTAATTTTATTAAACCTTGGCCTGAGTACATGTCTTTTCTTTTTTTTGAGATGAAGTCTCACTCTGTTGCCCAAGTTGGAGTGCAGTGACGTGATCTCAGCTCACTGAGACCTCCACCTCCCGAGTTCAAGTGATTCTCCTGCCTCAGCCTCCCAAATAACTGGGAATACAGGCACACGCCACCACGCCCAGCTAATTTTTGTATTTTTAGTAGAGACAGGGTTCCACTATATTGGCCAGGCTGGTCTTGAACTCCTGACCTCGTGATCCACCCGCCTCGGCCTCTCAAAGTGCTGGGATTACAGGCGTGAGCCACCATGCCCAGCCCATGTCTCTCTCTCTCTTTTTTTTTGCTACCAAATATCCTAGTTTACTGAGTACGTGTCTTTTTAATACTCTGTATAACGAGGTGGGAAGTACACATTTAGCCCTTCTGTGCATACAAAAGAAGTATGATTGTTGTCTCCAAGAGAAACAGTTTTGTGATAGTTTGAGCTGCAAGTTGAACTACTGCTTTTTCATGGAGCACTATATTTAATCGAAAGAACAAGTGGAGGTGGATGCACAGTCATGGCGGGGGTGACCAAAGCCACATAATGTCCGTAGTTCATGCATCCATCCATGCCAAATGGATGGTGGAGAAGGTGATTGGGACAAAAGTGCAAAAGACTGCTAAAGTGAGAGTGACCAGGCTTGTTCTGGATGCCTATTTATTAGAGTATTATAATAAGCGGAAAACCTACTTTGCTCGTGATGCCCTTCAGCAGTGCACAGTTGGGGATATTGTGCTTCTCAGAGCTTTACCTGTTCCACAAACAAAGCATGTGAAACATGAACTGGCTGAGATTGTTTTCTTTTTTTTTTTGAGACAGAGTCTCGCTCTGTCGCCCGGGTTGGAGTGCAGTGGCCGGATCTCAGCTCACTGCAAGCTCCGCCTCCCGGGTTTACGCCATTCTCCTGCCTCAGCCTCCCGAGTAGCTGGGACTACAGGCGCCCGCCACCTCGCCCAGCTAGTTTTTTGTATTTTTTTTTTTTAGTAGAGACGGGGTTTCACCATGTTGCCAGGATGGTCTCGATCTCCTGACCTCGTGATCCGCCCGTCTCGGCCTCCCAAAGTGCTGGGATTACAGGCTTGAGCCACCGCGCCCGGCCTGAGATTGTTTTCAAAGTTGGAAAAATCATAGATCCAGTGACAGGAAAGCCTTGCGCAGGAATTACCTACCTGGAGAGTCCATTGAGTTCAGAAGCCACCCAGTTAAGCAAAAATCTGGAAGAACTTAATATCTCTTCAGCACAGTGGAGGGAGAGTGGAAGAAGGAGCTAAAGGGAAAGATTGACATGTTTATGTTATGGAAAAAGAAATTTTTCGGCCGGGCGCGGTGGCTCACGCCTGTAATCCCAGCACTTTGGGAGGCCGAGGCGGGCGGATCACAAGGTCAGGAGATCGAGACCATGGTGAAACCCCGTCTCTACTAAAAATAGAAAAAATTAGCTGGGCGCAGTGGCGGGCGCCTGTAGTCCCAGCTACTCGGGAGGCTGAGGCAGGAGAATGGCGTGAACCCGGGAGGCGGAGCTTGCAGTGAGCCGAGATTGCACCACTGCACTCCAGCCTGGGCGACAGAGCGAGACTCCGTCTCAAAAAAAAAAAAAGAAATTTTTCTAAGTTTCATTGCAAACTGTCCAGTTTGTGGTGTTTATGAAATAGCTAAAAGCAAATGAAGGGCATATTATGGTTTTTCATTAAAAAAAAAAAAGAAAGAACAACTGACCAACTATGCCTGCCAATGTATAAACAAAGTGAGCCAGCTACTTCAAGGGAAACCACTAACAGTATTTGCTGCCAATGATAATATTTGAGCTTTGAAGAGAAAATTAGAATTGTTTGTTTGTTTGTTTTTGTTTTTTTGTTTTGTTTGGTTTTTGAGATGGAGTCTTGCTCTGTCACCCAGGCTGGAGTGCAGTGGCACAATCTCAGCTCATTGCAAGCTCCGCCTCCCAGGTTCATGCCATTCTTCTGACTCAGCCTCCCGAGTAGCTGGGACTACAGGCGCCCACCACCATGTCCAGCTAATTTTGTATTTTTAGTGGAGACGGGGTTTCACTGTGTTAGCCAGGATGGTCTCGATCTCCTGACCTCGTGATCCACCTGCCTCGGCCTCCCAAAGTGCTGGGAGTACAGGCTTGAACCACCACGCCTGGCCAAAAATTAGAAATTTATAAAACTTGTATCTGTCATCATCAGTTTCCCAGCTTTCCAATATTTAAGAATTTTTCTGATGAGATTGTTAGTAATATTAACAAATGTGATTTTAAAATATTGTATAATGAGTCAGCGTTAGGAAGATCTGCGTAACTCTGTGAACCAATATTTTACATATTATTAGTATACCAAGTTGCAAGGTCATGCATGGGTAAAATGTCCATTCCCCGCGGTGGCTCAAGCCTGTAATCCCAGCACTTTGGGAGGCAGAGACGGGCGGATCACGAGGTCAGGAGACCGAGACCATCCTGGCTAACCCGGTGAAACCCCGTCTCTACTAAAAAATACAAAAAACTAGCTGGGCGAGGTGGCGGGCGCCTGTAGTCCCAGCTACTCGGGAGGCTGAGGCAGGAGAATGGCATAAACCCGGGAGGCGGAGCTTGCAGTGAGCTGAGATCCGGCCACTGTGCCCCAGCCTGGGCGACAGAGCGAGACTGCGTCTCAAAAAAAAAAAAAAAAAGTCCATTCAAAGTGCAAGTATTGTAACAAAGTACAAAATGTTCATTGATATAATTTCCGATTCTACATTGCAACAAACCTTTAACAAACTACCACTTGTTGAATTTTGGTATAGTATCAAAGAATATCTAAAATTATCTGAAAAGGTTATTAAAAGCTCTCTTACCAACTATGTATCTATGTGAAGTCACATTTTTATGATATAATTAAACCAAAATAATATATCACAGTAATGGAAAAATCAAGCTGTTTTCTGTTAAGCCAGTCACTAAAGAGACTTCAAAAAGGTGAAACAACGGCATTCATCTCACTAAACTTTTTGTTTTGAAAATGTAGTTGGCCTGGCACAATGGCTCACACATGTAATCCCAGCACTTGGGAGGTCAAGGCAGGCAGATCACCTGAGGTCAGGAGTTTGAGACTAGCCTGACCAACATGGAGAAACCCCGTCTCTACTACAAATACAAAATCAGCTGGGCGTGGTGGCACATGCCTGTAAATTCCAGTTACTTGGAGGCTGAGACAGGAGAATCACTTGAACCCAGGGGGCAGAGGTCGCAGTGAACTGAGATCGTGCCGTTGGACTCCAGCCTGGGCAACAAGAGCGAAATTCCGTCTCAAAAAAAAATAAAATAATTTTTGATATGGTAAATATTGATAAATACAATCCATATAAACAAAAGCTTTCTGGGGTCCTCAGTAATTTTTAAGTATAAAGAGTCCAGAGATGAAAAAATTTGAGAATTGTTGCCCTCAGGGAATAATTTAAAGTGAGTTTAAATTGAAGCAATCTCTCAACTACTTTCCACAATAGAAGAGAAAGCCCTCTAGTTCCTTGAAAAACATTTGCTAGTTTAAACATAAGGATATGAAACGGATGGCAGATACGGGGCTGACTGCTGTTCTTACTTATAATTTCTTATTTATAATTAGTTCTTACCTCAAAACCATGCTGTAATTTCCAAAGCTTGGTTGAGGTAATACCAAAGAGAGAGTATCTCTATGTTTCCATAGAGGGGTAGTCAGACTTCAGGCCTCCTGTGGCCAGATCAGTCAGTTCATGGCAAGGCAAAGATAGGCTGGTTTTAGGATATGAGTCCCCCCCTTTTTTTTTTTTTTTCTCAGGGTCTAAGCAGAACTCCTTCTGGAAAAAACGACAAGTCCTAATCACTGACTGCTGTATCTGCAACACCAAGCATCTAAGACACTGCTTGGCATATATTAGGCACTCAATAGATATTGTTGAAGTCATTCCTCCATGGCACATACCTGTAGTCCTAGTTACTTGGGAAGCTGAGGCAAGAGGATCATTGAACCCAGGAGTTTGAGTCCAGTCTGGGCAGCATAAGCTGACCTCATTTCTAAAAATAAATGAATAAATATTGTTGAATAAAGTCAAGCTCCTTTATTTTTATTACAGAAATCATACTCTACCTTTTAGCTGGCAGGGAGGTAAAGCAACTCAAGATTTAAGAGATGAATCAGACCTGGCACAGTGGCTCTCGCCTGTAATCCTACCACTTTGGGAGGCCGAGGCAGGCAGATCACTAGGTCAGGAGTTCGAGACCATCCTGGCCAATCTGACGAAACCCCATCCCTACTAAAAATACAAAAATTACCCAGGCGTGGTGCCGCACGCCTGTAGTCCCAGCTACTCGGGAGGCTGAGGCAGCAGAATCGCTTGAACCCAGGAGGCAGAGGTTGCAGTGAGCCGAGATCGTGCCTCTGAACTTCAGCCTGGTGACAGAGTAAGACTCCGTCTCAAAAAAAAATTATGAAATTGCAGGAATGCATGGGAAAAAGAGAATGGCCATTGGTCCTGTTATCTAGTGCAACTTGATAAACCACTCCAAAACGTAGAGCTTAGAACAGCAATTATTTTATTATCTATTCGTCATTTTTAAATATTTATTTTATTTACTTAGAGATCCCATCTCTTTGTTACCCAGGTTGAAGTGCAGTGATACCATCTTGACTCTGCTACCTCTGCCTCTTGGGATCCAGAGATCCTCCTGCCTTCCAAGTAGCTGGGACCCCACAATGCGCCACCATACCTGGCTAATTTTTGTATTTTTAGTAGAGAGCGTGTTTCACTATGTTGCCCAGGCTGGTCTCGAACTCCTGGGCCCAAGGGATCCATCCGCCTCGCTTCCCAAAGTGCTGGGATTATAAGCCTGAGCCACCGCACCTGGCCAATTATTGTTTTGTTAAAAACAGGGTCTTGGCTTTGCAGAAGCAGCCGCCGCCGGGAGCTCTGTACTATCAGCCATGGTTAACCCCACCGTGCTACACATCGCCCACGGCAAGCCCTTGGGCCGCGTCTCCTTCGAGTCATTTGCAGACAAGGTTCCAAAGACAGCAGAAAACTTTCGTGCTCTGAGCAATGTAGAGAAAAGATCTGGTTATAAATGTTCCTGCTTTCACAGAATTATTTCAGGGTTTATGTGTCAGGGTGGTGACCTCACACGCCATAATGGTACCGGTGGCAAGTCTACCTACGGGGAGAAATTTGATGACTAGAGCTTCGTCCTAAAGCATACAGCTTCTGGCATCTTGTCCATGGCAAATGCTGGACCCAACACAAACAATTCCCAGTTTTTCATCTGCACTGCCGAGACTGAGTGGTTGGATGGCAAGCATGTGGTCTTTGGCAAGGTGAAAGAAGGCATGAATATTGTGGAGGCCATGGGGCACTTTGGGTCCGGGAACGGCAAGACCAGCAAGAAGATCACCATTGCTGACTGTGGACAACTCTAACAAGTTTGGCTTGTGTTTTATCTTAACCGCTAGACCATTCCTTTTGTAGCTCAGGAGAGCACCCCCTTCACCTCATTTGCTTGCAGTATTTATTTATTTATTTATTTATTTATTTTTTGGGACGGAGTTTCGCTCTGTCGCCCTTTCCCAGGCTGGAGTGCAGTGGCACGATCTCGGTTCACTGCAACCTCCACCTCCCGGGTTCAAGCAATTCTCTTTCCTCGGCCTCCCGAGTTGCTGGGAGTACAGGCGCATGCTGCCACGCCTGGCTAATTTTTTTTTTTTTTTTTTTTTTTTTAGTGGAGATGGGGTTTCATCATGTTGCCCGGGCTGATCTTGAACTCCTGACCTCAGGCAATCCGCCTACCTCGGCCTCCCAAAGTGCTAGGATTACAGACGTGAGCCACCACACCCGGCCTGCTCTCAGTATCTTATCTTTGTGCTCTCGCTGCAGTTCCCTTTGGGTTCCACGTTTTCCTTGTTCCTTTCCATGCCTAACTGGATTGCAGAGTTCAGTTTATGATTATGAAATAAAAACTAAATTAAACAAAACCAGCGTCTGTCTCTGTCATCTAGGCAGGAGTGCAGTGGCCCGATCATAGTTCCCTGCAGCCTCGAACTCCTGGGCTCAAGCGATTCTCCCACCTCAGCCTCCGGAGCAGCGGGGACTACAGGCACACACTACCCAGCTAATTTTTATTTTTGTAGAGACTGGAGTCTCTCTCGCACAGGCTGGTCTTGAACTCCCGGTTTCAAGCAGTCCTCCCACCTCGGCTTCCCAAATTGCGGAGATTACAGGCATGAGCCACCATGCCCAGCCGCCCCCAGTTTTGATGACTAAAGTTAATGTGAGTGGCCTTGTTATACGTCTCACAAATAGGAAGCCCTGGCAACCCCTGCAGGAGCATTCGGTGATTTTTTTTCACTAGCTAGCCAAAATTGCGGATCCCAATGAGCTTTCTTTCACTGAATGTACTCGGAGCCAAGTCCTAGACTTACTCCCTGAGGAAAAAGGCTGAGTTGCTCCGTCTGGGTTCCTGGCACTCTGCGCTGGGAGGAATACTCAAAAGGCGTTGGTAATGTGTTAATGGACGGAGGGACACAAGTGTCGAATGCTCCTCGGTGGCCCCGCCCCCTCCTCTCCGCGGCGATTGCGTCCCCTCCGTCATCCATCGCTCGGCGCTCGTGAGCCCTTCTCCGTGGGTCTGCTCAGAGCGTTCCATCGAGTTTCTCGGCCATCGCGCGCCTGCGCCATTGGGCTGTCAGTCAGAGGCGGCGTGGAGAGCGCTGGGAGTGGTTGTGGCGTGCGGGGAGCTGAGGTATAGCTGTGACTTCTGCCCTGCCAGGCCGCGCACGAGCTGGCTGACCCGGGTGAGCAGCGCGGTGGGGCCACTCATCTGAGGGAGGCGGGCATGTCAAACTGGGCCGAGGTGGACCCCAAGGGGTAGGAGGGGGTGCTGAGCCCCGAAGTTGCCAGCTCGACTCCCTGCTCGACCCGACCGTGTAGCTGTGTCCGAAGTAGAAGGGAGGTTGGGGGAGAATCCGAGCCAACTACCTTATGCAACAGATGGAGAAACTAAGTTTCTAATCTCAGCTACTCGAGAGTCTGAGGCAGGAGAATCGTTTGTTGCAGTGAGCCGAATTCGCGCCATTGCACTCCAACCTGGGCAACATAGTGAGACCCTTCGTTTCAAAAAAAAGAAAGAAAGAAAGAAAGAAAAAAGAAAAGAAAGAAAGGAAGTTTCGGGGAGGGGAGGTTCTGCTTAAAGTCACAGCTAGCGAGCGAGCACCAGACAGGTACCAGACGCCTTTAGCACTGTGCCTGCACTCTTTCGCCCTAGCCTTTCATTCATTTATTCAGCCTTCCTTTAGTTGTTTGGATGCAGGGCAGTGAAATACAAGGAGGAATGCAGTAAGGTCTCGGCCTTCAGGCAGCACACGTGGAATGACAGACCAATTCTGATACAGTTTTCGTATCTGTTTACAACTGGAAAAGGCATGAGTGCTATGATGCAGGCAAGTCTGAGATGCGGCGAGCACCCTCTCTAAAGCTTGGGAGGCAGCGAGACTCGTTGCCAGGATTCCCGTCACCCATAGTCGTGGCAGTGACATGAGCATTTGACAGTCTGCCTGGTAACATGATTAGTTATGTTCTTGGTAACTATTCATGCTTCCTAGGTTGCCTTTCTTCACCCAGGGCCTCCTTGAGAGCTGGAACCTCAGTTCCTAGTGACCTGGATTCTAATGCCCTTGTGCACATGTTTGAGTTTGACTCTTACACAGTTGTGAAGTTCACAGGTCCTCATTCCACTCTGATTTCTGGCATCTGACTGGGAATACAGTGATGATGCACACACAGTCCAAGAAAGTCACTTTTAGACTCTTATATAGACATTTAAGAGACATTAATATTATACTTAAGTAGACATTTAAACACATGTGCAATGAAACCCTGTAAAGGCTAAGATAATCTGCACATGGCAGAGTGGAAGCACTTCGGGGAAAGGAGTCACTTCTGGAGGGGTGGGAATGGTTAGGAATGGCTTTGTAAGCAAGAGGATTCTTGAGCTGTCTTCAGAGTTTAATAGGTGATTGCTAGATGCAAGAGAAGGCAGACTAGGAAGCAACAGTAGCAGTGCAGAGACCAGAATTATGAAGCAGCATGTTCAGTTAGTAGGAAGGCTTTCCCTTATCTAGTCTCTGTTTAATAAAGCAAATACAAATATAGTGCTTCTCATGGGATGGACATTATTTTGTCTACTTTACGTAGAATAACATTTAATCTTAACAACAACTCTGTGAAGTGAAACTGGAATTATCCCCATCATAAAGTGCAAAAACAGGCATAGAAAAGTTTAGTTTGCCCTAGTTCACACAGCTAATAATAAATAGTAGATCTAGAATTCAAACCTAGGCATTCTGACTCTATGGTCTGTGAACCTAACCACCAGGCTTCCTTCTGGAAGCTGAGGACACTGAGAGTTTTAAATGTCAGGCCCCTGATCACACCACCTATGAGTGACAGAATCGTGACTCAAACTCATCTTTTGACTCTTTTTTTTTTTGAGACAGGGTCTCATTCTGTTGCCCAGACTGGAGTGCAGTGGTGTGCAGCCTTAACCTCCCAGGCTTAGGTGATTCTCCCACCTCAGTCTCCCGAGTATCTGGGACTACATGCATGCACCACCACACCTGGCTAATTTTTTATAGAGATGGGGTCTCACCATGTTGCCCAGGCTGTTCTAGAATTCCTGGGCTCAAGCAGTCCTCCCATCTTGGCCTCCCAAAGTGGTGGGAGCATGAGCCACTGTGCCCGGCCATCTTTTGGCTCTTTTTTATTTTTATTTGTTTTGAGACAGTCTCGCTCTGTCGCCCAGGCTGGAGTGCGACTGGTGTGATCTCAGCTCACTGCAACCTCTGCCTCCCAGGTTCAAGTGATTCTCCTGCCTCAGCCACCCGAGTAGCTGGGATTACAGGCACCTGACACCATGTTTGGCTACTTTTAAAATTATTTTTAGTAGAGACAGGGTTTCAACCAGTTGGCCAGGCTGCCCTTGAACTCCTGACCTCAGGTGATCCGCCTACCTGGGCCTCCCAAAGTGCTGAGATTACAGGTGTGAGCCACCATGTCCAGTCCATCTTTTGACTCTTAAGCATCCAGTGCTCTTTTCATAATAACATTAGATGTGGTGGATGTTATATAATGCCAAAATGAAATTAAATTCCAGTCTGAGGCAATGCTTGCTAGAATCTAAATGACCATATCTTTACATTGTGAATGTTATGCAAGAGCCTTCACTTTGTGCCTTGAGTATGGTAGGTGTTAAGCGCTGCACTTTAGATGTTGATGTCCCTGGCCCAGGAGTAATAATAATTATAGTAAAGTTGCAACAAGTTATTTGGCAATTTGATGTTGAATACATTGTTTCTTCTGAATGTTACCTTTTAACACATTTAAAATTACATCATTGTTGTAAGTCAGAGAAAGTAGTTTCAGTTTAAATCAATAAAGATGGATCAGGCGCAGTGGCTCATGCCTCTAATCTCAGCACTTTGGGAGGCCCAGGCAGGAGGCTTGAGGCCAGGAGTTTGAGACCAGCCTGAGAAGCATAGTGAAACCCTGTCTCTATAAAAAATTAATTAAAAGAATTAGCCAGGCAGCCAGGTGCAGTGGCTCACACTTGTAATCCCAGCACTTTGGGAGGCCGAGGCGGGCAGATGACCTGAGGTTGGGAGTTCGAGACCAGCCTGACCAACATGGAGAAACCCCATCTCTACTAAAAATACAAAATTAGCTGGGCATGGTGATGCATGCCTGTAATCCCAGCTACTTGGGAGGCTGAGGCAGGAGAATCGCTTGAACCCAGGAGGCAGAGGTTGCGGTGAGCTGAGATTGCACCACTGCACTGCAGCCTGGGCAACAAGAGAGAAGCTCCATCTCAAAAAGAAAACAAACAAACAAAAAAAACCAGGCATGGTGGCACCCACCTGTAGTCCCAGCTACTCCAGAGACTGGGGCAGGAGGATTGCTTTAGTGCAGGAGGTTGAGGCTGTAGTGAGCCATGATCTTGCCACTGCACTTCCAGACTGGGCAATGGAGCAAGACTCTGTCTCTGAATAAATAAGTAAATAGGCTGGGCGTGGTGACTCACGCCTGTAATCCCAGCACTTTGGGAGGCCGACTCGGGTGGATCACCTGAGGTCAGGAGTTTGGGACCAGCCTGGCCAACATGGTGAAACCCCATCTCTACTAAAAATACAAAATTAGCTGGGCATGGTGGCCCATGCCTGTGATCCCAGCTACTCAGGAGGCTAAGGCAGGTGAATCGCTTAAACTTGGGAGGTGGAGGTTGCAGTGAGCCGAGATCACGCCATTTCACTCCAGCCTGGCAACAAGAGTGAAACTCCATCTCCAAAAATAAATAAATAAGTAAATAAATAAATAAATAAATAAAGATTTATGACCTTTTACTGTGCTGCTGTTCTGTGGTAGTTTCTGTAAAGAGATTCTTTTCAAAGTCAAATAGGTTTGTTTATTATCTTGAGTTTGAAAAAAGGAATTAACAATTTGGTTTGTTTTTATAATTGTGTTCTGTAAATCTAGGTTCAGATACAAGCCTACGTTTGTGTTTATAGTGATATCTTTAAAAATTGGAGGAATAAGAAGATGAGCTGATGGCTGAATTATGGGAGTCTTAAGTAATTTCACACTTTTCAGAATCCTAACATGCTTGTGTTTCTGCTGTTAATTCTAGTCAGACATCTTTTAATGTTTTCTTTTTTTCTCTTTTTTTTTTTTTTGTTGACAGGATCTCACTCTCTCACACAGGTTGGAGTGCAGTGGTCCAATATCGGCTCACTGCAACACCTGCCTCCTAGGCTCAAATGATCCTCCCACTTCAGCTTCCCAAGTAGCTGGAACCATAGGCACAAGCCATCACGCCTGACTAATTTTTTGTATTTTTGGTAGAGATGGCGTCTCGCCATGTTTCCCAGGGTGGTCTCGAACTCCTGAGCTCATGTGATCCACACACCTCAGCTTCCCAAAGTGCTGGGATTACAGATGTGAGTCACCTCACCCAGCCTAATATTTTCAAAGAATAAAAATTTATACATCAGAAGCCCACTTGGTAAACTCTTACTTCTTCAGTGTCAGCTCAAGCATCACTTCTTCTAAAACCTTCCCTGTGTTTTCAATGACAACTAGATGTCCCTTTTATTGTATGCCCACTATATCTTGGATATTTTTCTGCTGTGGCACTAATGACATATATTGCGATTTACTGAATTTGTCTTCTCCACTTAATTGTGAATAACTCAAGGGCAAGGGCCCTTCATTCCTATCCTCCCACTTTTACCAAGGATAGAACTGAGAATACATATTGGTAGACATAATGTTTATCTGTAGCTAAGCTTTTCTTACTCTGATTGCTAGAGTTGGGAATTATGCATTTGACATAGTAGATATCAGTAACCTAAATAAAAATAGGCTAGTATTGTGTGTGCTTTAATTTTTGTTACATTGATTTTTTTCTGTTAATTGTTTTTTCTGTACTTGCAGTTTGTAAAAATGGAATTTCAAGCAGTAGTGATGGCAGTAGGTGGAGGATCTCGGATGACAGACCTAACTTCCAGCATTCCCAAACCTCTGCTTCCAGTTGGGAACAAACCTTTAATTTGGTACCCATTGAACCTGCTTGAGCGTGTTGGATTTGAAGGTGAGCTATGACAAAGTGAGCTGTGAACTCATAAAACTTTTAGGGGATTTGATCCCCATGATTTGTCAGCATTATGAGAGTGAGAGAGGATGACTAGAACTCATTGGCTGAAGACTGGCTTTTTAAAATAAGGAATGTAGGAGTACTCTATTGCTGTGTGAAAAAGGTTGAGAGGATAGCACTAAGTGTTGTCGTTATGGAGCTCATGTCCACAGTGATCCAAGACGAACCCTGTAAGGATATCAGAAAGAGCAGATTGAGACTCTTAAATGCCTCATAGTCAGTACTTAGAGTCTATTATGTACCAGGTAATATTTGTATTATCTGATACATAATATATATATGTTTTAAATTGTGTTTTGATGTAAGTACTAGGTTCTGTATTAAGCCTGGAGGTATAGAATTGAAAAGACAGCTCAGGCCCTGACTTCCAGAACCTTAAAGTCTAGTGATCCTCTACTTTTTGCTTGGGTAACTAGGTAGATAGTCATGCCATTACTAGGTAGATAGTTATGCCATTAAGTAGGAAAAGGAATAGGAGACAAGGAACAGTTTTGTTGTTTTTTTTTTTTCTGAGACAGAGTCTTGCTCTGTCACCCAGGCTGGAGTGCAATGGCATGATCTCGGCTCACTGCAACCTCTGCCAGGGTTCATCCTCTCCCAGGTTCAAGCGATTCTCCTGCCTCAGCCTCCCGAGTAGCTGGGACTACGGGCATGTTAGAATGGTCTCAATCTTGTGACCTTGTGATCCACCCACCTCGGCCTCCAAAAGTGCCGGGATTACAGGTGTGAGCCACCGTGCCTGGCCAGGAAAAGGTTTTAATGAATTTTGTCTTCATTAAAATAATGAGTTCAGCTTTGGTCACATTGAGTTTGAGGTGTCCTATATTTAAATATAATAAATCAGGGTGCCAAAGCCTGAGGCCCAGTCTTGTGATCCAGTGTTCATTCCATTATTAGAGTTGCCTCCAATAGGAAGGGGTGGTAGCTTAATAGCTCTCTCTTTGTATTGAATGAAGATTTAAAATGTTGGAATCTCACTCTGTCGCCCAGGCTGGAATGCAGTGATGTGATCTCAGCTCACTGCAGCCTCCACCTCCCTGGTTTAAGCAATTCTCCTGCCTCAGTCTCCCAAGTACCTGGGACTACAGGCGTGCACCACCACTCCCAGCTAATTTTTTTTTTTTTTTTTTTGAGACGGAGTCTTGCTCTGTCGCCCAGGCTGGAGTGCAGTGGCCGGATCTCAGCTCACTGCAAGCTCCGCCTCCCGGATTTACACCATTCACCTGCCTCAGCCTCCCAAGTAGCTGGGACTACAGGCGCCCGCCACCTCGCCCGGCTAGTTTTTTGTATTTTTTAGTAGAGACGGGGTTTCACCGTGTTAGCCAGGATGGTCGCGATCTCCTGACCTCGTGATCCACCCGTCTCGGCCTCCCAAAGTGCTGGGATTACAGGCTTGAGCCACCGCACCCAGCGCCAGCTAATTTTTTTTTTATTTTTGATAGAGACACGGTTTCACCATGTTGTCCAGGCTGGTCTTGAACTTCTGACCTCAAGTGATCTGCCTGTCTTGAACTTCTGACCTCAAGTGATCTGCCTGTCTCGGCCTTCCAAAGTGTTGGAATTATAGGCGTGAGCCACCACGCATGACCCCATTTGGTTTTTTTGATTTTTTGATATAGGGTCTTACTCTTTTGCCCAAGGGTGGAGTACAGTGGCATGATTTCAGCTCATTGCAACCTCTACCTCCTGGGCTCAAGTGATCCTCCCATCTTAGCCTCTTTTTTTTTTTTTTTTTTTTGAGACGGGGTCTCGCTCTGTCACCCGGGCTGGAGTGCAGTGGCCGGATCTCAGCTCACTGCAAGCTCTGCCTCCCGGGTTCATGCCATTCTCCTGCCTCAGCCTCCCGAGTAGCTGGGACTACAGGCACCCGCCACCTCGCCCGGCTAGTTTTTTGTATTTTTTAGTAGAGACGGGGTTTCACCATGTTAGTCAGGATGGTCTCGATCTCCTGACCTCGTGATCCGCCCGTCTTGGCCTCCCAAAGTGCTGGGATTACAGGCTTGAGCCACCATGCCTGGCCATATCTTAGCCTCTTGAGTACCTGCAACTACATGCACGCCACCACGTCTGGATAATTTTTCTTTTTTTTCTTTTTTTTCTTTTTTTGGCAGAGACAGGGTTTCGCCATGTTACCCAGGCTGGTCTTGAGTTCCTGGGCTGAAGTTATCTACCCGCCTTGGCTTCCCAAAGTGTTTTTTGTATTTCTTCCCATTTGTGTATTTGATGAACGTTCTTCTGAATTCTTCATATCAAGGAGAAGTGGCATATAATATATTAAAGTGTGGGCACCATTCGTATAGACCTGATTTTTTGTTTGTTTGTTTTTTTGAGAGAGACTCACACTGTTGCCCAGGCTGGAGTGCAGTGGGGTGATCTTGGCCCACTGAAACCTCTGCCTCCCAGACTCAAGCAATCCTCCCACCTAAACCTCCGGTTTTTTGAAGTTTTTTGTAGAGACAAGGTTTTGCCATGTTGCCCAGGCTGGTCTTGAACTCCCGGGCTCAAGTGATCCGCCTCCCTCGGCCTCCCAAAGTGCTGGGATTTACAAGCATAAGCCACTGTGCCCAACCAGCATGTCTTTTAATTCAAGGTACCTTATTTATAAGATGAGACTGCTGTAAGAATTAATTAGGGGAGGCCAGACGCGGTGGTTCATGCCTGTAATTGCAACCCTTTGGGAGGCCAAGGCTGGTGGATCTTTTGAGCCCAGGAGTTGGAGACCAGCCTGGGCAACAGAGTAAAACCTCATTTCTACAGAATGTACAAAAATTAGCCAAGCATAGTGGCTCATGCCTGTAGTCTCAGCTACTTGGGAGGCTGAGGTGGGAGGATTGCCTGACCTCGGGAGGTTGAGGCTGCAGTGAGCTGTGATGGTGCCACTGCACTCCAGCCTGAGTGGCTGAGTAAGACCCTGTCTGTAAAAAAAAAAAAAGAATTAATTGGGGGAATGCAGGTAAAACACATTGAAAAGGCGCAGTAATATTAGCAGTTGTTATTATACCTAGAAATAGACCAAATCTAATTGAAATAGTGAAACCACTATCTACATGAATAAGTTTTTGCTTTTCTTTCTTTTTTTCTTTTGTCCTATAGAAGTCATTGTGGTTACAACCAGGGATGTTCAAAAGGCTCTATGTGCAGAATTCAAGATGAAAATGAAGCCAGATATTGTGTGTATTCCTGATGATGCTGACATGGGAACTGCAGATTCTTTGCGCTACATATATCCAAAACTTAAGGTGAAAAGCAATTTTTTGACTCTTCTTGTTTATTGAAGATAAATAATATCCAATGCATGCATTATAGTTTTGTTTTGTTTTGTTTTGAGACAGAGCCTTGCTGTGTCACCCAGGCTACAGTGCAGTAATGTGATCTCAGTTCACTGCAACCTCCACCTCCCAGGTTCAAGCAATTCTCCTGCCTTAGCCTCCCAAGTAGCTGGGATTACAGGTGCACGCCACCATGCCTGACTAATTTTGTATTTTTAGTATAGACGAGATTTCGCCATGTTGACCAGGCTAGTCTCGAACTCCTGACCTCAGGTGGTCTGCCTACCTCAGCCTCCCAAAGTGCTGGAATTACAGGCATGAGCCATCATGCCTGGCCCCCAGTGCATTATAGTTTACAAAACTTTATTTGTAATATATTTTTACATCACATACTTTGTTAGCCATGTACTCTTTAGTTGCTCTTTGATTTGGTTACTAGGAAAGATTTAGATATTCATTTGTCATAGTCACTGGTTTCCTATGTTTTTGAGTAATGGTACATTTTTATTTAAAAAAAAAAAAAAAAAAAGACATGCTCTAGGCCAGGCATAGTGGCTCATGCCTGTAATCCCTTTGGGAGGCCAAGGCGGGTGGATCACTTGAGGTCAGGAGTTTTGAGACCAGCCTGGCCAACGTGGTGAGACCCTGTCTCTACTAAAAAGACAAAAATTAGCTGGGCGTGGTAGCGCACATCTGTAATCCTAGCTACTGGAGAGGCAAGGCAGGAGATTTGCTTGAACCCAGGAGGTGGAGGTTGCAGTGAGCCGAGATCATGCCACTGCACTCCAGCCTGGACAACAGAGCGAGACCCCATCTCAAAAAAAAAAAAAGATATACTCTAAATGTACTTCAAAAGATTCTATTTATATGAAGTTCATGAACAAGAAATGTTAATATATAAATCAGAGGAGCAGTTGACTCTGCAGTTGAGAATTGACTGGAAAGAAGCACGAAGGAACGTTAAAAAATTCCTAGACTTCCCATGTAATATTTGAACTTTAGTCACCTTTGGTTAAGAAACTAAGGAGCATGTAGATATGAGAACATAGTCTCCCCAGTGGTTGGTGGCCCAAAAGCTGAGAAAGATCCACTGTAGATTGTTCTAAAATTGTTTTTCTTTGGAAAAAATTCAATCGTGATGTTGCCATATTACTTGAAATGGGAGACAAACTTTCTTCTGTTATTTCTGGTGATTAAAAGGATGTGTTATTTTCAACTGACTTTTGTACTATAAAACAAAAAATTAATGCAAATACATGGCTTTTTCACCCCTTTTATTGGGGAATAATTTATACACAGTAAAATGCACAGATACTAAATATACACCTAGATTACCATTATCTGAATCTAGAACAATTCCATCACCTCTGAAAGTTCCTTTGTGCTGCTTTCTAGTAAGTATTCGATCTTCAGAGTCAACTACTCTTCTGTTTCTATCACTACATACTAATTTTATTTGTTTATAAACTTCATATAAATGGAATCATACAGTTTTGTTCTGGCTTCTTTTGTTCAACATATTTTTCAGATTCATTCATGTTATTGAAAGTATAACTAATCTGTTGCTTTTTAGGCTGAGTAGTATTCCATTGAATGAATATACTACTATTTATTTATCTGTCCTATTGATAGTTATTTGGGTTGTTTCTAATTTTTGGCTATCTTGCATAAAGCTATTATGAGCATTTTTCTGCAGGTCTTTTTGTGAAAATATTCTCGGCTGTAGGGTTTACTTTGTTAGAAACTACCGGTTTTCTAAAGTGGTTGTACCATTTTATGAAACAGTTTATAAGAGTTGCGTTTGCTTCACGTCTTCATCAACCCTTGGTGTTGTCAGTCTTTTTCATTTTAACCATTCTAGTAGGTATGTATGTAGTGGTATCTCATTGTGGTTTTAATTTACATTTCCCTGATGGTAATGATGCTGAAACCCTTTTCATATGTTTATTGGCCATTTATATATGTTCATGAAGTGTCTGCTCAAAGCCTTTGTCTATTTTTTAATTGAGTTGTTTGCCTTTCCATTATTGATTATAGGAATTCTTAATATAGTCTAGATTCAAGTCTTTTGTGAGATATGTGTTGTGAATATTTTCCACCAGTCTGTGGCTTGTCTTTTTATTTAATGGTGTCTCTTGGAGAAAAGTTTTTAATGTTGATGAAATCCAAATTACTGATTTTGTCTTTTATGGTTATTGCTTTTTGTGTCCAGTCTAAGAAATCTCTGCCCATCTGACTTTTGTGTAGGTGTTTGTTTATGGTTTTGTCTTTGTTTTGTATTCTTTTTGAGACAGAGTCTTGCTCTGTCACCCAGGCTGAGTGCAGTGGTGCAATCTCCACCTCCACTGCACCTCCTCACTGCACCACCTCACTGCAGCCTCCACCTCCCAGGTTCAACTGATTCTCGTGCCTCAGCCTCCCAAGTAGCTAGGATTACAGGTGTGTGCCACCACAACTGGCTAATTTTTGTAGTTTATAGAGACAGGGTTTCACCATGTTGGCCAGGCTGGTCTTGAACTCCCGGGTTCAAGCGATCCACCCACCTTGGCCTCCCAAAGTGCTAGGATTACATGCATGAGCCACCTCACCCAGCTCAGATTTGACATCTTAATATTGAATCTTTTGATCCTTGAACATGGTATATATAGTCATGTGCCACATAACGATTTCTGGTCAATGACTGGCCGCATATGTGATTCCATAAGATTGTAATACCATATTTTTACTGTACCTTTTCTATGTTTAGATATGTTTAAGTACACAAATACTTACCATTGTGTTACAATTACCTATGGTATGTAATAACATGTTATACAGGTTTGTAGCCTAGGAGCAATAGTCTATACCATATAGCCTAGGTATGTAGTAGGCTATACTATCTATAAGTACATTCTATGATGTAAGTACATTCTATGATGTTTGCACAACGAAGTCACCTAACAATGCATTTCTCAGAACATATCGCTGTCATTAAGTAACACATAATTGTGTATCTATTTAAGTTTCCCTTAGTTTCTCTCAACTGAGTTTTGTAATTTTCAGTGATGATTTTTTTTTTTTTCTTGAGACAGTCTTACTCTGTCGTCCAGGCTGGAGTGCAGTGGTATGATCAAAGCTCACTGCAGCCTCAACCTCCTGGACTCAAGTGATCTCCACATCAGCCTCCCGAGTAGGTGGGACTACAGGCATATGCCACCATGCCCAGCTAATCTTTTAAATGTTTATTTTAGTAGAGATGTCTCACTATGTTGCTCAGGCTAGTTTCAAACTCCTGGGCTCAAGCTGTCCTCCCACTTCAGTCTCCTAAAGTGCTGGGATAATAGGCATGGGCCACCACACCCAGCCCAATGTAGAGATTTTGAACATGTCTTGATAAATTTATTCCTAGGTAAATATTTTTAATGATATTGTAATTGATAGTTTTTCTATTTTCAATTGTTTATTGCGTGTGTATAGAAACACAATTGATTTTTGTATTTTGGCATTATGTGCTGTGACCTTTTAAATTATAGATTCGATTAGGACCTTATCATCATATTGCCTGCAAATAAAAACACTATTATATTTTCCTTCTTAATCTTTATTCTTTTTAAAAATTAAATTACATTGATTTTATTTTTGGAGACAGTCTCACTCTGTCACCGAGGCTTGTGTGCAGTTGTGTGGTCATAGCTCACTGTAACCCCAAACTCCTGGGCTCAAGCAGTCCTCCCACCTCAGGCTCCCAAGTAACTAAGTAACTAGGACTACAGGCATGTGCCACCATGCCCGGCTACTTTCTTTTTTTGTTTCTTTGTTTTTTTTTTTTTGTTTTTTTTTTTTTAATTTATTTATTATTATTAAACTTCAAGTTGTAGGGTACATGTGCACAACGTGCAGGTTTGCTACATATGTATACTTGTGCCATGTTGGTGTGCTGCACCCATCAACTCGTCATTTACATCAGGTATAACTCCCAATGCAATCCCTCCCCCCTCCCCCCTCCCCATGATAGGCCCCGGTGTGTGATGTTCCCCTTCCCGAGTCCAAGTGATCTCATTGTTCAGTTCCCACCTACGAGTGAGAACATGCGGTGTTTGGTTTTCTGTTCTTGTGATAGTTTGCTAAGAATGATGGTTTCCAGCTGCATCCATGTCCCTACAAAAGACACAAACTCATCCTTTTTTATGGCTGCATAGTATTCCATGGTGTATATGTGCCACATTTTCTTAATCCAATCTGTCACTGATGGACATTTGGGTTGATTCCAAGTCTTTGCTATTGTGAATAGTGCTGCAATAAACATACGTGTGCATGTGTCCTTATAGCAGCATAATTTATAATCCTTTGGGTATATACCCAGTAATGGGATGGCTGGGTCATATGGTACATCTAGTTCTAGATCCTTGAGGAATCGCCATACTGTTTTCCATAATGGTTGAACTAGTACCATTCAGGACATAGGCATGGGCAAAGACTTCATGTCTAAAACACCAAAAGCAACGGCAACAAAAGCCAAAATTGACAAATGGGATCTCATCAAACTAAAGAGCTTCTGCACAGCAAAAGAAACTACCATCAGAGTGAGCAGGCAACCTACAGAATGGGAGAAAATTTTTGCAATCTACTCATCTGACAAAGGGCTAATATCCAGAACCTACAAAGAACTCAAACAAATTTACAAGAAAAAAACAAACAACCCCATCCAAAAGTGGGCAAAGGATATGAACAGACATTTCTCAAAAGAAGACATTCATACAGCCAACAGACACATGAAAAAATGCTCATCATCACTGGCCATCAGAGAAATGCAAATCAAAACCACAATGAGATACCATCTCACACCAGTTAGAATGGCGATCATTAAAAAGTCAGGAAACAACAGGTGCTGGAGAGGATGTGGAGAAATAGGAACACTTTTACACTGTTGGTGGGATTGTAAACTGTTTTTTTTTTTTTAGGCAGAGTCTCACTTTGTTATCCAGGCTGGAGTGCAGTGACTCAATCACAGCTCACTGTAACCTTGACCTCCCCAGGCTCAGGTGATTCTCCTACTTAAGCCTCCCAAGCAGCTGAGACTACAGGCATGCACCACCACACCTGGACTTTTTTTTTTTTGTATAGAGACAGGATCTCACTATATTGCCTAGGCCTGGTCTAGAACTCCTTGGACAGAAGTGATACCCCCCACCTTGCCCTCTCAAAATGTTGTGATTATAGGCATGAGCCACCATGCCCGACTCTTTAAAAAAAAAAAAAAGAAAAAAAAAATTGTCTCATTGCCCTGGCCAGTACCTCCAGTACAGTGTATATAGGCATTTCCATTCACTTTTGGCCTTCCTTTCCTACTTTTCTGTATTTTCTCTCAAGTGGATTTTGGGTGCTTCTGATTAGGGTGGGGGCTTCCAATAAAATAATGTTGGGTGTGTTGCTTTCTGGGGTACAGCTGCTTATTTGTTTAGAGAATAGATGGGGAATTCCATTAGGGTAATGGGAAGAAAATTCGGGTCAAGTGTACAGTTCAGTGGTGTTAAGCACATTTATAATGTTGTGCAACCATTACCACCCTCCATCTCTATAACCTTTATCTTGTAAAACTGAAACTCTATTACCATTAAATACTAACGTCCCCCTCCTCCTAGCCTGTGGCAGCTACCATTCTACTTTCTGTTTCTATGATTTTGACTACCTCTAAGTACCTCGTGTAAGTGGAATCATACAGTATTTGTCTTTTTTTTTTTTTTTTTTTTTTGAGACAGTCTCGCTCTATCACCCTGGCTGGGGTACAGCAGCATGATCTCAGCTCACTGCAGCCTCTGCCTCCTGGGTTCAAGCATGTCTTGTGCCTCAGCCTCATGAGTAGCGGGGACTACAGGTGCATGCCACTACACCCGGCTAGTTTTTGTATTTTTGGTAGAAATGGGATTTCGCCATGTTGGCCAGGCTAGTCTTGAACTTCTGGCCTCAAGTGATCTGCCCGCCTCCACCTCCAGTATTTATCTTTTTGTGATTGGCTTACTTAGCGTAACATCCTCGAGGTTTATCCACATCGTAGCATTCTGCAGAATTTACTTCCTTTTTAAGACTGAGGAATATTCTATTTTATGGATATACCACATTTTGCTTAGCCATTCATCCATCCATGGACACTTGGGTTGCCTCCACATTTTAGCTATTGTGAATAATGCAGCTGTGAATATGGATGTACAAATATTTCTTTGAGACCCTCTTTCAGTTCTTTGGGTTTATACTGAGAAGTGTAGTTGCTGGATTATATGCTATTTCTATGTTTAATTTTTTAATGAACTGCCTTACTATTTTCTGCAGTGGCTATACCATTTTACATTCCCACCAACAGTGTACAAGGGCTCCAACCTCTTTCTTTCTTTACTTGTTTTGTTTGTGAGACAGGATTTCATTCTGACACCCAGGCTGGAGTGCCATGGTGTGATCATGGCTCACTTCAGCACTGACCTTCTATGGTCAAGTGATGCTCCTATCTCAGCCTCCTGAGTAGCTGGAACCATGGTCGTATATTGCCACACCCAGCTAACTTTTTATTTTTTGTTGAGATGAGGGGGTCTCACTATATTGCTCCCAAAATACAAAAATTAGCCAGGCATGGTGGCACACACCTGTAGTCCCAGGTACTCAGGAGGCTGAGATGTGAGGATTGCTTGCGCCCAAGAGGTGAAGGTTGCATTGAGCTGAGATCGTACCACTGCACTCTAGCCTTGGCAACAGAGGGAAATTCTGTCTCAAAATATATATATAAATAAATTAAAATAAATGTGTGTGTGTGTATATATACATATTTTTATACACATACAATAATTTTGTATTTTTAGTAGAGACGGGGTTTCTCCATGTTGATCAGGCTGGTCTCAAACTCCTGATCTCAGATGATCCACCCACCTTGGCCTCCCAAAGTGCTAGGATTACAGGCATGAGCCACCGTGCGTGGCTACATATATAGATATATGTATGTGTGTGTATATATGTGTGTGTGTGTGTATGTGTGTATATTTTTTTCTTTTTTCGTTTTTTTTAAGAGACAGAGTCTCACTATGTTGCTCAGTCTGGTCTCGAACTGCTGGGCTCAAGTGATCCTCTACCTTGGCCTCTCAAAGTGCTGGGTTTACAAGGGTGAGCCACCATACCTAGTCTGTAGTTCCAGTTTCTCCACTTCCTTCCCGATACGTATTTTCTGCTTATTTTTGTTTGTTTTTGTTTTTGAGAAGGAGTCTTGCTCTGTTGCCCAGGCTGGAGTGCAATGACGCAATCTCAGCTTACTGCAACCTCTCCTCCCAGGTTCAAGTGATTCTCCTGCCTCAGCCTCCTGAATAGCTAGGATTACAGGTGCATACCACTACACCCAGCTAATTTTTGTATTTTTAGTATCGAGACGGGGTTTCACCGTGTTGGCCAGGCTGGTCTCGAACTCCTGACCTCGTGATCCACCCACCTCAGCCTCCCAATGTGCTGGGATTACAGGCATGAGCCACCACGCCCAGCATATTTTTTTCTTAATAGCAGTCATCCCAATAAGCATGAGTTAGTATCTTACTGTAGTTTTGATTTGCAAAGAGCTTGGGATTTTTGATGGTCTTCGCAGGGCTGTATTAGCTACCATCTAAAAGTTTAGAATGGATGTGTAAACTTTCTTTGCTCTATAATCTCTGAATTTTAGAAAAGTTATTTTTGGCCCAGCTTAGAATTAGAAATCTTGGAAGTCCCATGCAAATAAGTTCCTCTAACACTTGGAGGCTTGAGAAGTAATAGTGTCAAATATTAGGAGAGAAGGCATGAGAAGGAAAGTAACCACCAAAGGGGCACTTTACTCTCCAAGTTACTGCCTTTTCTTATGACTTTGTTTTTTTGTTTTTTGTTTTTTTTGTTTTTTCCGGAAACAGAGTCTCGCTCTGTTGCCCAGGCTGGAGTGCAGTGGCGCAGTCTCGGCTCGCTGCAAGCTGTGCCTCCCGGGTTCACGCCATTCTCCTGCCTCAGCCTCCTGAGTAGCTGGGACTACAGGTGCCCACCATCACACCTGGCTAATTTTTTTGTATTTTTAGTAGAGACAGGGTTTCACCGTGTTAGCCAGGATGGTCTAGATCTCCTGACTTCATGATCTGCCGGCCTCGGCCCCCCAAAGTGCTGGGATTACAGGCATGAGCCGCCGTGCATGGCCATGACTTTGATCTTTTACTCCTTATTTTAGAGCTTCCCCTTGCACCTAAAATCAGAATCTTTACTAAGTCCTTCTGCAGTCTGATTTCTTTTCCTCCCTTACCTGTTTCCCCCGTATCATTTACACAGCATCTCTTACATATAATCCTACTCTGAGCCATCTTCCAAGCTGTGACTTTGGCCAGCAAGTCTTTGCTATCTTTACTTGGTTTTTTCTTACTACAGTAGCCCCTGAAATCCTGGCTTCATATCAGCTTGCCTTCCAACCGGGAGTAGAAGGCAACAAGGCTAACTGTTGGAAGAACGTAAATAGACTCCCAAATAGCTGTTAGGAACGAGCTAAGCCAAAATTCAGAATTAACTGATTAGAATTAACATAAACTTGTAGAAAAGGCAGTGGAAGGGCATATAAATGGTTGAAGAAAGTGAGACAGCGTAAGAAGGAAGTTGTCAGTGTTTGCTAAGGGATGTCGGTTATCTTTCTAAAGGAGAAAGTTGTACTGAGCAACTGTGCCATGCGTGGCACAATGGCCCTTTAAGCCCAGGTTTTTTCTTCCCCTGTGCCCACAAAAGAGCTCCTAAACATTAAGAGGCTCTTTTGGTCTGTTTCTAATAAGATTTTAGGTAAGATAAGAACATTGAAAGATAAGAACCCCTGAAAGTTTGGGGTTTATTAGCTTTTGGTTTTATCTTTACCCACTTCCTCCAGATTGAGTTTCCCAGCTATTTTTGTGAGGTCTTTGTGTTTGACTTCTGTTCTCAGAGAAAGGCCAGAGTAGTACATTCACTTTATTTGGCTTTTTTTTGTTTAAATAATTTTTAACTTATAATCTTTTTCCTTTACCTTACATTTGCTAAACGTATTGCAGTCCTGCTTAAATGTGGAAACCTCCATCATATGTGCTTATAGGATATTGAAGTTGGACACCATATTTGCTAAGTTATGTTTTTTCACTTAAAGGACACATATTTCATTTGGCTTTATAATTTCTGGCAACATTTTCTACTTCATTTTGCTTTATCTAACCCCACAATTTTACTGATTTACTGGTTCTCACTTTTTATTTCAGCTACCCAAACCTCTTTCCCTGACTTATCAAGAGAGATTATTGGTTCATTCATTCTCCCAGGCCCTGGGTGAGTGAGCTCCACTCTTACAACTGACATTGATGACATGAATGCTCTTAGATTTCATATTTTCTCCATAATAATGTTTCATATTTGTTGATAAATCATTCATTCTTATCTATGTCTGAACTCATTCATTTAGTAAATATTCAGAGTTAACTAACAATAATAATGATAATTGCCATTTGTTAAACACACAAGTTGTAGACCAGACATAGTTAATATTTTAACTCCTTATGTGGAAATTTTAAAACATGTACAAAAGTAAACAACATTGCCCACGTATCTGTCACCCAGCATCAACAGTTAACAACCTACAGCAAATCTTATTTTATCTATATTTTACCCAACTTGCTTTCTCCTATGTTCTTTTGAAGCAAATCTTAGACATATAATTCTATGTGTAAATATTTTAGAATATATTGTAAAGATAAAGGCACTTTTTAAAAATACCACTATCACTTCTAAAAAACAGTAAAAAACCAAATCAATAAGAATTCTTTGGTATCATTAAGTATTTAATCAGTGTTTGAGTTTCCAGTTGCCTCATAAATATAATTTCAGCATGTTTTTTCAAATGTGTTTATTTAACTTAGGAAGTGAATAAGGATTACACATTACCATTGGTTGAAATGTTTTTTAAGTCTCTTAACATATAGGTTTTCCCTCCATTTCTTTTTTTTCCCCTTGTAATTTAATTGTTGAAGAAACTGGGTTTTTGGTGTAGTTTTCCCGCAGTCTGCATTTTGTTGATTTAATGAGTGTTTCTTGTATGTATATTCTATAAATTGGTAGTTGAACTTGAGGCTTGATTAGGTTTAGGATTGAATTTTTGGCAAGGTAGTGGTGTGTTCTTCCATCTGAAGGCACATGATTATCTGGTTGTCTTTCATTTTATGATGTTAGCAGCTGTTGATGATCATTGCACACCAGTCCTTATTCTTGTATCTCCAGTCATTTATCTGAAGCTTATTTCTAATAGATTCCTAAAGGAGGGTGCATGGTAATGTTCAATAAGTTATCTGCTGCCTTTATGTTTCACAGCCAATTTATTTGGATATAGAATCCGTGACTCACATGTATTCCTTGAATATATTAAATGTTTTTTTTGAGATGGAGTTTTGTTCTTGTTGCCTAGGCTGGTGTGCAGTGGCACAATCTCAGCTCACTGTAACCTCTGCCTCCCAGGTTCAAGTGATCTCCTGCCTTAGCCTTCCAAGTAGCTGGGATTATAGGCACCCGCCACCATGCCTGGCTAATTTTTATATTTTTAGTAGAGACAGGGCTTCACCATGTTGGCCAGGCTGGTCTCGAACTCCTGACCTCATGATCCACCCGCCTTGGCCTCCCAAAGTGCTGAGATTACAGGTGTGAGCTACCACACCCAGCCTAAATGTATTCTTTCATTATCTTTTGACATACAGTGTTGTTGTCAAAACAGTCCAGATAAAATCTGTTTTTCTTTCCCTTATGAGTGACTTGGTCCTTTTGTCTGGATTCCCAAAGGAGTTTTTATTTTTCTTTAATATCTTGTGGTTTTTCTATATAACATATCTTATTGATTGTTCTGAATCATATTTTTTAGATATGTAGTAAGTTCTTTTCATGTGAAGTTTCCGTCTTTTTTTCTTTTTTCTTTTTTTAAGAGACAGGGTGTCACTCTGTTGCCCAGGCTGGAGTGCTGCCAAACATGACTCACTTCAGCCCTGACCTCCTGGGCTCAAGCCATCCTCCCATCACAGCCTTCTGAGTGACTGGGACTACAGGTAC
Source organism: Chlorocebus sabaeus (assembly GCF_047675955.1). Taxonomy (NCBI): domain Eukaryota; kingdom Metazoa; phylum Chordata; class Mammalia; order Primates; family Cercopithecidae; genus Chlorocebus; species Chlorocebus sabaeus. Next base: position 91,940,871 of record NC_132923.1, read on the forward strand.
ATGCCACCACACCCAGCTAATTTCTTCTTCTTTTTTGCAGAGACAGGGTTTTGCCTTGTTACCTAGGCTGGTCTCACTCTCCTGGGCTCAAGTGATCTGCCTGCCTCAGCTTCCCAAAGTGATGGGATTTAGAGGCAAGAGTCACTGCACCAGGCCTTTTCTTTTATTTTTTTTATTATTTATTTATTTATTTATTTATTTTCAAAATGGAGTCTCACTCTGTCGCCCAGGCTGGAGTGCAGTGGCACAATCTCGGCTCACCACAACCTCCACCTCTCAGGTTCAAGCGATTCTCCTGTCTCAGCCCCCTGAGTAGCCGGGATTACAGGTATGTGCCACCCCACCTGGCTAATTTTTGTACTTTTAGTGGAGACAGGGTTTCACCCCGTTGGTCAGGCTGGTCTCAAATTCCTGACCTTGTGATCTGCCCACCTCGGCCTCCCAAAGTACTGGGATTACAGGCGTGAGCCAGTGTGCCTGGCCTTTTTTTTTTTTTTTTTTTTTGGAGACGGCATCTCGCTCTGTCACCAGGCTGGAGTGCAATGGCACAATCTTGGCTCACTGCAACCTCTGCCTCCCGGGTTCAAGCGATTCTCCTGCCTCATCCTCCCAAGTAGCTGGGACTACAGGCGTGTGCCACCACGCCCGGCTAATTTTTTGTATTTTTAGTAGAGACAGGGTTTCACCATGTTAGCCAGGATGGTCTTAAACTCCTGACCTTGTGATCCACCCGCCTCTGCTCCACCTCCCAAAGTGCTGGGATTACAGGCATAAGCCACCACACCTGGCCTATTTTTTTTTTTTTTTTTTGAGACAGAGTCTTGCTCTGTTGCCCAGGCTGGAGTGCAGTGGTGTGATCTTGGCACATCGCAACCTCTGCCTCCTGGGTTCAAGTGATTCCCCTGTCTCAGCCCCTCAAGTAGCTGGGACTACAGGTATGCGCTACCACGCCCAGCTAATTTTTGTATTTTTATTAGAGATGGGGCTTCACCATATTGGCCAGGCTGGTCTCGAACTCCTGACCTCAAGTGATCCGCCTGCCTCGGCCTCCCAAAGTGCTGGGATTACAAGTGTGAGCCACCGCGCCTGGCCACATTTATCATTTTCTTACTTTAGCTTATTTTGAAATATTAGGCTATGGAGGGCCGGGCGTGGTGGCTCACGCCTGTAATCCCAGCACCCTGGGAGGCTGAGGCAGGCGGATCATGAGGTCAGGAGATCGAGACTATCCTGGTCAACATGGTGAAACCCTGTCTCTACTAAAAATACAAAAATTAGCTGAGCATAGTAGTGGCGTGCGCCTGTAGTCCTAGCTACTCGGGAGGCTGAGGCAGGAGAATGGCTACAATGAGCTGAGGTTGCAGTGAGCTGAGGTCATGCCATTGCACTCCAGCCTGGTGACAGAGTGAGACTCTGTCTCAAAAAACATCCAGAAATATTAGGTTATGGATTTCATCTGCTTTGTGGGCATGTCTTTCATACATGTGCTTTCATTATAGGAATGTTATTTTAATCTTTATTATCTTTTTTGATAATAACTTTGTATGGGATTTGACTGTAATCGTTTTGTTTCTAATTTTTATCTGAAGTTGGTCTTTCTACATTTTTAGAAAAGAAGGGTGAGTCAGAATTGCTTTTTTAGCTTCACAGCTCTAGATCCCCCTCCTTTAAGATCTTCCTCCACTGCTCCTTTATCTCCGTTTTATCTGGCTTTTCTGGTTCCTGTGCTCTGAGGATTGTCTTTGTCCTCCTTAATTTGAATTACACTCCTGGCAATTTCTGTTTAGTGCTGCGCTTCTTCCTTTTTTTTTTTTTGAGATGGAGTCTTGGTTTGTTGCCCAGGCTGGAGTGCAGTGGCATGATCTGGGCTCACTGCAAGCTCCACCTCCCGGGTTCACACCATTCTCCTGCCTCAGCCTCCCAAGTAGCTGGGACTACAGGTGCCCGCCACACACCTGGCCAATTTTTTGTGTTTTTAGTAGAGACGGGATTTCACTGTGTTAACCAGGATGGTCTCGATCTCCTGACCTTGTGATCTGCCCGCCTCGGCCTCCCAAAGTGCTGGGTTTACAGGCTTGAGCCACTGCACCCGGCCTTCATTTTTAAAGCGAGTGTTGGTTTATTAGTTTTGAGAGTTCACAGGGCTAAGACTGCTCTAGCCCTTTCATATCTTACCGTGAATAGATAAGGGGACTGAGTCTTCAGAGAGTTTAATGGAAGAATTAGTGATTGAACCAGTTCTCTTACTTCAAAGCCTATGCTCTTAACTATGCTTTACAGTCTAGGAGAGAAGTCAGAATACAGTATACACTTTTGGCCAGGCACGGTGGCTCACATCTTCAATCCCAGCACTTTGGGAGTCTGAGGCAGGCATGGTCTCTCACACTTTTAGTCCCAGCACTTGGGGAGGCTGAGGCAGGCGTATCGCTTGAGCTCAGGAGTTCTAGACCAGCCTAGGCAACATGGCAAAAATCTCATTTCTACCAAAAACATAAAAAATTAGCCAGGCATGGTGGTGTGTGCCTGTAGTCCCAGCTACTTGGGAGCCTGAGGTGGGAGGATCGTTTGAGTTTGGGAGATTGAGGCTGCAGTGAGCCAAGATCACGTCACTGCACTCCAGCCTGGGTGATAAAGTGAGACCCTGTCTCCAAAAAAAAGATAAAACAAACAAACAAACAAAAAAAGTATATATCTTATATCTTTATATCCTATAGGGACAGATTGAAAGATTACTAACAGGTTAATATTTATAAATATTCACTACATAAATGAAGAGAATCAGTCACCAGTGAATGGTTATTGCAATAATCCTGGCAAGAAAAAATGAAAGAGCAAAACAAGGCAATGGCAATAGTAATAGAGAGATAGGGAAAAATTGAAGAGTATTTAGGAAAACTTTGTGACTAATTAATTAGATGCGGAAGGATAAAGAGAGGGAGGGGTCAAACATGATGTCCAGGTTTCCAGCAAGAGCAACTAGATGGATAGTGGTGGCATTCAAAATTTAGAGGCCACAGGACAAGGAATAAATCTGTAGCAATAATCATATGGGTAACTGCAGTTAGCTTTACTAAACGTAGTATGCATTTGCAATTCTACACATTTGGATACTTGCATATCTACCTGGTACACTCTCAGTTCCCTCCATTCCTATATAAATAATGAATTCCTGGTAATCTGTCTTAACCTCGGTTTCCCCCCAAAGCAGAGCCTGAGATAAGGGTATTTGTACAACTAGTAATATGAGTGGGATTTGGAAAGAGGAAAACAGGGAAAGAGGGAAGACCAGTCTGAGTGTCTGAGGGTGTGTTATTGACTTTGTTACTCCTGTGGGCAACTGAGGCTCAGTTCCACTGGAGACCCTCTAAGGCGCTTTGTAGACTGTGCCTCAGAGATGCTAAAGATCAGAAAAGAAAAGTATTTATTCGCTGTCTTCCTTTCCCCATTGGTCAAACGTTGCCCCATGGGTATAAATTTCCTCACACTTCAAGGTTTGTATGTGCACCAGAATGGCTGAATAGGTTCCTGCAGGTATTTCAAATGTGGTTACTAGAAGTCTGAAGACAAAAAATAAGAGATGACCAGTACACAAAGTGAAATGCTGTCAGGTTACACAGATGATTGCCAGAGCAATGGTTGGAATAAAGAGTTGGGCCCACAGAATGTGAGGTGGGGCACAAGAGATGTCTTCTTATTCATTATCTTTCAAGATTTAACTAAAATTTCATTGCCTCCGGAAGCCTTCCTTAGCCTCCAGGTCTGGGTTAATTGCCCTTCTTAATTATTCCCTATACACCTCTATACCTCTTTTTTATTATTTATTTATTTATTTATTTTGAGATGGAGTCTCGCTCTGTCTCCCAGGCTGGAGGCTGGAGTGCAGTGGTGGGATCTCGGCTCCTTACAACCTCTGCCTTCTGAGCTCAAGCGATTCTCCTGCCTCAGACTCCTGAGTAGCTGGGACTACAGGCCTGCATCACCACACCCTGCTAATTTTTTGTATTTTTAGTAGAGTCGGGGTGTCGCCATGTTGGCCAGGCTGATCTCAAACTCCTGACCTCAGGTGATCCACCAGTCTGGGCCTCCCAAAGTGGTGGGATTACAGGCGTGAGCCATGTGCGTGGCCACCTCTGTACTTACTGCATAGCATTTTAATATAATACTTTATTGGAATTGCTATTACTTATCTGTTTCCCCTTTATATTTCCTATATCTTAATAGATTGGGATGGAGTTAGAGTCTGAAGGAAAATTTTTCTTATTTCAGATGACAGAACCTAAGGGATAGTAAATGGTTAGACCAGCCACTTTACGTTTTTATTGTTGTTTTGAGATAGGGTCTTACTCTGTCACCCAGGTTGGAGTGCGGTGGTGCGATCCCAGCTCACTACAACCTCCATCTCCTGGTTCAAGCATTTATCCTGCCTCAACCTCCTGAGTAGCTGGGCACGTGCCACCACGCCCGGCTAATTTTTGTGTTTTTAGTAGAGATGGGGTTTCACCATGTTGGCCAGGCTAGTCTCGAACTCCTAACCTCAGGTAATCTGCCTTTCTTGTCCTCCCAAAGTGCTGGGATTGCATGCGTGAGCCACCATGCCCAGCCAGACCAGCCACTTTAAATATTATAGGCTGTAAGGACCTAGAGGATCCTTCCTCATACCAGTTTCAAGTCACATCTTTTGGCCCAGTGTACCCCTTAAAATTCCCAGTTAGGGCAGCTGAAGTTCTCTTGTTTTAACTTCCCTCATCAATTTTCTCTTTCTTTCTTATAAGTTCAGATATGTATTTGAAATAATTTTTTGTTGTCTTACTCAAAATTTTTAGATGTTTGTAACAGAATTTTTGGGTTGTCTTAACCCACCAGTTTTCCAGTACCAGAAACCTACATGCTATGTGCTTGTGTGCCTTATTTCATTTAATCCCCAGCTACACTCTGAGATAGAAACTATCTTTGTCCCCATCTTAAAAATGTGAAAGTAGGCCGGGAGAGATGGCTCATGCCTGTAATCCCAGTACTTTGGGAGGCTGAGGCAGGTGGATCACCTGAGGCCAGGAGTTCGAGACCAGCCTGACCAACATTGCAAAACTCTGTCTCTACTAAAAATATAAAAATTAGCCGGCGTGGTGGCAGGCGCCTGTAATCCCAGCTCCTCAGGAGACTGAGGCAGGAGAATCACTTGAACCCGGGAGGCGAAGGTTGCAGTGAGCCGAAATTGCGCCACTGCACTCCAGCCTGGGCGACAGAGGGAGACTCTGTCTAAAAAAAATAATAAAAATAAATTTTTTAAAAATGGGGAAAGTAGATCTCAAAGAACTTGAGTGACTTGCCTAAAGTTCGAGTGGAAAGAAATATTATGTATTAGGTGCCAAAGTCTCAGTAAATGCATTGAGTAACTAGGGGATTAAAAGGATAATTTCTGCTAGGTACAGCCACATGACACATGTCTCAAAATTGAATTTTTATTTGAGATGCAGTAGTGAAGTAGGTTAGGGACATGGCAAAGAGGAATTAGGACAGTACTCTGTGTCCTCTAGAGGAACATCAGGAAACACTGCTTGAATCTGCTTATTGAAGAAAAAGGAACACCTCATGAATGTGACATTCAAATTGAGTCTTGTAGGAAGAATAAGAATTTGTGATGATGGGGACATGAACAGGGATAGACATTCCTAATAGTACTAGGATAGAATAACTCCTGAGAAAGCATGAAAATCCTATACTTTAACAGTTGCGGAATTACTACAAAGCTGAAATATGCAGGTATATTTTTAGCTCCAAATTGTGTGAAATGAAGACCTCACTCAATGTAAGTAAGTATATACCTCTAAAACTTTTACATGGGTCAGGCCTGGGCATGGTGGGTCAGGCCTGGGCATGGTGGCTCATGCCTGTAATCCCAGCACTTAGGGAGGCCTTGACAAGAGGATTGCTTGAGCCCAGGAGTTTGAGACCAGTCTGCGTAACACAGTGAGACCTTGTCTCTACAAAAAATTGTAAAAATTAGCTGGGGAAAAAAAAATTAGCCGGGTGTGGTGGTGTGTGCCTATAGTCCTGGCTACTTGGGAGGCTGAGTAGGGATGATTGTTTTCTTTCTGATGGCAGGTGGGTTTATATACATTTAAGATTTAATTTGGTTTTGAGTTGAACTCTTTAGGGAGCACAGAAAGGCAGGTGGAAAATGAAAGGGACTGAGAAGCAGCAGAAACTCTGCTTTGCAATAATAGTAGTAACAACTGATTATTCACACAAGATCTCTGTTTATAGCCTACCGAGCATTTCTGATGATAATTAAATTTGCTAAAGCTTTGTAATGAATACATTTGAGAAATTCATTTGTTACTTTAGAACCTTGGTTTCTCTTCTCAGAGACCACTGGAAGGTAGGGAGTTAACTTATTAACTGATTATGATTATGGGGATGTAATTTTTGTTTTCCTCGGGGTTGCCTGGAACGTTGGCTCTGAAGATCACCAGGAAGATCTTTCATACGTATTATGTGTGTCTGGATTTCTAATCTAACAGCCACATTGAAAGGTAGATGGTATTATTCTGTTTTGCAAATGACAAACCTGATACTCAGAAAATTTAACTAAGCTGCCCCAAATCCCACGCCGGTTAATTGCTGAGCCACAGTTAGAACACAACTGTGGGGTTTTTTTGTTTGCTTGTTTTTGTTTTTGTTTCTTTGAGACAGAGTCTTGCTCTGTCACTCAGGCTGGAGTGCAGTAGCGCAATCTCGGCTCACTGCAACCTCCACCTCTTGGGTTCAAGTGATTCTCCTGCCGCAGCCGTCCGAGTAGCTGGGATTACAGGGGTGTGCCACCATGCCCGGCTAATTTTTTTGTATTTTTAGTAGCAATGGGGTTTTGCCATGTCAGTCAGGCTGATCTCAACTCCTGGCCTCAAGTGATCTGCCCACCTCAGCCTCCCAAAATGCTGGGATTACAGGTTAGGCTACCGCACCTACCATTTTTTTTTTTTTTTTTTTTTTTTTTGAGAGAGTCTCACTCTGTCACCAAGGCTGGAGTCCAGTGGCACCATCTCAGCGCACTCTAACCTCTGCCTCCTGGGTTCAAGCGATCCTCCCACCTCAGCCTCTAAACCTGTTCTAAAGATTCTACCAGGTTTACTTGGTCTGGTATTTTCAAAATTTCTTTTTTTGAGTGGTGTTCTTTTCTGTGGCATTCAGTTATGTAGAATTTTATATGTAGATTAGATAGTTGTATGTATGTACAGAACTCTTTTAAAGTGTACAATTCAGTGGTTCTTAATAGGTATAAACTCTTAATTATTTTTGTGTAAAACATACTTAAAAATGAACAAATCTCCTAACAGGACTCATGTAGTATCCTTGTCTTGCAAGTGTGCAGCGATTGCTTGTTGATCTCTTTCTCTTAAGTGGAGGGAATTCCAGTCTTATAGGAGAAATTTTTGTCCTATGTCTAGAGCCATGTGAACAAGAAGTGTTGTTCAGTAAAGGTGCGGTCTGTGATCAGCACGTAAAGCAAAGCTGACTGACTCCTTGGACATGGATTCTGACCCATATTAGAGCTGTTGCTCTCTCTGGGGCAATCAGCCATTGGTGCTGTTTTTGTGTGCTTTAGAAACAGACTGCGATTATTCCTCAGTGTTTCGAGAACAAGTTCGTGAGGTATATCTTAGAGGCTTCAAGCAGACTAAATCTATAATAGAATTCTGTAGCCTATGTTTAAAACTTTTGTTTTATATTGCTGGTCTCATTGCTTCTTTTAATTTAGAAATTCCAGAGTTGATAATTCTCTATTTAATCTAGACAGGAATCTTTGGCCTCAAGCAAGCCTCATTTACCCTGGGCCTCAGTTTCACAACCAAGAAAGTAGGGATAATGATACCAACACACTAGTTGTTAGAGGTATAGTTACTTAAGTCCTTTGATGTAGAAAAAGGACTATTGTTATGTCTTAAGAAACAGCTAACATGTTACAACAAAGAACAAACTATGCCAATGAAATCCCCATGCTGGAGACAGCTTATTAGAAAGATTGAGCATATGTACTATTTTTAGATGTTCAAAAAGCTAAATGCAAGTTATTTTCAGTTGAGTGTTTGATGTCTTTATCAAATTACGAATCTCTGTCATTCTTTCCTGGAACCTTTCATTTTTCCCAGGGATTTTTGTTTGTCAGATTTCTATCAGCTTGAAAAGAGTAAATACAGTTGGTCAAGGGAAGATCTGAGAACTTGGTCCCAACTTGCTTAAAGACTTTATTAAGTGGCAACATTCCTTAAGACTGCTTTGGTGGGCTGTGGTTGCTTAGGACAACCTCAGTGTAATCCTGATGAAGCCTTCCTTGAGTTTACTGGTGGCATAGTGAAAAGCCCAGCATTACTGGCAGAAACAAGTTGGATGTAGAAATTTTAGAGCCTTTTTTTTTTTTTGCCAAGAAATCTCAGTGGAGCTTTTCTTTTGACTTTATTAACCTAGTATATGTATCTACAACACTGAAATGTTTTCATCTTACTTTCTCACAGACAGTTACTTGTTGGAACTCTGATCTGTGGGATAGGACTTCTGTAGCCCTGTACTTAATTTGACAGCCAAAAAACTTGCAAGCCCTGTGTTTGAGCCTGATTCTTTTGAGTCATTTTCCTTCCTTTAGGACCCTGTCAGGGGATGAAGGGCTATAGGGTAGAGGGAAAAGGTACTAGCTAGCAATTGTGATAACACAGACTGTCATCACAAACTTACTCTATCATTGGATAATAAGCAGCCCGCATGACTTAGATTTTTGGAAGCTCTTAGTAGGGCCACTTATTCTACTCTGAATCATAAAGTAACACTACAGCCCGAGTAGTGGAATGGTGCAGTACAATTTATGGGAAGTCAGTAAGCATTCTGTCACCATGACCAGGGAGTTCATTTGAAGTAGCCTGTAGCTACATAGGCTCTTAACTTAGGCATCATCTGCACCAACAAGACTTCCCTGGTTGGCCAGGCACAGTGGCTCATGCCTGTAATCCCAGCACTTTGGGAGGCTGAGGCGGGTGAATTGGTTGAGCCCAGGAGTTTGAGACTAGCCTGGACACCGTGGCAAAACCCTGTCTCTACAAAAAATGTAACAATTAGCCAGGTGTGATGGCATGTGCCTGTAGTCCCAGCTACTCAGGAGTCTGAGGTGGGAGGATCACCTGAGCCTGAGAGATAGAGGTTACAGTGAGCTGAGATCAGCCACTGCACTCCAGCCTGGGCGACAGAGCGAGACTCCGTCTCAAAAAAAAAAAAAAAAAAAAAAAAAACTTCCTCCCTGGTTTTCTGTTTTTTTGTTTGTTTGTTTGTTTGTTTTTTGAGACAGGATCTCACTCTTGCCCAGGCTGGAGTACAGTGGCACAATCTCGACCCACTGCAACCTCAGCTTGCTGGGATCAGGTGATCCTGTCACCTCAGCCTTCCCAGTAACTGGGGCTACAAGTGTGTACCACCATGCCTATCTAATTTTTTGAAGAGACAGGGTTTTGCTGTGGTGCCCAGGCTCAAACTCCTGGGCTCAAGCAGCCTGCTCACCTTGGCCTCCCAAAATGTTGGGATTACAGGCATGAGCCACTGTGCCCAGCTGTCTGGTCTTTTAAGATTGGATCCGGTGTCATTTTTCTGTACTTACATACGGATTAAAAAATATCTGTCATATTGTTGCTATACTGTGAGGCAAGAACTGTATCTGGGCCTGGCACAAAGAGTTTGTCCAATATTATTTGCTGAATGAATGAATGAATGATTGAATGACAGCTGGAAGCAAGTTCTTTGTAAACATTTAAAATAAGTTGGCCGGGCGCGGTGGCTCAAGCCTGTAATCCCAGCACTTTGGGAGGCCGAGACGGGCGGATCACGAGGTCAGGAGCTCAAGACCATCCTGGCTAACACAGTGAAACCCCGTCTCTACTAAAAAATACAAAAAACTAGCCGGGCGAGGTGGCGGGCGCCTGTAGTCCCAGCTACTTGGGAGGCTGAGGCAGGAGAATGGCGCAAACCCGGGAGGCGGAGCTTGCAGTGAGCTGAGATCCGGCCACTGCACTCCAGCCTGGGCGACAGCGCGAGACTCCCTCTCAAAAAAAAAAAAGAAAAAATAAGGCCGGGCGCGGTGGCTCAAGCCTGTAATCCCAGCACTTTGGGAGGCCGAGACGGGCGGATCACGAGGTCAGGAGATCGAGACCATCCTGGCTAACACGGTGAAACCCCGTCTCTACTAAAAAATACAAAAAACTAGCCGGGCGTGGTGGCGGTGCCTGTAGTCCCGCTACTCGGGAGGCTGAGGCAGGAGAATGGCGTAAACCCGGGAGGCGGAGCTTGCAGTGAGCTGAGATCCGGCCACTGCACTCCAGCCTGGGCGACAGAGCCAGACTCCGTCTCAAAAAAAAAAAAAAAAAAAAAAAAGAAAGAAAAAATAAGTTCCTTAAGTTCCTTACTCCCTTAATATAGACGCACATGTTTAGGTCAGGTACAGTGGCTCACACCTGTAATCCCAGCACTTTGGGAGGCCAAGGCAGGAGGATCGCTTGAGCCCAGGAGTTTGAGGCCAACCTGGGCAAGACGGTGAGACTCCCTCATCACTACAAAATATTTTTTAGATTAGCCAGGCGCAGTGGTGTGCACCAGTAGTCCCAGCTACTTGGGAAACCGAAGAGGGAGGATCCCCTGAGTCCAAGAATTTTAGGCAGCAGTGAGCTGTGACTGCTGCACTGCTCTCCAACCTGGCCAATAAAGTGAGAAACTCATCTCTAAAAAATAAATAGATGCATGTTTATGTGAGCCTAAGGATGAATTTCAGTGATTGTAGTTAGAAGAATTGATTATAGCATTGACTGCTTGGTGTTCACTTTATTTGCATCTGGCTGGTCCTCTACCCCAAGAATGTTCTCCCAGAGAAAGGATGATGATGATGATTTTTTTTTTTTTTTTGAGATGGAGTCTCACTCTTTCGCCCAGGCTGGAGTGCAGTGGCGCCATCTCTGCTCACTGCAAGCTCCGCCTCCCGGGTAGCTGCATTCTTCTGCCTCAGCCTCCCGAGTAGCTGGGACTACAGGTACCCACTGCCACGCCCGGCTAATCTTTTTTTTTTTTTTTTTTTTTTTTTTTGAGACGGAGTCACACTCTGTCACCCAGTCTGGAGTGCAGTGGCCAGATCTCAGCTCACTGCAAGCTCCGCCTCCCGGGTTTACGCCATTCTCCTGCCTCAGCCTCCCGAGTACCTGGGACTACAGGCGCCCGCCACCTCGCCCGGCTAGTTTTTTGTGTTTTTTTAGTAGAGACGGGGTTTCACCATGTTAGTCAGGATGGTCTCGATCTCCTGACCTCGTGATCCGCCCGCCTCAGCCTCCCAAAGTGCTGGGATTACAGGCGTGAGCCACTGCACCCGGCCAATTGTTGTTGTTGTTGTTGTTGTTGTTGTTATTATTATTATTATTATTGAGACAGAGTTTCGCTCTTGTCACCCAGGCTGGAGTGCACTGGAATGCAGTGGCGCAGTCTCAGCTCACTGCAACCTCTGCCTCCCAGGTTCAAGTGATTCTCTTGTCTCAGCCTCCTGAGTAGCTGGGATTATGGGCGCATGCCACTACACCCAGCTAATTTTTGTATTTTTAGTAGAGACGATGTTTCACCATGTTGCCCACGCTGGTCTCGAACTCCTGACCTCAGGTGATCCACCCCAAAGTGCTGGGATTACAGGCGTGAGCCACTGTGCCTGGCAGGATTATTTTATTTTTTGTGATAAGGTAGGGTGATGTGGTGAAAAGAACACAGGCTTTCACAAGACAGGTAGATCTGGATAGATAATACTTGTTCTGTCATTCACTAGCTGTGTGACCTTGGAAGTTATGAGTCCCTTCCAAACTTGCATTTGATTCATCTATAAAATATTAATATTTTTAGCTTGTTCAACAAATATGTGTTGAATACTTAGTATATATCCTATTCTAGATGCTATAAATATAGTGGTAATCCAGATAAAAAAGATACTTGTCCTCTTAGATCTACTCTATAAGGAGAGAGAAATAAACAAGGCGATCCTCCCACTTTAGCCCCAAGTAGCTGGGAATATAGGCACACACCATCATACCTGCCTAATTTAAAAAATTCTTTCTGTAGAGATGAGGTCTTACTGTGTTACCCAGGCTGGTCTCAAACTCCTGGGCTCAAGCAGTCCTCCTGTCTCCGCCTCCTAAAGTGCTAGGTTTACAGGTGTGATGAGCCACTACGCCCGGCCCTGTTTTTCACTTGACAGTATATCCTGGAAATCACTCCATTTCAGTTAATGGAGCCGTTTTTGTTTTTTTTTTTTGAGACAGGGTCTCACTCTGTTGCCCAGGTTGGAGTGCAGTGGCACGATCATGGTTCACTGCAGCCTCATCCTCCTGGGCTCAAGCCTGTAGCTGGGACTAGAGGTACTCACCACCACTCCCAGCTGATCTTTTTTTATTTTTTGTAGAAAGGGGGTCTTGCTTTGTTGTCCAGGCTGCTCTTGAACTTCTGGCCTCAAGCAATCCTCCTGCTTCAGCCTCCCAGACTGCTGGGATGACAAGTGTAAGAGACTGCTTGACCAGATTTTTTTTTAACAGCTACATAGTACCTCATTGTACATATATTTTTAAAAATCTTTTAAATTATTTTAACAGTCTCTTGAGATCAGTAACACATTGGTAAACTTTCTGCAGAAATACATTCCTGAATAAGTAAACCAAAGGCAACAGTTGACAAAAAGGTAAAGAAAGAAGTAGCTTTATTTTAAAATACAGTCGTCCTTTGGTAGCTTTGAGATATTGGTTCCAGGAACCCTCACAGATACCAAAATCCTTGGATGCTCATGTCGCTTTTTTAAAATGGCATGGTATTTGCATATAACCTACAAATTCTCCCAAATATTTTAAATCACCTCTAAATTATTTATAATACCTACAGTGTAAATGCTATCCAAATAGCAGTTGTACAGTATTGGTTTTTAAACAGTATTAGTTTTTAATTTGTATTTTTTATTTTTATATTATTTTCATTTTTTTCTAGAATATTTTTGATATATGGTTGACTGAATCTGCAGATGCAGCACCTTTGGATACAGAGGGCTAACTGTAAATGCCAGAAAAGTCAACTTTTAAAAATAACTTGATCAATGTGAGTTATTTTTAAATACAAACAGGGACTGAACATACATGCATCAAATTGTACTCTTTTTCACTGACATAAACACACCTCCAAACAAGTTAATATGAAGGTAAATACATAAATATATACAAATAAATACACATACCCAAATAACAAGCCACATATCACCCACCATTTTCCATTTTTCACATAAACATACTGGCAAATACAGCAAAATATCAGTGTAAATTAACATACTTACATATACAGATATGCATAAATACCAGAATTCAAGGTGACATGTAGCATATAACAAAGGTACTTAAGGCATAAACAACATAGCTTAGTCAGAAACAGCCCAGAGTTGAAACAAATACTATTGTGACCTTTTCACTAGGGATGAAAATTCAGCAGTTCACAATGAAATTGAGATTAATAAAATGCTCATGCTTTAAATAATAGAGAAACCAGACTCTAAACCATTCCCCATTGCCAATGAGTTTGTTATGTTGATAATGTGAAGACAACTTCAGAGACTTAAAAGCACAGGGAGACTGGGGTGTCCTATCTAGATAAAAGATTTGCTAAATGAAATTACTGAAGGTGAACATAGAAACATTCTGTAAAGTTAAGGAAATTATCTTTACGTTTTTTAGAAACAGGGTCTCACTCTATTGCCCAGGCTGGAGTGCAGTGGCATGATCTTAGATCATTACAGCCTTAGACTCCTGGGCTCAAGTGATCCTCCCAGCCTCAACCTCCTAAGTAGCTGGGATCACAGGTGTGTGACACCATTCCTGGCTCAAATTCTTTTTACTTTGAAGGCCTTGCTAGAAACTTGCTGCTGCTCTAATTCGCCACTTGGAGAGGCAAAACTAAATAAGCTGTTGCTGGGTTCAGGTGCTATGGGAGAGCCTACAAAAAAATGGTTTGAACTGAAAATCTCCATCGCCCCAATTTCAAACTATCCAAAGGATAGTACTATCCAAAGGAAACTTGGAGTTGTTATTCCTAATGGGAAGCCAAAAACACCAGACTGTGCAATCACAGATGGTTCAAGGTGCCTTCATGGTTAGCAATAGGGATGTTACGTAGCCTAAGGCTATCATAGAGGCCTTGGAGCTTTTGATACTGAAGATTGCGTTCCTTAAGTTTCTCAGAGATGTCACTGAACTTTTTCTTGTATTCTTCTAGCACTTTCTTCATGGAGGTGACCTCCCCTTTCATAGAGGTCAATTCTACATCCTTGCTTTGTATTTGCTGAGTATATATCTTCTCCATCTGTTTCAGATGGCCCTCAGCCTTGATGAAATTGTGTTCTTGATAGAGACGTTCCTGATGTACCTGATATGTCCCGAAGGCCACTGCTCGGGAGTTAATGTCCTACACGATCTCTTGTCGCAGTCCTGCCAATACCATAGCTTTATATTTCTCTGATGGACTGAGTTCTGTGTGGACAATATCTAGCTTTCCAGAAAGGGTACTTTTCAGGCATCACAGATAGCTGGTGAGCAACTTAACTCACCACTGCCATGCTGATCACAGAAGATGTGAGAGCAGGCAGTGACCCATGCATAGCCAGAGTTTGATGCGACACTTTCGATAATTACAAAGCAGCATGTCTTCACACAAAGACATAATAGGATAGTGAGGTCTCCAGAAGCTGAAGAGAGTCCATAAAAGAAAAATGCAATAATCATCTACTGTATATCCAGGATTTACAGCACCAAAGAGGTCCAGACTGGAACAGTGAGACTCAGCTCTGGTTTCGGTCTCTTGGAATTTTACTTCTCTGGCATCACATGAATCCAGCTTCTATCTAGAAATCAAGTTGAACCACAGGATCTATCAATTACCTAGGATTGTCTGTGTAATGAAGAGAACTTTAAGGCAGCTTATCTTGCTCAAAATTCAAGTACCAGGCTTTAGATCCCATCAGCCTTTAGCCCTTTTTATTGAGAATGTCCAAATCCAAGCCCATTTGATTTTCAGGGGGTCTGTAGATAGGCCAGTTCTGGACTGGCACACAGGGTGCTGCAGACCCAGGCCTTCCCTCCTCAGTGGATTTCATCTTCAACCAGCCTACCAAAATGGAGAGGGGAAAAAAGTCATTGTACATATTTTACTCAACCAACTCCTATGTTTGGGTTTTTAGGTAGCTTCCAATATTTTGCTGCAATGAATAACTTTGAAATTAGTAGTTTGATATTATTGCATGATAAATTCTTACAAGTGGAATTACTGGGTCAAAGGATAAAACTGCATGTGTAGCTTTGTTTAAAATTACCAAATTTCCATCCAAAAGTGTTGTACTAGTTAGCATTCCTAGCTACAATATATGAGAGTGTTTATTTCCACATGGACTCACCAAGCTAATGAGTTGCCCTACTTTATTTTACCAGTCTAATTGGTGAGAAATGATAGCTCAGAGTCATTTTAATTTTAATTTGCATTTTTCTTTTACTTTTTTTTTTTTTTTTTGGAGTCGGAATCTCATTCTGTCACCCAGGCTGGAATGCAATGGCGCAATCTCAGCTCACTGCAAACTTCGCCTGCCTCAGCCTCCAAAGTAGCTGGGATTACAGCACGTGCCACCATGCGCTGATATTTGTATTTTTGGTAGAGATCGGATTTTGTCATGTTGGCCAGGCTGGTCTCGAACTCCTGGGCTCAAGTGATCTGCCTGCCTCTGCCTCCTAAAGTACTGGGATCACAGGTGTGAGCTGTATTTTTCTTATTATGAGTGAAGTTAAATATCCTTTTATATGTTTAAGGACCATTTAAAAATTGAACACATTGTGATCTTTCTTTGTAAATTGTTCATGTACTTTATTTTTTCTCATTTTTAAAAGTACCTTCAGTTTTTGTTGTTTTCCCTCTTGAATTTTAGAAGTTCTATAGCTGTAGCAGTTTGATGTCTTTTGACTTTATGGTGTTTGGGGGCATGGAAAACTTTTTGTTTTTGTTTTGATACAGGGTTTTGCCCTGTCGCCTAGGCTAGAGTGCCATGGCACGATCTTGCCTTACTGCAGCCTCCATCCCCTGAGCTCAAGTGATCTTCCTACCTCAGCCTCCCATGTAGCTGGAACTATAGGCACACGTCACCACATCTGGCTAATTTTTTTTCTTTTTTGTAGAGACAGAGTCTTGATGTTGCCTAGGCTAGCTAGTCTCGAACTCATGAGCTCAAGTAATCCTCACACCTTGGGTCTCTCAAGGTGCTAGGATTACAGGCATGAGCCACCACTCCCAGCCTTGTTTTTATATTTATGTAGTCAAATTTAATAATCTTCAATTCATCTGGATTTTGAATAATAGTTAGAAAGTTTCTTCCCACATTTAGGTCATAGAGAAACCTACTTTTATTTCCTTCTAGTACTTGTATAGTTTCACTTTTTTACATTTAGGTCTCTGATCCATTTGACGTTTGTCTTGTGTACGGTATGAACAGTGGATCTAATTTTATCCTTTTTCCAAATACTTATTCAGTTTCCCATCACCATTTATTAAAATACTCATTTTGCCCTTGTTATTTAAGTTTCATGATTATCATATACTAAATTCCCAACCCAAGTCAATTTATATACACACATATATACATATATGTATATATAGCCATAAAATCTTATTGATCATATTGTTAAATTTTCTATATCCACTTTTATTTTTTATCCACTTCATCTGTCTTTTACTAATAGTAGTGTGTTAAAGCTCCCTATTATTAGTGTTTTCTATTGATTTTTTTTTTTATATACTTTAAAGTTGCAGGTTTGTTATATAGGAATACATGTGCCATGGTGGTTTGCTGCGCCCATCAACCTACATCTACATTAGGTATTTCTCGTAATGCTATCCCTCTCCTAGTCCCCCCACCCCTGACGGGCTCTGGTGACTAAGAACATGCAGTGTTTGGTTTTCTGCTCCTGTGTTAGTTTGCTGAGAATGATGGTTTCCATCTTCATCCATGTCTCTGCAGAGGACGTGAACGCATCCTTTTTTTATGATTGCATAGTATTTCATGGTGTATGTGTGCCACATTTTCTTTATCTAATCTATCATCGATGGGCATTTGGATTGATTCCAAGTCTTAGCTATTGTGAACAGTGCTGCAATAAACATACATGTGCATGTGTCTTTACAGTAGAATGATTTATAATCCTTTGGGTATATACCCCATAATGGGATTGCTGGGTCAAATGGTATATTTCTGGTTCTAGATCCTTGAGGAATCACCACAGTTGAACTGATTTACACTGCCACCAACAGTTTAAAAGCATTCCTGTTTCTCCACCTCCTCTCCAGCATCTGGTTGTTTCCTGACTTTTTAATGATCGCCATTCTAACTGACATGAGATGGCATCTCATTGTGGTTTTGATTTGGATTTTTCTAATGACCAGTGATGATGAGCTTTTTTTCATATGTTTGTTGGTCACATAAATGTCTTTTGAGAGGTGTCTGTTCATATCATTTGCCCACTTTTTGATGGGGTTGTTTTTTTCTTATAAATTTGTTTAAGTTCCTTGTAGATTCTGGATATTAGTCCTTTGTCAGATGGATAGATTGCAAAATTTTCTCTCATTCTGTAGGTTGCCTGTTCACTCTGACGATAGTTTCTTTTGCTATGCAGAAGCTCTTTAATTAGATCCCATTTGTCAATTTTGGCTTTTATTGCCATTGCTTTTGGTGTTTTAGTCATGGAGTCTTTGCCCATGCCTGTCTCGGTATTGCCTAGGTTTTCTTCTAGGGTTTTTATGGTTTTGGGACTTATGTTTAAGTCTTTAATCCATCTTGATTTAATTTTTGTATAAGGTGTAAGGAAGGGGTCCGGTTTCAGTTTTCTGCATATGACTAGCCAGTTTTCCCAACACCATTTATTAAATAGGGAATCCTTTCCCCATTTCTTGTTTTTGTCAGGTTTTTTAAAGATCAGATGGTTGTAGATGTGTAGTGTTATTTCTGAGGCCTCTGTTCCACTGGTCTATGTATCTGTTTTGATACCAGTACCGTACTGTTTTGGTTACTGTAGCCTTGTAGTATAGTTTGAAGTCAGGTAGCATGATGCCTCCAGCCAGCACAATCAAATCAGCTTCATCCTTGGGATGCAAGGCTGGTTCAACATACACAAATCAATAAACGTAATCCTTTACATAAACAGAAGCAATGACAAAAACCACATGACTATCTTAATAGATGCAGAAAAGGCCTTCAATAAAATTCAACACCCCTTCATGCTAAAAAACTCTCAATAAACTAGGTATTGATAGAACGTATCTCATAATAATAAGAGCTATTTATGACAAACCCACAGCCAATATCATACTGAATGGGCAGAAGCTGGAAGCATTCCCTTTGAAAACCAACACAAGACAAGGATGCCCTCTCTTACCACTCCTATTCAACATAATATTGGAAGTTCTGGCCAGGGCAATCAGGCAAGAGAAAGAAAGAAAGTGTATTCAAATAGGAAGAGAGGAAATCAAATTGTTTCTGTTTGCGGACGACATGGGTGTATATTTAGATAACCCCATCACCACAGTTGAACTGATTTACACTGCCACCAACAGTTTAAAAGCGTTCCTGTTTCTCCAAAATCTCCTTAAGCTGATAAGCAACTTCAGCAAAATCTCAGGATACAAAATCAATGTGCAAAAATCACAAGCTTTCCTATACACCAGTAATAAACAGAGAGCCAGATCATGAGTGAACGCCCATTCACAATTGCTACAAAGAGAATAAAATACCTAGGAATACAACTCACAAGGGATGTGAAGGACCTCTTCAAGGAGCGCTACAAACCACTGCTCAAGGAAATAAGAGAGGACACAAACAAATGGAAAAACATTCCATGCTCATGGATGGGAAGACTCAATATCGTGAAAATGGCCATACTGCCCAAAGTAATTTATAGATTCAATGCTATCCCCATCAAGCTACCATTGACTTTCTTCACAGAATTAGAAAAAACTACTTTAAATTTCATATAGAACCAAAAAGAGCCTGTATAGCCAGACAATTCTATTGATTTCGTAATTCATCTCCTGATGTTTTTGCTTTATATGAGTAGTTTTGTCTTTTTTGCTGCATAGATATGAAGAATTATTGTATCTTCACTTTTAATTTTGGCTTCTAGCATTATAAAATATCCTTTGTTTTATTTAATGATTTTGGCATAATTCTACTTTGATAGCAGGATCACTTTCTTATTGTTTCCATTTGCCTGGTATATGTTTGCTGTTTTAAAAATTTTTAACCTTTCTAAATCTCTGATTTAGGTCTATCTCTTGTATACAGCATAGAGTTAGATTTTACTTTCAAGCCAGTTGAAAATCTTTCACTTTCAATGAGTGAATTATGCTCATTTCCATTTATTGATATGACTGACATCCCTGTTGTAAATGCTGCTATTTTAATAATTTATTTTTCAGACAGAATGTCACTCCAACGCCCAAGCTGGAGTGCAGTGACGTGATCATGGCTCACTGTAGCCTCGACCTCCTGGGCTCAAGCAATCCTCCCACCTCAGCCTCCCTGGTAGCTGGGACTAGAGGCACACACCACCACACCTGGCTAAATTTTTGTATTTTTTGTAGAGATGGCTAAATTTTTGTGTTTTTTTCACCATGTTGCCCACGCTGGTCTCGAACTCCTGGGCTCAAGTGATACGCACACCTTAGCTTCCCAAAGTGCTGGGATTACAGGCATGAGCCATTGCACCCGGCAACAACTGATATTAATAATAAGAATTGGCAAGTTAGGTTCAGTGATGACTTAAACCCTTGCTGGAGTGGTAGGGACAAAAGCCTGATTAGAGAGAATGGGAGAGGAATGAGAAAATGAAGACAGTGAGACAGCTAACTTTTTTTGAGAAATTATCATATGAAGGAAGACGAAAAACAGGGCAGAAATTGGACCAGAGTGAGGCTGGTTCTTTTTTTTGTTTGTTTTTTTCAATGAAAAATTTCATACCTATAAAAGAATGTGATACAAAAAAGTACTTCCTTGCCCAGCTTATAAAAATAAAGTGTGTGTTTTCTGGGTTTTGCGTGTGTGTTTTTTTTTTTACACTTATGGAGGCAAGTTGTGTTTTTTAAAGGATTTTTATATGTTCTATACTGATGGGAGTAATCCCAAGAGCAGAGGAATAAATTGATGATAGAGAAAAGAAAGCATTCAATTATTCGATTCAACAACTATATTTTTGCTACCTACAAGGAACTAATCACTGTATGATGTATGCTTGGGTTGAACATAGTGTAAAACAAAGTTCCTGCCCTTATGCAGTTTTTTGAGTAGATGAGAGGGAATGTGATCTGGTGCACGAGTGGATGGGTTTCCCTTAAATTGGAGAAAGGACGGCCAGGCGCTGTGGCTCACACCTGTACTCCCAGCACTTTGGGAAGCTGAGGCGGGCGGATCACGAGGTCAGGAAATCGAGACCGTCCTGGCTAACACGGTGAAACCCCATCTCCACTAAAAATACAAAAAATTAGCTGGGTGTGGTGGCGGGTGCCTGTAGTCCTAGCTACTCAGGAGGCTGAGGCAGGAGAATGGCGTGAAGCCAGGAGGCAGAGCTTGCAGTGAGCCGAGATCGTGCCACTGTACTCTAGCCTAGGGGACAGAGCGAGACTCCGTCTCAAAAAAAAAAAAGATTGGAGAAAGGACATTTAATTTATTGTATAGGCAGAATGCGTAAGATGTAATGCATATAGATTAATTAATTTTGTGTCAGAAAGATGTTTGCTGCTTCTAATTGCTTATATTTTCTTATTGAAGTAAGATGTAAAGCCACCAGTTAAGAGTCAATAGGGCCAGGCTCAGTGGCTCATGCTTGTAATCCCAGCACTTTGGGAGGCCAAGGCATGTGGATCACCTGAGGTCAGGAGTTCAAGACCAGCCTGGCTAACATGGTGAAATTAAACATGGTCTCTATTAAAAATGCAAAAATTAGCCAGGCATGGTGGTGCGCCCCTGTAATCCCAACTACTTGGGAGGCTGAGGTGGGAGAATTGCTTGAACCTGTGAAGCTGAGGCTGCAGTAAGCCGAGATTGAGCCACTGCACTCCAGCCTGGGTGACACAGCGTGACCCCATCTCAAAAAAAAAAAAAAAAAAAAAAAAAAGAGGAAGGGAGAAGCTGCTGAAGTTTTAAGGAAGGATGAGAATATGTGAAATTGTCTCTGAGAATGTAAAAGTTAATGAGCTAGGAAATGTATTGTTGGATAGTGCGCAGGATCCCCTTGAGATTTGGGTTAGCAGTTTAAAAGGAGACTAGCCAGTGCTGTTACGAGTTTTTTCTATCCATATTTAGCTTCTTGGGTTCATATGCAAAGTAGGCAGAGAGTTAGGATTTAACTAGCATCTTTACCTGGTGAGTACAAGGGATGAGAGTAGTAAGGAAGATGGTGATGTATATGAAGGAGTATTTATAGTGATGGACCACCATAAGCTATATAAATGAGACCACCAAAGGAATTAGGGTGTGATAAATCAATGTAACAAATGGATTGAGGATCCTGTTAGAATCAGAATTGCTGGAGCCAGAGTAAAAAGTCAGTGAGTTGGAAAAATAGAAGAAGGTGGTGATCAGACAATAGGATGTAAGCTCTTTGAGGTCAGGGATTTTTGTTTGTTCATTGCTGTATCTCTGTAATGCCTGGCCATATTCGGGGTTCAATATATGTGTGTTACATGAATTAATAGGATATTTTAAAGTGAGATTTTGGAGTTGGTGCAGTTATTGGTAATGCCAAGGAGTAGGGTATAACAAAGTGGTTGAGTGACTAAGGTGAGAAGGAGAAAAAAATAATTGAAAATGATGAAGTCATGGAGTTTCAGCCATAAGGATGTTAAAGTCACTGAAGTAATTTTTTTAAAAAAGAGAGATAAGAAAATAGTCCTAATATCTTTTTTTAAAAACTCATACTGGCCAGGTGCAGTGGCTTATGCCTATAATCCCAACACTTTGGGAGGCCGAGGTGGGTGGATTACTTGAGGCCAGGAGTTCGAAACCAGCCTGGCCAACATGGCATAATCCTGTCTCTACTAAAAATACAAAAATCAGCCAGGCACGGTGGCACATGCATGTAATCCTAGCTACTCTGGAGGCTGAGACACGAGAATCTCTTGAACCCCAGAAGTGGAGGTTGCAGTGAGCTGAGATTGCACCATTGCACTCCAGTCTGGGCAATAGAGCAAAGATCTTGTCTCAAAAATAAATAAATAAATAAATAAATAAATAAATAAACACCTTATACTTATTGAAGTTATATGTACATATCACTTAAATAATTCAATATAATTTAATAAATTAATAATTTAATAATTTAAATAATTTAGTAATTCAAGCTTTGTTCCTAAAAATATAGTCCCCTGACCACCCCCACCCCATATCCCTAACCCTAAAGGTTCTCTTCTTTTAGCTACTTTTTTTTTTTTTTTTTTTTGAGACGGAGTCTCGCTGTGTGGCCCAGGCTGGAGTGCAGTGGCCCGATCTCGGCTCACTGCAAGCTCCACCTCCCGGGTTCATGCCATTCTCCTGCCTCAGCCTCCGAGTAGCTGGGACTACAGGCGCCCGCCACCACGCCCGGCTAGTTTTTTGTATTTTTAGTAGAGACGGGGTTTCACCATGTTAGCCAGGATGGTCTCGATCTCCTGACCTCGTGATCCACCCGCCTCGGCCTCCCAAAGTGCTGGGATTACAGGCTTGAGCCACCGTGCCCGGCCTCTACTTTGTTTTTTATCTGTATGTCGCTAAATAACATGCTTACATTGTTATGTCTTGAATTTTTGTTTGTTTATTTTTTAGAAACAGGATCTCACTCTGTCACGGGTGCTGGAGTGCAGTGGCACCATCATAGCTCACTGCAATCTGAAACCTGGGCTCAAATGATCCTCCTGCCTCAACCTCTCAAATAGCTGGGACTACAGGTGTGCACCACCATGCCTGGCTAATTTTTAAAATTGTTTGTAGAGATAAGGTCTCGCTATGTTGCCCAGGCTGGTTTCAAACTCCTGGCCTCAAACACTTCTCCCAAAATGCTGGGATTACAGGCGTGAGCCACCATGCTCAGCCAACCCTAAGTTTTAAAAAGATGTATTAGTTGTATTTTTCTCATTGTTAATGAACTTCCCTTTAGAGTGAAAGTTTGATTTGGGAGAACAAAAAAAACTCTTGTTTTTTTCTATTCCAAGTCAGTGCATTTAGAGATGAAAATTAAATTGCATAAATCTAAATCCTGGAAGAGAAGTGACAGGCATTTTTATAGGGAACTCATTTGAACAGAATTAAAAATTAATATATTCTTAGGTGCTTCTTTCCTAGCTTCACACAGAAAGGAAGAATACAATTCCTCTATTTGTTCTTAATCTGAAGAGGAAAATTTCCTTTGAAGATATGAATGAATTATGAATATTAGAACCATAAATGTTGAGCCTTCATTTTAAGTTGTAAATCCTAGCAAGCATATCGTCATTCTTCAGCCGTGCCCTCCAGGACAGCTGCTTTTGATTTCTTTCCTTAGACATCTCTGCCTTTTGCTTCTTGGGAAGTAGCAGGTTCATTTCCTACCTTCTTGCGTTGGGGAACTGCAAAGTTGTCTCTGTGGCCCCTGTCCTAACTCTGAATAGTCAGTCTCTACAAAGGGAGCACTCACCTCTGTCAGAATGTATACTGTTTCTAAACATTTAAAATCAGATGTTTTAATGTTTGAGTCAAATTAAAGAGAAGGAGATAACAGGAAAAGTACTGATATTTACTCATGCGTGTTTGCCAGCACTGGGTTGAACTCTGGGTATACAAAGATAAAAGGGCTCCTTATGGAGGGCAAAGTCTAGATGGAAAAAAATATATATGTAATCCAATTAGTGATTTAAGGTCTGTAATGGATCAGAAAATGCATCATCTCTAGGGAAGATAATTGCCCTTTCTAGTAACTGTGACAATACCTGAATTTTGATGGATAAATATATAATAGAGTAGGAAGACAGACTAGGAAATGCATTATTGGCAGTCGACTCTATCAAAGTAACACTGGCGGCCAGGTGCGTTGGCTCATGCCTGTAATCCCAGCACCTGGGGAAGCCAAGGCAGGAGGATCACTTGAGGTCAGGAGTCTGAGAACCAGCCTGGCCAACATGGCGAAATACTGTCTGTACTAATTAGCTGGGCATGGTGGCACGCACCTGTAATCCCAGCTACTCGGGAGGCTGAGGCACAAGAATTGCTTGAACCTGTGGGGCAGAGGTTGCAGTGAGCCATGATTGTGCCATTTTACTCCAACCTGGGCAATAGAGCGAGACTCTGTCTCAAAAAAAAAAAAAAAAAATTAACATTGGCTCTGTGGAGGGGAATTGTGTGAGAGAGGACTGAATTAGATAGGTGGAGTCATATTTTGAAGACCCTTAATGTCATACTAAGGAATTCCAACTTAATCTTGTTGAGCAGCGATCTCCAAAATAGGTGGTGTACAGAATTAAGTACCAGAGGAAAAATTAGAATTTCTAGTTTTTAAATGTTTTATTTCTTCCTTTTTAAATATCTATCTTTACATATATATTATATAAAGAGCATATCATATAGTGATCTGTATATTTTTTAAAAAATTTTAAAGTAAGTGTCAATAAGTTCAACTTTTTTATTGTTTGGGAAACACCGTTTTAGGGTGTCTTTAAGCAGGAAAATGACATATGCAGTAGAAATTAGAGTATGGATTAGAATAAGGAAAACTGGAGCAAGAGAGACACCAGCCAAGAGACTGGAAAAAGATTTTGAGACCTGAACTAAGGCAGTGCAATAGGGGAAGAGTAGGGGACAGGCAGGAGAGGGAGGACTTCCATTCTGGACTATGGGTAGATTTCTGGCATCAATTCTGGATGGTAGCAACACCATGATTAAACTAAGGAATATAGTAAGAATATTTAGCTGTGAGCCCAAGGATTATCACATTTCTTTCTTACTGACTGAGTTGGTCGTTTCCCTTCCTAGACCTACTACCCCAACTTCAGTGAAAACAATGTGGCAGTTGGCCCTTGGCCTTGCACTTTGAGGACTATAGACTAGAATCTTTTCCAAGCATTTTAAACCAAAACTGAGGTCTCCATTGCAGTTAACCTTTGGTGTTTATTAAAGTACACAAACTATGCCAGGGCAGTGACTCATGCATGTAATCCCAACACTTTGGGAGGCTGAGGCAGGAGGATTCCTTGAGCCCAGGAGTTTGAGACCAGCCTGGGCAATACAGGGAGACCCCCTGTCTAAAAGAAAAGAAAAGAAAAAACACACAAACTACTCCTGGGGATTTGATTGGGATTGGACCACGTAGGAAAATGTAAATTGTAACCTTCGTAGTCACACCAAGTAGCTGAATTCATGAGTTCCATATGGGCAGGGGTGGCATGCAGGCTGGTGATTTGGATCATAGCCATTATTTGTGGAAGCACTGGGTGAGTAGAAGTATGGTAGTTACTTTGCCCTGACAGTTTTTTTCCAAGGGAGTAAATGTGTTTTTCTTTCTCCTTGTCATAAGAAATCGGTTGCCAGATTGTGTTATTTATAACAATCTGTCATGGAACAGCTGCCAGGAAAAGAAAAGAGGCTATTCCCAGTAGCTCTCCTCACCTCCCACCCCACCACTACAGCCACACACACACACATCCGGTTTTCTGATTTAACTTTTTTTTTTCCCAGCTAATTTTACTCAGTGGCTTTGACTTGATTGAAAATGTTCTTGTAATGAGAGATTTCTGGGCTTTGCCATGGCTTGGTAATTGGGTTTTCTGAGCTTAATTTGTTTACTTTAGTCAAGACTAACTGGCAGCAGTTTGGATTTTGAATTCCTGGGTGTCTTGGACACTTTAAACACTAAACTGCTGCCTTCCCTTGAAACCTCGCGTGTTTCTATATTGTCAACAGTGCACACATCTGCTTTCCTTCTGAGTTGTGCTTTCTGCTGTTGACATTGCCCTGGCTTCTCTAGAGGAGCAGGCTTGGGATGAGGCATACCAAGGACTGTTGGAATAGTGAGTAGGGAGGTCTTTGGAGAAGCCAGTTGGTCTCTGCAGAAGAGGCATACTGTTGGCATTAGAAAAGAAGTGGGTCCATGAAACGCAGGCAGCTGAGTGTTGACATGTTCAGGGAACTTTCAGAGTAACTGCATTTCTGACACACAGTTGCTTCACAGCCCAAACAGTCCATGTTTATTCATGGCTTGTGGTCACACATGATCAAAAATACTTCTCTGGGTCTTATCAGTTTTTCTACTTTCTCTCTCTGGGCTCTAGTTACTAGAAGTCCATTTGCATTCCTAGAATGGGCTTTACATTTTAGAGTAAAAATAAAAACAATGATCATTTATTTCTATTACAGCTTTTATAAAATCATAGGCCAGGTGCAGTGGCTTATGCCTGTAATTCCAGCACTTTGGGAGGCTGAGACAGAAGGATCACTTCAGCCTAAGGGTTCGAGACCAGCCCTGGCAACATAGTGAGACCCTGTCTCTACAAAAATTTTAAAAAAAATTAAAAAAAATAAAATAAAATAAAATTAGCAGGCATAGTGGCATGTGATGCTTGTAGTCCCAGCTACTTAGGAAGCCGAGGTGGTAGGATGCTTGAGTCCAAGAATTTGAGGTTACAGTGAGCCGTGATCATACCTCTGCACTCCAGCCTGGGCAACAGACTGAGACCCAGTCTCAAAAAAAAAAAAAAAATGGTATTATGAAGGTATAAGTATGATTTAGCTTTCCTTTCTTTCTTCTTCTGAGATTTCCAGCTTTGGAAATTTATCAGACAACAAACACTTTCCTTTGGAAGTAGTGGAGTTGCAAAGAGGATGAGATGTGTTTGGTCTCAAGTGACTCTTACTTGGTGCATTCTCTGGGAACAGAGGCAGGAGAGGGACTGATGGAACAGCACCTCCATCTGTATGCTAGGCCCTGTTCTTTCAGACCCACGCCTTTCTTTTCACACTAAGAACAGATGGCAACCAGACATTTAGTGGAGGGGTCTGTTCCTTGTGATCCTTGGGGATTCATATTCAGTTTAGCAAAAAGTCATCAAAACGCAAAGAGAGAAATGAGCCTACAGCCTGTTCACAATTATGCAGGACTTGTTTGGCATTCATTGTACTGACAGATTTAAACAGTTTTGCAGCTATTGAATGATAACAGCATTTATTTGCGAAGACAACATTGTTACCACTTCTGAGGCATCTGCATTGGAGTCATTTTCTTGATTTTGGAGTACACTTAATAGTTCAATTTATTGTAGATCAGTCAACTTGCAAAAAAACAGCCATCTTTTTAGAGAAACTTAGAGAAATAGAAAGGAGATTTTTTTCCCTCAGCAAATTGTCATTTTCATTCTGATGAAATGGGGCAACTTCTGTATTGTGGTAATGACAACTCTGTGGATGTTTTTAGTAATGATTTGTCTCCTTGTCTTTCTAAGCATTGTTCTAAGTAGGATTCTTCAGGCTGTGTCTTCTTTAGTTTTATGTATGTGGTCTGATTTGTTCATGTTTGCTGCTTCCTGCATGGGGAGTTGCAGGTGTAGGGTTTTTTTTTTCTCCTAAAGAGATGTTTATGGGAACTTTTTTTCTTTTTGAGACGGAGTCTTGCACTGTTGCCCAGGCTGGAGTGCAGTGGCGTGATCTTGGCTCACTGCAAGCTCCGCCCCCGGGTTAGTGCCATTCTCCTGCCTCAGCCTCCTGAGTAGCTGGGACTACAGGCGCCTGCCACCATGTCCAGCTAATTTTTTGTATTTTTAGTAGAGACAGGGTTTCACTGTGGTAGCCAGGATGGTCTTGATCTCCTGACCTCGTGATCCACCCGCCTCAGCCTCCCAAGTAGCTGGTACTATAAGTGCGTGCCACCACACCTGGCTAACTTTTAAAAAATTTTATTTGCTAATTTAAAAAATGTTTTATATATTTTTAGAGATGGAGTCTTACTATGTTGTTCAGGCTGGCCTCAAACTCCTGGCCTTAAGTGATGCTCCTGCCTCAGCCTCCAGAGTAGCTTGGCTTATAGGTGCAAGACACTGTGCCAGGCCTTTTTTTTTTTTTTTTTTTTTGAGATAGCATCTTGCACTGTCACCCAGGCAGAAGTGCAGTGATGTGATCTTAGCTCACTCTAACCTTGAACTCCTGGGCTCATGCAATCCTCCTGCCTTGGCTTCCCAAAGCACTGGGATTACAGGTGTAAGCCACTCTGTCCAGCCTAGACTTTTTTAAAGTAGCAGAATTGGTTTTCCAAGACAAAGCTTATCCAGAAGCCTAGAAAATAAAATTAATAAAAGAGGAGCTGCCCTGATTGATTCACGAAGGGCAAATCAGAACCTGCCTTTGCCTGAGGCACCTCTGGGATTACAGGCATGTGCTACTGTGCCTGGCCCTAAACTATATTTCTTTTTTTCTTTCTTTGGAGATGGAGTCTTGCTCTGTCACCCAGGCTGGAGTGCAGTGGTGCTATCTTGGCCCACTGCAGTTTCCGCCTCCTGGGTTCAGGCAATTCTCCTGCCTCAGCCTCCCAAGTAGCTGGGACTATAGGCATGTGCCACCATGCCTGGCTAATTTTTGTATTTTAGTAGAGATGGGGTTTCACTATATTGCTCGGACTGGTCTCAAACTCGTGAACTCAGGCACTCCGCCTACCTTGGCATCCCAAAGTGCTAGGATACAGGAGTGAGCCACTGTGCCCAGCCTAAACTATATTTCTTTAATACTATTCAGTAGTACAGATTCTTCAGTTATACAAATAGCCATTACTAATTGTTAAATCTTAGTTACATAACTACTATAAATCTGTTTCTTTGTTGGTAAAGTACTAATAATAACAGCTCTGGGCTAGGCACGGTGGCTCACGCCTGTAATCCTAGCACTTTGGGAGGCCAAAGCGAGCAGATTGCTTGAGCCCAGGAGTTTGAGTCCAGCCTGGGAAACATAGGAAGACCCTGTCTCTACTAAAAATAAAAATAAAAATTAGCCAGGTGTGGTAGTGCATGCCTGTAGTCCCAGCTACTAGGGAGGCTGAGATCACTTGAGCCCAGGAAGTTGAGGCTCCTATAAGCCATGATCATGCCACTGTACTCCAGCCTGGGTGACAGAGCAAGACCCTGTCTCAGGGAAAAAAAAGTATATATATATATATATATATATATATATATATATATATGCATATACATATACACACATATATATGTATGTGTATATATGTATATGTATGTGTATATGTGTATATATATAGTTCTTACTGCATATGGTTGTTGTGAAGATTGAAATGTTTTCCGCCAGGCACAGTGGCTCACGCCTGTAATCTCAGCACTTTGGGAGGCTGAGACAGAAGGATTGTAGGATTGTTTGAGCCCACCAGTTCAAGACCAACCTGGGCAACATAGTGAGAAACAGTGAGACCCTATCTCTATTTTTTAAATTTAAAAATAAAATTAAAATAAAAAATAATAAAAGAAATAATGTTTGCAAAGTGTTACCACAATTCCTGGCCAATAGTAAGCATTCAGTAAACATTAGTTGTCATTATTAGTTTTTATTATGATTAATCTTAGTTATTAGAATTATAATCAGGCATGGTAGCTCATGCCTGTAATCCCAGCACTTAGGGAGGCCGAGGTGAGTGGATCCCTTGAGCCCAGGAGTTTGTCACTAGACTAGGCAACATAGGGAGACACCATCTCTACCAAAAATGTAAAAATTAGCCAAGAGTGGTGGCACACACCTGTAGTTCCAGCTAATTGGGAGGCTGAGGCAGGAGGATCACTTGAGCCTGGAAGGTCAAGGCTGCAGTGAGCTGTGACTGCACCACTGCATTCCAGCCTAGGTGACAGAGTAAGACCCTGTCTGAAAAAAAAAAAAAAAATATATATATATATATATATATATATATATATTCAGAAAGCCCACCACTATGAGAAAACCTTTTCTTCATTGATTTTTTCATTCATTTGTTAAACACTTATTAAATGCCTACTGTGTGTCAGACACTGGTAATAGGCGTTATTTTTCTCATCTATAAAAATAGAAGCCAGTAATGTTAATAATAACAGTGCCTTTCTGTCATTCTTACCCTATTATAAGATTGAATGGATGCCTTATACATACCTGAGGTTATATTGTAATTATTTACTATAGAATATTAAGTTCCTGAGAATGAGGCATTGTATTGTGTTCATTCTGTTATTTCCTAGTACTGTAGTAAAGTGATTGTTCTTTGCCATACTAAATCATCGAACTATGCGAAAATGCTTTTTTAAACTATAAAGAGATGTATAAATATAAGATCATATATTCCATAGTCATAGAAATAGACAATGTGGTGGTTTTCAGACTGTTTCTTAGAACCTAGGGTTCCAGAGGTGTCTCAGGGACTGCCCACACAGTTCCTGAGGTACACAAGGGAGAGGTAGAGATTCCAGACCCTATACCAGCACAATTCAATGAGAACAACCCCATTTATTTTACTTGTTTGGCTATGAAAAATGTTTGAAGAGTATTGTCTGATTTGTGTGTTTTTAAGCCATCATAATTTTGTTTTGTGATGATTTGTGTAATCCATCGTCGTTTATGATATTGACTTTTCCCATCTCCATTTAACAGACAGATGTGCTGGTCCTGAGCTGTGATCTGATAACAGATGTTGCTTTACATGAGGTTGTGGACCTGTTTAGAGCTTATGATGCATCACTTGCTATGTTGATGAGAAAAGGCCAAGATAGCTTAGAACCTGTTCCTGGTCAAAAGGGGAAAAAAAAAGCAGGTAAGGAAGATTGGGGTTTGTTTTGTTTGTTGGGTTTTCATAATTATTATTGTCATTCATGCTTTCCCTGAAAAAACATTTATTAAGAATCTACTCTACACCACAGATGCTGTGCTAGGAGTTGATGACATAAAGTCAAATAAGACACAGTCCCTGAATGGAAAATGCTTATAACTATTGATTAGATTCTTTAATGTCCTTTGGTATGCAGAGAGGAGCATTCAGAACTATTTGCATTGTATTTAAGACTCAAATAATTGAATGCATATATCTAAGAAACAAACAAAGACAAATCTAATTTAAAATTAACTTTTAAAAATAGGCCAGGTACAGTGGCTCACACCTGTGTTCCCAGCACTTTGGGAGGCCGAGGCGGGTGGATCACAAGGTCAAGAGTTTGAGACCAGCCTGGCCAGCATGGTGAAACCCCGTCTCTACTAAAAATACAAAAATTAGCCGGGCATGGTGGCGTGTGCCTGTAATCCCAGTTACTCAGGAGGCTGAGGCAGGAGAATCGCTTGAACCCAGGATGGGGAGGTTGCACTAAGCCAAGATCATGCCACTGCACTCCAGCCTAGGCAGCAGAGCAAGACTCTGTCTCGGGGGAGGGGAAAAAGGAATTAAAGTTACTATCACAAATTTAGTATGGCTGGTTCTTTTCACCGCTTCAGTCACCCTGAATGACTAATAAATGTGATAGTTCTTTCTTTTTCTTTTTGTTTTTTTGTTTTTGTTTTTGTTT
This sequence comes from Chlorocebus sabaeus, assembly GCF_047675955.1. Lineage (NCBI taxonomy): Eukaryota > Metazoa > Chordata > Mammalia > Primates > Cercopithecidae > Chlorocebus > Chlorocebus sabaeus. The sequence goes on from NC_132923.1 coordinate 91,972,491, forward strand.
TGAGATGGAGTCTCACTCTGTTGCCAGGCTGGAGTGCAGTGGCAAGATCTCAGCTCAGTCCAGTCTCCACCTCCCGGGTTCAAGTGATTCTCCTGCCTCAGCCTCTCGAGTAGCTGAGACTACAGGCACACGCCACCACACCCAGCTAATTTTTGTATTTTTAGTAGAGATGGGGTTTCACCATGTTGGCCAGGATGGTCTCTTATCTCTTGACCTCATGATCCACCTACCTCTGCCTCCCAAAGTGCTAGGATTACAGGCATGAACCACCGTGCCCGGCCGATAGTTGTTGATCATGCTTATCTTCCTAGGATTATAACATACTTATTTTAATTATAACATACTTATTTTGATATTTATTTTCCGCGGATTCTAGTAGTCCTTTTATGAGTTTGAATTTTTCCTGAATGATGTGTTTTTTTCCTTGAAGTTTTCCTCTGGAATTAGGTTTTGCTTTGCCAGCATTATGTAACCCACTATTTTGTCATTATTATATATTGGCATATTTTGTTACAATTATTAGACTATGTATAGCTTATTAACTTCTTACTATTATTAATAAATAGAGCCACTTAGAACTTTCATACTTAGGATTTGAATACTCTAGTTAATATTTTTAGCTCTCCTTTTTAGGACGTTTGGTTAAATTATAATTTTCCAGTATAACATTGAAACTTGTTTCTAGTTGCTTTTTGTGTTCAGATGATCACTGGTGCAGATTAGTTGTTGGATACTTTTTCTACATTATTGTTATGTAATGGTACTCATGCTGATCAGTCTTTTTGTTCTTCATATGGTTTCTGCTTTTGCAAGGTCTGGTTTACTTACAATTCCCTGTATTCATTATTTTCTGCCTACACAGATAGAAATAAATATATAATCAGATTTTATAAACAGATAAATGTTTTATAATGAATTTTTTTTGTTTCCTTTGTCTGTACTCTTATTTATAAAAATCAATTAAAAAATAAACTTATCCTTATTCTTGTCATTAGAACTTTTCTTTAAATTTTCTCCCTTTTCATAGGCATTGATAGAACTTTTTAATACACTTTATATATAGTTTTTATCTCTTAAGTATCATTATAAATGCACAGATTTTCACAGTTCCCTTTCTTTTATTGTAAATTAACAATTTGTAATTGTATAAATTTATGGGATACAAAGCGATGTTATAATTTATATATACAATGTGGAATAATTAAATCAAACAAGTTAACATATCCATCCTTCCAATATTTAACATTTTTCATGGTGAGAACATTTGAAATTTACCCTCTTAGCAATTTTGAAATGTACAATACTCTATTGTTAACTATATTTACAATGTAATTCTATTTTAAATTAACTGTAACTATTAGCTACCTACCATTCATTTAAAAATGTTTTCATGCTTAAATTGTCAGTTTGGCCAGTGAAAGTTCCTTTAAGCTGGATCCTTTATCCTCTTTGAAAAAGTATGATGTACATTGGTAACTTTCTATAGCTGGAGTCTGAGTATAGGAGGCAGAGAAGCAGATAGGACTAGAGAAGAGCCAGATATCAGATGAAAGAGTTTGAATTCTTGCCCAAAACAGTGGGGGAGTTGTTGAAGTAAACAAGGTAATGTCATAATTAGATTAGATTAATGTTTTAAGAAGATTTTTCTTTCCTTTTCTTTCTTTTTTTCTTTTTCTTCTTTTTTTTTTTTTTTTTTTTTTTTTTTTGAGAAAGGTCTTACTCTGTTGCTAAGGCTGGAGTGCAGTGGCTCAATCTTGGCTCGCTGCAACCTCCGCTTCCCGGGCTCAAGCAATCCTCCCACCTCAGCCTCCCGTGTAGCTGGGACTATAGGCACGCGCCACCATGCCTGGCTAACTTTTTGTATTTTTTGTAGGGACGGGGTTTCTCAATGTCCAGGCTGGCCTCAAACTCCTGAGCTCAAAAGTGATCTCCTGCCTCAGCCTCCCAAAGTACTGGGATTACAGGCATGAGTCACCACACTTGGCCTCTTTCTTTCTTTCTTTCTTTCTTCCTTTCTTCCTTTCTTCCTTTCTTTCCTTTCTTTCCTTTCTTTCCTTTCTTTCCTTTCTTTCCTTTCTTTCCTTTCTTTCCCTTCCTTCCTTCCTTCCTTCCTTCCTTCCTTCCTTCCTTCCTTCCTTCCTTCCTTCCTTCTTTCCTTCTTTCTTTCTTTCTTTCTTTCTTTCTTTCTTTCTTTCTTTCTTTCTTTCTTTCTTTCTTTCTTTCCTTCTTTCTTGAGACGGGGGGCACCATGGCTCAGGACTATAATCCTAGCACTTTGGGAAGCTGAGGCAGACAGATGGCTTGAGCCCAGGAGTTTGAGACCAGCCTGGGTAACATGGTGAAACCCCATCTCAACAAACAATGTTTTAAAAATTAGCTGGACATGGTGGCACGTGAGCCTCTAGTCCCAGCTACCTGGGAGGCTGAGGTGGGAGGATCACTAGAGCCTGAGATGTTGAGGCTACAGTGAGCCATGATCATGCCACTGCACTCCAGAGCCTCACTCTGTCACAAACAAAAAAAAAAAAAAAGAGAGAGAGAGAGAGAAATTAGGTCTCATTATGTTGCCCAGGCTGGTCTCAAACTCTTGACCTCAAGCAGTCCTCCCACCTCAGCCTGACAAGTAGCTGATATTACAGGTACCAGCCATCACTTCTGGCTCAAATTTTCATTCTTAACATGAAATTTTAAACTCCTCAATACCTATATTTTGTTACATTTGAAGGCTAAGATTCACCTAAATAACTGAGTTTTAAATTCCTCCCATAGCATGCTATGCATTTCCATCACAAGCATTTTTTAAAGGATCCTAAGTTTTTCAGATTATGTATTTGGCATGCCTCTTGGCTGCTGTTGTGTGCCAGAATAGCCTGCAGTCCACTGCTTCCCAGATACGGTTTAATAGTCTAGATCTTCTACCCAATTTCCTCAAATGGTGTTCTTACTGACTTATAGGAGAATGACTAATGTCTAGATGTTTCTGGAGCCACCTTTCTTCCCCTTGCCACTTCTTCTCAGAAGATTTATAGGAGATGTAAATACTAAAGAGGGCAGGATCAAATTCATGTTTAGACTTTTTAGAGTATTTCATTCCTGCTACAGGTCTTTACACAGCTTCCTTGCCTGAAATGCTCTCTAGCCCCTTTCTCCTCCCAACACATATATTCCAAATCCAGCTTAGCCTTCAAGTTATTTTCTGAGAAAGACCTTTCCTGACCTTTTAATATAAATTATATCCTTTTGTTGGCCTACATATAGCAGCTTGCTCTCTTATTTACTCTTTCCCCTACTGGACTATAAGCTCCATAAGGGAAGGGATCGTATCTCTTTTGTTTATTTTATTTCCAGCACCTGGCCCAGTTACGGCCCATGGTGAGCAATCAATAAATATTATTGAATGGCCTGCTTATAAAGGCAGCTCTTCTTGCCCCCCCCCAACCCAGGTAAGTGAAGGTAGACCTGAGCACTAGCAGTTTAAAATCCTAAAGATGTTAATCTGAGCTGTAGTTGAATTCATGAGTAGATATTATAAGAGTGTGTGAGCTTGTAATGCTTTTAGCAATATGGATCTAGCAGACTAACTACATTGTCTATTAATTTTGTGTTTAGAAATGGTTTCAAGATTTTTAAATAAATACCTAGCACTGTACCATGATTGTTAAGAGCACAAGGTCTAGAGTTCAGACTGGGTTTCAGTACTCAAAAGCTGTGGGATTTTGGGCAAATTACTTTGATCTTCATGAATTTCATTTTCTTCTGTTGTAAAGTGAGCCTGAATCCTTTCAGGATTTTTGTGAGAATTAAATATCATGATTATAAGGCATGTGGCCCATTCATTACCTGAAAGATAGTAGATGCTTAATAATTTGTAATTGCTGTTGTAATTTGGTACTGAAACTTAAATCTCATTTAATAACTTTGTAAACATTCTATATCACATATTTATTTCATGTAAAATGGCAGTGCTTTAAAAGCCACAGAATATCAGAGTGTTTTTGTTTGCATTTTTACCATAATAGCTTGTTAGTTTGAAGGGAAACTCATAGTGGCAAATGTCTAGACAAGCCTCTTTGGAAGGCTCACATGTAACTTTTTTTTCTGAGACAAAGTCTTGCTCTGTTGCCCAGGCTGGAGTGCAATGGCGGGATCTTGGCTCACCGCAAACTCCAGCTCCCGGGTTCAAACAATTCTCCTGCCTCAGCCTCCCGAGTAGGTGAGATTATACGCGTCCACCACCATGCCCAGCTAATTTTTTTTTTTTTTGTATTTTTAGTAGAGACAGGGTTTCACTATGTTGGCCAGGCTGGTTTTGAACTCCTGACCTCAAGTGATCCACCCGCCTCGGCCTCCCAAAGTGCTAGGATTACAGCCGTGAACCACCGCGCCCGGCCCACATGTGACTTTTCTAGTGATTCAAACAGCCCTGTGTTTCTAGCATTTTCTAGAAGGTACCAACTTTTGGGGAAAAAAAAAAATTTTCTCAGGAAAAAAGTGGACAAGTTAGAAGTGTAAGCAAGACCCAGAAACCCAGCTAAGGCCGTGCTGGGAAATGGGGTTCTAAACTCTGAGAAACCTCATTTCCTTTTTTTTCAGCAGTAGATACCATTATTATTCAGCCACTGTTTCACCATTGCTTGATACTACTTCCTGAGTGAAAGGGTGAAGAGATCAGCCTACCACAGTTACTGGGTATGTGTTATGCCAACTCTTGAACTAGGCACCAAGGCTATAGAAATGGAAAAAAAGCCCAAAATGCCACAATATCCCTCCCCTCAAGGAGACACAAACAAGTGTTCATTGTACTCTCCCCAGTCATAGGGCATTTTAAGAAACTTGGAACCTGATGGGGAAAATTAGATTAGCTATTGTGTTTTTAAAAGAATTTACAGGCTGGGCGCACTGGCTCACGCCTGTAATCCCAGCAGTTTGGGAGGCCAAGGCAGGAGGATCATTTGAGGTCAGTAGTTCGAGACCAGTCTGATCAACATGGTGAAACCCTATCTCTACGAAAAATACAAAAAAATTAGCTGGGCATGGTGGCGCATGCCTATAGTCTCAGCTACTCGGGAGGCTGAGGCAGGAGAATTACTTGAACCTGGGAGGCAGAGGTTTCTGTGAGCCGAGATTGCGCCACTGCACTCCACCCTGAGCAACAGAGCAAGACTCCCATCTCCAAAAAACCAAAAAAGAATTTATAAAAGCCTCACATCTGTAGTTGTTTACATTCACAAACACCAAACAGTAAAGGCAACACATATGAAGAGAATTTCAGTGATACCATATATACACGTATGTCTTAAAGTTGCAATAATATGTAAAAATAATTTGTTTTCCATCCCTTGTTAGAAACTTAACTTTCCTTTTCTCAATTTCAGTGAGAAGATAATATATTTATATTGCTTTATTGCAGATAATATGTTTGTTAGGGGGCTTTTTTCCCTGTACATTCCTCTATGTAATTGTTTAATACTATTATGATTTAATGACACAAATTATTGACTATTGTCTCTATAGTCCCACTGTATCTCTTGGAATACTTGAAATAGAAAATGTTCTAGGGGCCGGGTGCGGTGGCTCACTCCTGTAATCCCAGCACTTTGGGAGGCTGAGACGGGTGGATCACCAGGTCAGGAGATTGAAACCACCCTGGCTAACACGGTGAAACCCCGTCTCTACTAAAAATACAAAACAAACAAACAAAAAAAAATTAGCCGGGCGTGGTGGCGGGCGCCTGTGGTGCCAGCTACACGCGAGGCTGAGGCAGGAGAATGGTGTGAACCTGGGGGGCGGAGCTTGCAGTGAGCCGAGATCGCGCCACTGCATTCCAGCCTGGGCGACAGAGCGAGACTCCATCTCAAAAAAAAAGAAAATGTTCTAGGAAACTACTTTATTTAACCAATCCAATTCACTGTAGTATTTCCCAAACTCCTCACTTCTCAGAGTTATATAGTCTTGGCCCAGACTGGAATCAGTACATGTTAATGTACTTCAGAACCATGAGTGAAAACTCTTACTTGGCTGTCACCTCTTGATCAGCTTAGCTCCCTCTGCACTAACAGATGTTGGCAGGCAGTTCTGAGCCAGTACAGTATTTCTTTTGCTACAGCTTTCTTTATTTCTCTTGAAGCTGTACTACCAAAAAAAAAACCTGTTTGGGCTTCTGTGTTAACTATTTTCTCCTCTCAGTCTTCCAAATCCCACCCCATTAAAAAAAAAATAACTTAAAGTGGGCCGGGCACGGTGGCTCACGCCTGTAATCCCAGCACTTTGGGAGGCTGAGGCGGGTGGATCGCCTGAGGTCAGGAGTTCAAGACCAGTCTGGCCAACATGGTGAAACCCTGTCACTACTAAAAATTCAAAAATTAGCTGTGCGTGGAGGTGGGTGCCTGTAATCCCAGCTATTCAGGAGGCTGAAGCAGGAGAATCACTTGAACCTGGGAGGCAGAGGTTGTAGTGAGCTGGGATCACCACTGCACTCCAGCCTGGGCAACAAGAACAAAACTCCTTCTCAAAAAAAAAAAAAAGAAAAAGAAAAAGAAAAGAAAAAATAATAAAAAATTTAAAAAATAAGAATAAAATGACTTGAAATTCCCACATACTCAATTTTTTTTTTCTTTTGAGACAGAGTCTCACTCTGTTGCCCAGGCTGGAGTGCAGTGGCGCAATCTTGGCTCACTGCAACCTCTGCCCTCCAAGGTCAAGCGAGTGTCCTGCCTTAGCCTCCCAACTAGCTGGGATTACAGGCGCCTGCCACCGGACCCAGCTAATTTTTTGTATTTTTTAGTAGAGATGGGGTGTCACCGTCTTGGCCAGGCTGGTCTCATGATCCACCAGCCTCAGCCTCCCAAAATGCTGGGATCACAGGCACGAGCCACCACGCCCAGCCTGTTTCACTCTTGTTGCCCAGGAAGGAGTGCAATGGCACGATCTTGGCTCACTGCAACCTCTGCCTCCTGAGTTCAAGTGATTCTTTTGCCTCAGCCTCCCAAGTAGCTGGGATTACAGGCATGTGCCACCAGGCCTGGCTAATTTTGTATTTTTAGTAGAGACGGGGTGTCTCCATGTTGGTCAGGCTGGTCTCAAACTCCCAACCTCAGGTGATCCACCCACCTCGGCCTCCCAAAGTGCTGGGATTACAGGCGTGAGCCACCACACCCGGCCATAATTTTCTAATTTACCAAGTTTTTGTTTTGTTTTTTAACCCATTTATAGCCTAAGAGCATTATGTGGACAGTTGCTCAAGATAGCATCAGTGGTAAGTGGTAAGAGCCAGAACTCGAACTCATGCCTTCTAATTTCATAACCTGTGTTTTCTATTTCTTTTTTGAATTTAGTTTTTGTCTTTATCAAAGTTTTATATGCCCAAAATTTAAAGAGTATCTAATTATCTAAGATATAATAAGTAGCAGCCCCTCACCCTATCTATCCTCACCCTACTTAGAGATGCCACTTTCAACGTTTGTAGCTAATTTTTTGGCATTTAACTCCATATCTCCAAATAACCTGCTTTTATTTGCTACATCTTAATTTTTTTAGCTTTAAGAATTATCTGTTCACTTCTTACTATAGAATGTAAAGATTTGGTTCTGTTTTACCACATGCTCTGCCCCCGATACGTGTATGCAACGTTGTATTCGGCCCAATTTCCTAATATAATTATTCATATTGTATTGTTAATTAACTGAATATTTTATGTTTATATTATCATGACTATATAAATAGTATTCACAGTTGAGCCTTGTAGTATATGATTACTTTTCTCTTTCCTCCTCTTGTTTTCCTAAAGATTTTATTGCTTTTTCATTTGCTTATTTTCTTTGTATTTATTACTAATTCAACCCAAGCTCCAGTTGTGTGAATTTCCTCTCCTTACATTGCAACACACTAGATGTCCTCTCAATTTCAAATTCTTCAAGGTACCTCTCCTAAAGCTTTTCTAATCTGAGTTAGTTGCCCTGCTATAGAGCTGTCATTTTAGGTTCAGCCTTCACTGTCTTGAACCTCATGTTTTCTTCTTTCTTACTTTATACCCACATTTTCTGTAGGACATATCCCCTGGAAGCCTCCTGAGATAGAGATTGTGAGAAGTAAATTTTTGAGCTTTTGCATCCCTGAAAATGTCTTTATTCTGCCCACATAGTTGTTTGATATTTTGGCTGGATATAAACTTCTCTTGGAAATCATATCCCCTCAGAATTTTGAAGGTTTTTGTTTGTTTTGTTTTGTTTTACTCTCTTCTAGCTTTTCTATTAAGAAGCCCAACATCATTCTGATTCTTGATTATTTGCATGAAACATTGTTTTTCTCTCTTTTTCTTGGGATGGGAGGGGGAGCTTGTAGGATCTTTTTGTTTCCAAAGTGCTTCAAGTGTAAACACTTAAAATCTACTCTCTTAGGAATTTTCAAGAATACAATACATTGTTACTAACTAGTCACCAGGTTGTGTTAGGTCTCTTCATGAACTTATTCCTCCTATCTAAGTGAAATTTTGTATTATTTGACAAAGGTCTCACAATAGTTTTTTCTTTGTTTGTGTGTTTGTTTTTTTATCACATGGTATTCCCAAGCAGACTTCCATGCAAGTACTAACTAGGCCTGACCCAGCATAGATCTGATGAGATCAGATGCCTTCAGGGTGATATGGCTGTAGACCCCCCTACCCCCACCTGATAGTCTAAGTTTCTAGTTTCTTTTTCTTGTCTTACTGTGCTGGCCAGGACCTCCAATAAAATTGTGAGTACAAATGATGCTAGTTGGCACCCTTTTCTCATTCCTGATTTTAAAAGGAATATTTTCAACATCCCTCCAGTTAAAATGATGTTTATTAATATAGGTGTGTGTGTGTTTGTTTTGAGACAGTCTCTCTCTGTCATCCAGGCTAGAGTGCAGCGGCACAGTCTTGGCTCACTGCAACCTCCGCCTCCTGGGTTCAAGCGATTCTACTGCCTCAGCCTCCCAAGTAGCTGGGATTACAGGCATGTGCCACCACGCCCAGCTAATATTTGTGTTTTTGGTAGAGATGAGATTTTACCATGTTAGCCAGGCTGATCTCCAACTCCTAGCCTCAAATGATCCACCTGCCTTGGCCTCCCAAAGTGCTGGGATTATAGGCATGAGCCACCATGCCCAGCCTATTATACATTTTTATAGGTACTTCTCATCAGATTGAGAAAGTGCCTTTCTAAGTTCTGATTTATTGGGAGTTTCTTGGCCTAAGTATATAAATTTTATCAGATGCTTTTTCTGCATCTATCAAGTGGTTATATGGTTTTTCTCTGATGATATGATGATGATACCTGGGATAAACCCAACTTGGTCATGGCTTATTATCCTTTTACACATTGTATTAATTTTTACTACATAACAAACGTTCCTAAACTCTAGTGGCCTAAAACAACAAACATTTACTTGCTTATGAGTCTGTAGGTTGGCAGTTTGGCCTAAGTGTAGCTGAGATGGCTCATCTCTGTTCAAGTGATATCAGCTCGTGTATTAACAATTACTTATAAAAGTTGCCACACATTTAACAGTTTAAAACAATACTGTGAGCCAAGAATCCAGGCATGGCTTAGCTGGGTCCACCACAGTCTTTCAGAAGGCTGCAGTCAAGATATCAGCTAGGGCTGGAGTCTCATCTGAAGGCTCAACTGGGAAGAGATTTGGTTCCAAGCTTACTTGGTTATTGGGAGAATTTCATTTCCCTCAGGACTGTTGGACTGAGCCTCAGTTTCCACCAAGCTATTAGCCAGAAGCTACCTTCCTTTCTTTATCACTTGGGCCTTTCCAGCATGGAAACTGACTTCATCAAAGCCAGCAAGGGAAAAACTCTTCTAGAAAGACAGAAGTCACAATCTTATGTAACCTAATTATAGAAGTAACATTTTATTACCTTTGCCACGTTCTGTTGGTTAGAAGCAAGTCACTAGGCCAGCCCACATTCAAGAAGGGATATACAAGGATGTGAATACCAGGAGGCAACTATCATTCTTATCTTAGTCTCCTAACTGGGCTCATTAATATGTATAGAGCCTTGGCTGGACCCAGTGGCTCACACCTGTAATCCCAGCACTTTGGGAGGTGGGTGGATCACCTGAGGTCAGGAGTTCGAGACCAGCCTGGCCAGCATGGCAAAACCCCATCCCTACTAAAAATACAAAAGTTAGCTGGACATGGTAGCACATGCCTGTGGTCCCAGCTACTTGGGAGGTTGAGGGAGGAGAATTGCTTGAACCCAAGAGGCGGAGGTTGCAGTGAGCCAAGGTCGTGCCACTGCACTCCAACCTGGGCGACAGAGCAAGACCGCACCTCCAAAAAAAAAAAGAAAAATATATGTAGAGAGCTTCAGCCTTGACAGCTGGATTTTTCTTTTTGACTAGTCTCTTACCACCCAGGGGGTTAGCCCAGGCTTGTTTACAAGGTAGCAGCAGCAGGTTCTAAGCATGACAGCAGAAGCTACAAAGTCTCTTGAAGCCTAAACTCAGAACACACACTGTCACTTCAGCTGCACTCTGTTAGTTCAAAGCTAGTTACTGAGCAAGCCCAGATATAAAGGATAAGGAACTAACCTTACTTTTGGATAGGAGGAGCTCCAACAAGTTTGTGAGCCTTTTTAATCTACTTGACATACTATTTTGACTTGCTAATGAGTAAATTTGCCTTTTCCTTTCTCATGATATCCTTGCCTGGTTTTGGCATCAGGATCATGCTGGCCTTATAAAATGAGTTGGAATTCCCAGCTCTAGACATAGCACCTGCCATAGGGTAGGTGTACAAAGATATTTATTGGTAGAATGAATGAATCAATGAATGAATGGATAAGGAAAATGCCTGTAGATGAGACAGAAGAATCAGTCAGAGAATTAAAAGTCAACTAGGGGGAAAAAAGTGAATACTTGAATATGACAGATTTTTTTTTTTTTTTTTTTAATAGAAGTTCAGTTTTATCTGCTTTCTTAAGTTTGTGTAGCCTTTCTTCTTAGGAAGACATTCTACAATTACCTGCTCTGCTCCCAAAGTGAAATTCATATTTTGCTAAAGCAGAACAGAAAGAAACCTTTCCAAGTTTCTATAATTTGTATCACATTCTGAAGTCCCAGTTACTATGATAGCTGTAAAGAAGCAATACAAGGTGGAGGGTCTGAGAGGGAGACAAAAGGGACTAAAGTGCAACATAGCTGAAAAATTGGCTGGCTGGAAATTATTGCTCCCAGGACATCAGTGATTCAAGGTTTCTGTGAGCCTTAGGACTTGGGTAGGGAAAGCATTCCAAATTATATCCAAAAATAACATCTCCGTGTTTATTTTTTAAATGGCTGACTCATAATGAGACCCTTACAGACTTTGTTACATTCTCAAGTTTCCATGTAATGTATGAATTGATATATGTCTAAGCTGCTATGTGGCATTTGAAATTCTCTGCAAAATTTAGCTTCAAATTGGCAGCATTTGCTCTTCCTTTTTTGGATTTCATTTGGTTATTGAACAAAAAACCCTAACACATATTTTTTTATAATTGTTTTTCCTCATATATATTCAAACACTGCATATAAGATGACCAGACACCATCTGATTGGTGACCTTAAATACTTTCAAGTACCTGAACTAAACATATTGCACAATTGAATAGTATATTTGGTTATAGGTATACAGGCAGCTTTAGCCAACAGTGAAACATACTGTGTTATTTAGCAGCCATTGTCTGTCAGTAGAAAGCAAATTCATCTTTACAGGTCTCATTTTTCCTAGAGCTAAACTTTCTGTTTCTCCTTTATAAAGAGGTATTGAGGCATTGCTTTATTTGGTTATTGTGAGAATTAGAGGGTGTATTTTGTTTAATTTTTAAACTTAACATTTTATTTAATGTTTTAGTTAGTAACACTATTATAAATGCTTTACAAATATTAATTCACTTAATCTGCATAATAAACCCATGAGACAAACACTATTATTATCCCCATTTTATGGATGAAACTGAGGAACAGAGAAGTTAAGTAAATTGCTGTAACATAAACTCATAATTGGCTAAGCTGAGATTCATATCCAGGTGTTCTGGCTCCAGAACTTCTGTTCTTAATCATTCTGCTATTTTGTCACTATGTGAAAATGTTTCTGTAAGCTATAGATACTGTACAGTTTAGTAGCACATATTATTAAGTATGTAACACTGTACTAGATGTTATGGGAGATATAAAAGAATCAGAAGCCTGCCTTTGAAAAGTTTATAATCTAGTTGGGGAAGAGAAGTATGACATAGAAAATAGCAATAATATAGCAGCCTGTAAGATCACTGTCTACCAAGAACCATTCACACATAATAAAATATGCACTTTTTTTAAATGCCTTATACATAGCATAGAATCTACTGCCTATAGTTAATGTTGATTGAATGTGAATGACTTTAAATAATATTATTCCCATTTTCACAGTAAGAAGACCTGGGTTATTATTTGCAGAGAGAAAATTCTTTAAAAAAAAAAAAAAAAAATGAAGTGCCCTAAATAAATAAAGTAACGTTACTTATTTATTTATTTATTTATTTATTTATTTATTTATTTACTGAGATGGAGTCTCGCTCTGTCGCCCAGGCTGGAGTGCAGTGGCGTGATCTCAGCTCAGTGCAGCCTCTGCCTCCTGGGTTCAAGTGAGTCTCCTGCCTCAGTCTCCCAAGTAGCTGGGATTACAGGCGCCCGCCACCACACTCAGCAGCTGATTTTTTTATTTTCAGTAGAGACGGGTTTCACCATGTTGGCCAGGCTGGGCTGGAACTCCTGACCTCAGGTGATCCCCTGCCTTGGCCTCCCAAAGTGCTGGGATTACAGGCGTGAGCCACCATGCCCGGCCTATTTATTTATTTTTGAGAGAAGGTCTTGGTCTGTCATCCAAGCTGGAGTGCACTACAGCAGTCATGGCTCACTGCAGCCTTAGCCTCCCAGGCTAAAGGGATCCCCCTGTCTCAGCTTCCTCACTATAGGTGCGTGCCACCATGCCCAGCTAATTTTTTTATTATTTGTAGAGATGAGGTCTTGCAGTGTTGCCCAGGCTGATCTCGAATTCCTGGGCTTAAATGATGCTTCTGCCTCAGCCTCCCAAAGTGCTGGAATTATAGGCATGAACCACTGCCCAGCATCTCTCTTTCTTTGTAATATATATTCAATATATATATATAAGGCATACATAATATAATATATATAATTATTTTCTGAGCTATCTGAGAATAAGTTGCAGATATGATTTTCCTTTGCCTTTAAATATGTCAATATGTATTTCCTCCATCTCCTCCAAAAATGATAGTCTCTAAAAACAGGAAATTACGTTGGTACCATACTTCAATATACAGACTTTATTTAAACTTCACCAATTAACTTGATAATATCCTTTAGAGCAGTACAAAACAAATTTGATCACCCATGTTTTAAATACCATGGCATGTGCTATAGGACACTCATTGGTATAGTTTACATGTTCCCCCAAATCTCATATTGAAATGTAATCCCCAGTTTTGGAGATAGGGCCTCAGGGGAGGTGTTTGGGTCATGGGTGCGGATCTCTCATGGCTTGGTGCTGTTCTTGTGATGGTGAGTGAGTTCTCGTTTAAAGGTATGTGGCATCTTGCCCCCAGCTCTCTCTTATTCCCCTCTCTTGCCATATGACTATTCTGCTCTCACTTTACCTTCTACCATGAGTAAAAAGTTCCCTGAGGCTTCCGCAGAAACCTCCTGTATGCTTCTTGTATACCCTGCAGAACCATGAGACAATTATAAATTATAAGTATTTCTTTGTAAATTACCTAGTCACAGATTCTTTATGGTAATACAGAATGGCCTAACACACTTATTATGGCTCCTCTCTCATCTCAATCCTGTGGGGTTTTTTTGTTTGTTTTTGTTTTTTTTGAGATGGAATCTCACTCTGTCTGTCACCCACGCTGGAGTGTACTACAGTGGCACGATCTCAGCTCACTGCAACCTCCACCTCCCAGGTTCAAGTAATTCTGCCTCAGCCTTCCAAGCAGCTGGGACTACAGGGCATACTACCACACTCAGCTAATTTTTGTATTTTTAGTAGAGACAGTGTTTCACCATGTTGGCCAGGCTGGTCTCAAACTCCTGACCCCAGGTGATCCACCCACTTCGGCCTCCCAAAGTATTTGGATTACAGGCGTGAGCCACTGCACCCACCCTTCAATCCTGTGTTGGTTCCAAGAGCACTGAGCAGATACTCTGTTCCCTGGCTTATTCATGCAGGCAGGGCAAATGGCTTTATTTGATTTTTTTTTTTTTCTTTTGTATGATTCAGTGGAGCAGCGTGATTTCATTGGAGTGGACAGCACAGGAAAGAGGCTGCTCTTCATGGCTAATGAAGCAGACTTGGATGAAGAGCTGGTCATTAAGGGATCCATCCTACAGAAGTAAGCCCTAGGGTGTTTTCTTCTGGCAATTATCCTTGTCTTAAAACAAAATAAAACCACCCAGTGGGTGGGAAAGAGGGAATGAAAACTAGACTATACTGTGTGAAATTGACAAAAGTATGTGAATATTTTTCCCATGAGACAGGATGAAGGCTTTTCTTCACTGCATAAGCCTGTTTCTCTGTCTTTTCTTGCCAAGGTAGAGCCAAATCCTGCATAAGAGTCAGGCAAAGCAGCTGTGAGAAGAACAAGACTGTCTTTCTGACAATGTTATAAAACCCCCTTTAAAAAAAAAAGCGGTGAAAAAAACAACATAAAATGTACCATTCTAACCTTTGTTTTTTTGTTTGTTTTTGTTTTGTTTTGTTTTGTTGGTTTGTTTTGGTTTGGTTTGGTTTGGTTTTTGTTTTTGTTTTTCGTTGTTTGAGATGGAGTCTCACTCTGTCACCCAGGCTGGAGTGCAGTGGTATAATCTTGGCTCACTGCGACCTCTGCCTCCTGGGTTCAAGTGATTCTCCTGCCTCAGCCTCCTGAGTAGCTGGGATTACAGGTATACACCACCATGCCCAGCTATTTTTTGTATTTTTAGTAGAGATGGAGTTTCGCCATGTTGGCCAGGCTGGTCTCGAACTCCTGACCTCAAGTGATCTACCTACCTTGGCCTCCCAAAGTGCTGGGATTATAGGTGTGAGCCACCGTGCCTGGCGCATTCTAAGTGGACTTTTTTTTTGAGATGGAGTCTTGCTCTGTTGCCCAGGCTGGAATGCAATGGTGCAATCTGGGCTCACTACAACCTCTGCCTCCCAGATTCAAGCGATTCTCCTGCCTCAGCCTCCCAAGCAGCTGGGACTACAGGCACCCACCACCACACCCAGCTAATTTTTGTATTTTTAGTAGATACGGGGTTTCATCATATTGACCGGGCTGGTCTTGAACTCCTGACCCGTAGTCCACCCGCCTCAGTCTCCCAAAGTGCTGGGATTACAGGCATGAGCCACCACGCCCGGCCCTAACTGGCTATTTTTAAGTGAACAGTTTAGTAGTGTTAAATGTGTTCAAATTGTGGTGAAACAGATCTCGAGAACTTTCATCTTGCAAATCTGAAATTCTATACCCATCAAACAACAACTCCCCATTTTTTTTCTCCCCACAAGTCCTTGCTACCTATGATTCTACTTTAAATATCTCATGTAAGTGAAATCATACAATATTTGTCTTTTTGTGACTGTCTTTTTATTTTACTTACTTATTTTACTTAGCATAATGTCCATGTTGTCCATGTTGTAGCATATAACTGGATTTCCTTTTTTTTAAGACTGAGTAATATTCCATTGTATGTATGTACCACATTTTGTCATCCATTTATCTTCTGACAGACATTTGAGTTGCTCCCACCTCTTGACTGTTGTGAATAGTGCTGCAGTGAACGTGGGTGTACAGACATCTCTTCAAGACCTTGCTTTCAGTTCTTTTGGATATATATTTAGAAGTGAGATTACTGGATCATATGATAGAGAACTATGATGTTTAATTTTTTGAGGAAGCTGTATACTGTTTCCGTGGCATTTTCACTGTTTTACAATCCCACCAAGTGGGATTAAGATCCCCAGTTTCTCCACACCAGTACTTACATGGTAACTGATATCAGACACGGAAGGAAAAGAGACAGTTCATTTGTGTTATATCAAAACAAATAAAACATCCAGGCAGAGCCGTGACTCAAGCATGAATAAGATCGAAAGAATCAGAATGTCAGCTGTACAAATATACTACAGAAAACAAAATGAAAGCAAGAAAAATATCCTGTAAAAGACAAAGAAGCTATCCTGAAAAGAATATAGCTCACGAAAAAGAAGAATTTTCTTAAAACTATGCAACTGCATAACCATAAAATTACTTATTAAAACATGAATTTAATAAATAAAAGTTCAGCAATGAGATGATAAAAAAGAGGATATTATAGAACTAAAAAAAAAGAGGATTGGCCGGGTGCAATGGCTCATGCCTATAATCCCAGCACTTTGGGAGGCAGAGGCGGGTGGATCACAAGGTCAGGAGATGGAGACCATCCTGGCTAACACAGTGAAACCCCGTCTCTACTAAAAATACAAAAATTAGCCGGGCGTGGTGGCACGTGCCTGTAGTCCCAGGTACTTGGGAGGCTGAGGCAGGAGAATCGCTTGAACTGGGGAGGCAGAGGTTGCAGTGAGCCAAGATCGTGCCATTGCACTCCAGCCTGGGCGACAGAGTGAGACTCAGTCTCAAAAAAAAAACAAAACCAGGTTTAAATAATTACAGAGTTAATACATTTTAAAATAGCAAAAGAATGGAATAAACACCACTGAAAATCAAATTGTTGGCAAAAAGGAATGGTTGCAGATATGAGCGATCTAGGTAAAAAAGAAAATCGTTTAAGAAATTGGAATCTCTGAGGTTGGAGGATCGCTTGAGTCTAAGAGGTTGAGGCTGCAGTGAGCCATGGTTGTACTACTGTACTCCAGGCTGGGTGACAGAGCAAGACCCTGTCTCAAAAAATGAAAGAAAGAGAGGGAGAAAGAGAAGGAGGGAGGGAGGAAGGAAGGGAGGGAAAGAAAGAAAAGAAAGAAATTAGAATCTCATAGAAATGAAATACAAAGATGATTAAATGTAATTAATGAATTAATGCCTCTGAATTAGAACATGGATTTCTAGAAAGAAAGAAATGAAGGGGGAAGAAAACATCAGTGAAATTATTTTTTAATTTTTCTTAGGATAAAAGGAGCTGGATTTCTAGACTGAAAGGAAACTGAGTTCCCAGTAAAATGGAGAAAAGAAAATACCAAGTTTATCACTGTGAAATTTTATAACTGCTAACAAAGAGATCTTACAAGCTCCCGGAGAGGAGAGAGGATATCATATACAAAGGAATTAAAATAGCTTTGAACTTCCTAACAGCAACACTGGCAACTATAAACGATGCCTTTAACATTCTTATTTCTATCTAATCAAACTATCAATCAAATATGAGAGTAGAATGAGAACTTTTTAGACATTTGCTTTCCATGCATCTGCTTTCAGAAAGCTACTAGACAAGGATGCACACTTTTACTGCTGTTACCGAACATAGTACTGGAAGTCCTAGCTAAAGCAGTCAAACAAGAGAAGGAAATAAAGGGCATCTCAATTGGAAAGGAAGAAGTCAAATTATCTGTGTTTGCAGATGATATAATTTTATATTTGGAAAAACCTAAAGACTCCATGAAAAACTATTAGAACTGATAAATACAGTAAAGTTCCAGGATACAAAATCAACATATGAAAATCAGTAGTATTTCTATGTGCTAACAGCAAAGAATCTGAAAAAGATTTAGCCGGGCATGGTGGCATGTGCCTGTAGTCCCAGCTACTTGGGAGGCTGATGCATGAGTAGTGCTTGAAGCTGGGAGGCGGGCCTTGCAGTGAGCCAAGATGGTGCCGCTGCACTCCAGCCTGGGCAACAGAGCAAGACTCAGTCTCAGAAAAAAAAAAAAGAATCTGAAAAAGATATCAAGAAAGTAATTCTATTATAATAGCTACAAATAAAATAAAATACCTGGGGATTAACTTAACCAAAGAAGCAAAAGGTATCTACAATGAA
This sequence comes from Chlorocebus sabaeus, assembly GCF_047675955.1. NCBI lineage: Eukaryota > Metazoa > Chordata > Mammalia > Primates > Cercopithecidae > Chlorocebus > Chlorocebus sabaeus. The sequence goes on from NC_132923.1 coordinate 91,990,514, forward strand.
CATTATAAAATATTGATGCAATAATTTGAAGAGGACACAAAAAATGGAAAGATATTCCATGTTCATGGATTGAAAAAAATCAGTATTATTACAATGTAGTTGTTACAATTACTCCTCAAAGCAATCTACAGATTTTTTTTTTTTTTCTTGAGACAGCATCTCGCTCTATATCCCAGGTTAGAGTACAGTGGCATGATCTCAGCTCACTGCACCTTCCACCTCCCAGGCTCAAATGATTCTCCTGCCTCAGCTGCCCAAGTCGCTGGGATTACAGGCGCCCACCACCACGCCCAGCTAATTTTTGTATTTTTAGTGGAGACAGGGTTTCACCATGTTGCCCAGGCTGGTCTCGAACTCTTGACCTCACGTGACCCACCTCAGCCTCCCAAAGTGCTGAGATTACAGGCATGAGCCACCACACCTGGCTGCAATCTACAGATTTTATGCAACCCCTATCAAAATACCAATAACATGCTTCACAGAAATAGAAAAAGCAATCCTAAAATTTATATGAAATTGGCTGGGCATGGTGGCTCATGCCTGTAATCCCAGCACTTTGGGAGGCCAAGGCAGGTGAATCATTTGAGGTCAGGAGTTCGAGACCAGCCTGGCCAATGTGGTGAAACCCCATCTCTACTAAAAATACAAAAATTAGCTGAGCATGGTGGTGGGCACCTGTGATCCCAGGTACTTGGGAGACTGAGGTGGGAGAATCCCATGAGACGGAGGCTGCAGTGAGCTGAGACTGTGCCATTGCACTCCAGCCTGGGCAACAGAGCAGGACTCCATCTCAAAAAAAAAAAAAAAAAAAAAAAAAAATTACATGGAATTACAGAAGACCCAGAATAGCCAAAGCTATCCTAAGCAAAAAGAACAAAACTACAGGAATCATATTACCTGACTTCAAATTATACTGCAGAGCTTTGGTAACCAAAACAGCATGGTACTGGCATAAAAACAGACATATAGGTCAGTGGAACAGAATAAAGAACCAGAGATAAATCCATACACCTTCAGTGAACTCATTTTTGACAAAGGTGCCAAGAATATACGTTGGGGAAAGGGCAATCTCTTCAATAAATGGTGCTAGGAAAACTGGATATCCATATGCAAAAGAATGAAACTAGACCCCGTCTCTTTCCATATACAAAAATCAAATCAAAATGGTTAAAGACCTAAATCTAAGACCTCAAACTTTGAAGCTACTACAAGAAACCATTGAGGAAAGTCTCCAGGACATTAGTCTGAGCAAAGATTTCTAGAGTAATACCCCACAAGCATAGGCAGCCAAAGCAAAAATGGACAAATGGGATCATATCAAGTTAAAAAGCTTTTGCACAGCAAAGGAAACAATCAAAGTGAAGAGACAAACCACAGAATGAGAGAAAATATTTGCAAACTACCCATCTGACAAAGGATTAATAACCAAAATATAGAAGGAACTCAAACAACTCTATAGGAAAAAACCTAATCTGGGCTTTTAAATGGGCAAAAGATCTGAATAGACATTTCTCAAAAGAAGTCATACAAATAAATGCCAAGCAGATATATGAAAAGGTGCTCAACATCACTGATCATCAGAGAAATGCAAATAAAAACAATGAGATGTCATCTCACCTTAGTTAAAACGCCTTCTATCCAAAAGTGAGGCAGTAGCAAATCCTGGCAAGGTTGTGGAGAAAGGGGAACTCTCATATGCTGTTGATGGGAATGTAAATTAGTACAGCCACTATGGAGAACAGTTTGAAGGTTCCTCAAAAAACGAAAAATGGAGCTACCATACAATCCAGCAATCCCACTCCTAGGTATATACCCACAAGAAAGGAAATCAGTATATTGAAGAGATATTTGCGTTCTCATGTTTATTGCAGCACTATTCACAATAGCCAAGATCTGGAAGCAACCTAAGTGTCCATCAACAGATGAATGGATAAAGAAAATGTGGTACAAATACACTATTGAGTACTATTCAGACATAAAAAAGAATGAGATCCTGTCGTTTGCTACAACATGGATGGAACTGGAGGTCATTGTGTTAAGTGAAATAAGCCAGGCACAGAAAGACAAACTGCATGTTTTCACTTACTTGCTTGTGTGAGCTAAAAATCAATGTAACTCATGGAGATAGAGAGTAGAAGGTTGGTTACCAGAGGCTGGAAAGGGTAGAGAGTGTGGGGGCATGGGGGGAGGGGGGAATGGTTAATGGGTACAAAAAATTAGTTAGAAAGAATGAATAAAACCTAATATTTGCTAGTGCAACAGGATGACTATAGTCAAAAATAATTGTACATTTTAAAATAACTAAGAGAGTATAATTGGATTGTTTGTCACTCAAGGGATAAATGCTTGAGGTAATGGATACCTCCGTTTACCCTGATGTGATTATTACATATTGTATGCCTGGGCCGGGCGCGGTGGCTCAAGCCTGTAATCCCAGCACTTTGGGAGGCCGAGACGGGTGGATCGCGAGGTCAGGAGATCGAGACCATCGTGGCTAACACGGTGAAACCCTGTCTCTACTAAAAATACAAAAAACCAGCCGGGCGAGGTGGCGGGCGCCTGTAGTCCCAGCTACTCGGGAGGCTGAGGCAGGAGAATAGTGTAAACCCGGGAGGCAGAGCTTGCAGTGAGCTGAGATCTGGCCACTGTACTCCAGCCTGGGTGACAGAGCGAGACTCCGTCTCAAAAAAGAAAAATATATATATATATTGTATGCCTGTGTCAAAATATCTCATGTAACCCATCAGTATATGTACCTAGCATGTACCCACAAAAATTAAAAATTAAATCAAAAAAGGAAAGCTACTAGAGTTTATATAACACCAAAACCTTAGCATAAACTAAGAAAGAGGAAGACACAGGATATAAGAAAAAGGGCATTCATGCTTGAACCTGGGAGGCAGAGGTTGCAGTGAGCCTAGATCGCATCATTGCACTCCAGCCTGAGCGACAGAGGGAGACTCTGCTCAAAAAAAAAAGAGAGAGAGAGAGAAGAAAGAAAGGGAGGGAGGGAGGGATAGAGGGAGGGAAGGAAGGAAGGGGAGGGGAGGGGAGGGAGGGAGGAAGGAAAGGAAGGAAGGGAGGGAGGGAGGGAGGGAGGAAGGGAGGGAGGGAGGGAGGGAGGAAGGAAGGAAAAAAAGGAAGGAAAAAGGAAATTTAGGCCAGGTGTGAAGGAAGGAAGGGAGGGAGGGAGGGAGAGAGGGAAGGAAGGAAAGGAAGGCAAGAAAAGGAAGGAAAAAGGACATTCAGGCTGGGTGTGGTGGTTCATGCCTGTAATCCCAGCACTTTGGGAGGCCAAGGTGGGCAGATCACGAGGTCAGGAGATCAAGACCATCCTGGCCAACATGGAGAAACCCCATCTCTACTAAAAATACAAAAAAAAAAAAAAAAAAAAAAAATTTGCCGGGCATGGTGGCGCATGCCTGTAATCCCAGCTACTCAGGAGTCTGAGGCAGGAGAATCACTTGAATCTGGGAGGCGGAGATTGCAGTGAGCCAAGATTGCACCACCGCCCTCCAGCCTGGCGACAGAGTGACCCTCCGTCTCAAAAAAAAAAAAAAAAAAAGGACATTCAATTAAGATAAAATGAATCCCCACGATGATGATGAAGGGAGATTCCAGGCTAACACATGTACACCCAGTATAAATGGCAACCAGACCAGACTGGAATAGGTCAGAAAACTTGGGAATGATTTATTCAAGATGATCATATTTCTTCTGATGAAAATGACACAATGTGATGTGTTTCAACATTTTGAGATGATTTGGAGCACTTAATAGTTAGTTTGGAGTTGTATTGGTAAGCACCTAGAAAATTAAGAAGGCGATTATTCACACCAAGGCAAACTACAAAAATGTGCAGGCGAAAAAATTTTCAGCGACTGCGTGGTTCAGCTGTAACTAGTTTTTTTTTTTTTCTTTTTTTTTGAGACGGAGTCTCACTCTGTTGCCCAGGCTGGAGTGCAGTGGCTGATCTCAGCTCACTGCAACCTCTGCCTCCTGGGTTCAAGTGATTCTCCTGCCTCGGCCTCCCAAGTAGTTGGGATTACAGGATGCACCACCACGCCTGGCTAATTTTTTTGTATTTTTAACAGAGATGGAGTTTCACCATGTTGGCCAGGCTGGTTTCGAACTCCTGACCTCAAGTGATCCACCCACCTCAGCCTCCCAAAGTGCTAAGATTACAGGCCTGAGCCACCAAGCCTGGCCTGTAACTAATATTTAAATATGCATGCTAATGCAATCACTGATACAGTCTAACCCAAATTGTGATTTAATTACTTTGGAATGATGAGAGGAGGTTAGTATGTTGGACACATGAGGGAAGAGTGAAATCATCCTCTTCTATAGTTAGTAGCTAATACATGGAGCTGAAGTCATAATAATTTAAGCATTGATTATTGAGCTGACCAAAATAATATAACAATTATTGGGAAGGTAAAAGGCATAAGGAAGTATGGGTGTATATGATGGGAGCAGGGTTGATGATGAAAATAAGTTAAGTCCTGTTTTCTACAATGGAAAATCAGATTATTCCTGAAATGGAAAACCCGAGAAATACCAGTATAAGAATGCTATTGGCAGCACTTTGGGAGGCAGAGGCAGGCGGATCACCTGAGGTCAGGAGTTTGAGACCAGCCTGGCTAACTTGGTGAAACCCCGTTTCTACTAAAAATACAGAAAATTGGCTGGGTTTGGTGGCGCATACCTATAGTCTCAGCTACTCGGGAGGCTGAGGCAGGAGAATTGCTTGAACCTGGGAGGCAGAGGTTACAGTGAGCCGAGCTAGCGCCATTGCACTCCTGCTTGGGCAGCAAGAGTGAAACTCTGTCTAAAAAAAAAGAAAAGCAACTATGCTATTGCTGGGCACAGAGGCTCACTCCTATAATCCCAGCACTTTGGGTGGCCAAGATGGCCAGATCACTTGAGGTCAGGAGTTCGAGACCAGGCTGGTCAACATGGTGAAATCCTCTCTACTCAAATTAGAAAAATTATTTGAGTGTGGTGGCAAATACCTGTAATCCCAGTTACTCGGGAGGCTGAGGCAAGAGAATCGCTTGAACTTGGGAGGCGGAGGTTACAGTGGAGCCAAGATTGTGCCACTGCACTGCACTCCAACCTGGACCTGGGGGACAGAGCAAGACTCCATCTCAAAAAAAAAAAGTATTATTGGTGGAAAAATAAATACTAAGTGGATCTGCTAAAACAGTTAAAAATGGGCATATCTGGGGAACAGAAAATGGGCAGGAAAGGGAATAGATGGTCAGTTTTTTCATTAAAAGCTTGAGAAACGACTTGCCTTTTTATGTACATATGTAACTTCAATTTTAATTTTTTTAAATAAGAACATGGTATAATACATTAAAAATTTCTGAATCAAGTAAAATCTAAAGTTTTTTTTTGTTGTTTGTTTGTTTGTTTTTGAGATGGAGTTTTTGCTGTTGTTGCCCAGGCTGGAGTATAATGGCGCGATCTCGGCTCACCGCAACCTCTGCCTCCCGGGTTCAAGCAATTCTCCTACCTCAGCCACCCGAGTAGCTGGGATTACAGGCATGTGCCACTATGCCTGGCTAATTTTGTATTTTTGGTAGAGATGGGGTTTCACCATGTTGGTCAGGCTGGTCTCGAACTGCTGGCCTCAAGTGATCAGCCCACCTCAGCCTCCCAAAGTGCTGGGATTACAGGCGTGAGCCATCATGCCTGGCAAATCTGCAGATTTTAAGAGTATAGTGTGTTCTAAGAAATTTGGCCAGATATATCCTTACGTACTTATTAAGCTTTGGGGATAAAGAAAGAATTCTTCAAGTATCCAGAGGCAAAAAGCAAATCATTTACATGGAGGAAAAAATTAGGCTTACCTCTGAGTTATTCCCAACATTTAATACTAGAGGAACAATATCCTGTCCACAGACTTTTCAGGGAAAGAAAGTGGAACTCAAGAATATTATAAACTGAGTATGCAGATTGATAACCAGAAAAAAAAGAATATTATAAACAATGAAGATTTTATTCAAATATGAAAGCAGTAGGAAGACATTCTCAGGCATGAAAAGACTTGTGACATATGAGCCCTGAGCTCTTTTTTTTTTTTTTTTTTTTAAGACAGAATCTTGCTCTTCTTCAAGGCTGGAGTATAGTGGCATGATCTCAGCTCACTGCAGCCTCTGCCTCCTGGGCTCAATCAACCCTCCTACCTCAGCCTCCTGAGTAGCCACCACTAAAAGAGCCAGGTGTGCACCACCACACTTGGCTAACTTTTGTTTGCTTTTTGTTGAGATGAAGTCTCATATTGCCCAGGCTGGTCTCAAACCCCTGGGCTCAAGTGATGCTCCCACCTTGGCCTCCCAAAATGTTGGGATTACAGGAGGTAGCCACCATGCCAGGCCTGAGCCCTTCTTGAAAATAAAACTTCAACCAGCCTGTAATTCTAGCACTTTTGGAGGCCAAGGTAGGCAGATCACTTGAGCCCTGGAGTTCAAGATAAGCCTGGGCAATATGGTGAGATCTCATCTCTATGAAACAAACAAACAAACAAACAAAAATTGCCAAGTGCAGTGGCATATCCCTGTAGTCCCAGCTACTCCGGAGGCCAAGGTGAGAGGATTGCTTGAGCACAGGAGGCAGAGGCTGCAGTGAGCCAAGATCACGCCACTGCACTCTAGCCTAGGTGACAGAGAGAGACCCTGTCTCAAAATTAAAATAAAATAAAATGCCAAGAATTGAGTCAAAATAAAGAATATGGTAATAGAGAAACCATGGTCATTAACATTTAGCCCATTTATATGTAGAACTGACACACAACAACTATAGGAATTATGGTTGCAGAATGTAATTTAAATATCTTGAACCTGGACAACATAAAAATATAACTGCCATTGCTGGGCGTGGTGGCTTACGCCTGTAATCCCAGCACTTTGGGAGGCCGAGGCAGGTGGATCATGAGGTCAGGAGATCGAGATCATCCTGGCTAACACAGTGAAACCCCATCTCTACTAAAAATACAAAAAATTAGCCGGGCATGGTGGCGGGCACCTGTAGTCCCAGCTACTCGGGAGGCTGAGGCAGGAGAATGGCGTGAACCCGGGAGGCGGGGCTTGCAGTGAGCCGAGATCGCACCACTGCACTCCAGCCTGGGTAACAGCGAGATTCCATCTCAAAAAAAAAATATATATATATATATATATAAATATATATATATATATAAAACTGCCAAAACTGAAGAGATAAAAGTGTGGGAAGAAAAAACATTGCTAGATGTTAATAACATCATCTTTCATAGTAGGAAGTTAGAAAAAATTAACAAACCTAAAAAACTATCATAATAATTCCAGCCTCTTAATCTTTTGTTCTTAATCTGTTTTTAGGCACGAGATCTTCTAAGAAATAGTATCTTTAATGGTGAAGATATATTAAGTTAACTTTTTCCTTCATTTTTTTTCTTTTTTCTTTTGTTAAATACCACTAAAATTGAATAGTCTTTTTTTTTGCTTTTTTTTTTTTTTTTTTTTTGAGATGGAGTCTCGCTCTGCCGCCCAGGCTGGAGTGCAGTGGCGCGATCTCGGCTCACTGCAAGCTCCGCCTCCCGGGTTCACGCCATTCTCCTGCCTCAGCCTCCGAGTAGCTGGGACTACAGGTGTGCACCACCACGCCCAGCTAATTTTTTGTATTTTTAGTAGAGACGGGGTTTCACCATGTTAGCCAGGATGGTCTCGATCTCCTGACCTCGTGATCCGCGCGCCTCGGCCTCCCAAAGTGCTGGGATTACAGGCGTGAGCCACGGCGCCCGGTGAATAGTCATTTTTATATTAAAAATAAAATAAAATTTTTAAAATAGCATTTTGTTTTTTATAATAGTACATCTATCTATTTGTATATGTACATAAAGAAGTGTCTATAATGATTATTACTCCTGGGTAATGAGAATTAAAGCCAGGCACAATGGCTCACTCCTGTAATCCCAGCACTTTGGGAGACCTAAGCTGGAGAATCACTTTTGCCCAGGATTTCAAGACCAGCCTGGGCAACATAGCAGGACCTCATCTCTACAAATTATTTTTTTAAATTCACTGAGCATGGTGGCACGTGCCTCTAATCCCAGCTGCCGAGGTGGCTGAGGCAGGAGGATTGCTTGAGCCTGAGAGGTCAAGGCTGCAGTGAATTTTCATCATTCTTGAGAGAAAGTACCTGGGAGGTCGAGGCTGAGGTGCATTGTGATCATGCTATTACATTCCAGCCTGGGCGACAGAGCGAGACCCTATCTCAAAAAATAATAATTTTTTTTTTTTTTTGAGACACGGTCTCACTCTGTTGCCCAGACTGGAGTGCAGTGGTGCAATCTCTGCTCACCACAATCTCCGCCTCCCAGGCTCTAGCGATTCTCCTGCCTCAGCCTCCCAAGTAGCTGGGATTACAGGCATGTGCCACTACCACCCAGATACCAAATAATTTTTGTATTTTTAGTGGAGACAGGATTTCACCATGTTGGCCAGGCTAGTCTTGAACTCCTGTCCTCAAATGATCCACCTGCCTCAGCCTCCCAAACTGCTGGGATTACAGGTGTGAGGCACCGCACCTGGCCAAAAAATATATATAAAATTTAAAAATAAATAATGGGCCAGGCACATTAACTCACGCCTGTAATCCCAGCACTTTGGGAGGCCAAGGCGGGTGGATCACAAGGTCAGGAGATTGAGACCATCCTGGCTAACACGGTGAAACCTCATCTCTACTAAAAATACAAAAAATTAGCCGTGCGTGGTGGCGGGTGCCTGTTGTCCCAGCCACTTGGGAGGCTGAAGCAGGAGAATAGCATGAAGCTGGGAGGCAGAGCTGGCAGTGAGCCGAGATCGCACCACTGCACTCCAGCCTGGGTGACAGAGTGAGACTCCGTCTCAATAAAATAAATGGAAGGGAGGAAGGGAGGAAGGGAGGGAGGGAGGGAGGGAGGGAGGGAGGGAGAATTTTTTAAACTCTTAGTAATTCTCTAAAGTCCTTGAATTCTGTAAGATAAGTACATCCTTTTTCATAAAATAAATGTGATGTTTCTTAACAACATTTAGCTGAGATAGTAACAATTCTGGAATGTGGAAGTATTGATGATTATTACTTTTTTCTTTATACTTTTCTGTATTTTAAAAACTCCGGCTGGGCATGGTGGCTCACACCTATAATCCCAACACTTTGGGAGGCCGAGGTGGGTGGATCCCCTGAGGTAAGGAGTGTGAGACCAGCCTGGCTAACATAGTGAAACCCATTTCTACTAAAAAGACAAAAAATTACCCAGGCATGGTGGCGCACACCTTGTAGTCCCAGCTACTTGGGAGGCTGAGGCTGGAGAATCACTTGAACCCGGGAGGCGGAGGAGGTTGCAGTGAGCCGAGATCGCGCCATTGCACTCCAGCTTGGGCAACAAGAGCGAAACTCTTTCTAAAAAAAAAAAAATTCCCAATTTAAAAAGTTTTAAAAGCAAGTAAGGTTGAGTGTGGTGGCTCACACCTCTATTGTCCACTTTGGGAGACCGAGACAAGAGGATCACTTGAGGCCAGGAGTTTGAGACCAGCCTGGGCAACATCCTGTGACCCCCATCTCTACAAAAAATTTTTGAAAAATTACCTGGGCATGGTGACGCGTGCCTGTAGTCCCAGCTATTTGGGGGCAGAGACGGGAGGATCCCTTGCACTCAGGAATTTAAGGCTACAGTGAACTTTTTTCATGCCACTCCACTCCAGCCTGGGTGACAGAGCGAGACCCTATCTGTACAAGAATTTTTTTTTTTTTCCATTAAAACAGGCAACAGGGCCATCTAACTGGCAGGCTGTAGTTTGCTGACCCCACTCAGGTTCTTTTTTTTCTCCATAAAGAATATCTGTGATGGAGCCTTGTGAGCACAGCTTGTTTCTTACAGTGGTCAGGAAATAGCTAACTAGCTCTGGAATTCTGTGAAGAAAGAAGTAAGGGTTTTGTTTTGGATTTTTTTTTCCTAAATCCGTTTATCAAAATCAAAACGTAGGAAGCAGAGGGAGTTTTTTTGTAGTTCAGAAAAGCTCGCCACAAGATGCAATTAAACAATAAATATCTCTTAATGTATTAAAAAATATGATCTTATTTGTAGCTATTGGGTTGGTGCAAAAGTAGTTGTGGTTTTTGCCATTAAAAAAAAAAAAAAAAAAAGCGATTGCTTTTGCACCAAAGTAATATTTCTAAAATTATAAACTGCCACAGCTGGAAGTTCATTTAGTTAGTCCAGTCTTCTATATTTCAGGCAGTGATTCTGAAAGCGAGGAAGAAGGGGTTTTGTTCAATGTCATCTCTAGTTAGGGACAGAACTGGTCCTTATTCATGAGGACATTCTACTTTTCAGGCACACATCCTTCAAATCTGGTCAAACCACTGTTTCGGTATTTAAGGCAGAAGACTTTCTCCTTGAGGCAGGGGACTTTATCTCAAATAGCTCATCAGCCTTGGTGGAAGATAGAATTATGCATGTAAAAGGTTAACAAACAATAGCAAGGGATATCAGATACTGAACGGTTATGGCCAACAGACAGTATTCTAAGAATTCAAAGGAGGTATCTAATCCTAGGGGCTGAGGTGGTCAGGGAAACCGAATAGAATAATTCGGACTTGAAAGATTGATTTGGTCCAGATATGGAAAGGGACATGGAAGCTAGCTGAATCCTATATACAGAGAATGCCATGAGCAAAGGTGGGGAAGGAAAATTTGACCTGAATGGAAGGTTCATGTTGGGAAACTTGAGGAGATAAGGCTGAGATGTTAGGTTGGTCTAAAAATAGACGGCCTTGAATACCAGGGAATTATTAAAGACTTTTGAGGAAGGAAATGATTATTCAAATATAGGATTCTGAAAAAAAATAATCTGACAGAAGTGTGTAGGATAGATTTAAGGTATAAGACTTGAAAAGTATCACAGTGTTACATTGCTAAATTCAAGACTCTCAAGGAATTATGTCCTTTGGAATACAGAAAGGAAAATTAATTGTGATTAGCAATTATTATGTGAAATGAGGACCTGACTCACATGCATCCATCAAGCACTGATGTTTATGCTTTGTTCTGTATTAGAGATAGCAGCCTTAGACATTAAGTTCTTAAAAGCAAGAGTCATCTGTTTCTCTGGTTACAACTAAAGGGTTGGTGGAGGTTGTTTTCTGCTTTCTTTTTAACCTCTCTGGGAACTAGTTTATGGCTCCATACAATGGAGTGTTAGTAAATGCCTTAATTGTAATTACATTCGACAACAAGAGCAAGGCTTGGGCATGATGGCAGCAAAGAAGATGGACATAGTCAGAGGTGAGGTGATAATGAAAAGCAGGTGGATGTGTCTTTTTCCTTCATAGATGTCAAGCTCAGGGCCTTGACTAAGCACTGGAGTCACTGAGACCAGATAGATCTTCTGTCAGTTTCCTAAGACTAGGTTGCATTTTTATTTGTTGGCAGATTGTTTTCCTTGTTATTTTAATTTGTAATCCATACCCCAGTGATTCAGAATCTTTGGTGTGTAGTTATAAAAGGGTTGCTGGCTGGATAAATATGCATAAAAATGTTCTCTCATTCCTATGACCCTCTGGGGTGTTGTGCTCCTCCTGCCTCAGTGAGATGCTGGTTAAAAGCTAATTAGATTCAAATTTTCAAGCATTTTCTGATTATAAGAATACAGTACTTCCTGCTGTCTTTTATCTTTTTTAAAAAGCTGAATTTCTAAAGATGGAGGCTAGTTCCTAGTGGGCAAACACGTTATCATGGATAAGGCCTTTGTGTGTATAGGAAAATCAGAAACTTCTTGTAAAGTTTTTTTAACTTTTGTAAGTTGGGTTCAGTGTATACTGCTCAGGAGATGGGTGCGCCAAAATCTCACAAATTACCGCTGAATAACTTACTCATGCAACCAAATACCACCTCTTCCCCCAAAACCCATGAAAATTTTTTTTAAAAATTTTAAAAAAGAGAGGAAAGGACAATGATAGAATGTCATTGTCAGTTTTCTCTCTTTCTGAGAGAGAGGCTGGGTGTGGTGGCTCACACCTGTAATCCCAGCACTTTAGGAGACTGAGGTGGGAGGATTGCTTGAACCCAGAAGTTTCAGACCAGCCTCGGCAACATAGCAAGACCCATTTCTCTCTTAAAAAAATAGAAAGAAAGAAAGAAAAAAGCATTACTGGGGGGCAGGGAGGGATAAAATGTTTGCTTGATTTCAAAGACACTTGTCTTTGGTCAGATGCAGAGGCAGCCCCCACAGCAAGCTATTTAGTCATCAGTCAGTACTAGTAACTCTACTCCAAAGGGCCCAGATTCTTATGACCTCATTGGATTTAAACAAAGCACAACACCTTTCCTACATGTCTGATTGATGCCTTTCTGACTTGGAGAGGCATTACATGTAGTGGGAAACAATGTTACTGGTAGAAAGAGCTTGATATTGAAAATTCAAGTTCAGAGAATTTGCAATCTAGGCTGGAAACAAACCAGCTGTGTGACCTTGAGCAAATAACTTTATTTTTCTAAGCCTCAGTTTTCCCTAGCTGAAATTGGCTTAGTTGGTCTTTAAAGAAACCACCCCCCCCCCCCACCAGCTCTAAAATTCCTGCTTTATTTCTGACAGACATATGTTTTTAATAGTTCATTAAGTAAAAGATATTTGTGCCAAATATTTAATAAGAAAATCATGTAGCTTTTCCCCAATGTTACATTGTTTTCTTTTGAATAGTTGTCAAGTCTTTTTACTGGAAGAGTAATGAAAATATTAAAACAAGCTCCTAAAGGATATCTTTAAAATGGAATAAAATATTCACAAGGTCATCTTGGAAGGTTTAGACATTTATATCTAGGGAGTCAAGGACTTCAGTCAAGACCTCAAAGATCATGGCCAGATATGTATTTCTGGGACTACAGATGGTGAGAAATGGTTTAAACCCTTGATTATTTTCCCAATGGTGTGGAAGTCTTGAAATACTATTTATGTAAATTAGTACCTCCACTGCTACTAACCAGCCCTAATTCCCAAAATACATCTCTAATTTGCAGTTTGGGGTGGGGGCAAGTGTAGGTGGGGAAAGGGGCTTATGGAAATTAGGATCACAAACCTTTCCCAAGGTATCTTGTCCAGTGTATTCTTACTCTTCTGTACTTTTAATTTACTTCTATAAAATGATATGGCTATAAGAGAACCCATGTCAATATCTTTAAGTCTTTTCTTTGGAGCTGGCTATATAGACTTCAGAGAACAATCTTCCAATCTCCTGCCTGGGTGGGTAAAAGCTGTGCTGCCAATTCGTGATAATTTCAGGGCTCCTGAGATACAAATCAAGTTGCTTCTTAGCTTTCCTTATAGATGGTTTAGGATTCAGCTTTCTTGGATATGCTGAATCTGTTACCGCCACCATCCTTTGGTTTTCCAGCTTCCGAAATTTTGTCATCATCTCTTCTTGTGGTCTTTGTCCTTGTGGGTTTATGTCTTAAAAAAAAATTCTGTACTGACACTTCAATGAGTTTTCAGAAGGAGGATGGGTTAACACTTGTGTTTAATCTGCCATCTTTACTCAGAATCCTGTTTCCTTCATTTCAACCTCAAATCTTTCTAGTCCCTTACTACTACCACTCCTACCCTCTCTTTTTTCTCTCCCTCCCTCTCTCTCTCTCTCTCTCTCTTTTCTCCCCTCATTTCCTCCTTCATCCAATCTAGGTCCTGTGCCTTCAGGCATTTCTCTCCAAGTCCAAAGTCTTTAGGAGAAATATTATGTACGGATATAAATTGGCAGCACTATAAATTCATGGCTCCTATCTTAGCTGAACCCTCAGAATCACTCTGCATTGTTCCATTTGTCCTGGGCCAGCTTTTCACTCCTCTCAGAAGCTGTTCTCTGCCATCACCACTCTCCTGTCAAAACACGGGCCTGCTGATTTCCCCAGCTACCCCATCCATGACTTTGCCTTTATTCAGACCCACCTTCGATTCCTTTCCTCCAGCATTGGAAGAAGTTTGGGGCCAGTCCCTTCAATTTATGCCTTTTACCCCCTTTCTTCTGCCACTCCTGGAATCTTTTCTCCATTAGATTTTTCAACACTCTCCAGAATTTTCAACTTTGCTTTCTGCTGTCTCTTTACCCCAAACCTATAAATACATTGCTTATAGAATAAAGCACGAATTCCTAAAGCCCTCAGTTATCTAATCATGCTTACCCCTCCAGCCATATATCTCATCTTTCTCTACCACAACCCCATTCTCAACATTCTATCAGTAGCTATGGAAAATTGCTTATAGTTCTCTTAACTTCTGCATTCCTTTTAATGCCTCTGTCCTTTTACTTTTCACCATTCCTGGTAATCCTTCAGCCAAAGTTACTCTTCTCTCCCTGGCTAAGTACCCATTTTTCTTTCAAGACTCAGCTCAAGTATCATTTTTCTGTGAAGATTTTTCTAATCTTTCCTGTTATAGGCAGAACTGTCCTTCTTCCTTTGTGCTCCTCTATATCCTGAGGAAAGTTCTTCGGTAACATCTATAACCCTGTATTGCTCTGGAGTATAAGTTACATAAGGATAGTGGTTGTATATTGTCTTTGTAGACCTAAGGTCTAATACATGGCCTGACATATAGTAGAATCCTAGTAAATTTGTTGAAAGAGGACATTAATGGAGCCAGAGTATCATCTTGTGTTTGAATGTACTCTGGCAACAGAGTCTATGGGCAGAGATGAGGCTTCTTAACCTTGTGTATTGGAGAAAGGGCTGGAACAGCATCATTTGCACCACATTCTTTGGATCAAAGCAGTCACAAGCCCAGCCCAGAGTCATGAGATAACAAAATAGACTCTACCTCATGATTGGAGTAGCTGCAAAGTCACTTTACAAAAGGATACGGGTACAGAGAGGGGAATAATTGTGGTCATCTTTTTTTTTTTTTTTTTTGATATGGAGTTTTGCTCTTGTTGCCCAGGCTGGAGTGCAGTGGCACGATCTCGGCTCACCGCAACCTCCGCCTACCAGGTTCAAGCAATTCTGCTGCCTCAACCACCTGAGTAGCTGTCATGCGCCACCACGCCTGGCTAATTTTGTATTTTTAGTAGAGACAGGGTTTCTCCTTGTTGGTTAGGCTGGTCTCGAACTCCCAACCTCAGGTGATTCGCCCACCTCAGCCTCCCAAAGTGCTGGGATTACAGGTGTGAGCCACTGCGCCCAGCTATGACCATTTTTTAAACAATCTACTATAGTCCCAACTACCAAAGCATTTTTTGTTTGTTTTTGAGACGGAGCTTTGCTCTGCCGCCAGGCTGGAGTGCAATGGCGCGATCTTGGCTCACTGCCACCTCCAACTTCCTGATTCAAGCGATTCTCCTGCCTCAGCCTCCCAAGTAGTTGGGATTACAGGCATGCCCCACCACGCCCAGCTAGTTTTTGTATTTTTAGTAGAGACAGGGTTTCACCATGTTGGCCAGGATGGTCTCCATCTCCTGGCCTCGTGATCCGCCCACCTTGGCCTCCCAAAGTGCTGGGATTACAGGCATGAACCACCGCGCCCAGCTACTACCAAAGCATTTTATTAGGGAATGACACGATCAAATTTGGCTTCGAAAGATAACTCTGGATGCAATATGGAGAAGGGATTGGAGTTGGGTAAGAGAGGATGCAGAGAGACCAAGTAAAGGAGGGTATTATAGTAATCCAGGTAAGAAGTAATGGTATTTGAACTAGGGTATTGACAGTAGAGTTGGAGAAAAGTAGATAAATTAGAGAAGGATTTAGCAGGTAAAATCTGAGGACTTGGTGTTTGAACCTTGGGGTTGAGAAGTGGAGTGGTGTCAAAAAAGACTCACATTTCAGGTTTGAGCAGCAGGATAGTAATGAGATAGGGAGCACTGGGTTTGTAGCAGGGAAATCCAAAGTTCATTTGGGGATCCAGGTAAACAGGAGGAAGTCATGTATAGACTCAGTGCTCAGAGGATAGGACTATGCTTCAGATATAAATTTGTAAGCATTAATATATAGATGTCAACTTAGTGTCTTATACATACCTGGTACTTAGGAGAAAGTTACTTACCCAGCTGTTGAACCTCAAGGGTGGGGAATGTCTGAGCTAGGTTGTTTTATAATATCTTTCATCCCAGGCATGGTGTCTCATGCCTGTAATCCCAGCACTTTGGGAGGCTGAGGTGGGTGGATCACCTGAGGTCAGGAGTTCAAGACCAGCCTGACCAACATAATGAAACCCTGTCTCTACTAAATATAAGAAATGAGCCGGGTGTGGTGGCGCATGCCTGTAATCTCAGCTACTTGGGAGGCTGAGGCAGGAGAATCGCTTGAACCTGAGAGGCAGAGGTTGCAGTGAGCCGAGATCGTGCCACTGCCCTCCAGCCTGGGCAACAAGAGTAAAACTCCATCTCAAATATATATGATATATATATATTTAAATTTAGTATAACTCTAGCCATGCAGAAGCTGAAACAAAGCTTTGAGGCATGAACTCTTGAGTGATCCTTCACTGAACCTTTGCCATGACCATCTCCTACACAACCAGCTTAGAACCAGGCCTGAAGACAGTAGGAATATTGCTTAGTGTACTTGGGAGAATTCTGGTCAAGGCTGTCACAAGGCCAGCCTAGATTCATGAGATGAGAAAACAGACTTTACCTCATGATGAGCATGACCTGCTGAAATGTCATATTGGCTAGACCAGTGAGACTAGAGTGGAGTGCAAATGAATGTGTCAGTTTTCACCCAGTGTTGTATGGGCCAGGCAGCTTTGAGGGATAACTTGAGAGACATAACACTCTTGGTCTTATCTTTGAGTAGAAGCTTCTTGTCAGTGGTGCTGTGTAGAGTGCTTTCTTGAGCACCTCTTGGGGAGTGAGAGACTTCTAGATCTCAGCAGGTTCTGGCACGCTGAGTTGAGATGGGTGAGGGTGAACAGCAGTGTGATTCTGCCTAGGAAGGCTTTGCCAATTCCTGTGTTACTTATTAGACATGTGGCTCTCATTAGTCTGTGTGATGGTTAGTTTTATGTATCAATTTTGCTAGTCTGTAGTATCCATTTGTTCCGCCAAACACTAATCTAGGTGTTGTTATGAAGGTATTTTTGTATGTAATTAATATCAACAATCCCTTGATTTTAAGTAAGAGAGATTATCTTGGCTACTCTGGGTGGGCCTCATCCAATTAGTTGATAGGCCTTTAAATCTAATCAAATCAGAGAACTAATTCCAAATAACACAGAACAAGTTCAGCAAACCCATCTTCAAGATTCTGGTGTTTTTGTTTTTTTTTTTTTTTTCCCCCAGGACCACTTCTAGTAGCAATTTTTATATCAGAGAAACAGAAATGCTGTGAGTCATAGAAAATAAAGAATTTATTACACAATTAATGGAAGCTCATAGAGTAGTATATGTATGCTGTTGTTTCCGTGTCTAGTGTTGAGCCTGAAATCACTATCAGTCAGCTGGGCCATCAGTCAGAAAGGAAAGCTGAATGTGGACAAGAACAAGAACAAACCCACAAGGTCACCTAAAAACTGGACCCGGAACAGCACTTGGAACTCTTAAGAATCCTTCCACTGTTGGCAGTCTCTGCTGCTTTGAGTCCAGGGTTTTCACCTCAACACAACTGCTTTTTTTTGGAGAGGGCCCGAGCACCTCAGGGCTATGGTGAGATAGCCTACCCTGCTGAACAGGCAGACGTCTAGTTTGATAACTCCATATGCACTCCTAACAATCAAGAATCTGTTATTCCTACCACTTACAGTGCGACCAAGATCAGGCGTTGGGATGGTATGGCTAGTGCCTTCCTATATAGCAAATACCAGATAGCCACACCACAGGTGCTTGCCCCAGCATCTCTTGTTAAAATTAAAGGTAGCTAGTAAGTAGTAGCCATAGGTCATTCCCTTTTCCCTAGTTCTCAGCATACTTAATTATTTCAAGCATATCTTGGTCTCTAGTTTCTTCTAAATTGCAGTGATTAGGAAGTAGTGAATTAGCTCTGATTCTTTTAGTGGGAGAGAAGACGCTTCTTTGTTGGAACATGTTTAAGATTGCCAAATCTGGCTTGGCGCAGTGGCTCACGCCTGTAATCCCAGCACTTTGGGAGGCCGAGGTGGGCAGATCACAAGGTCAGGAGATCGAGACCATCCTGGCTAACATGGTGAAACCCCGTCTCTACTAAAAATACAAAAAAATTAGCCGGGTGTGGGGGCGGGCGCCTGTAGTCCCAGCTACTCAGAAGGCTGAGGCAGGAGAATGGCGTGAACCCAGGAGGCAGAGCTTGCAGTGAGCCACCATCGTGCCACTGCACTCCAGCCTGGGCGACAGAACAAGACTCCATCTCAATTTAAAAAAAGAAAAAAAAAAAGATTGCCAAATAAAGTAGAAGGTGATTATCTGAAGATCTTCAAATAGAGGAGTTATGTTGTTGCATTGAACACTGCAAGATAGTTAAGTTACTGTAGGAAGCTTTTATCCTCATCCGAATTGTTGTCTCTAGTTTCAAGCTCCAGTTCCACTGGCATCTGAATTCAGAAGCCGTCCATGACACTTCCTTTCCTGTTAACATTCATATTTATGCAAAGAGAAGCCTGTGATAAAATTAAGTTTCTCTTGTATTTGACATTTTTTTGTGCAACTGGGTTTTCTTCATTCTGTTCTCACCCAATACCATTCTCTGGTCCCCAGACTTTGAACTTAGCTTGGTTTGGAAAAAGTCATTCTGTGCAGCCATATAAGCTGGCAGGACACACTCAGTTTTTGGGTTTTTGGTGTTTTTTTTTCCTTTTTTTTTTTTTTTTTTTGAGACAGAGTCTGCTCTGTCTCCCAGGCTGGAGTGCAGTGGCATAATCTTAGCTCACTGCAACCTCCACCTCCCGGGTTCAAGTGAGTCTCCTGCCCCGGCCTCCTGAATAGCTGAGATTACAGGTGCGTGCCTCCACACCTGGCTAATTTTTTGTAGTTTTAGTAGAGATGGGGTTTTGCCATGTTGGGAGGCTGGTCTCAAACTCCTGACCTCAGATGATCCATCCACCTCGGCCTCCCAAAGTGCTAGGATTATGGCATGAGCCATTACACCTAGCCGACACACTCAGTTTAAATTAATGATGGCTTTCCTTCCTCACTGAGTCACTGTGGACTATATCAACATGCACACCATTTCTCGCACTAGGCTAGAAATTCTTACGGTCTCATTCACAGCAGTGCCGAAAATCTAAATGTGTTCGCACAGGGTGTCTAGATGAATTTCAGTTTTTAAACATGCAGCTACTATAAACTTCTTTGCCTGTCAGCTCTTTTCTACCCACCCTTCTAGGAACTAAGCATTGTACAATGAGCATATTGGGGAATAGAACTCCCAGTTGGCTTCTGCTGTACTTATGCAGTGAGCAGGATAAAAACAACTCAGTTCCTCCCACACACATGATGATGCTGGGAACGGGGAAGAAGGGAGCAGACCTCAAGAACATTTGGCATTGCCCTGAGCCTGGGGACCTTTGTAGATTTGAAGGGAATAAGGATCTGAAAATCCCTGGAGATCTTTTGGGGGAAAATTAAAGATCTTCTTGTTAACTAAAGACGTTTTTTTAGAGTCACTAAGAGCTTTGGACATTTGAAGTACTAATTTTGTCTTTCATGGACATATTTCCTTCTTTCAAGGCTACCTTTCTGAACTGCTTTTTTTATTCCCTAGCTCTATAGTTCACAGATGTTTTGTACAGTGTTCATGGTATATACATCTTTGTGTTCAGTTTTCTTTAAATTAAAGCAAATCTCAGAAGAGTTCAAAGTATGCAGTCCTGCATGATCTCATAGGCCAGTGGCTGTGTGTTAGTCTTTCTTACAGCTTCCCTAGAAATCCTAAAGCTTTGTCCCTGACATACAGTGTGTTGTTAATATTTGGAACAAACTTGGGTAAATAAATATTGAAACACAGGTACAGCTTGGTTCTTGAACTCCTTGAAATTTAAAAGTAATCTGCCCAAAGCAGGCAGCTGCTTCTTTGGGATCTATGTTATGTTATGTTATGTTATGTTATGTTATGTTATGTTATGTTATGTTATTTTAGAGAGGGTCTCTTTTCTGTTGCCCAAGCTGGAGTGCAGTGGCACATTCATGCCTCACAGCAGCCTCGAGCTCCTGGGCTCAAACAGTCCTCCCACCTTAGACGCCAAAGTAGCTGGGACCTCAGGCACATGCCACCATGCCTGGCTAATTTTTATTTCTTTATTTTTTGTGGAGACGAGGTCTCCTTATATTGCCCAGGCTGGTCTTGAACTCCTGAGCTTGAGCAGTCCTCCCACATTGGCTTCCCAAAGTGTTGAGATTACATGCATGAGCCACTGTGCCCAACTGGGAACATTTCTTTTTTTCTTTCTTTCTTTCTTTTTTTAAAAATTATTTTGAGATAGGGTCTTGCTTAGTCACTCAGGTGCTGTGGTGCAGTAGTGCAATCATAGCTCACTGCAGCCTCGACTTCCTGGGCCCAAGTGATCTAAGAGGGCAGCTCTCACAGATCTATAGGATTATCACAAACCCTATTAGAATCTCAGTTGGATTTTTTTGCTGAAATTGACAAGCTCATCTTAAAAGTTATATGGAAATACAAAGAACACAGAATATCCAGAACAATGTTGAAAAACAACAAAAAAGTTGAAGAATTTATACTTCCCAAGCTCAAAACTTACTATAAAGCTATGGTAGTCAAGACAAGTATGATGTCAAGGCCGGGCGCGATGGCTCATGCCTATAATCCCAGCACTTTGGGAGGCCGAGGCGGGTGGATCACGAGGTCAGGAGATCGAGACCATCCTGGCTAACATGGTGAAACCCCGTCTCTACTAAAAATACAAAAAAATTAGCTGGGTGTGGTGGCAGGTGCCTGTAGTCCCAGCTACTCGGGAGGCTGAGGCAGGAGAATGGTGTGAACCCGGGAGGCGGAGCTTGCAGTGAGCCAAGATTGCGCCACTGCACTCCAGCCTGGGCGACAGAGCGAGACTCTGTCTGAAAAAAAAATTTTTTTTAAAAGACAAGTATGGTACTGGCATAAGGACAGACATACAGATCTGTGGAACAGAACTAAGAGTCCAAAAATAAACCCTTAGGTTTATGGTCATTGATTTTCACCTGAGATCTCCAGGCAACTCAACAGGAAAAGGATAGATTTTTACACAAATTGTGCTAAAGCAGTTTGATCCTTACTTGGATTACAGACCTAACATGAGAGCTAAAACTGTAAGAGCTTTATAAATTTTATTTCTTAAAAATTAAAGATTTTGAACCCCAAAGACACCATTAAGAAAATGAGGGTCAGGTACAGTGGCTCATGCAGGTAATCACAGCATTTTGGGAGGCCAAACCAAGTGGATCGCTTGAACCAGGAGTTCAAGACCAGCCTGGAGAACATGGCAAAACACGTCTCTACAAAGAAAACGCAAAAATTAGCCAGGTGTGGTGTCATACACCTATAGTCCCAGCTACTCAGGAGGCTGAGGAGGGAGGATCACCTGAGCTCAGGGAGGTTGAGGGGGCAGTAAGCTGTGATCACGCCACAGCACTCCAGCCTGGATGACAGAATGAGACCCTGTCTCAAGAAGAAAAAAAAAGAGGCCAGGCCCAGTGTCTCATGCCTGTAATCCCAGCGCTTTGGGAATCTGAGGCAGGAGGATCATTTGGAGCTGGGAGTTTGAGAAAAGCCTGGGCAACAAAGTGAGACCCTATCTCTATAAAAAATCTTAAAGGGGCCAGGCGCAGTGGCTCACACCTGTAATCCTAGCACTGTGGGAGGCCAAGGCGGGTGGATCACCTGAGGTCAGGAGTTTGAGACCAGCCTGGCCAACGTGGCGAAACCCCATCTCTACTGAAAATACAAAAATAAGTCGGTTGTGGTGGTGTACGCCTGTAATCTCAGCTCCTCAGGAGGCTGAGGCGGGAGAATTGCTTAAACCTGGGAGGCGGGGGTTGCAGTGAGCTGAGATCACACCATTGCACTCCAGCGTGGGCAACAAGAGTGAAACTGCATCTCAAAAAAAAATTTTTTTTTTAATTAGCCAGACGTGGCATAAGCCTGTAGTCCCACCTCCTTGGGAAACTGAGGCATTAGGATCAGTTGAGCCCAGGAGTTCTAGGCTGCAGTTTTGATCATGTCTGGGTGATGGAGCAAGACCCTATCTCTGAGAAAAGAAAGAAAATAAGGAAATGAAAAGATAAGAACTCTTCCAACTCAAAAAAATCACTAACAACCTAATTTCAAAATAGGCAAAAGACTTGAATGAACATTTCACCTAAGAAGATACACAAATGGCTGACAAGCACATGAAAAGATCCTCAACATCATGTCATAGGGAAATGCAAACCAAAACCTTGATGATACCACTTCACACCCAATAGAATGGCTACAGTTTTTTTTTAAGTGACAGAAAAAGCAAATCTATAAATCTATAGAGACAGGAGGCAGTTTAGTGATTGCCTGAGATGTGGTAAGAAAGGGGATTGGTTTATTATTATTATTATTATTATTATTTCAACTGTTACTTAGATGTGCAAGTATGTTACATGGTATATTGTGTGATGGTGAGATTTGGGTGTGATTGAACCCATCACCCAGGTAGTGAGCGTAGAACAAAACAGGTGTTTTTTCAACTCTTGCTGTCCTCCCTCGCCTGCATTATGTATCCTCGATGTCTATTGTTCCTTTTTTTTTTTTTTTTTTGAGATGATTCTCACTCTGTTGCCCAGACTGGAGTCCACTGGCATGATATCAGCTAACAGCAGCCTCCACCTCCCGGGTGCAAGCAATTCTCCTGCCTCAACCTCCTGAGTAGCTGGGATGACAGGTATCTGCCAGCACGCCTGGCTAATTTTTGTATTTTTAATAGAGATGGGGTTTCACTACGTTGGCCAGGCTGGTCTCAAACTCCTAACCTCAAGTGATCCACACGCCTTGGCCTCCCAAAGTGCTGGGATTACAAGCGTGAGCCACTGCGCCCAGCCTATTGTTCCCATCTTAATGTCTATGTGTATCCAGTGTTTAGCTCCCACTTATAAGTGAGACCATGTGATACCTGGTTTTCTGTTTCTACATTACTTTGCTTAGGATAATGGCCTCCAGCTACATCCATGTTGCTGCAAGGGACATGATTTTGTTCTTTTTCTATAGCTACATAGTATTTCATGATACATATTGCACTACATTTTCTTTATCCAGTCCACTGTTGATGGGCACCTAGGTTGAATCCATGTCTTTGCTATTGTGACTAGTACTGTGATGAACATACAAGGGCACTTGTCTTTTTGGTAGAACAATGTCTTTTCCTTTGGATATATGCCCAGTAATGAATTGCTGAGTTGAATGGTAGTTCTAATTTTAGTTCTTTGAAATATCTCCAAACTGCTTTCCATAGTAGCTGAACTGGTTTACGTTCCCACCAACAGTGTATAAACATTTCTTTTTCTCCACAGTTTCACTAGCATCTGTTGTTGTTGTTGTTTGACTTTTTAATAGTAGCCATTCTGACTGGCATGAGGTGGTATCTCATTGTGGCTTTGATTTGTATTTCTCTGATGATTAGTGATATTGAGGACAGACATACAGATCTATGGAACAGAACTAAGAGTCCACCTCATTTTTTCATGTTTGTTGTCTGCCTGTATGTCTTCTTTTGAGAAGTGTCTGTTCATGTCCTTTGCCCACTTTTTAATGGGCTTGTTTTCTGCTTGTTGATTTAAGTTCCTTATAGATGCTGAATATTACACCTTTGTCAGTTGCATAGTTCGAGAATATTTCCTCCCATTCTGTGGGTTGTCTGTTTACTCTGTTGCTAGTTTCTTTTGCTGTGCAGAAGGTCTTTAATGAGGTGGAAAGAGGAATGTTTGATTATAAACAGTCACGTGATATCGTTTGAGTAAAGTAAATGTTCTGTAACTGGATTGTAGTGATAGTTTTATAGCTCTGTACATTTTCTAAAAATCATTAAATTGTATGTCTAAAACAGGTGAATTTTATGGTATGTAAATTATACTTCCATAAAGCTGTTTTTGTTTTGTTTTGTTTTGTTTTGTTTTGTTTAAGACATAGGCTGGGTGCAGTGGTTCATGCCCATAATCCCAGCACTTTGTGAGGCCAAGGTAGGAGTATCGCTTGAGGCTGGGAGCTCAAGATTAGCCTGGACAACATGGTGAAGCCCCATACAAAAATACAAAATTAGCCAAGTGTGGCAGCTTGCACCTATGGTCCTAGCTACTTGGGAGGCTGAGGTAGGGGGATTGCTTGAACTGAAGAGTTGGAAGCTGCAGTAAGCTAAGATAGTGCCACTGCATTCCAGCCTGGGTGACAGAGTAAGATCCCAGCACTAAATAAATAAATAAGTAAATAAATAAAGCTAAAAGACACTAAAATAAAGCAATCAGCCAAATTCAGAACATGAATGTTCTATAAGACAGGTGACCCAATCTAACAGATTAATGGCTTCATAGGGAAATAAGAAAGGGAAATTTTTTTTTTTTTTAAGAGTCAAGGTCTCAGCCAGGCATGGTGGCCCATGCCTGTCATCCTAACATTTTGGAAGGCCAAGACAGGAGGATCCCTTGAGCCCAGGAGTTCAAGACCAGCCTGGACAACATAGTGAGACCCTGTCTACAAATAATCTGAAAAGTTAACTGGGCATGGTGACGCGTGCCTGTAGTCCTAGCTACTCAGAAGGTTGAGGCAGGAGAATAGCTTGAGCTGAGGAGTTCAAGGCTACAGTGAGCTGTGATTGCCCCACTCCACTCCAGCCTGGGCGACAGAGCAAGACCCTGTCTCTCTCTCTCTCTCTCTCTCTCTCTCTCACTCACACACACACACACACACAGAGAGAGAGAGAGAGAGAGAGAGAGAGAGAGAGAGAGAGACAGGCCGGCCCAGACTAGCCTCCCCCGTAACTGGAACTACAGGCATGCACCACCTCACCCAGCTGGAATTTTCAAAAATGAAATAAGCAAATGTGGCCAGGCACGGTGGCTCATGCCTGTAATCCCAGCACTTTGGGAGGTTGAGGCAGGCGGATCACTTGAGGCCAGGAGTTCAAGACCAGCATGGCCAGTATGGTAATACCCCATCCCTACCAAAAATACAAAAATTAGCCAGGTGTAGTGGTGCATGCCTGTAACCCCAGCTACTCTGGAGGCTGAGGTAGGAGAATCACTTGAACCTGGGAGGCAGAGGTTGCAGTGAGCCAAGATCACGCCACTGGGTCACAGAGCAAGATTCCATCTCAAAAAAATAAAATAAGCAAATGTAATGTGAGAACTTTAATGGATCTCAAATCAGATAAACCAGATGGAAAAAGACAAATCAATACAGATAGGATACTAGATGACATTATTAAATCATTGATAATGACATCAAAATTATATTGTAAAGTTCTTAGCAATTAGAAATATATACTACACATACTGAAATATTTATAGGTAAAATGATACAATATCTGGCATTTGCTTTAAAATACTGTATAGTTTGCCAGGATTGCCATAACAAAGTACATAAATTGGGTGACTTAGAACAGCAGAAATTTATTGTCTTACAGTTCTGGAGGGCAGAAGTCCAAATTCCAAGGTGTCAGCAGGTGGTTCCTTCTGAGGGTGGTAAGGGAGAATCTGTTCATGCCTCTCTTCTATCTTCTAGTAGCCTCAGGCATCTTTGGCTTATAGATGACATTCTCCCCATATGTCTACCTCGTCTTCCCTCTACATGTCTGTCTCTGTGTCCAAATTTCCCTTTCTATAAGGACACTACCTATATTGGATTGATGGCCCCCCCCCAAAAAAAAAAAAAAGACTTCATCTTAACTCAATCATCTGCAAAGACTCCGTTTCCAAATATAATCACATTTACAGGTACTGGAGGGTTACGACTTCAATATCTTTTGTAGAGAACACAATTCAGGCCGGGCGCGGTGGCTCAAGCCTGTAATCCCAGCACTTTGGGAGGCCGAGGCGGGTGGATCACGAGGTCAGGAGATCGAGACCATCCTGGCTAACATGGTGAAACCCCGTCTCTACTAAAAATACAAAAAAAACTAGCCGGGCGTGGTGGCGGGCGCCTGTAGTCCCAGCTACTCGGAGGCTGAGGCGGGAGAATGGCGTGAACCCGGGAGGCGGAGCTTGCAGTGAGCCGAGATCGCGCCACTGCACTCCAGCCTGGGCGACACAGCGAGACTCCGTCTAAAAAAAAAAAAAAAAAAAAAAAAAAAGAGAACACAATTCAACTCATGAGAAGTACTATAGCAAAAATAAAAATAAAAAAGATTGGCAAAATGTTGAAAATTATTTAACCTGATTGATGGATATATAGAATTTATCCTGGATTTTATGTATATTCGAAATTTTATTTCCTTAAAAAAATTTTTTAAGAAGTGTATGTGTCAAGCAGAGACTTGAATAAATATTTGTACACCCATGTTCATAGCATTACTCACAATGGCCAAAAGGTGGAAGAAACCCAAATGTTCATCAACAGATGAATGGATAAACAAAATGTGGTATATACATACTAGGGAATGTATTCAGCCTTAAAAAGGAAGGAAATTTTGACACATGTTGCAACACAGATAAACCTTGACAACATTATGCTAAATGAAATTAGCCAGTCAAAAAAGGATAAATATTGTGTGATTCCTCCTTTTTGAGAAAGAGTCTCACTCTGTCGCCCAGGCTGGAGTACAGTGGTACAATCTCAGCTCCCTGCAACCTCCGCCTCCCAAGTTCAAGCGATTTTCCTACCTCAGCCTCATGAGTAGCTGGGATTACACGCATGCGCCACCATACCTGGCTAATTTTTGTGTTTTTAGTAGAGACGGGGTTTCACCACGTTGGCCAGCCTGGTCTCGAACTCCCGACCTCAGATGATCTATCTGCCTCGGCCTCCCAAAGTGCTGGGATTACAGGTGTGAACAACTGCATCTAGGTTGGTTTTTTTTTTTTTTTTTTTTAAGACAGTCTCACTTGTTGCCCAGGCTGGAGTGTGGTGGCAAACTCTCAACTCACTGCAACCTCCACCTCCTGGGTTCAAGCAGTCCTCCCACCTCAGCCCTACGAGTAGCTGGGACTACAAGCATATGCCACCACACTCGGCTATTTTTTGTATTTTCAGTAGAGACAGGGTTTCAACATATTGGCCAGGCTGGTCTCAAACTCCTGACCTCAAGTGATCTGCCCGCCCCAGCCTCCCAAAGTGCTGGGATTACAGGTGTGAGCCATCATACCCAGTCTGCAGTGGTAGATTCATAGGAGTGTTTAATTCCAAAAATCATTTTTCAGAAGTAATTTCATCTTCCCTATTACAATTACACTGCATTATAGTGCTGCATTATGTACTTTTTTTTCCTCTTCTTTTGAGACAGGGTCTCCCTCTGGCGCCCAGACTGGAGTGTAGTGGCGCAGTCATGGCTCACTGCAGCCTCGACCTCCCAGGCTCAAGTGATCCTCCTGCCTCAGCCTCCCATGTAGTTGGAACCACAAGTGTACACTACCACACCCAGCTAATTTTTAAATTTTTAGTAGAGACAGGGCCTTTCTATGTTGCCCAGGTGGTCTTGAACTCCTAAGCCAAAGCATTCTTCCTGCCTTGGCTTCCCACAGTGCTTAGATTATAGGTGAGGGCTACCATGCCTGGCCTACTTTTAAAAAAAAAAAAAACAACAAGATCTCACTGTGTTGGCTGGCCTCAAACTCCCAAGCTCAAGTGATCTTCCCACCCCCAGCCTGCCAAGTGGCTGGGACTGTAGGTGCAATGCCAAGGCACCTGGCTAGAAAGGATAACTTTTGAACAAAGGAAGATAATAAAATCACAAGTACAGGCCGGGCGCGGTGGCTCACCCCTGTAATCTCAGCACTTTGAGAGGCCAAGGCGGGCAGATTGCGAGGTCAGGAGATCAAGACCATCCTGGCTAACATGGTGAAACCCTATCGCTACTAAAATTACAAAATATTAGCCAGGAGTGGTAGCAGACGCCTGTAGTCCCAGCAACTTGGGAGGCTGAGGCAGGAGAATGTCGTGAACGCGGGAGGCAGAGCTTGCAGTGAGCTGAGATGGCGCCACTGCACTCCAGCATGGGTGACAGAGTGAGACTCTGTCTCAAAAAAAAAGAAAAAGAATTTGGAGAGAATTTTGGATAAGGTGAAATTGACAGCAGAAATTCTGAGTTCAGCCAGGTGCAGTGGCTCATACCTGTCATCCCAGCACTTTGGGAAGCCCAAGCGGTCGATCACCTGGGGTCAGGAGTTGGAGACCAGCCCGGCCAACATGGCAAAACCCCGTCTGTACTAAAAATAAAATAATAAAAAATAAATTAGCCAACCATGGTGGCACGCAACTGTAATCCCAACACTTTGGGAGGCCGAGGCAGGCAGATCACTTGAGGTCAGGAGTTCGAGACCAGCCTGGCCAACATGGTGAAACCCAGTCTCTACTAAAAATACAAAAGAAATTAGCTGGGTATGGTGGTGGGCACCTGTAATCCCAGCTACTTGGGGGCCGAGGCAGGAGAATCACTTGAACCTGGGAGGCGGAGGTTGCAGTGAGCTGAGATCACACCACTGTATTCCAGCCTGGGCGACAGAGCAAGACTCCATCTCAAAAAATAAATAAAACCATCAGATCTTGTGAGCATTCACTCACTATCATGACAACAGCATGGTGGGAAAACGCCCCCATGATCCAATCACTTCCCTCCCTCCACACGTGGGGATTATAGTTCAAGATGAGATTTGCATGGGGACACAGAGCCAAACCATGTCACACACAAATACACACACACACACATACAGTAACACTTTTAGAATTGTGCTCAGGCCAGGCGCAGTGGCTCACGCCTGTAATCCCTGCACTCTGAGAGGCTGAAATGGATGGATCACCTGAGGTCAGAAGTTCAAGACCAGCCTGGCCAACATGGTGAAACCCCGTCTCTACTGAAAATACAAAAATTAGCCAGCGTGGTGGTGTATGCCTGTAATCCCAGCTACTCGGGAGGCTGAGGCAGGAGAATTGCTTGAACCCGGGAGGCGGAGGTTTCAGTGAGCCGAGATCATGCTACTGTACTCCAGCCTGTGCAATGGAATGAGACTCCATCTCAAAAAGAAAAAGTTAAAAATAAAAATCATTTTTTTAATTTAAAGAGTTAGGTGAAGAGAAGAAAAAATGTGTGGTTCTTCAGAGGTCTTATAGACTTTACAGGCGTGAGCCACTGCACCCGGCCATGTTTTCTTTTTTAAAACACAAAATTGGCCAGGCGCGGTGGCTCATGCCTGTAATCCCAGCACTTTGGGAGGCCGAGGCGGACGGATCATGAAGGTTAAATTTTTATATAATTTCTCATTTTTATTTATTCATCGAAAGGATTCCGATAAATTTTTTATTGCAATGGACTTTTTAAAATTGCAGTGGACTTTTTTTTTTTTTTTTTTTTTTTTTTTTTTGAGACGGAGTCTCGCTCTGTCGCCCAGGTTGGAGTGCTGTGGCCGGATCTCAGCTCACTGCAAGCTCCGCCTCCCGGGTTCCCGCCATTCTCCTGCCTCAGCCTCCCGAGTAGCTGGGACTACAGGCGCCCGCCACCTCGCCCGGCTAGTTTTTTGTATTTTTTAGTAGAGACGGGGTTTCACCGTGTTAGCCAGGATGGTCTCGATCTCCTGACCTTGTGATCCACCCGTCTCGGCCTCCCAAAGTGCTGGGATTACAGGCTTGAGCCACCGCGCCCGGCCATGACTTATTTTTTTTTAAGACGAGTTCTTGTTCTGTCACCAGGCTGGAGTGCAGTGGCACGATCTCGGCTCACTGCAACCTCCAGCTCCCGGTTTAAGTGATTTGCAATGGACTTTTTCTATTGTTGGCAAATGATAGTCTTTTGTTTTGTTTTTTGTTTTGTTTTGAGACAGGGTCTTACTTTGTTGTCCTCCAGGCTGGAGTGCAGTGGCATGATCATGGCTCACCACAGCTTCAATCTCCCAGGCTCAAACAATCTTCCTGCTTCAGCCTGCTTAGTAGCTGGGACTACAGGTGCATGTCATGCTACCACACCTGGCTATTTGTATTTTTTATAGAGATTGGGTTTCACCATGTTGCTCAGGCTGGTCTTGAACTCCTGAGCTCAAGCGATCCTTCTGCCTCGGCCTCCCAAAGTGTTGGGATTACAGGCGTGAGCCACTGCACCCGGCCACATTTTCTTTTTTAAAACATAAAATTGGCCAGGCGCAGTGGCTCACGCCTGTAATCCCAGCACTTTGGGAGGCCGAGGCGGGTGGATCATGAGGTCAGGAGATTGAGACCATCCTGGCTAACATGGTGAAACCCCAACTACTAAAAAAAAAATACAAAAAATTAGCTGGGCCTGGTGACTGGCGCCTGTAGTCCCAGCTACTCGGTAGGCTGAGGCAGGAGAATGGTGTGAACCCCGGAGGCAGAGCTTGTAGTGAGCTGAGATCATGCCACTGTACTCCATCTGGGAAACAGAGCGAGACTCTGTCTCAAAAAAACAAACAAACAAACAAAAACAACTATTTATAAATGTCTTATTCACTTCCATTTATTGATTTCTTTCTGTATTATATATAGACTCAAAACATCATCCTGGCCCAGAGCCATAAGCCAGTTATTCACATTTCGTTGGTACCTCTTTGAGGTTTTTGGTTTTGTTTTAAAATACCAATCTTTAATTCTAATATAATTCTAAAAACAATAAAATGAAATAAGGCAACCTCCTTTTTGGCAACTTAAATGTCATTAATGTCTCAGTGCCAAGATTTATATTCACTACACATTTAACCTGAAAGGAAAAAAAAAATTCCAAATCATCCATTTCTGTTCCTGCATCATATTCCAGCTTGGTAGCTAGTTACATCTCTATCCTTAAGTATATCAGTTACATTTTTGGAACATTTTGTCTTATAAAAAATGGAAGAACGAGAGTTTTTTAAAACTGAAAAAGCATTTATAAAATATCATAGAGATTTTATGCCATATATACTAGGGATTGATAACAGTTTAGAAGATACTTATTCAGACTTTTAAGTTATTTGTATCCTGGCTCGATCAGTACAAGTTGACTCAACTATAAACATTAGAGTAGTGCATCTACCCCAGAAGGTAGTTGTGAAGATTAAATAATATGGAGTGTATGAATGATGAAAGGAATTTATAAACCGAGGGAGTGAACAGGAGATTGCAACTCTTTAAATTGGTTAGATGAAAAGAAAGAAATATTAAGATGTGGAGTTCAAGTGAAACACTGGTACCACAAATCGTATTTGCTACAGTCACACCCACATTTGCTACAATCTATTCCTTGAGGACTTTCGTAGAACTTGAGAATTTCAGAAAGTTAAACCATGAAAGTACCTTTTACTTTCTTCTTCTTCTTCATTGTGTACATTAATTAGCTTGTGTATGGTATGGGTGTAGGATTCCCAAGTCTCTGACTCTTCTATTGCACTTTTCCCAAAAGAATAGAAGCCCAGAATGGTACACCATGACTTATTGGATAAATTGCTTCTGGGGTATCTAGATCCCATGATGATAATTTTCCTTAAAACTATATAAGGCAGCCAGGTGTGGTGACTCATACCTGTAATCCCAGCACTTTGGGAGGCCAAGGCAGGGGGATTGCTTGAGCTCAGGAGTCCAAGACCAGCCTGAGCAACATAGTGAGATCTTGTCTCTACTAAAAATTAAAAAAAAAAAAAATTAGCCAGGTATATTGGTGCATGCCTGCAGTCCCAGCTACAGGAGGCTGAGGCAGGAGGATCACTTGAGCCCAGGAGATAGAGGCTACAGTGAGCAATGATTGCACCACTGCACTCTAGCCTAGACAAGCGGCTGTCTCCAGCCACAGCAAGACCCTGTCTCTAAAAATAAAAATAAAAACCTACAAGGCAGTCAAAGCAAAGCAACACAGAGTTAGAAGAAAAACGACAACCAGGCATCTATGACTGGAATCTTTTTTTTTTTTTTAACCATACTCCCCTTCTCTTCTCTAACTACTCTGTCTAGGCTAGAGTGCAGTGGTGCAATCATTGCTCACTGTAGCCTCTATCTCCTGGGCTCAAGTGTTTATTTTTATTAAATAAAGTGACCCCAGACATTACAAGCGTGGCATTTTTTACACCTAGGCAGATGCCTTAATTGGACCTAATTTATTCATTTATTTGTTTATTCAACAACTATTTATTGGACATTTAGTCTGTG
Source organism: Chlorocebus sabaeus (assembly GCF_047675955.1). Classification (NCBI taxonomy): domain Eukaryota; kingdom Metazoa; phylum Chordata; class Mammalia; order Primates; family Cercopithecidae; genus Chlorocebus; species Chlorocebus sabaeus. The sequence goes on from NC_132923.1 coordinate 92,022,717, forward strand.
TCAGGCATAATGCTAAGTGCTAAGGATGTGAAGATAAATCTGTGCTCTACTGAAATTCAGTCTAGTGGGAGAGAGAGAAAGTAAATAGTCTGTTTCTTTACTGTATGTTAAGTTATCCAATCGAGGTAGATACCAAGTGTTGAGGGAGCACAGACTTCACTGTTGTCAGTGAAGGATTCCTAGAGGAAGTGTATCCTGGGGTGAGTCCTGAGAAATAAGTAGGAGTAGGAAGTTAGGATTGTTCATATAATTTTACTCCATCTTCTGCGAAGATGGAGAATACATACCAAATCATGGAGGCAAAAGAAAGCATGGCTAAGGTATGGTCTGGGGAAAGTAGGATAATTAGGGTAATAAGCAGGAAAATGTTTGGTACAAGAATTGCGTATAAGAATTTATAATAGAGGCCAGGTGCAGTGGCTCACATCTGTGAATCTCACCACTCTGGGAGGCTGAGGTGGGTGGATCACTTGAGACCAGGAGTTCAAGACCAGCCTGGCCAACACAGTGAAACCCCATCTCTACTAAAATACAAAAATTAACTGGGCATGGTGGTGCACAACTATAGTTTCAGCTACTTGGTAGGCTGAGGCACAAGAATTACTTGAACCTGGGAGACAGAGGTTGCAGTGAGCCGAGATAACACCACTGAACTCCAGCCTGGGCAACAGAGCAAGACTGTCTCAAAAAAAAAAATGTTAATGATCGAATAGAAGAAGGTAGATTATCATGATATAATGTCTCACCAGATTTCTTTTTTTTTTTTTTTTTTTTTGAGACAGAGTCTCGCTCTGCCACCCAGGCTGGAGTACAGTGGCCGAATCTCAGCTCACTGCAAGCTCCGCCTCCCGGGTTTACGCCATTCTCCTGCCTCAGCCTCCCGAGTAGCTGGGACTACAGGCGCCCGCCACCTCGCCCAGCTAGTTTTTTTTTTGTATTTTTAGTAGAGACGAGGTTTCACCGTGTTAGCCAGGATGGTCTCCATCTCCTGACCTCGTGATCTGCCCATCTCGGCCTCCCAAAGTGCTGGGATTACAGGCTTGAGCCACCGCGCCCGGCCTCCAGATTTCTTTAGAATCCTGAAAGCCTCAGAAAGTATGCCATAGGGTTTCTAGGGAAAAGACCTTTTTATGTGGTAGAATCGGGGCTGGGGTGCACTGTCCTGTTCTCCCCAGAAAGAGGTGTAGGCAGCATGGCTGTGACCCTCATAAACTTACCAGTGCCTACTACCTAATAATAGAATGGAGACCATGTTACCTGATTGTGAGCCTCTTGTTTCTTCTTCTTCTTCTTCTTTTTTTTGGCAGGTACCCTAGAATACGTTTCCACACGGATCTTGTGGATGCCCACCTCTACTGTTTAAAAAAATACGTTGTGGATTTCCTAATGGAAAATGGGTAAGAAAAAGGGTGGTAGAGTCAAACCTACAGTGCTTAACTAGCTACTTTGTGAATTCCTTAAGTTTTAAACCTTCATAATTTAGATAACCAGTTTCTAAAAATAGCACAATAGCACAGTTCTCATTTTTGTTTTATAAATGAAATTATGTCATCAACATAGTGTTGTTTTATCTGTACCACAGAGTCCCCTGCTTGTATTTTTGCAGCGTGTGTTATAATACGTCAACAAAATATTTTGTAACACTTGTAGTAACCCATGGTGCCTCTTTCTGCCCAGTTCAGGCTCTTCTTCCCTCCTTCAACAGCATCGAGCTCCACAGCCCTTATGCTATTTGTCTCTAATTACATGTTCTTCTTCTAGGCAGTTACCCTGTAGATGGGCCCTCTTAGCAAAGGGCTAGAGACTTAACCACAGAAGAGAAAAAGGAGAGCAAGTTTCCCCCCAATTTTAGAAAAGAAGTCCACTTCAATGAGTGCAGAGAAACAAAATTTGGCACGCTTTCTGATTTTTTTTTTTTTTTTTTAAGAACAAAATTGTAGGACTTAAATAGTTTCCAGAGATTGTGTTTGGCAGATCACTGGACTTGAGTTTTCAAAGAGAAAACCCCTTTTGCAGTTGATCTCAAGGATTTTTTATAAGAAAAGCAGCTATAGTCCTCAAAGGAACAGGTGGGAAAAGATTTAATAACTGCATGGTTAAGAATAGGAGCAGCTAGCTTCCCTTGATGACTGCTGGATAAGTTTGGAAAGTTTACCAGTGCTATTCAAGGCAGAAACTTATCTAGGTGAACAGATACCACAGTAGGAAGAGGTATCTCAGACCATCTGCAGAAAAGAATTTGAGAACCTGAGTTTAAATGGTAGCTCTGCCTTTGGCTGATGGACTTGGGTATACATCGGAATATTAAGAGGAAGAAGGATTGTTCCCCTGCCCAGTATGATCTTTCTTGCAGTGTCCTACCCCTCACCCCCCGCAGCACTTGCTAAGTTCCTATGGGGAGGCCCATGTAGAGCCAATGGTAAAACAAATCATTTGGACTTTTAGAAAGCTTTCCCGAGGATTGTTATATCTCTGTTTCCCCTACCAAGGACACTGTTGCCCTGCTCCCTTCTGACCTCTGAAAAATGTTTTCATTCCATCAACACAAACTTATTAAGCACTCATTATGAGGCAGGCATTTTGCTAAATCAACCATGGGATCAATGATAAATAAACAGATATGGCCTTGCCCTCATAGAAATTACAGCCTGAGCTCCATGGTGGAACATGGAGACCTTGCTTTTTAGATAGCAGGGTAACTTGTTGCCAAGATTTAGAGGGTGATCCAAGACCGTTTCTCAGTGACCAGTCTGGGCTGTTTGTATTCCAAAAATGAAATTAACTCTTGGCCATTGAAGAGTTTATTTTTCACTCTCAAATAAAAATGAAGCCATACGAAATGAGCCTAGGCCTTGATGGGCAGAGGGGACACAACTGTGTTAGAAAGGATGACTTTTTAAAAAATGATTTACTATGGAAAATTTCACATAAATGCAAAAGTAAAGAAAATAATGAACTCCCATGTATCCATCACACAGTTTCAACAATTATCAACTCATTGTCAATTTTGTTTTATATATGCCACCATTTCTCTCCCCCATTACCCTAAATTGTTTTAAAGCAAGGCATTTTGATATAATTTCACCTGTAAATATTTTGATATAATTTCATCTGTAAATATATTTCAGCATGTATAGTTAAAATATAAGGACCTTTCCAGGATAAAGATGATATTTAAAATAGATATACATTTTATGTATACATATATATATAGAGAGAGAGAGAGAGAGGCTTTTTTTTTTTTTTAATAAATACCTTAATATCATTATCACACCTACAAAAAACTGACAGTGTTTTCTTAATACTATCAAAGAGGATTGTGGCTTTCAGTGTCTGTATATGCAGGCAGTTTTACAGCAAACCTAGTCATCTCATCCTGGTTGTTATGGCTTATTTGTAGCTCATTTGGCCACTACCAGTTAGTTATTCCCACACCTGGCAAGTGTAGTGCAATGGTGTGTGTACCTTGAGGACAAGCCTGAAGTTGGTGATATGGCTATAGGTCCTGGCCAGAAGCTCTGCCAAATGGGACTTTCCCAGAATCTGCTGCAGTAGAGAATGATACAGAGCCTCAGCACATACTGTTTCTCCACCTCCAGATCTGTCTGGGAGACCCTTATCTCTTTCCTCCTCACATCTACCTTCACCTCTCAGAATTGCTGCAATCAAAGAGCATATACTGAAAATTGATATATTTCAATATATTGGAAAAAGTAAAAAGGCACAGCAGGGCAAATTGGTATGTTACTTGAGGGAGAGTCTTTGTTCCTGGCTGGAATAGTGAAGGTCTTTGAAAAGTTGTGGGAGATGGGATTGAATTGGTTGATGGTAGGTAGCAGCATGCAGAAGGTCTTGAAAGCTGAGCAGGGAGTTACAAATCTTTAAAAAGAATAGTCTTATAGGAAATAAGCAATGATGCAACCTGGCAAGTGAACATAAACCATTCTGCATGGGAAAGAGATTTCTTCAAGATGAGTAGGAGGCATTTATAATCATCTGGTCATCAAATGATGACTCCTTTTAATGGAAAGAGTAAACCTAGGAGACCCAGCTTCAAGAAGGGACTGCTATAGCAATCCTTTGTTATATTTCACCTCTGAGAGTTAACATATTCTACCCTGTGTTCTTTATGTAGGAAAGCTTCATGTTTTCTACAAAGTCACACTTAGGTTTTGTTAGTTGTTTACATGTTAACATTTTCCACTCAAATTCTTTGAGAATGGATATCTACCTGGATTTGTAAGTCATTCACTATATACTTGGTGAATGGGGGAAAGGAGATGTAGTGACAGGTAACAGAAGCAATTTAGTATTAATAATAATGAAAGAAGAGAGGTGGGTTTCCACAGTTGACTAAGCAGAAAAGCTATAAGGAGAGCTGCAGAGAGAAGAAAATCTGTACTCTCTTTGATGAGAAGTTAGTAACTATATACACTTTACAAGTTTTTTATCCACTTCTGAATGTAGTATGATAGATGAATGTTCCACAGAATCTGTTGAACATTTTAATTCAAAATATGTTGGATTCTATGTCCAGGGCCAAAGCAGAGCTTAGTCTGAGTATTGTGACTGCGATAACTCTTGATAACTGAGTGTTCCTCCCTCTTTTACAATGTCAGCTGGATTAAGCCTAAAGAAGCTGATCTCTTAGGAGATCTAGAAGCCCAGGTATTGGCCCAGCTCTTTGCTTGCCTTAGTAGGAGTTGCTCCTAGACCTGAGTCAGGGCCCTAGATTGGCACTGGCCCTATGAAGGCCTCAAGCAATATGCCAGTATGCCAATTTTGTGAGCCAAAGCCATGGGCAATATATACCAGGCAATATATACCAGGATTAGTCTTGATTTCCTTTTAGTACAGAACCTCCCCCGACCCCCCCACCCCCATTTATCTTTCTCTCTTTAAGAGACTTAAAGATTGGTCTCCTTAACAGGAAGAATTGAGGCTGATTACTTCCTTCTTGTCCAGAAGTATCCACGGTTAGTCACCCTCTTATAGTGTTAGAATCTGATATTGCCGTGTAGTGCTTATAGTCTTGGGGCTGGACCTTCAGAGCAGGAAGAGAGAGGAAAGAAAAAGATTTAATAGCACTGTCGTGTACCAGGCCCTATGCTGGGTGCTTTTCACATATATTCACTTCTTACAATAGTTCTCTCGTTAGGTATTATATTATAGAGGAAGAAAATGCTCAAAAGTCATTTGCTCAATGTCATACACCCACAGCCTCAACAAAATCCATCACTGTTTAATTGATTGCCAGCAACGTCCACCACAGATGTTGGATATCTCCATTGCTAACATGCTTATGCGCACATGCGCATGACTCACACTTGGAAGAATAACAGAGCAGTCACAACTTCCTTGCCTCAGCTATGTCGGGATGCAGAGAAATAAGGATAGGACCCACAAAGTGAAGTCAAGAGTTGGAGATAGGCAGCCATGGTAAGGTCAGAATCATGGTAATAATTAAAGCCACACACAAAATGAAGTTATGTTAGCTGGACATGATGGCATATACCTCTAGTCTCACCTACTCAGGAGGCTGAGGCAGGAGGAGCACTTGAGCCCATGAGGTTGATGCTACAGTGAGCTATATATGATGGCACCACTGCATTCCAGCCTGGTAGACAGAAAGAGACCCTGTCTCTAAAAAAAAGTTAAAAATTTAAAAAGATAAAAGTGTGGAATAGCTAGAAAGCCACGAGTAAGCACAAGACAGCAGAGTGGAGATAAGAAGCAAAGATGAGGGACCAGATAGTGCCGTGAGAGGTAGGCAGTAGTAGTGTTGGTTTCTTACTGTTCAGTTCGGGCATCCGTTAATTTGGCTGTACTTGGTTTCCTTACATGTCCTTAGATGTCCCAGAGATTTCATGATGTGTCCTTTACTTCAATAACAACAAAATTAAGCTAAGAGTGTGTGACTTACACACCTTCTCAACAGGGCTATTATTGGGTGACTGCATACTGATATCTGAAGATGCAGATGCTACCAAGAATAAATCAAGGTAGTCTCCTTTGAACTTCTTAGTTGCATTCATTTTTATCTCTGGGACTTCTAGAAATCATCAGCTGCTGGGGAAGGGACAAAGTTCTAGCAGCACAGCACATTGTATTGACTTATAAATAAAGAGTCCCCAGTTGAGCTAGCCTGTGCTATCTGAGGGCATCATGGGTCAGACTATGGTAGGAAAGATAACCTTTTTAAAGAGGACTTAAAAACTGGAAGAATGTATATAATTAAAGCACTCCCACAAAGAAGCATCATCATGGAACCAGAAAATCTAAAACCAGAGGGAAAGGTATGTTTGGTTTGATGAAGATTTAAGAATAATCTCCCTGTAAGTATAATGGTTAATTGATGTCCTTTCCATCTATCTTTGTTCTCTGGCAAATTCCTAAATATTTATTGAAACATCCCTAGATGTTATTCCTGTAGGAAGTGTTCTCTCAATTTTTTCCCCTTTTACCACCACTTAGATTGGATATCCTTACTGTGCTACTATAATAATATTCTGTGCTTATCTCCATCAGGCATAATTAACCATTCCCTCTTCTGATCTTGTATAATCTTTAATTATTACATGCGTCCCATTAAATTGTATTTACATGTCTGTCTTTTCCATCTTTTTGAAGTCCTTGAGGACAGACTTCATCCCCGATTCATCTTGTGACACACTAATAGATGCTCAGTAAATATAAAGGCAATCAAACTGTCAAGTGCATCTGAGGCCATGGATTTGCCTGTTTTGTTTCATTGTTGTAGTCCCACTGTCTAGAAGAGTGCCTGGCACATTTTGGGTGCTCTGTGAATAAATTGAATGAATAGAATGTTGATTGGCCAGGTGAGGTGGCTCACACCTGTAATCCCAGCACTCTGGGAGGCTGAGGTGGGTGAATCACTTGGGCCCAGGAGTTTGAAACCAGCCTGGACAACAAAGTGAGACCCCATCTCTACAGAAAATAGGAAATAGAAAAATTAGTCAGGTGTGGTGGCATGTGCCTATAGTTGAGCTACTCTGGAAGCTGTGAGGTGGGAGGATCACTTGAGCCTAGGAGAGAATTTGAGGCTGTGATCACGCCACTGCACTTAAGCCTGGGTAACAGAGCAAAACGCTGTCTCAAAAAAAAAAAAAAGTTTATTGATTTGACCTCTCCAGCCAGTAGGAGTAGGATCTGAACATGTTTTTCTTTCTCAAGTCCTATACACCAGCATTGAAATTTTATTCTTATGGAAGACGCCAGTATTTTGTCAAGAAGGAAAAAAGGGTATCACAGAACCGTATACCAAATATCTAGCTTTTAAATCAGGACCCTTTAATCTAAGATAATTTCCTGTTTACTTTCCAGCATATATCTGCTTTCTTTGAAGGGAAAAAAAAAAAAAAAAAACTGAGAACAAAGCATAGGGTTAACTCAGCAATTGCCTTTTCTTCCCAATTGTAGCTCCACTGAGAGAAGAGGCAAGAAAACCCAAGTTTTTAGTCCTCTGCTTGGCTGACTTGAGTTCCAGGCCTTATAAAAGTAGGTTTTCTGTTCTCCCTCCTTCCTACTTCTTTGAAGGACTGAGTTGAAGTGAGACATTTGGGCGATTGTTAGTCTCTTTTGATTTGCTTACAAAGACAGAAAAGCCAGAATGCAAAAGTAGCCAAACTTTTTCTTTTGCCATGGACATCACTTTTAGGCATCTGGAAGCTTGTGGTCACAAGGAGGGCCTGATCTCAGATCAAGGCAAAATAATAAAAGTATCAGGTTTGACTAGAACTGATAATCATGTGTTTTTTCAAGTATTGGAATTTTTTTTTTTTCTTTTTTTTTTTTTTTTGAGACAGAGCCTCACTCTGTCACCAGGCTGGAGTGCAGTGGCGCAATCTCGGCTCACTGCAACCTCCGCCTCCCAGGTTCAAGTGATTCTCCTGCCTCAGCCTCCCAAGTATGTGGGACTACAGGCATGTACTGCCATGCCCAGCTAATTTTTGTATTTTTAGTAGAGACGGGGTTTCATTATTTTGGCCAGACTGGTCTCAATCTCCTGACCTTGCAATCCACCTGCCTTGGCCTCCCAAAGTGCTGGGATTACAGATATGAGCCACCGCGCCCAGCCAAGTGTTGGATTTTTAATGCTAGCAATATGAGTAATAGAGAAACATATTTAGAATTCATTACATTTCAAATTAGGAAAGCTTTACTTTTTTTTTTTTTGAGACAGGATCTTGCTCTTTCACCAGGCTGGAGTGGAGTGCAGTGGTATGATAATAGCTCACTGCAGCCTCCAACTCCAGGGCTTAAGTGATCCTCCCTCCTCAGCCTCCCGAGTAGCTGGAACTACAGGCACTCACCACCATGACTGGCTAATTTTCTTATTTTTTATAGAGATGGGATCTCAATATGTTGCCCAGGCTGGTCTCAAACTCCTGGGCTCAAGAGATCCACCCAGGCCTCCCAAAGAGCTGGGATTACAGGTGTGAGCTATCAGGCCCAGCCAAGAAAGCTCTACTTTCTGTATCCAAAAATCTGTGTGTTTATGGGTAAAGAGACAGCAAGCAGAGAATTCTAAATCCTGTGGAAAGTGCTTTGGTTGAAGTAAGCACAAGATGCTAGTTTATATGGTATAGTAAAGAACCATGGACTTTAGGATAGATGTGGAGTGACTTTCCGTTCTATCAATTATAAAAGTTGTATTAGGCAAGATAGTTAACCTGTCTAAGCCTTGATTTCCTTCTTTATAAAATAGGGGCCAAGTGTAGTGGCTCACGCCTGTAATCCCAGCATTTTGGGAGGCTGAAGTGGGAGGATGGGCTGAACTCAGGAGTTCCAGACCAGCCTAGGCAACATAGCAAGATGCCATCTCTACAAAAATTAAAAAAAAAAAAAAAAAAAGAGAGAATAGTAATACCTATCATAAGGATTGCTATAAGAACTTGAAATGATCTGTATTATTTTCTTAGCATAGTACCTCGCACATGATCAAAAAAACAGTACATATAACTGTCTTTACTGTGAGAACATAGAAGCCTACAAATGTTATAAAAGTCTTCCAAGCAGAGATCATATTTGAGAAGGGTGTTATGACTTGATAAATTTTCACAAAGTGAACATACCTTATAAGTACTATATTCAGGTTAAGAAATAGAACATTGTCAGAATTCCAGAAATTCCCCTCATTCTATCCCCCGACCTCCCCTATATACACAAAAGTAATCACTATCCTGAGCATTAAATAAGTGTAAGGAGATGGGATCAGATTTGTACTTTTTTTTTTTTTTTTTTTTTTTTTGAGACAGAGTTTCACTCTTTTTGCCCAGGCTGGAGTGCAATGGCGCGATCTCAGCTCACCGCAACCTCCGCCTCCCAAGTTCAAGCGATTCTCCTGCCTCAACCTCCCGAGTAGCTGGGATTACAGGCATGTGCCATCACACCCGGCTAATTTTGTATTTTTAGTAGAGACGGGGTTTCTCCATGTTGGTCAGGCTAGTCTTGAACTCCTGACCTCAGGTGATCCACCTGCCTCAGCCTCCCAAAGTGCTGGGATTACAGGCGTGAGCCACTGTGCCCGGCTCAGATTTGTACTTTAGAAAAGTCACTGTGTCCACAAAATAGAGGGTGGATTGAAGGAAGAAGAGACCTAATCAGATTGTACTTCAGAAGTATCCTGTCAGCTGGGTGTGGTGGCTTATGCCTGTATTCCCAGCACTTTGGGAGGCTGAAGTGAGGAGGATTACTTGGAGGTAGGCAGGAAGATCGCTTGAACCTAGGAGTTCAGGCTGGGCAACATAGGGAGACCTCATTGCTGCAAAAAATTTAAAAATAAAAAAATTAGCATGGTGGCACATGCCTGGAGTCCCAGCTACTTAGGAGGCTGAGGTGGGAGGATCGCTTGAGCCCAGGAGGTGAAAGCTGCAGTGAGCCATGATCACACCATGCACTCCAGCAGCCTGGGTGACAGAATGAGACCATCTTAAAAAAAAAAAAAAAAAGTCTCTCTTTTTCTGTCTACCATATGAAGGATAGATTTTGTGGATAAGACTAGAGGGAGAGAGACCAATTAAAAGTGTTTTAAGGCTGGGCGCGGTGGCTCAAGCCTGTGATCTCAGCACTTTGGGAGGCCGAGACGGGTGGATCACGAGGTCAGGAGATCGAGACCATCCTGGCTAACACGGTGAAACCCCGTCTCTACTTAAAAAAAATACAAAAAGCTAGACAGGCAAGGTGGCGGGAGCCTGTAGCCCAGGAGGCGGAGCTTGCAGTGAGCTGAGATCCGGCCACTGCACTCCAGCCAGGGCGACAGAGCAAGACTCCGTCTCAAAAAAAAAAAAAAAAAAAAAGTGTGTTTAAGAATCCAGGCAAATGATGACAGTAGTCTGGACCAGTTAGTGAAAGTAAAGATGAACAGAAGTTGAAAGTTTTGACACAGATTTAGGGGATAGGATCAGCAGTGCTTGGTGATTGATTATATGTGAGGGGTGGAAGAAGGAGAAGTCAGGCTGTTTTGCAAAAGGGCCATTTATCACAAAGCAAACCCCAAATGCAGAAGGAGCTGAGAAACCAAAGGCAGACAAATCTAGTTTGTCAGTTTTAGATGATTTATCAGGGCAACTTATAGACAGAATCGTGGTCTTGGATGGGTGCAAGACAGGTAGATCTCCACACTGCAACCCCCCAGACCCAGAGCCTATACCTTGGGGAAAAAAACATATATGCTTTGGAAGGAATTTTCAAAAATCAAAGCAGTTTGTGACCTTAAGGCATTTAGCAAACCTGATATCTAACCTGCCTAATTTAGACCAAATGTCTTTGTTTTACCAATTATCTTTTAACATTTTTTATTTCCCAAAGATTACTAAAGTTACATGAACTAAAAGGCATTACAGTTTTATTTTTCTTTCAAAATATTTAATTTAAGCACTTATTTTTCTTTATGCCAATTAATTAGAGCTCTTTTACATAAATATCACACACATAACACATATATAAACTACACAGACAGAAGATCTGGTAGTTGTAAGATTTTTCATTTGCCAGTTTCTTAATTGGATTACTGGCCGCATGGTAGAGCCCTTCAAGAAACAGGGCTAGGAAAACATGCGGTTTCTAGGGCCTAATAAGCAGGCACAGCTGGAAGACAAAAACAGACCCCCAAAAATTAAGGGTCCCATTTTTATACCAGATCCTGGATCCCAAAAAGAGGGAATCAGCCCAGCTCCCGTGGAAGTCTTATCTCTCAGTGGGGAGTGGGGACATTTCCATGACTTCTAGGTGGCCAAGAGCATGCTTCTCTGATGTAAACGTGCAAAGAGCCACATATTCCCTAATAACTGCCATTAGCCTTTGTTAAAAGTATATTCAGCCTTAGATTTTCAGAGGAATCTATCCACCACCCATTCCTGGGGTTTCATGAGGAAAACAGAGTTTTTTCCCAGAATGGGGTCTGTGACACCTGCTCTGTTTTTGCAAGGAGTCCCAGTCTGTTAGAGCTTGAATATCCACTTTTAATTAAGCTGACTGGCCAGGTGCAGTGGCTCACACCTGTAATCCCAGCACTTTGGGAGACCAAGACAGGTAGATCACTGGAGGTCAGGAGTGAGACCAGCCTGGGCAACATGGTGAAACCCCATCTCTACTAAAAATATAAAAATTATCCAGGCGTAGTGGCATGTGCCTGTAATCCCAGCTACTCAGAAGGCTGAGGCAGGAGAATCACTGGAACAGAGCAAGACTCCATTTCAAAAAAAAAAGATAAAAAATAATAAAAATAAAAGCACTATGGTTAAAAGTCAGCTTAATTTCTTTTCTTTTTTTTTTTTTTTTTTTTTTTTTTTTAAGATGGAGCCTCACTCTGTCACCCAGGCTGGAGTACAGTGACACAATCTCAGCTCACTGCAACCTCCATCTCCCAGGTTCCAGCAATTCTACTGCCTCAGCTTGAGTAGCAGGGATTACGGGCATGTGCCACCACATCCGGCTAGTGTTTTGTATTTTTAGTAGAGATGCCATTTCACCATGTTGACCAGGCTGGTCTTGAACTTCTGACCTCAAGTGATCCACCCGCTTTGGCCTCCCAGAGTGCTGGGATTACAGGCGTGAGCCGCCATTCCCAGCTATAAGACTCTTTTAAAAAGCCCTTTTAAATTTCTTATTACCTGACTCTAGCCAGGCCACACTGACAATAGTTCTGGCTTTTGAACTTGACCAAAGGTAACTTCACAGGTGCTTAGGGAAAGGAGAATTCAAGATGGTTCGTGGAGGGGAAGATAATCAACTAATGGTAAAGGTCACGCACATGTCAAACCAGAAAGGACTCATTCCCTAAGCCAGGAATTGAACCCAGGGCATCACTGTGAAAAGTCAAAGCCTTAGCTGCTGAGGTACAGCACTAGGAGTTTCTATTGCTCTTCCCGCTCTTCCTAGAAAGAGCCTAGAGTGGTTAATTTTGTGCTTGCTAAGGCTTTTAACTACTCAAGATAATTTTCAGAGGTAGCTATGACATGAATCCCAGAATTCCTATTCCCTGGAAGGAAGAAACCAAGAGAAAATATGGCCACATGGTTACAAGGTCAAGTTCCCAAGGACATAGAACAAAATGGAGACCTCACGCAGTTTTTTTGTTTGTTTCAAGGACCTGCAGCAAAGTTTATTACTGACCGGCTTGCTGGGCCATCTTGAGCAGTTTATGGGGTCCTAAGCCCCTGTTCTATACTCAGGTACCCCTCTTCATGACAGAACAACACAGACAAATCCAGAGCACAAAATACATTAGATTTGTTATGACTTAATACTAGCCACAGAATTCTTTTTCTCATTAATCAAAACTTTACAGAGGAGATAAACAGTGATTTTTACCATTCATTCAGCCAATTTGCACAGAGAGAGAGAGAGGCCAGAAGTCTCACTGGTAAGAAATTTTTACCCCTTTGCCAGCATGTCCTGTTTCTGGGTTCCCCTTCCCTAAGCAGCCCTGGCGACCCTGCTTGCCACACCATCGCTCCGGGGGCCAAGCTGCATCACAAAGGAAAATCATGGAACCACAGGCAAATTCCTCTCAATTTTGCAAGTTGCCGCCCAAACGGCTGCATGGTGGACCTGAATTCTAGTATTTTCCATTCTGGACATAGCGAAACACATGTGACAAAACATAGACATTAGCCACCATATGGATGCTTAGCACCCAATATTGAAATGGCAAGGCCCAAACTTGCCCCCGGTTGGGCCCTGTCATCTTTATCCATTTTTAACCAAGAGGGACTTTATTGAGGGGAGGGCCTCTCACCCAATCCCATCCTTTACTCAGGTAAAATGTACCCCCATTACGTATCCAAAGTCAGCCAACTGGTGCTGCAGTCTGTTTCCTTTGGATCATATAGTAACTAAGCTAAAAGATTAGCAAATCTAATTTTGTAATCAATTAATCATTTAGGTGCCTCTTTTTTTTTTTTTTTTTTTTTTTTCTGGAGACAGTCTGGCTCTGTCACCCAGGCTGGAGTGAGTACAGTAGTGCAATCTCAGCTCACTGCAACCTCTGCCTCCCGAATTCAAGCATGCCTCAGCCTCCCGAGTAGCTGGGATTACAGGCCTGTGCCATCATGCCTGGCTACTTTTTGTACTTTTAGTAGAGATGGGGTTTCACCATGTTTACCAGGCTGGTCTTGAACTCCTGACCTCAAGTGATCCACCTGCCTTGGCCTCCCAAAGTGCTGGGATTACAGATGTGAGCCACCGTGCCCATCCTTCGTAAAGTCTTTAAATAAAAATATTGAAATATTTTTAGAAGTGTCTGCATATCAATAAGCATCACTAGATAAGTCTCGATGCACTTCAGTGCATTGTTCATTTGGAACGTTCTACTGTAAGTTATCTTTTGTAAGATTTTGCCATTTCTGTAAGACTTCACCGCTGGAAGGAATCCAGTTTTCCAGAAATTAAGGATCCCATTTTTACCTAAAATATTCGCTTTGCTCTCAGGTTCCCTTGATGAATTTAGCCAATGATTTTTCCTACCTAAGCACACAAGAAAAATGAAACAAAAGGGTAGAACAAAAACATCCCTGTGAATTTTTAAGAGCCAAATTTTACAACCCCTACAATATTACCATTTACAACCAGTTTCTTTCTGACCCAGTCAGATGTAAGAAGCCTCTAACTGGATCCAAGCCAGCTAATTACTGGATCAAATCCAATCCTGGACCCAGTTTGGATCAAGAAATTTGCTCAAAGAAACTTGGATAGCTCAAAACACAAATCCTTGGAGCTCTGAAATCTGAGAGAGAGAGCTTACCCACAATCCCCAGTCACTCTGAGAGATCAATGGACATAAGTGGATCCTTGCAGGTACCTTGCTTGTTCCCTCAGCTCCTGGGGGTTATTAAAGCTCTACTTCAGATCCCACTTCTGACACCGTCTGTTAAAAGAAAAACTCAAGTCAAATTAAGTTTAAAGGGGTTTATTTGATCTATTAATGATTCATGAATCAGGAAGCCCCCAGAATCACAGCAAATTCAGAAAGACTCCAAGGATGCCTCATGGTCAGAGGCATTTGACAATTTTTAGACAAAAAAATGAAGTGGCGTACAGAAATCAGAAGTGAGATACAGAAACAACTGGATTGGTTACAGCTCAGCATTTGCCTTATTTGAACACAGTTTGAACACTCAGCAGTGCATGAGTGGTTGAAGTATGGCTGCTGGGATTGGCCAATTCTCAGCTGTTGGTACAGGCACATACTCCTAAATTAGGTTTTCAGTCTCGTCTACCTGTTAAGTTAGGATGCAGTTTGTCCACAAGCACTCAAATATAGAAGTACAAAGTCCTTCTCAGGCCATATTTAGTTTGCTTTAACATTCATAATCCCACTACTGTGAGATAACTATTGTGAACATTTTAGTGTGTTTCCATTGTTTTATTTTCATATATATAGTGAGAATACATGCTTGAAGTCACACTTTAAAAATAATCTGGATCAGGTGCAGTGGCTCACGCCTGTAATCCCATCACTTTGGGAGGCTGAAGCAGGTCGAATCATGAGGTCAGGAGTTCGAGACCAGCCTGGCCAACATGGTGAAACCCCATCACTACTAAAAATACAAAAAATCAGCCCAGTGTGGTGGCAGGTGCCTGTAATCCCAGCTACTCAGGAGGCTGAGACAGGAGAATCGCTTGAACCCAGGAGGCGGAGGTTGCAGTGGGCCGAGACCACGCCACTGCACTCTAGTGAGACTCCGTCTAAAAAAATAATTTGCTTTTTTCATTGAGTATTATAAGCATTTTTTTTTTCTATCATTAAAAAATTCTTGGCTGAGCGCAGTGGCTCATGCCTGTAATCCCAGCACTTTGGGAGTCCGAGGTGGGCGGATCACGAGGTCAGGAGTTTGAGACCAGCCTGACCAACCTGGTGAAACCCCATCTCTACTAAAAATACAAAAAAAAAAAAATTAGCCAAGCGTGGTGTCAGGTGCCTGTAATCCCAGCTACTCAGGAGACTGAAGCAGGAGAATCACTTGAACCCGGGAGGCAGAGGTTGCAGTGAGCCAAGATCATGCCATTGCACTCCAAGCAAGACTCCGTCTAAAAAAAAAAAAAAAAAAAAAAATTCTTTACAGTCACAGTTTTGCCTATATGACATTCTGTTATACAGGTAATTTGATCTTTCATTGTTGAATATTTTATTTTTCTCCATTTTTATAAATAACAGGGGAGTACGTTTTTTTGAAAGATTTTTGTTTATAATCTGATGATTTCATCTATTCAGCAAATATTTACTGAGTAATGTATTTTTCTTAGGATAGACTTGGGTGAAATTATATGAATATTTTAAAGTCTTTTGCTATAGTGTTGCCAATTATGTTTCAGAGATTTTATCACTTTATACTTCAACTCCCATTATGTGACAGTAACTGTTCTCAAAGCACTCTTATCAGTAATGAAAATTGTTTTAAATCAGTTAATTTAGCTGGAGGAGAAGCTGCATCTTATTTTAGTTTTTTACTTTGAAAATATTTTATGTGTTTTTTGAACATTTATATCTGTTTATTAAGAATATTCTTTGCCCTATTCATAGCAATTATTTTGTCTTTTTATTTGGTGGGATTGTTTGTTTATGGCTAGTAGTCAAGTCTATTGTTCTCCTTTGTGATTGCTTGAGAAGAGCTTATGATTTCATAAGATAAGACAGGTGTTTCTAGGAAGGCTGTGTATCAGGGAAAGGAGAAAGTAAGGTTGACCCAGGGCACTGTATCCAGCTCATGGCCTTTAGGCCCAGGATGTTCACAATGGTTCACTGTAGCTTTGTAACATTTCTTGGCACAGCTCTGAGCTGCCTCCACTTTAGGAAGCAGGAAGAGTAATTGTTTCCTTCATTATGCTTCTAAGCCAACTGCATTATGGGGATTGACCTAATGTTGAGCTTCAGCAGAGGTGGGTGGGACTTGGCAGGGCTGTTTCATAGCCTCTCTTCAAATCACAGATCCTCTCAAATGGCTCTGCCTGATGGGGCCACGTGCCAAGGCTTGTCTGCTTGCCTCTTGCAGTGACAGTTCTTTTTGGTCCATAATGTAAATATCATGGCCCTGAAATTCCCCAGCTGTCCGTGCTTTGTCATTTCTTCAAAGGGAACTGACTTGTTTTCCAATGGAAGAGGAACATTTGCTGCCGACACTAGTTTGAAGCATTAAAAGGGGAGAAAAAGAGCTAAGAGTGAGTGTTGTTTCATTCTTTGCATTCACATGGAAATTTTTAAATCTCCATCAAAGGATCAGGAGAAAAATCACATTGAAATTCAACATAAGAGCTCACAGCTTAACACAGAATTTTTCAAAGATATTTGACTTGATCCTTTAAAAATTACAAAAACCATGAACTGTGTAGCACCAGGGTTCATAATTTTCCTTATCCTCCTCAGCCTCTGCCTCTGTCTTGCCTTCCTACCTACACTCCATCTGTGTGGTCCTGTGTCAGCATGCAGAGCTTCTTTGAATGGGGGCTGGGAGAGGTGGTGGGAAGTATTCAGCAAGTCAGGCTTATAGAGCTGCCCATACTTTAACCCCTCTCTCAGGCCTCGATATCTCATCTCTCAGAATATTGTAACTGGTCTCCCTTTCTTCAGTTTCCTTATTCCAGGCTTTCTTCCACACTGTTACCAGAATTACCTTACTAAGAGATAAAACTGATCAGGTCACTTTCTTGCTTAAAAACTACCACTGTCGGCTGGGCGCGGTGGCTCAAGCCTGTAATCCCAGCACTTTGGGAGGCCGAGACGGGCGGATCACAAGGTCAGGAGATCGAGACTATCCTGGCTAACACGGTGAAACCCCATCTCTACCAAAAATACAAAAAACTAGCCGGGCGAGGTGGCAGGCACCTGTAGTCCCAGCTCCTCGGGAGGCTGA
The DNA here is from genome assembly GCF_047675955.1 of Chlorocebus sabaeus. Classification (NCBI taxonomy): domain Eukaryota; kingdom Metazoa; phylum Chordata; class Mammalia; order Primates; family Cercopithecidae; genus Chlorocebus; species Chlorocebus sabaeus. The sequence continues at coordinate 92,040,089 of NC_132923.1, forward strand.
GGCAGGAGAATGGCGTGAACCCGAAAGGCGGAGCTTGCAGTGAGCTGAGATCCAGCCACTACACTCCAGCCTGGGCGACTGTCTCAAAAAAAAAAAAAAAAAAAAAAAAAAAACTACCACTGGCAGCCGGGTGCTGTGGCTCACACCTGTAATCCCAGCACTTTGGGAGTCCAAGGTGGGAGGATTGCTTGAGTCCAGGAGTTCAAGACCAGCCTGGGCAACACAGTGAGACTTTGCCTCTACAAATAATAAAAAAATTAGCTTGGCATGGTGGCACGTGCCTGTGGTCCCAGCTAATTGGGAGGCCAAGGCAGGAGGATCACTTGAGCCCAGGTAGTCAAGACTGCAGTGAGTTGTGATTGCACCACTGCACTCCAGCCTGGGCAGCAGAGCGAGACCCTGTCTAAAAAGAAAAAATTACCACTGGCTTTTCAGTCCAGACTTTCTAGACTGCCACTGTAACTCCCCAGTGGGTTCATCTTACCTGCTGCCAAGATAGAGACGATTTATCAAGCTGGGACAATTGCAATAAAGAGTTTAATACACATAGTGGCAGCTAAATGGGAAACCAGAATTTTATTATTACTCAAATCAGCCTCCCCCAAAATTCTGAGGCTAGGGCTTTTCAAGGATAGTTTGGTAGGCAGGGTAGGGAATGGGTGCTGCTGATTGGTTGGGGATGCAATCACAGGGGTGTGGAAGACAGTCCTCCGCTGAGTCCAGTTCTGGGTGGGGGCCACAGAGGGGTCACTGGTCCCAGTGGAGTCATCCAGTCATCAGAAATGCAAAAGTCAGAAAAGACATCTTAAAAAGCCAATCTTAGGTTCCACAATAGTGATGTTATTTACAGGAGTAACTGGGGAAGTTGCAAATCTTGTGACCTTTGCAACAATGACTGGTAATCATGAGAATTCAGGCCCCTCTTGTAATCCTAAACTTGTGCCCTTTTATTAGTTTTATAAAGGTGGTTTCATTTTGAGAAGGGCTATTATTTAAACTATAAACTGTAATAAATTTCTTGCCAGGCATGGTGGCTCACACCTGTAATCCCAGCACTTTGAGAGGCCAGAGCAGGCGGATCACCTGAGGTCAGGAGTTCAAGACCAGCATGGTCAACATGGCGAGACACCATCTGTACTAAAAATACAAAAATTAGCCAGGCATGGTGGCCGGCACCTGTAATCCCAGTTACTTGGGTGGCTGAGGCAGGAGAATCAGTTGAACTGGGAGGTGGAGGTTGCAGTAAGCCAAGATCGCACCACTACATTCCAGCCTGGGCCACGGAGCGAGACTGCATCTCAAAAAAAAAAACGTAGGGCACAGTGGCTCATGCCTGTAATCCGAGCACTTCAAGAGGCTGAAGCAGGCGGATCACTTGAGGCCAGGAGTTAAAGACCAGCCTGGCCAACATGGCAAAACCCCATCTCTACCAAAAAATACAAAAATATTAGCCAGGCATTGTGGCATGTGCCTGTAGTCCCAGCTACTTGGGAGACTGGAGCACAAGAACCACTTAAACCCAGGAGGCAGAGGTTGCGGTGAGCTGAGATCATGCCACTGCACTCCAGCGTGGGCAATAGAGCAAGACTGTCTCAAAAAAAAAAAAAAAAAATTAGCTGGGCATAGTGGCTCTCACAACTGTAATCACAGCTTCGTAGCTACTCAGGAGGCTGAGGTGAGAGAATCACTTGAACCTGGGAGGCGAAGGTTGCAGCGAGCTGAAATCGTACCACTGTACTCCAGCCTGGGTGACAGAGTGAGCCCCTGTCTCAGAAAAAAAAAAAAAAAAGCTTTCTTCCAAAGTTAGCTCAGTCAACGCCCAGGAATGAGCAAGAGCAGTTTGGAGGTTAACAGCAAGATGGAGTTGATTAGGTCAGATCTCTTTCAGTCATAATTTTGTCACTGTTATTTTTGCAAAGGTGGTTTCACCACAGAAAGCTTTTATGATCTGGCCCCTGATTAGCTTCATCTCCTTCTGCCTTTCCTCTTAAACTCATGCAGGCTACTGTCCATTGGATTATGAATTCCTTGAGATCAGAACTGATATATTTCCAAGGCCTAGCACAGTAACTGGCACATGCTTGGTAAATGCTACATAAATTAATTAGCAATATAAAATTCTAATAAGGTCATAGTGTGAGAGAACACTGGAAAACATGTACTAGTCTCTCACCTCTCTGCTTTCCATTGCTAAGTATAAATAAAAACATAAATAAAAAACACACACTGTACTAAAGATCAGGTCCCTTCTTCCCCGGTACAGATTCCTGGTCATTTAGAACCAACATCCTGTCTCAGTACCCACCAGGAAGCACTCTCCTTCTCCGAACTTCCAAGTGGATGCCACATTTGATCTCTGACAGTCCCAAGGTGCCATGACAGGAAAGGACTTGGTTTTTCCTTGTATGCACAGAGCTTTTGATCCCGGTATGTTCCAGACAGTCAGGTTTCTCATATTTGGCCATTCTTTCTTCCTAGGTCAATCACTTCTATCCGGAGTGAACTGATTCCGTATCTAGTGAGAAAACAGTTTTCCTCAGCTTCCTCACAACAGGGACAAGAAGAAAAAGAAGAAGATCTAAAGAAAAAGGAGCTGAAGTCCTTAGGTCAGTTCTTGGGTTGGTTCAGTAAGAGGGGCAAGGGTAGCAGCACCTTTGGAAAGAGTGGTTTGGCAGCTTAGCCCAGCCCAAGATGCCTGTCTCAAGGCAGCAGACTATTTTCTAGCCTATTAGGCAAGACAGGCTTGCCAACCCATTCCCTGAGCTCTGGGTAAGCTTGCTCAGGCAGATCCTGCCACTATGCTCTCAGCAACAGGCTAATCGTGCCTCTAGCCCCATTCTCTGATTCATAGCTCTGGTTTGGCTGTGTTCCTCACTAGACCATTTTGCCTTTAAACTCCACCTGCCACTTCTTAGTTCCCCTGTTCTCTAGGCTCTAGGCAGCCCCGTTCCTGATTAAACTCAGCCTCTTTTATCAAGGGAAGAAAAGTGAAAGAATGTACAACTGCAGTCCAACCACAGGCCAGCCCAGGTGTCTCCATGCCAGGATCTGAAGATCGGAGCTGTCTTGTATGCTCTCATATCCCTAATCCCTGGCCCAGTCGTAGGCTCATAGTAGATGTTCTGAAAAAAGTATTTCTCAAATTAATAAACTGACAGTACAGCATGATGATTAGGATTGTAGAACTGGGCATCAGACAGTTCTGGATTTGAAATCTGACTGCCTTCTTACTAGCATTGTGTCTTAAGGCAGGTTACTCAGTTCTCTGAGCCCCAGTTTTTTTTATCAGAAAGTAAAAGATCTCAAAGGGTCGTTGTGAGAGCTGAAAAACTAGAGCCCTGGTACTCTGGGCTCCAAGTTCTGTGCTTTCTGTCATAGCACAGCTACCAGATATGGCAATAGAGACTAGCAGCACAAAGTCAACCTGGCTGGCCACTAAAGCCTGGATGCTGGCTTATGTTATTTCATGATTTACAAGGGTCATCTGTTTTATTTTCCCTAGTGGTCTTGATTACTGGTCACATGCTTTTAGGACCTCATATTAAGCATTTTTATATCATATGATATTTTAGGGAAGTACATTGCCTCTTTTAGTTTGACTTTCTCTTACAGATTTTAGTGGGATTTCCTCAGGGCTCATGTTTTGTGGGTGAGTTCCAAAGGGAGAAGTGTAAACTGTAACCTCTTTTAAAACTTAACTCAGAGCCAAGCATAGTGGTGCACACCTGTAGTCTCAGCTGCTCAGGAGGCTGAGGTGGGAGGATCGCTTGGGTCTGGGAGTTTGAGACCGGCCTAGGCAACATAGCAAGACCTTGTCTCTTAAAAAACCAAAAAACAACTTGACTGAGTCTATATCTGTTCTGTTACCTCTCTCTCATTTGTTTCCTTGGTGTGGGTGTTTGTTCCGAAGATATTTACAGTTTTATAAAAGAAGCCAATACACTGAACCTGGCTCCCTATGATGCCTGCTGGAATGCCTGTCGAGGAGACAGATGGGAAGATGTGTCAAGATCACAGGTGCGCTGCTATGTCCACATCATGAAAGAGGGGCTCTGCTCTCGAGTGAGCACACTGGGACTCTACATGGAAGCAAACAGACAGGTGAGAGCATGAGTTTAGAATGAAAATCGTGGGGCTCTTGTCCTAGAAACAGACTGAGCCATTTGTCTGTTTCTTCATTAGGTACATAGTAACTTGTTAAGAATCCCTGTCATTCCCAAGGTTGAGCAAGACCTGGCATGTCAAGGGAGACTACTAGGGTACTCAGGTGCAGCAAAAAAGGAAGCAGGGGGCCTGGTCCATAGTCAGGGCCTCTGTGGCTCCAGGGAAAGGCTAAGATCTTCAGGAAGGCTAACTTCTGGCCTCTGGGTCAGCAGGTTCCTCCTATTCTGTTCAACATGGGGATATCTGCAGTACTTACTTCATAGTAAGCAGGTAAATACTCTGTAATCATTACTCTGATGAAGTAAACATAGGCATATGGAGGAGGCTTCCCTGAGGAGGTGAAGGAGCAGAGTGTAGAGTGGCCAGATGGCAAAGCCTCAGGAAAGGGATGACTATGAGAGAGAATTGTCTGCAAACAGCATTAATGAGGAGTCTCTTGCTAGCCCCTCCTTTTAACCTTAAAGTTTGTGAGATACAGGGAACAAATAGCTTCCACTGAAGGAGAAGCAGTGTCCTCAAAGATAAGCCAGGCCTTAATGAAGGCAGAGGGTAGAGAGGGGGACAGTAAAGAGGCTGAAGATGTAGAGGAACTCTGTATTGTATAGTAGGCCCAGGAGGAAGATTTTTGGAGGGAGGGATAATGAGACTAGGAAAAGGAAATGCAGAGCAGTAGATGGTTTAGATGAGAATAAGAAAAGCATCCGGGCACAGTGACTTATGCCTGTAATCCTCGCAATTTGGGAGGCCAAGGCGGGTGGATTGCTTGAGCCCAGGAGTTTGAGACCAGCCTGGGCAACATGGAGAAATCCTGTCTCTACAAAAATACTACAATAATTAGCCAAGTGGTGGCATGTGGCTGTCGTCCCAGCTACTTGGAAGGCTAAGGTGTGAGGATCACCTGAGCCCGGGATGTGGAGGCTGCAGTGAGCTGAGATCGCACCACAGCACTCCAGCCTAAGCAACAGAGTGGGACTCTGTATTTAAACAAAAAAAAAAAAAAAAGAGGATAGGGAAAGATAAATAATTGAGGGAACTACATTGCGGTGGCATTCAAGGATAACAGAGGTGACATAATGAAAAGATTAGGTATTTACATTGCACGTGGTAGAACCCTATGAAAGTATAATTGCAGGTGCAGACCGGGGTGGCAGTGGGGCGCAGAATAATATAAAATAAATTGTTGAAAATTGGGATTGAGGCCAGGCGCAATGGCTCACGCCTATAATCCCAGCACTTTGGGAGGCCGAGGCAGGTGAATCACCTGAGGGCAGGAGTTCGAGACCAGCCTGGCCAGCATGGTGAAACCCTGTCTCTACTAAAAATACAAAAATTAGCCAAGCATGGTGGCACACGCCTGTAATCCCAGCTTCTCCGGAGGCTGAGGCAGGAGAATCGCTTGAACCTGGGAGGTGAAGGTTGCAGTGAGCCGAGATTGTGCCCCTGCACTCCAGCCTGGGCAACAGAGTGAGACTCTGTCTCAAAAAAAAGAAAAAGAAAATTGGGATTAAGTCCCTGAAGAAAACCTGGCTCAGGAATCTGTAGGACCCACACCAGATAAAAGCTCAGGTGAGCCTCAACCTGGATTGGTTACAGATCCAAGGGAATCCCAAGCCAGAAAGCTTATGAGAAATCATAGCTAGTCCCACATTTACCCATGACTAGAGTCTTTCAGGCTGGTCTGGAAAGATGTTCATGGATAACCTGAGTGGGAAGACTTGTCCAGATCACTGCTGTGTCCACATCGTGAAAGAGGGGCCCTGCTCTCAAGTGAGCATGCTGGAAAAAGTATCCCCTGAAGTGCCAACAGGGGCTATGCAGCAGACAGGCCTGAAGGACCTTGGGTGGAGTGTGGAAGAAGAGATCCTAGGGCTGGGGACTCGGAATTAACCTTTACATTCCAGTGTAGCCATGCTGACAAGGCCTCCGTCAGCTAGTGTGGCTGCCACGCACAGTGCTCTGACCAGCATTCTGTCTGTGCTGGAGAATCACAGACAGGCACACTGCCTGTGCCTTCCTAATGGACTGGTAGCCAAAGCCCCCCATACCTCTAACCTTTCCAGGTTTCTCACACTGGAGAGGGAATAGTGTGCACTTCCCCTTCATGTTTTCTTTTGGCTGGTGGATGGATGCCTTCTCAGGGTCTTTCCTTGTTTTGGAATTTGTCTAAAATGGATCTCATCCTTACCTCATGCGTGGTCACAGTGGTCCAGGAGGTAACCCGGAACCCAGGATGCCTGTGATCAGGATTCAGGGTGTTCCTTAACCTGATCAGGACTCCTTTTCCAAGAGGTGCTATGTGGGTAACTCAGAGACTTGTCTCAGTGCCTCCCAGCCCAGGGACATGGCATTACTTTCAAGGAGGAGCATTCACAGATAAGAGACTGACAATAAGGCCATCTAGAAGCTGCAGCATGAATTATCTTCATCCTAGGGGGAATGCAGCAGCCTCCTGCTCTCCCTCACTCAGACAGGAAGCTATGGCTGAGAACTCCCCATATCTCTGATTGAGCCCTGGGTTCTACCTAAGGTGTTTTCTGATCTTTAGTGACCAAATCTCTGTCCTTAAGGTCCCCAAATTGCTGTCTGCTCTCTGTCCAGAAGAACCACTGGTCCATTCATCAGCCCAGATTGTCAGCAAACACCTGGTAAGTGCTAGTGTGGCCAGAGCAGGGGTGGGATGTTCTTTGGGAGCACTGAGACTTGTCCTTGAATCTGGATTGAGGCCTTCAAGTGCTGAACCTCGTTAGCCCCAGGGAAATCACAGCTGGGTTCTGAGAATAAAATCTCACTCAACAAGACTGCCTGGACAAGTAATGACCTTGTAAGGAAGGGTCCATTATAGTGTTGGGACTCAGACACAGGAGCTCTCAATCTGTCCCCCTTCTAATTCTGATTTGAGCACTCTCTTTAAGAGAGCACATCTGTACACACAAGTGCATGAGTGTGTATATGTGTCTGTTGTTTTGTTTTGTTTTGTTTTCTTGGCAAGGGAGGAGGGCCCATGCTTCAGTTAGGTTTGAGTTGGTCTCAGAGGTGTTGTATGACCTTGTGGCCCTGAGAATTACTGATGATGGCCCCTCTTACTGAAGTGTCTCTATGGAAAGATCCCATTAGATCCCAGCTTGAAAGATCTGGAGGGTGATTTGCAGTTGGTTGAGATGGATGGACAGAGTTTTATATTTTGCCTTTTACAGGTTGGAGTTGACAGCCTCATCGGGCCAGAGACACAGATTGGAGAGAAGTCATCCATTAAGCGCTCAGTCATTGGTTCATCCTGTCTCATAAAAGATAGAGTGACTATTACCAATTGCCTTCTCATGAACTCAGTCACTGTGGAGGAAGGGTATGTTTCCCCATGTACCCACTTGAGGCAAAGATAATGGAAAAATGCCTTCAAAATTCTGAAGGAAAGTTCATTTTAACCAAAAAGCATATACCCAAGCAAAGTGCTAATCACGAGGGCAATAGAATAAAAACATTTTCAGATATGAAAAGTCTCAACTTTACTAGGAAATTTATTCCTCCAAAATGGAAAATAAACCAAAAAGGGAAAGATCAGAAACAAGAGATGCAACTCAGAAAAAAGGCAAAAAGAATCCATGGGATACCAGTGAACAGAGATAAGAATGTCAGCTTTAAATGGGGCATAAAGGGATTAGTTAATCCAAAGTGGAACAAAACCCAAGAATCCAGAAAAGATTTATTCAGCAAGATGCAACTGATAAAATACTAGATACATACAAATATTTGAAAGGCAATTTAGACAACTGGCTAAAAGTTTGAAGTTGAATTGGGGATAACATAGAAAAAACAACACTAACAAAAATAAGACAGTTATTAACTCTGGGAAAATGAGGAAGGTGTACAAGTTGAATGTCCCTAATCCAAAAACCCAAAATCAAATGCTCCAAAATCCGAAACTTTTTGAGCACCAACTTGACACTTAAATTCTCATTGGAACATTTGAAAGTTCCGATTTTTGGATTAGGGATGCTGACACAGTAAGTATAATGCAAATATTCCAAAATCCAAAAAAAGGAAAATCCAAAATCTAAAACACTTCTGGCCTGGCGCAGTGGCTCACGCTTGTAATCCCAGCACTTTGGGAGGCTGAGGCGGGTGGATCACCTGAGGTCGGGAGTTCAAGATTAGCCTGGCCAACATGGTGTAACCCCATCTCTACTAAAAATAATACCAAAAAAAAAGTAGCCAGGTGTGGTGGTGTGCACCTGTAGTCCCAGCTACTCGGGAGGCTGAGGCAGGAGAATGGCTTGAACCCGGGAGGCAGAGGTTGCGATGAGCCAAGATTGCACCACTGCACTCCAGCCTGGGTGACAGAGCAAGACTCTGTCTCAGATAGATAGATAGATAGATAGATAGATAGATAGATAGATGAGCCAAGATTGCACCACTGCACTCCAGCCTGGGTGACAGAGCAAGACTCTGTCTCAGATAGATAGATAGATAGATAGATAGATAGATAGATAGATAGATAGAGCGAGCAAGACTCTGTCTCAGATAGATAGATAGATAGATAGATAGATAGATAGATAGATAAATAAATAAATAATAAATAAATAAATAAAACACTTCTGGTCCCAGGTATTTCAGATAAGGGATACATAACCTGTATAAGAAATGAAAAGACCACAGTTTGCTGTGGATCAGCTACAGAATAGAATTTACATAGTCATAATAAAGTAAACCTGACTACTGGCCAAAGTTATGCTATAACTCTGTTGAAAGGATGAAAGATGGAAAGAGAAATGGGGGTAAGGGAGAAAGGAGAGCTAAATTCTCATTTTTCATTGTAGAAAGTCAATTGATAATGCCTAAAGCTGAAAAAATAAAGAACTAGTAATACAATTATGTTAATACCTAGAGGCATGGAAGTAATACCAAAATACTTAGCAGGAAGAATTAGAAGAGTTGCCTCTGGGAAGAGAGAAATGAGGAATAGGAGTTGCAGGGGACTGCTATTTTTCATAACAAAATCTTCAGAAGTATTTGCCTTAAACTGCTAACATCAATTGGCCAAAAATTTCCAGAGTTTTGTGGTACGCTGCTACCAGTGGTGTGCTGATAAATTGTTGACAACCAGGTCTCCAAAGGAAAAAATAAATGATGTAATTTGAAACATTTGCTAATTTCTGTGGTATAAATTATTCCACTATAGCCAATGATATCACTGAACGCTGAGTTGAGAAGAGATGCTAATAATTGCCTCTCCCAAGCTGAAACAAGCCAGCTTCAACGCACCACAAATAGAGACCCATCTCAAGCATTTCACTGATTTATCAGATACTAACAGACCAACTCTATGATTAAGATTGTGCTAGGCAGTGAAAGAAATGAAACGACATAGGGCTTAATCTCTTCCCTCAAGGAATTTATACTATGTGCAGTAAGAAGTGATAGGTGCTGTGGTAAAGATCTATAAGGTCAGAAGGGAGGAAAGGGTCAGGAAAGGCTTAAGGAAATGACCCTTGAGCTGAATCTTAGACAATGAGTAGAGCCACCTGAGCTGGAGAAAGGAGTGGTTTTGGGGGTGGTGTTTTTTTGTTTTGTTTTTTGGTTTTTTTTCAAGACAAGGTTTCCCTCTCTTGCCCAGGCTGAAGTACAGTGGCATGATCACAGCTCACTACAACCTCAAACTCCTGAGCTCCAGCAATCCTCCTGCCTCAGCTTCCCAAGTAGCTAGGACTACAGGCGCACATCACCAGGCCCAGCTAATTTTTAAAAAAATTTTTGTAGAGATGGGGATCTCACTATGTTGCCCAGGCTGGTCTTGAACTCCTGGCCTGAAGCCTCCCAAAGTGCTGGGATTACAGGCATGAGCCACTGCACCTGGCCAAGGGTATTCTAGATACATAAAAAGTGAAGTGGCCAGCCATGGTGACTCATACCTATAGTCCCGGCACTTTGGAAGGTCAAGGTGGGCAGATTACTTGAGCCCAAGAGTTTGAGACCAGCCCGAGCAACGTGACGAAACCGCATCTCTACAAAAACTACAAAAATTAGCCAGGAGTGGTGGCATACGTCAGTAGTCCCAGCTACTTGGAAGGCTGAGGTGGGAGGATCCACCGAGTCTAGTATGTCAAGGCTGCAGTGAGCCAAGATTGTGCTACTGTACTGCAGCCTGGGTAACAGACTGAGAGCCTGTCTTAAAATACATATATATACAAGAATTAGTTGAGCATGGTGGTGTGCACCTATAACCCCTGAGGTGGGAGGATCATCTGAGCCCCCCAGGAAGTAGAGGTTGCAGTGAGACCCTGTCTTAAAAAAAAAAAAAAAAAGATTGTGAATTATGAAAGAGTATATCTTATTCCAGAAACATCTCCTTATTTTGATCTTAACTCAAATGTCACCTCTTCAGAGGAACCTTCCCCAACTACCCTGTTGGAAATAATCTGTCCCACTAACCGCCATCACATCAACCTGTTTTATTTCCTTCATAACACCATCACTATCTAGTCTTATCTTTAGTTGTTTCTCACAAGTAAAATATTAGTTTCAAAATGTAAATACCTTATCTCTCTTGTTCACTTTTATATCCTGAGGGCCTACAGGAACTCAATAAATGTATTTGTTATATGAAAGAATGATAAACAATTCACCATGACCAGAATATAATTCAAAGAGGGATGGATACAAGAGAGAAGGCTATACATGCAGATGGACAAGGGCCAAGTAATGGATTATTCCCTGAGGAGTTTGATACGTAATGGTAATTTAAGAGCTGAAAGCAAAAGAACAGCATGATTAAATTAGCATTTCAGGAAGATTATTTGGGCTACATTAGGAAGGTTGGCCTGAAGAGGGTAAACATGGAGGCAGAAAGCCATTGAAATAATTCTTTTAAAACAGAAGAAGTCCTAAACTAAGGCAATAAATAGCAGTAGAGATGAATAAGACAGACAATAAGGTGATTAAAAACTATAAAACATGTGTCTGCCTAGATATATGAGGTCAAAGAGAAATTAAGGAAAAAAACAGATTTGTTGCTTGAGCAATAAGATTTCTGGTGTGCTATTCAAGATAGAAATTAGTAGAGGAAGAGCAAGATTGGCAGGCTGGGAGGTGGGGAGAGTATAAATTCCATCTGGGACAAGTTGAATGCATGGTGGTGTGCAGGAGGCCTTGATCTACAGGGCTAGAGCTTAGGAAAGAAGCTTGTGCTTGAGGTACAAATTTGGAAGTGGCAGGCACAGAAGTGATAACTGAAGGCTGGGCGTGGTGGCTCATGCCTGTAGTCCCAGCACTTTGGGAGGCTGAGGTGGGCAGATGAGCCCAGGAGTTCGAAACCAGCCTGGGCAACGTGGCGAAACCCCATCTCTACCAAAAATACAAAAATGAGCCGGGTGTGGTGGCACACACCTGTAATACCAGCTACTCGGGTGGCTAAGGCAGGAGGATCACTTGAACCCTGGAGGCGGAGGTTGCAATGAGCCGAGATTGCACCACTGCACTCCAGCCTGGGTGACAGAGCAAGACTCGGTCAAAAAAAAAAAAAAAAAAAGAACTGATAGCTGAAGCCGTGGGAGCAGAGTAGATGAAATCACCCAGGGAGAGTGTGTGACATGAAAAGAAAAGAAACCAAAACAAAACCTTGGGGAATGGGAACTAACAGCAAGCAATTTTAGACATAAGAAAAGGAATCTAAGGAGACTGACAAGGAATGAGCAAGGAGGGGACATGTGGGGTGAGGAAGAGGAGAGATGACAGGTGAAGCCCAGGTTTCCAGTTAGGGAAAGAGTGGATGGTGGTGCACTCAACTGAGATGAGGAAGGAGGGACAGATTTATGGGAGACAAAGTCTGTGTAGGGCACAAGAGGTTGGAAGTTCCTGTAGGGCATCAGGTATGTGGAGATGTCTGGTATTCAGTTTGTGGTTAGAGCTTAGGAGAAGAGGTCAGACCCAGAGATAAAGTCTTTGTCTCTTTCCTGAATCATTCTTGTGATATTCTCTCTCTCTCTCTCTCTCTCTCTTTTGAGATGGGATCTGTCTTTGTCCCCCAGGCTGGAGTGCAGTGATGTGATCATGGCTCACTGCAGCCTCAACACCCTGGGCTCAGATGATCTTCTCACCTCAGCTTCCTGAGTAGCTGGGACCACAGGCGTGCACCACTCTATTTTTAGTAGAGACCAGGTCTCACTATGTTGCTCAGGCTTGAATTCCTGAGTGCCTCCTAAAATGCTGAGATTACAGGCATGAGCCACTACACCACTACATTGTGGTGTTCTCTAACTTATTTTTCCTGTCTTCATCATTCTTTGTCTTCTATATTTACCCTTCCCCCGTTGTTCTTATGAATTAAAACATGAGCTTTGAGTCAGACTGACAAACTGAATCCTAGGTCTGTCACTTATTAGCCTCTTAAAGAATTGGCCAAATTAGCTGGGTGTGGTGGTGCACGCCTGTAGTCGCAGCTACTCAGGAGGCTGAGGCAGAAGAATCGCTTGAACCTGGCAGGCAGAGGTTGCAGTGAGCTGAGATCATGCCACTGCACTCCAGCCTGGGTGACAGAGCGAGACTCCATCTCAAAAAAAAAAAAAAAAAAATAGCCTTACCTCTTTGTGCCTGATTTTCTCATTATAAAATGGGGTAAAACTGAACTACTGTGTAGGTTTATTGGGAATACTAAATTAGTAAATATAAAGTTTTGTTGTTTTTTTTTTTCCGAGACAGTCTCACTCTGTCTCCCAGGCTGGAGAGCAATGGCGTGATCTCAGCTCGCTGCAATCTCCGCCTCCCGGGTTCAAGCAATTCTCCTGCCTCAACCTCCCAAGTAGCTGGGATTACAGGCATGCACCCCCACACCCGGCTAGTTTTTGTATTTTTAGTAGAGACAGGGTTTCACCATGTTGGCCACGCTGGTCACTCAGCCTCCTAAAGTGCTGGGATTACAGGACTAAGCCACTGTGCCCTGCCATACAAAGCATTTAGGATAGTTAGTTGCTGTTTTTATTTATTTATTATTGTTGTTGTTATTATATTACTACTTTATCCCATTTCACAAGGATGGCATGTTGCCAACATTGTCTTTCTAAAGAATATCTCTGATCACATCCTTGTTCTGTTAAAAACCTTTTGAAAGCTCCCTCTTACCTTTAAAAGAAATTGGAACTTCATGATTTCTCATGGTCTGGCTCCAGCACTGAGTCTAGAATGCTAGTGTGAGATGAGGCCTTAGAAGTCATCCAGCTGAACTCCCGAATTTTTATAGATGAATAAATGTAGCATTGCAGACATTTTTCTTGTTGCACCCCTGCTACACCATGTCCTATTCCAGACTCCTGGATAAGACTGACAGACATCACCATTCTCTTAAACCAGAACTATACTTGCCTTCATCCATTTGATCACCTGATTCCAAGTAACTCATGAGGCTTTGTGGCTTCCATTCTCTCAGACCTTCCAAGGAAGACAATGGCATAACTTTCACCATATGTTCTAATTAGCAACCTTTCCCTGTCCTTCTGTGGGTGGGCAGGGCCAGGCACAGTGGGTCACGCCTGCAACCTATAATCCCAGCACTTTGGGAGGCTGAGGCAGGCAGATTGCCTGAGCTCAGGAGTTCAAGACAGTCTGGGAAAGATGGCAAAACCCTGTTTCAAAAAAAAAAAAAAAGTCCAGTGTTAGTGTTAGTGTCCTAATTGACATGAAGAGACTTGGTAAGGAAACCACGGCTCCCTAAGACACTACAGCTTTCTATGTGAGAAAAGAAGTTCAGAGAAAAGGCCTAGCATATCTCATAGTCATTTGCTGTCTTGGAGGAGACAAGTTCTCATTCTGTCACCCAGGCTAGAGTGCAGTGGCGCAATCATGGCTCACTCTAGCCTCAACCTCCTGGGCTCAAGTGATCTTCCCACCTCAGCCTCCCAAGTAGCTGGGATTATGGGCGTGTGCCACTACATGGCTAATTTTTTTTCCTTTTTTTTTTTTTTTTTCTAGCGACAGAGTCTCTATGTTGCCTAGGCTGGCTGCTTCTTTTTTTTTTTTTTTTGAGATGGAGTCTCGCTCTGTCGCCCAGGCTGGAGTGCAGTGGCCGGATCTCAGCTCACTGCAAGCTCCGCCTCCCGGGTTCACGCCATTCTCCTGCCTCAGCCTCCCGAGTAGCTGGGACTACAGGCGCCCGCCACCTCGCCCGGCTAGTTTTTTGTATTTTTTTAGTAGAGACGGGGTTTCACCGTGTTAGCCAGGATGGTCTCGATCTCCTGACCTCGTGATCCACCCGTCTCTGCCTCCCAAAGTGCTGGGATTACAGGCTTGAGCCACTGCACCCGGCCTCTTTTTTTTTTTAAATAAAAAAGTTGAGGTAAAGCTATAGGCAGCCCAAACAAGGCTAATGACTGGGAAGGCCATTAACAATTACCCAATCCTGCGAAGGAGCTCCTGCTGATAAGATCAGACATCCTACATCCCATATGAACTTATTCCCATTATTTTGGGGTCACTTCGTTTTAATTACTTATGGTAAATCTGGGAAAGGTAATTAAATTGCAGTCAAGTGAGACTTGATTACCCTGCTGCTATTACGTCTTGGCTAAGTGGCAGAGTAGGAGCATAAAATTGTTCAGAAGGGAGTTTCTCATATTCGTTGTGTGCTTGTCTCTGCCAACAGTGGTGGGCTGCTGAGGCTTGAAAGCTTGCTGAGGTTTTCTGGACACCTGCCCAAGGTCTTCAGGGTTTGAGGGATGCTAATAGGACCACCCTGGAGAAGGTGTGGGCGAGACTATTCAGAGAAAGCTCCTGCCCATCTTTCTCATGTTCTGGCATTTTATATGACAGCTGATGCTCAGGAATCTGCAGTGTAGTGAACACTTCATTGTCAAGGCTTGAGTGTCAGCCCCGTATTCTGCATCTTTGGTCCCCTGGTCCCAAGCAACCTCTCCTGCATTTCCCCCTAATCCAAGGCACATGACCCAAGCAGCAGTCTAGAGTGCATCTTCACATGCTGGCTGGCTAGAAAGCCAGGTTCTCACCTAGGTTTTCTATGCTTTTTGCAGTTAGCAAATGTAGCCCTCAGCGCCAGGTGAGAAATTACTACTTCTCATCATTACCCTGACTGTATCCTTCACCTACACTCAACTGACTGACTGCCCTGCCCATTCCTACTTCCCTTTATTTCTGACATTCACTTTGCCTGAATTGCCTCTCTTCGGAGCTCTTTCCTGTAAAAATCCTACCCATCTTGCAAGATCCAATGCATATTCCAACTCTTGCATGCAGCTTTCTTAAGATGTCATAGCCGGCCAGCCATGGTGGTTCACACCTGTAATCCCAACACTTTGAGAGGCCAAGGCGGGCCAATCATCTGAGGTCAGGAATTCGAGACCACCCTGGCCAACGTGGTAAAACCCCATCTCTACTAAAAATACAAAAATTAACTGGGCCTGGTGGTGCATGCCTGTAATTCTAGCTACTCAGTAGGCTGAGGCAGGAGAATCGCTTAAACCTGGGAGGCAGAGGTTGTGGTGATCCAAGATTGCACTGCTGGACTCCAGACTGGATGACAGAGCAAGACTCCATCTCAAAAAAAAAAAAATTGTCATAGCCATAAACTATTTCCCCCACCTCTGTGCTCCCTGTGCACCCATAACACTTTATTCATGCTCATGTGGTACTGTGGCACTTACTGCATCTTTCTTCCCTCTTCAACTAGACTATAAATTCCTTGAAAATTGGCCGGGCGCGGTGGCTCACGCCTGTAATCCCAGCACTTTGGGAGGCCGAGGCGGGCGGATCACAAGGTCAGGAGATCGAGACCATGGTGAAACCCCGTCTCTACTAAAAAATAGAAAAAAATTAGCCGGGCGCAGTGGCGGGCGCCTGTAGTCCCAGCTACTCGGGAGGCTGAGGTAGGAGAATGGCGTGAACCCGGGAGGCGGAGCTTGCAGTGAGCCGAGATTGCGCCACTGCACTCCAGCCTGGGCGACAGAGCGAGACTCCGTCTCAAAAAAAAAAAGAAAAAAAAATAAATAAATAAATAAATAAATAAATAAATTCCTTGAAAATTTATAGTCTAGTTTTAGTCTAGTTTTTTGAGATGGAATCTCACTCTGTCACCCCAGCTGGAGTGCAGTGGCACGAACTGGGCTCACTGCAACCTCCACCTGCCAGGTTTAAGCAGTTCTCCTGCCTCAGCCTCCCAAGTAGCTGGGACTATTGGTGTGCACTACCATGCCCAGCTAATTTTTTGGATTTTTAGTAGAGATGGGGTTTCTCCATGCTGGCCACACTGGTCTCAAATTCCTGACCTCATTATCCGCCCACCTCAGCCTCCCAAAGTGCTGGGATTACAGGCGTGAGCCACCGTGCCTGGCTAAATATAGAAATAATTTTATATGTCTTTATATGCCCTAACCTCTTAATACTGCACTTTTTACATAGTAGGTATCTTATAAGCATTTACTGAATGAAAAATGGAGATCTCTGATTTAACCCCTCTACTATAACTGGCTAAACATCTGTTAAGAGATCCTTCTCTGCTTCTAGAAAAAAAATATTGCACATGATTATAGAGAAGGAGAAAAAATAATAAATAAAAATTTTAAAAGGTTGGTACCAGTGATGGCTGGGCTCAGTGGCTCATGCCTGTAATCCCAGCACTTTGGGAGGCCAAAGCAGGTAGATCACCTGAGGTCAGGAGTTTGAGACCAACCTGACCAACATGGAGAAACCCCCATAAAAAATTAGTCGGGCGTGGTGGGACAGGTCTGTAATCCCAGCTATTCGGTTGGCTGAGGCAGGAGAATCTCTTGAACCCAGAAGGTGGAGGTTGCAGTGAACCCAGTTCACGCCATTGCACTCCAGCCTGGGCAATAAGAGCAAAACTCCATCTCAAAAAAAAAGTTGGTAAGAATGTCACAAATATAGAAAAAAAATTGTGGATGAGTGCTTCATTCCTTAAAGCTCACCAAATTTAAAAATCAAAACCACAGAAGGAAGCTTCATCTATAATAAAATGAAATAACCTACACATACCTGTGCACTGACTACAGAATATCTGCCAGATACAATGAAATTTAGATTAAACCCAAAGAGAACACCAAGATTCAACATAAGGAAAAGAAGGAATGGGAACATGGGTGAACCAAAGAAAAAACATCAAACATCATTTTTTCAGAATACCGAGGCATGCAGAACTGAAAGAAAAAAACGTTAGGCCACATAGAAGGGAGAAAATCAGGCTGGCCTCACACATTTCTTTTTTTTTTTTTAAAGACAGAGTCTCACTCTGTCACCCAGGCTGGAGTGCAGTGACAATTTCAGCTCACTGCAACCTCTGCCTCCCAGGTTCAAGCAATTCTCCTGCCTCAGCCTCCCAAGCAGCTGGGATTATAGGTGTGCGCCACCACACCCAGCTAATTTTTGTATTTTTAGTAGAGACAGGGTTTTACAATGTTGGACCAGCCTGGTCTCGAACTCTTGACCTCAAGTGATCCGCCTGCCTCGGCCTCCCAAAGTGCTGGGATTACAGGCATGAGCCACCACACCTAGCCTGGCTTCAGACTTTTCTATGATAACATTTCAGGCCAGAAGACAGTGAAACAACATTTAGAGAATTTAGAAGGGAAACGTTTGTGACCTAAGATTCTTATAACCTTCCATATTTCATCCCTACAAGGAAAGAAAACACAAAAGAATCCTGTAGCCAGTTATGGTTGCTAAGTAAAAGCATCAGAAGTATTCCAGGGCTCAGGACATGTGTCACCCAAGAACCCTCCGGAAGACTCTACTTGAAGGCATAGTATAGCCAAGGAAGAAATGAAAATGGATAGTTTAAGGTATAAAAGTGAATCCTCTTAAATATAAGTCTAATTAGAGGTAATTAGAGTTGCAGAAAAGAACATAATTGTTAAAAGAATTTTTTTTGGAGACAGAGTCTCGCTGTGTCACCCAGGCTGGAGTGCAGTGGCATGATCTTGGCTCATTGCAACCTCTGCCTCCTGGGTTCAAGCTATCCTCCCACCTCAGCCTTCTGAGTAACTGGGACTACAGGCACATACCACCACACCAGGCTAATTTTTGTATTTTTAGTAGATGGAGTTCAAGACCACCAGGCTGGTCTTGAACTCCTGACCACAGGTGATCCATCTGCCTCAACCTCCCAAAATGCTAGGATTACAGGATGAGCCACCACACCCAGCACTTCTGTCATACTCTTGAAAACACCAAATTATGACACTTTGGGAAGATCCCCTGGATTAAAGGGACTCCTAATGGCTTTTAGTTCATTCCCTACCTTTGAACCATTTGCACTAAACCCATCTTATTAGATGAAAAATTCTGCAGCTTAACTCTTTAAGGCTGTTACATCTTTACTTTGATTTCCCCTAAGCTCCCTAGCCTCTGCTTAGGGAATATAAGGACCTAGATTTCTTAGGAGGGAGCCATTTCTCACCACTAAACCTTGTATAGTGAAGGGGGGCATACGGAACTAAAAGGAAGAAATTTTTAGCCTGCTCACTGGAGCCAGTACATTTTAATCTAGAGGACTCAAGAGCAAGAGTGACCAGAAAACAGGGAAAAGGTAGGATCATTTCTTCAAGTATTATATCTCATTATCTCAATTAACCTGGATAAATCACAAATATGATGTTGGAGAAAGCAAGTTGCAGAAGGATACACAGAGAATGGTAACATGTATGTACAATTTTAAAACATTCAAAACAATATTGTATGTTTAACATATGTAGTAAAAATGCTTAGGAACAATAAACACCACAGTCAAATAATGGATACCCTGGTGGAAGAAGGAAGGAAATGGGATGAAAGAAAGGCGCTTAGCAAGTTGGATTGTTGGTTTCTTAAGCTGTTTGGTGGATGCACAAGTGTTCCTGATGTTATTCTCTAGGCTTTTTTCTATACGTAAAATATTTCATTAAAAATAATACATAGTTAGCCGGGTGCGGTGGCTCAAGCCTGTAGTCCCAGTACTTTGGGAGGCCGAGATGGGCAGATCACGAGGTCAGAAGATGGAGACCATCTGGCTAACACGATGAAACCCCGTCTCTACTGAAAAAAGAAAAAAAAAAAAAAAAAAACTAGCCGGGCGAGGTGGCGGGCGCCTATAGTCCCAGCTTCTCAGGAGGCTGAGGCAGGAGAATGGCGTAAACCTGGGAGGCGGAGCTTGCAGTGAGCTGAGATCCGGCCACTGCACTCCAGCCTGGGCGACAGAGCAAGACTCTGTCTCAAAAAATAATAATAATAATAATACATAGTTGCCGGATGCAGTGGCTCACACATGTAATCCCAACACTTTGAAGGCTGAGACAGAAGAATCACTTGAGGCCAGGAGTTTGAGACCAGCCTGGGCAACATAGCAAGATTCCATCTCTCCCAAAAAAAAAAAAGTTTTAAATTATAAATAATAAAAAATAATTTTTAATAAAAATAACACATGGCTCTTCCTGTAGAGAGATTCTTGGACCAGCTTAGAAGGGCTTACGTTAGGAGGCTCCCAGTACCTAGAGAGATATAGGTGGCTCAGCCATAATCTTTGGGCCCAAGTGTTGAGTTGGCCTAAAGCAGACCTTAGTCACAGGCCTAGAAAAGCTACACGTATCTTCAGTTTTATTCCCTTTCCCCCAGGGTCATGAGTAGTTTAGAAAGCCTGCCAACTAATCTTCAAAAAAGAAAAGAACCTGCCCATCCTCAGAGTTACTGAGAAGTTTCATGACTCTTTGCCGAATATTCTCTAAGTCAATATCTGAGGTAGGAACCTGTGATACAGTGGAGTGTCACTTTAGGCCTGGGCACATTGCCTAATATCTGTGAGTCTCAATTTTCTCTGTAAAAATTGGAATAAATGCCACCATCCCTGCAAGTTTGCTGAAAGGATTCAGTTATAAAATGAGTGTAGGCCGGGTGTGGTGGCTCATGCCTGTAATCTCAGCACTTTGGGAGGCCAAGGTGGGTGAGTCAGGTGTTTGAGACCAGCCTGGTCAACATAGTGAAACCGCATCTCTACTAAAAATACAAAAAATTAGCTGGGCATGGTGGCAGATGCCTGTAATCCCAGCTACTTGGGAGGCTGAGGCAGGAGAATCGCAGTGAGCCGAGATCACGCCACTGCACTCCAGTCCAGGCAACAGTGCGAGACTCAAAAAATAATAATAATAATTAATAAATAAAATAAAATTAGTGTAAAGTGCTGTATATAATGACTGAGATGTATTAGACATTAGATATATGGGAGTTCCCTTTCCTCCCTTGAAAGAACTGAAGAAAAGTCCTACCTAAAGCCAGAAGAGGAGCAAGAATTTGGAGGCAGTCTTGCTTCCCAGTAAGCCTTCTTCCTCATATGTGATATGCCACCACATAGTATAGTGTGGTGTGCCTGGCCAAGCAGTGATCTTACTATAGAACTCTGTTTTTCTCACGGCCTCCTTTCCAGCGAAGCATTACAATTTTCAGAGTAATTTTGCAAAACCTGCATCTGCGCTTGAAATTTGAACCCACCAAGGAGAAATGAGGACCAAGTCTCCATTAGTCTTAGCCATCACTGAGCAGCGTCTTAGAGAACACAGCTAGACATTAGCACGGAGGAGTGCTTCGTGCCAACCTGAGAGTTAAAACTAGGATGCAGAAGCTGTAGTTCTAGTCTGAAGCAAGTTCTTTTGTTGGACTATAGGAACTCACCTCTTCTCTCTCCTTAGGCACTAAACAAAAAAGACAGAGTCCTTGCTGCCAATTGGCAACCTGGAGAGGGCTTGTTTGATATAGTCCTATCTTTCCATTCCCTGTAGCATGAACAGATACACTCCCAGTAACGTCCTTGATTCTGGAGTTTCTTCTTGGATGGGGAGAAACTGTGTTGGGTTGAAATTTTTCCAAAATACCTCAGCCTTGCCATTGGAGGTGATTTTTGGCTGCACAATAATACTGGGGAACAATTGAGGATACATATGGTCAGAAAAGAGCTTCACACCCAGTAAGCTGTTGTCAGGTATTCATCTCAAAGCCTTCTATCATCGATCCACTTACCAGGAGCTTCAGGAGAGCCCACAGTTTTCCATTGGTCACCCCACTTTCCCTATCGTATCTGCAGGCTCCACAGCAGTGGTTTATGTGTCTCAGAAAGAGTTACACATAAACTGGATGAGACAGACAATATGGGAGGTTCCTGAAGACCCCAATCAGATCCACTGAGCCTAAGGAAAACCAGGCTGTTTATTGCTGTGGAAATCTGACCTCAGTTATTCTTGTCTCTTCCTTCCAGAAATCTCTCCCACTTATATCCCAGATTCCAAAATAGACATTTAACTGTCTCTAATTATGGCTGCTTGAGTTCCTCTTGGCTGTTTCTTGTCTGCTGACTATGTTTACCTCTTGCCTAGCTTCAGAGCATACATTCTTTGGCTCTTATGACTAAGTAGGAAGCATACCCCTACTACCACCTTGGAAAAAGAAATAAGACTTTTCCATGATAAACTAGTAGCCAACTGAAAGGCAGCTCTGTCCCAGGAGCCTCTGTATCTAAAGCTTTCTGTACTTCCTTATTACCCCTTTTGGAGGAATTTTCCCCAAAAAGCAGGAACCACCCTAACTGCTTACTGGACTGCTTTGCAAGTTTGGCAAGTTGGAAAGTTATGGAAGCTCTCTTAAAGCCCACCCACTGAGTGTATCCCAAGTCTGCCAAAGGGCAAACTAGTGCTGTCTCTGCCCATCTCTAGCCTACACCACAGTGGTGCTGTGGTTTTGGCCTTTTGTTACTTTCCAAAAGGCTTTAACCTCCTAGGAGAACAGAGAGAACAGAGATAAAGAAGACTCTGAAATGCCATAAAGTGCTAGTATTTCTTTATGCATTTTACTAAGTTTTGGCATTTGGGAAGAATCTTTTTTAATGGTCTGTGTATCAGTGTTTTTAGTCCTTGGAATGTCCTCTTTCCAACCCCCTCGTGCCTCTTGGGTTCGGAATTTTTCCTTAGTTTTGTTTTGTTAAAAAGTGCTTACACCCTCTCTATCCTCCTCCTCCTCCCCTCCAGCTGCCCATTTTTTCTCTTCCCATTTCTGACTCAGGGGTACTGATGATTCCCTTGTTAGGAAAGTGCTTCTTTCACTGAGCCTTATCAGCTCAGAATAAGGCAGTTCTAGGTCTCCTCTAGTATTTTCTTAATTTCTTTCTATTGCATTATGATTAAATTATGGATTCTGAAGTCAGGCAAACCTAGATTTGAAATCTGTTACTAGCCATTATATAGTTTTGGGTGAATGGTTTAACTTCTCTGAATCTGTTACCTCATCTGCAAAATGTAGTTCTCTTTTTTACTGCATCAGAGATAAAAATAGTACTCCCAGAATCATCTAGGAGGGGTTTCCTTTTTTTTTTTTTTTGGGGGGGACGGAGTCTTGCTTTGTCACCCGGGCTGGAGTGTAGTGGCTCAATCTCTGCTCACTGCAAGCTCCGCCTCCCAGGTTCACTCCATTCTCCTGCCTCAGCCTCCTGACTAGCTGGGACTACAGGCACCTGCCACCACGCCTGGCTAATTTTGTGTGTGTGTGTGTGTGTGTGTGTTTAGTAGAGATGGGGTTTCATCATGTTAGCCAGGATGGTCTCGATCTCCTGACCTCTTGATCCGCCCGTCTCAGCCTCCCAAAGTGCTGGGATTACAGGCGTGAGCCACCACACCCAGCCAGGTTTTCTTCTATTTAAATACCTATCCAAGAGCTACCAAAATAATTGATGGGGGCCAGGTCACTGAGGGTGGCTTTATTTGTTATTTTTTACACTGCTCAGGTGATTTTCAGATGAAATTACTAGATTTGTTAGGCAGGCATGATGGGATGTGCCTATAGAGTCTCAGCTACTTGGGGGGCTGAAGCAGGAGGATCACTTGAGCCCAGGAGATGGAGGCTGCAGTGAGTTGAGATCACACCACTGCACTCCAGCCTGGGTGACAAAGTGAGACCTTGTCTCAAATAAAAGAAATTATTAGATTTGTGGCCAGGCAGGCACAGTAGCTCATGTCTGTAATCCCAACACTTTGGGAGGCTGAGGCAGGCAGATCACTTGAGGTTTACGTGAGGCAGATCATGCCACTGCACTCCAGTCTGGGAGACAGAGCAAGACTCTGCCTCAAAAGAAAAAAAAAAAAAAAAAAAGGCCGGATCACCTCAAGTCAGGAGTTTGAGTCTAGCCTGGTCAACATGACAAAACCCTGCCTCTACTAAAAATACAAAAAATTAGCCAGGCATGGTGGCGGGCACCTGTAATCCCAGCTACTTGGTGAGGCTGAGGCAGAAGAATTGCTTGAACCTGGGACACAAGAGGTTGCAGTGAACTGAGATCGCACCATTGCACTCCAGCCTGCGCGACAGAGAAAGACTCTGTCTCAAAAAAGAAATTTCTAGATTTGTAAAAGTCACTCCTATAATGTACAGAGAGTATTTATTTACCACAATACCTGGCATAGAGTAGATGTGCAATAAAGGTTAGTCATAAATTTCTTTTTTTTTTTTTTTTTGAGATGGAGTTTCACTCTTGTTGCCCAGGCTGGAGTGCAATGTTGCAATCTCAGCTCACTGCAACCTCCACCTCCCGGGTTCAATTGATTGTTCTGCCTCAGCCTGCTGGGTTGCTGGGATCGCAGGTGCGCACCACCATGCCTGGCTAATTTTTGTATTTTTAGTAGAGGTGGGGTTTCACCATGTTGGCCATGGCTGGTCTGGAACTCCTGACCTCAAGCGATCCTTCCACCTCGGCCTCCCAAAGTGCTGGGATTACAGGTGTAAGCCACCACACCCAGCCACGTTAGTCATAATTTTCAAAAGGACCTTTCCTCCAACCTGGCAGTCTTTAAGAGCCAAGAAGATGCTCTGTTTGTGACAAGATATCCCTCTATCACCTAAGCTAGAGTGCGGTGGTACAATCACAGCTCACCATAGCCTCTACCTCCTGCGCTCAAGCAATCCTCCTGCCTCAGCCTCCTGAATAACTGGTACTACAGGCATGCACCACCATGCAGCTAGCTTTTTTATTTTTTGTAGAGAGAGAGTCTCACAATGCTGCCCAAGCTGGTCTTGAACTCCTGGGCCCAAGCGATCCTTCCACCTCAGCCTCCCAAAGTGCTGGTATTACAGGGGTGAGCCACAACACCTGGCCTAGGAGGATGCTTTTTAAATACATTTAAGTGCTATGAGCAAGTGGTGCTGCTCTTGGGGTATGCTTTAGGATCTGGAGTAGTCTTTTATGTGGAATGGAGTTGGTTTTTAAAAAATCCTTTTTAGCCAGGCATAGTGATGGGCACCTATAGTCCCAGAGACTTGGGAAGCTGAGGGAGGAGAATTGCTTGAGCTCAAATTCAAGGCCAGCCTGGGCAACATAATGATACCTTATCTCTTAAAAAATTGTTTAGGCCAGGCACGGTGGCTCACTCCTATAATGCCAGCCCATTGGGAGGCCGAGGCAGGTGGATCACTTGAGGCCAGGAGTTCAAGACCATCCCGGCCAACATGGTGAAACCCTATCTGTACTAAAAATATAAAAATTAGCTGGGTATGGTGGCTCTGTAGTCCCAGCTACTTGGGAGGCTGAGGCAGAATTGCTTGAACCCACGAGGTGGAGGCTGTAGTAAGCCAAGATCACGCCACTGCATTCCAGCCTGGGCAATAGACTGAGACCATATCTCAAAGAAAAAAAATTTTTTTTGAATGAGTATCACTTTGCTTAACCAGAGTCTGTGGTAAGAGTGTGGGGAGCCCATTGTTTCCAGAGTTGATCTCCTAGGAGGATTTGCAATTTCTGAGCTTCAGTTGAAATTTGGTATATATTCTCAGATGAGAAGTAGCAGTGATGGGTCAGCCTAAGGACCAGCCCCAGACCAAAGAAGAGGTTAAGCTATGATCACACCACTGCACTCCAGCCCCAGTGACACAGTGAAACTCTGTCTCAAAAAAAAAAAAAAAAAAAAAGAACTGAAGTCAGAATATCTTTTCAGGCCTTAGAGAAAGATTGTTATGAGCATAGTCCCAAATCTGAATTTCTCTGAAGCCAGGTCCTCCCTTGGCTTACCATTCTGTCTTTCACTCATAACTTGAGGTGGGTAGCTATTAACTAGACTGCCCAGCTGTTCCTGGCCTAGGGAGGAGCCAGAACCCCCAACCAGTAGTAATGAGGATGGTGATGCAAGCCCTGGGTCCTCCCTAACTTGGCTACTGTGTTACAGAAGCAACATCCAAGGCAGTGTCATCTGCAACAATGCTGTGATCGAGAAGGGTGCAGACATCAAGGACTGCTTGATTGGAAGTGGCCAGAGGATTGAAGCCAAAGGTAAACCAGATTACAATCACAGATTCCATTTTTACTTCTCAATAATGCCAAAGGCTGGTGAGGATGTGGGAAACAAGCACATACATACAATGCGGGCAAGAACATAAATTGATAAAGCCATCTTTAGAGAGCAGTTGACATCACTGTCAATTTTTTTTTTTTTTTTTTTTTTTTTTTGATTCGGAGTTTCACTCTTGTTGCCCAGGCTGGAGTGCAGTGGTGCAATCTCAGCTCACCAAAACCTCCGCCTCCCAGGTTCAAGCAATTCTCCTGCCTCAGTCTCCTGAGTAGCTGGAATTACAGGCATGTGCCACCACACCCGGCTAATTTTTTGTGTTTTTAGTAGAGACGGGGTTTCTCCATGTTGGTCAGGCTGGTTGTGAACTCCCGACCTCAGGTGATTCGCCCACCTCGGCCTCCCAAAGTGTTGGGTTTACAGGCATGACCCACTGTGCCCAGTCAGTTAGGTCTTCTTATAGCCTGTCAAACCACCAGGAAAAGCAGCAAGGTGGCCATCAAAGCTAGGACCTTAACCAGTGGTCAAAGCACAGAGAATGCAGGACCCAAGGATAATGCATGGCAGCCCCCAAACCTTGGCACAGCTGAGAGAACCCAGACTGGGTCTGAAACCATTTTATGTGGCAACTGGAAGAATTGGATCACTTGAGGTCAGGAGTTCGAGACCAGCCCAGCCAATACGGTGAAACCTCATCTCTACTAAACATACAAAAATTAGCTGTTCATGATGGCACACACTTTTAGTCCCAGCTACTTGGGAGGCTGAGGCAGGAGAATCACTTGAACCTGGGAGGCAAAGGTTGTAGTGAGCGCAGATCACACCACTGCACTCCAGCCTGGGTAACAGAGCAAGACTCCATCTCAAAAAAAAAAAAAACCACTAACTGCTAAAAGCATGCTTCATCTGAGTCTCTTCTTACAGTCAGTGAGAGAACTGGGATTTCTTCTCTGTGGCCAGAGTGATCAGTTCTTTGACCATGAAGGTAGACCTGGTATAGGTCACGGGGTTGACGTATACTTGACATAGGTCAAATCCTCCTGGCCAGCAGGAAGCCTTCCCAGTTTCCCAACAGTGCACTTTTTATTTGTGACGTTTTTCCCTTCTATCCCATTGCTATTTTCCCAACTTATCATCCTCCCTTGTATTTTTCCCCTTGGGATCTTTCCCAACCTGATTCCAGCCCAGAGATTTTCCAGTGTATTTACTGGAGCCTACTCCCATCCCTGACCAAACATCACTAGCTTTGCTTAGTTTTTTGTTTTTTTGAGACAGGGTCTTGCTCTGTCACCAGGCTGAAGTGTAGGTGGCACAGTCACAGCTCACTGTAGCCTTGACCTCCCGGGCTCAAGCGACCTCCCACCCCAGCCCCTGAGTAGCTGAGACCACAAGCATGTGCCACCACATCCAGTTAATATTTTTATTTTTTGTAGAGGTGGTGTCTTGCCCAGGCTGGTCTCAAACTCCTGGGCTCAGGTAGTCCACCCACCTTGGCCTCCCAAAGTGCTGGGATTGCAGGAGTGAGCCACCGCACCCGGCCTCGTTCTGCTTGTTGTGCCCCTACAGGTTTCCTCCAGCTTACTGAATCTCTGTGAAAATACATCAACCCCAACATCCAGATATAGTCTCTGTTCCCTAGCTCCCCCTGCCCCTTCCAGGTCATTGGCTCACTGCCTCCTTTCTATAGTTCTTTTTCCTTGAAAGTTTTCTATAACTCTTCTTAGCTTTCACCCCGTCATTGGTCAGCTTCCAGGGTAATTCCCTACATTTATTAAGAGCTTTAGCCTATGGTTCACAGTCTTCCTCTCCTCGCCCTCACTTGTCCACAACATCTTGGACAACTTAAACGTATTCATCAGCTCTCCAGCTTCATGATTCCCTGAACTTCTCTACCAACCTTCATCTCCATTCAGCTTTAGCTCTCCACTTACATGATCATATCCTATCTTTGTCATTACCCAAAACCTCTAAAATCATCATGGGGCAGTAGCTATGCTATACACTGGGGATATAATCATAACTACACTGTTCCATCTCTCCTCTCAACATTCTTGTTTTTGTTTGTTTGTTTGTTTTGAGACAGTTTCACTCTTGTTGCCCAGGCTGGAGTGTAATGGTGCCATCTCGGCTCACCGCAACCTCCGCCTCATGGGTTCAAGCAATTCTCCTGCCTCAGCCTCCCGAGAAGCTAGGATTACAAGCATGCGCCACCATGCCCAGCCAATTTTGTATTTTTAGTAGAGACAGGGTTTCATCATGTTGGCCAGGCTGGTCTTGAACTCCCGACCTCAGGTAATTCGCCCCCTTTGGCCTCCCAAAGTGCTGGGATTAGAGGCGTGAGTCTCCATGCCTGGCGCCCTCAATGTTCTTATAGTGAAGTAGAGGAGAATGGTATAATGATGTAGGAATAGAGATTAGGTATTAGGTATTAGGTACCTGTATTAACCACTGTATTAGGTACAGTGGTTTCACAAAGCAGGAAATGGACAGTTCAAAAGGGAAGGTATCACATATTACAGGTGCTACATTAGGGCACATAGGGTAGTAAGAGTGCAATGGGAAAAAATGGAGGAGGAAGCATTCTAGGCAGAGGCAACAGCATGTGCCAAAGTTCAAAGGTATAAAACAGGGCCAAGCGCAGTGGCTCACACCTGTAATCCCAGCACTTTGGGAGGCCCAGACGGGGCGGATCACTTGAGCCCAGGAGTTCCAAGACCAGCCTGGCCAACATGGTGAAACCCCGTCTCTACTAAAAACACACACACACACAAAAAAAACAAAATTAGCCACTTGTGGCATCATATGCCTGTAGTCCCAGCTACTGGAGAGGATGAGGTGGGAGAATCACTTGAACCCAGGAGGCAGAGGTTGCAGTGAGCCAAGATCGTGCCACTGCACTTCAGCCTAGGTGACAAAGCAAAACCCTGTCTCAAAAAAAAAGGAGGGGGGATATTAAAACAGTATGGCTTATTGGTAAAATGGAGAATAAAATGGAGAACAGTGGGAAATGAAGCTGGAGAGGTAGGCAAAGATGTCATGGAGGGCCTTATGGATTTGACCTTTATAGAAATAGTAATAGCCACAACTTATTGAGCATTCACTTACCTTTAACTAATTTAATTCTCACAACAACCCTATGCAGTAGGTGTCATTATTTCCGTATTATATATAAGGTATTGCCCTTTCTTTGACTATCTCCATTTATCCTTTTAGCCTCATTTCTTACTCTTATCCCCTCGTTTCCTATCCTCTGGCCACACAACAGTACTTCATGGTCCCTTTTCTCCCATCTCACTGTCTTTGCCCTTGCTGTTCTCACAGCCTAGAATATCTTCCTTTCCATCACTGCCTGGAGAAACTGTTCACCCTTTAAGACCCAGTTTCAGTTCTCCTATTTAAAGCTCACCACAGCCAGGTATATAGAAAGTTGGTCCCATCCTCCTGCATAGGAAGGTGCTCCCTCTCTCATACCCCTATTCCCAAGAGTTTCTCAAGAACAGAGCCACAATAGTAGAGAAATAAATTTTGTGAACACAGAATTAGAAGCAGTTGAGTTTGGCTGGACGTGGTGGCTCACACCTGTAATCCCAGCACTTTGGGAGGCTGAGGCTGGCAGATCACCTGAGGTCAGGAGTTCGAGACCAGCCTGGCCAACATGATGAAACCCTATCTCTACTAAAAGTACAAAAATTAGCCAGGCCTGGTGGTGGGTGCCTGTAATCCCAGCTACTCGGGAGGCTGAAGCAGGAGAATCGCATGAACCTGGGAGATGGAGGATGCAGTGAGCAGAGATTGCGCCTTCGCACTCCAGCCTGGGTGACAAGAGTGAAACTCTGTACCCAATAAAAAAAAAAAAGCAGTTGGGTTTGGGTTTGAAATGTCATCTTGCTGCCAGTTCTCAGGAAATGTTTTCCCTTTTGTTTTGTAGCTAAACGAGTGAACGAGGTGATCGTGGGGAGTGACCAGCTCATGGAGATCTGAGTTCTGAGCAAGTCAGACTCCTTCCTTTTGGCCTCCAAAATCACAGATGTTGGCTGGCCCACATGTTTCACTCTGTATTTATTTCCCAATAAAGAAGGGCTTCCAAAGGCTTGCTGGAGACTTGTGGAGCAGTCCCAAGCTCCACGTCAGGTGGGCTCCGGGTGTACACAGTGTTTATGTTCATGAGTCAGATGGTAAAGATCATCTGGAGCAAGGGTATGTGACAGGACAGACATAGTGGCCTAACTCTTGTGTGCCAAGGTGCATCAGGTGGGGGCAGCAGCTGTCCGATGTAAAGCTCCTAGGAAGGCTACTTTCTGACCGGCTGACCCAGCCCAGTCCTGAAAGTATCCCCCACCTAAAAGGACCTGGGAGTACTTCAGTCCCTTATCCTAATCAGCCTTTCTAGACCCATAGGCCTAGGTGCTGGCAGTGCCAACGCTAAGCATCAGCCCAAGACTCTGCTCCCATACCTGCCATACAGATTCCCAGCCCCTTCCCCCACCTCACCCACAGCCCCACCCTCCATGCTCACCATTCACTCCCTCACCTCCCAGCCTCTAGCCATTTTCCCCAGTTCAACTAATATCCTTTGAAGACTCTGAACAGAAGCAGGGGCAGCCCCTGCCTAGCCAACAAGTCTATTCCCACAGGTTTTAGTAGAGATAAGAACATGAAGAGCCATGGTTTGAGCCAAGTCAGACCCCGCTGCACCTCACCTCACTGAGGTTTGCCCAACCTGGGAAGGAAGAGCCAGAAACCTGTATCATGACTTGAAATTCCTTCTGACTGTCCTCTACCTGCACTCCTTTATATCCTAATTCTGCAGACTCTCCTGCTTCAGATAATTGAGGAATGAAATTTCCATATTCACAGCCCTTCTAGAGGCGTATCCACCTTCCCTCCACCACCCCTGCTTCCAAACACATTCACTCTGCTCTCTCCCTGCATTGCTTTTACAACGTGCAGGTGTTTGGTGGAAGATAAAAGTGGTTCCTGGGGTGAGATTTCACCTCCTAGAATTATCAAAGTAAAGGTTTCTCTTGATGTCTTCACTGTGGGTGGCAGTAATTAGAAAGAATTATTTGAAATACTGGTTTCTGCATTGCTTCAAAAACCTCAAGGCTCTCAAGTTTACTTGAGTAATCTTGCCTATCTTAGTCACAGAACTTGTGAGAGACTCGATGAGTATTTCGACCCTGGGGGATCTCCACCTCTGTCAGCCTTCTTGAGAGCCCTGGAGCTCCACATTCCTCCCATTGGTCAGAACAGGCTCCTGAAAGTTTGCCCTCATCAGGCAGGAGCTGAAATGGCCCGGCAGAAGTGGTTGAAACCACTAGGGCTGAGGGGGATGTGGGGATAAAGAGCTGTGGTGGTGCCTAGCATGGTCCCCTTTGGAACCAAAATTAAATTGGTGGGGCCTAGATGGTGCTGGAGACAGAGTCCTGGCCTGGGTGGAAGAAAATCTGTCCTCTGTAATGTTGTTTGGTTTGGGTCAAATCACTCTCTCCTCTCTGACCTTGAGTGTTTCCATCTGCAAAATGAGAAAGTTAGACTGCTTGACTGTTAAAGGCCCTTCTGGTTCTCAGGTTTTGTCCTCTTTCCCAGAACTTTCTTCCCCTTAGGGCCTGGGTCTCCCAAGGAGCCCTTGACCACAGAAAAGAGTTGGGAGGGAAAGTGGGGTGGAGTAGTAAAGGGCATTGATTAAACTGTCTCAGAGCCCTCCTATACACTCTTTCCTGTCCTTCCCCACGGAGGCCTTAGAACCCCTGACAGTGAGACAGAGGAAAAACCTCTCCTGTGCCTTCCCTTTGCACAAGTCCATCGAACGGCCTCTGCATCAAGGAAAGGAAGGAGCTGGAGAAAACAAAAGGTAAAAGCTTTCCCAGAGGAAGGCGTTGTTGAGTTTGAGTCCCAGCTGGGAGCAGCCCCCAGCTCAGGACACTGCTGCTATTGTCTGACAGTTTCAGGACTGGCTGGGTGCCCAAGATGCTTTGATTTTTCTTCTCTTTGCTCTGTTTGTCTGCCAGAAGGCAGGGACAGTTTTTGTTTTCTTTTGGTAGCAGCTACAGAGGGGTTGAGTATGTCTGAAACAATGAGCAACTGAATGTCCACTGGCCGGCCACCTCTCTATGGACAGAAATCAGAAAAGCCAGGCAGGCAGAAGAGTTAATAGAGCCTGCCCTGCCCCTCCCAGTGATGCTCAATGAGGGGAGTGGAGCAAGAGGAGAAAGGGGACCTCGAATGCTGAATCAGGGAGGGCCCTGGGGATGTGCTGAGAAACAGAGTTCCAGGAGCTTGCCGTCTCAGACATAACTTGACAGCTGCTACTCCAGGAATCCATCCCCCAGTTACAACTCATCCTTCCCTGCTGGCAAGAGTTCCTTGAGCTGAGAAGACTACTACTACCTAGGATGATTACATCAGGGGCCTTCTGCCATGGATAAATGGGGAGCTGCTGCATTGGTTCTTAGCCTCTTTCCTTTCCCCATACTTGAAGTGAGGGGCCATAAGCTCCTGTGAGCCTATAAGACTGCCAAGTTTGCCCTCCAAGCTGTTTCCCAAGGCCAAAGGTCAAACTTCTTCCCAGTTCTTAACTACATTACTATTACTACATTATTATTACCATCCCACTTCCATAACCAATGGAGGGAGGGAAATTGTGTTTAGCTGAAGCCCCAATAGGAATCTAGGGCCTTCATGGCCTAGTTGAGAAGTTGTTTCTATTTCCAGAGAATTGCAGGGGATACACTTTCTTTATCCATAGCTATCCCTACTCCTAAGGAGGTATATAAACCAGGCCTTTGTATGCAGCTTTCTAAGTAGTTAAATATATCTGAAGAAGGGGGAGGCCCATGGAAAGGACCACCCAGACAGAAAGTCTAGAAAGCTCTGCTGTAATGAAGCTGACCCAGAGGGAGAGACTGGGCAGGAGAACACATTCTATTGGAAGCCAGTATGACCTGTCCTTGGCCTGAGCCATCTGCCATTACCCAGGATGATTGCATCAGGGGGCTTTCTGCCATGGATAAATGGAGAGAGGCTGCATTTGTTCTTAGCCTCTCTCCTTCCCCCATTCCCTAATCTCTGCTTGCAGCCCTGGTACCAAATACTTGATAAGTGCGACAGGTACAGTGGCTCATGCCTGTAGTCCCTGCACTTTGGGACACCAAAGCAGGTAGATCACCTGAGGTCAGGAGTTCAAGACCAGCCTGGCCAACATGATGAAACCCTATCTCTACTAAAAATACAAAAAATTAACCTGACATGGTGACAGGCGCCTGTAATCCCAGCTATTCAGGAGGCTGAGGCAGGAGAATCGCTTGAACCCAGGAGGTGAAGGTTACAGTGAGCCAAGATCACACCACTGCACTCCAGCCTGGGCAACAAGAGCAAAATCCATCTCAGACACACAAATACTTGATAGATGCTACTGGCCTCAGCCTGCCCACAGGGAAGGAGCATACACACCCAGGCTTGGCCCCTAAATGTAACAGGTGGTGATGGGGCTGCCCAGGACCCCCACTTCCCTCCTCCACATCTCAGGGTCATTGACTCTGCTTGGCCTAGATAACAGAAGCCGCCAAAAGCTGGTGAGTGAGAAGCCTAGAGGAATGCCACAGAAAGACAGCCTGCCTTGCGTCCACCATGAATTAACTCCCACATGAACCCACCCCTGAAGCCAGACTGGTCACTTTACCCAGCACTGTGTGTGTGTGTGTGGTCCACCTCACTTTTCCTGGCACTGTTCCTCAGCCATATGGATTATCTCATTTAATCCTTATGTTAATGTCAGAGATTATGTGACTTCCCCAAGATCTCACAACCAGCAAACAAAAGATCCAGACCATGAGCCATTCCTTTTCGTTTTAGACTCTGTCATCCTCCCACCTCCCCCATCCAGTTCCTTTCACTTCTGGAAACATCCCTGAGTACCCCCAACTCAGTGGTTTCCCCTGTGGTCTCTGTGCTCCCCCTCAGGCTATGAACTTTAAAGCAGGTACCCTGCAACACCAGAACCCAGCAAAGGAATGGACACACAAGAGATCCCAAGGCTGGGCACGGTGGCTCTCGCCTGTAATCCCAGCACTTTGGGAGGCCGAGGCGGGCGAATTGCCTGAGCTCAGAGTTCAAGACCAGCTTGGGCAAAACGGTGAAACTCTGTCTCTACTAAAATACAAAAAATTAGCTAGGCATGGTGTCACGTGCCTGTGGTCCCAGCTACTTGGGAGGCTGAGATGGGAGGATCACTTGAACCTGGGTGGTGGAGGTGGCAGTGCACCAAGATCGTGCCACTGCACTACAGCCTGGGTGACAGAGTGAGACCCTGTCTCATTAAAAAAATTTTAAAAAGAGATCCCAAGACACGTTTGTCTCATGAGTCAGTAATGAGATTTAATTAGATTGCTTTTCTCCTGTTATTTGGAGAATATCTCTAGTTTAGGCTTAGCTGGGCTCAGGAAGCCATTTTGTTTGGGAGAAGAGAAGTCATTTTGTAGCTTGGAGCAGCCAGACAGCACTAGGCCCTAGGCTGGAAAGGCTGGAAACTGTAGACCCATTTCTCCCATCCTAGTCTTTCAACTATAAGGCAAGAGGTTTCCTTAATAACAGACTTTGCCTTGGAAGCATCCATAGAATGATCGACTTTGCCACAATTGTTAGCAGTGATGGGCCTATGATGAAAGCAGAGTCTCAAGGCCCAAGTGGTTACAAATCTATTTCTCCAAGGACCTTATGTCTTGCAGAGTCTGGTAAAAAAGGAAGGAGATCAAGAGCTACTTAAAGCATAGCATCAGGAGTTGCACTCCTGATGACAACCAGTGCTGATTCCAGGCTTCTCCCTGTCTTCAGCTGTTGCCCCAAGAGCAAACTAGGAGCCCATACAGACTAAGTGTCTGTTTAGTTTCTATTTCAGAGACTTGCTAGGCTCTTTCTAGCTGTTTCTATTTCAGAGACTTGCTAGGGATACACTTTTTTTTTAACCTTAAATTTTTTATGTTATCATTATTATTGTTTTTTGAGGCAGGGTCTCACTCTGTTGCCCAGGCTGGAGTGCAATGGCACAATCACAGCTCGCTGCAGCCTCTACCTTCTGGATTCAATCAACCCTCCTGCCTGAGCCTCCCAAGTAGCTGGGACTACAGGTGTGCGCCATCACACCCAGCTAATTTTTTATTTTTTTGTAGAGATGAGGTCTCACTATGTTGCCAGGGCTTGAACTCCTGGCCTCAAACAATCCTCCCGCCTCAGCCTCCCAAAGTGCTGGGATTACAAGCGTGAGCTACCATGCCACTTTATCCTCAGCAGGACACACTGTATAACAGGGAGAAGAAAGTACTATTCAGGTAGGCTGCTTTTCATGTGCAGTTACTATTTGGCCAATAGCATCATACATATATTAGTTCCTCCATAGGCATTTTTCTGGGTGAATGGACAAATGGAAATGGCAAACCCCTTAGGTATTCACCCTCTCAACCTAAATGTTCCTCTTCCCCAGGACTGAGGTGCTAGAGATGATGTTAATTAGCACAAGCTTTCAAAAATCAGTTGAGCAGTGTGTAGCAAGAGCCATAAAAATGTACATACTCTTTGACCCAAACAACACCACTTCTGGGAATCTGTCCTGAGGATATTCTCCAAATGATTGATTACAAAAACTATGTAGTGGCCGGGCGCGGTGGCTCAAGCCTGTACTCCCAGCACTTTGGGAGGCCGAGACGGGCGGATCACGAGGTCAGGAGATCAAGACCATCCTGGCTAACACGATGAAACCCCATCTCTACTAAAAAAAAATACAAAAAACTAGTTGGGCAAGGTGGTGGGCCCCTGTAGTCCCAGTTACTTGGGAGGCTGAGGCAGGAGAATGGCGTAAACCCAGGAGACGCAGCTTGCAGTGAGTTGAGATCCGGCCACTGCACTCCAGCCTGGGTGACAGAGCAAGACTCTGTCTCAAAAAAAAAAAAAAAAAAAAAAAAAAAAAAAAAAAAAAACTATGTAGTAACATGAAATATTTATGATGTAATGTTTTTTGTTTTTTGTTTTTTTGAGACGGAGTCTCGCTTTGTGCGCTTTGTGGCCCAGGCTGGAGTGCAGTGGCCGGATCTCAGCTTACTGCAAGCTCCGCCTCCCGGGTTCATGCCATTCTCCTGCCTCAGCCTCCTGAGTAGCTGGGACTACAGTTGCCCGCCACCTCGCCCGGCTAGTTTTTTGTATTTTTTAGTAGAGATGGGGTTTCACCGTGTTAGCCAGGATGGTCTCGATCTCCTGACCTCGTGATCTGCCCGTCTCGGCCTCCCAAAGTGCTGGGATTACAGGCTTGAGCCACCGCACCCGGCCATGATTTTTTTTTTTTAAAGTCTGGGAGAACTGACCAAGAAATTGGCCAGAGATAATAGTAGTTGTGTTAGAAAAATGAGCTTATTGTAGATTATTTTTCTCTTTCCCAAACTTTACATATTGGAATATTGATTTTACCCAACTCTGCCACTTGGGGTTTATCAGTCAGGAACCCAATAGAAACAGCACACTCAAATAGGATAGTTGAAAGTTTAATAGAGGGACTATTGCCTCTATTCTTCCCTGTTTCCAATCCTTTACACCCTGAATTCTGCAACTTTTAGTGACTCACTCAACAATTATTAAGCACCTATTTATTGTCTGGTGAAGAAGGCAGACTTTCAAGTACATAAGTTATTTTGTCATAAATGCAATTATACATATATAAATTGAGTTGTTATAGAGAGCACAAATAAGCAATTATCTGCCAGGAGAGAGACATGAATCAAGGAAGGTTTCAAAGAGGGTGTAGGCTGGGTACAGTGGCTCACGCCTATAATTCCAGCACTTTGGAAGGCCCAGGTGGGAAAATGACATGAGCCCAGGAGTTCGAGACCAACCTGGGCAACATGGCAAAACCCTGTCTATACAAAATTACAAAAATTAGCCGGGTGTGGTGGTGCACACCTATAGTCCCAGCCGTTTGGGAGGTTGAGATGGGAGGATCCCTTGAGACTGGGAGCTCAAGGCTGCAGTGTGCTGTGAAGGCGCAACAAGAGGGAGATCCTGCCTCAGAAAAAAAAAAGGGGGGGAAGGGAGCAGTGATTCAAGTTCAGTTTTTTGAAGATTATCTGCCAAGACAAAAGGGCCAAAACATGTGCAAAGGTAGGAACGAGGGAACACTGATGTGAGGGAACTATGGGAGAGGAGGCTTTAGCTAGCTAGATCACACAGGGCCCTGTGCTCCAAGTGGGTCTTGTGCTTTGGAGCTATCAGATTTGCATGTTAGAGAAATGACTCTGGTCTCAGTGGAGAGAGTGGACTGAAGAGGGCAAGAATGGAGGCCGGGAAGAGTGAACAGAAATCTTGGACTTTGGGTCGGAAAGAAAGTGTGGCCCTACGCGCTTTGATGCCATCTCTAAGACCTACAGCTACCTGACCCCCGACCTCTGGAAGGAGACTGTATTCACCAAGACTCCCTATCAGGATTCACTGACCACCTCGTCAAGACTCACACCAGAGTCTCCGTGCAGAGGATCCAGGCTCCAGCTGTGGCTACAACACAGGGTTTTTATACAAGAAAAATAAAGTGAATTAAGCCTGAAGAAAAAAGAAAGAAAAAGAAAGTGTGGTCCTTGGCCAGGCGCGGTGGCTCACGCTTGTCATCCCAGCACTTCGGGAAGCTGAGGTGGGCTGATAGCCTGAGCTCGGGAGTCTGAGACCAGCCTGGGCAACATGGCGGAAACCCGTTCTCCACCAAAAATACAAAAAGCCGGGCGTGGTGGTGCATGCCTGTGGTCCCAGCTACTCGGGAGGCTGAGGTGGGAGGATGGCTTGAGCCTGGAAGGCAGAGGCTGCAAGCCGAGATGGAGCCACGGCACTCCAGCTTAGGTGACAGAGTGAGACCCCGTCTTAAAAAAAAAAAAAAAAAAAAAAAAAAAAAAGTGTAGCCCTAACAGAGCCCGCAAACGCCCTTTCTTAACGTCAGCCTCTGGACTTACACTTGGCAGCGCTGCGCCTCTCTGGGATCTCCCTCCCTCCTCCTCCCTGTGGCCCCGCGGGCGGGAGGGAGGCGCAGGGTGGCCCAGCCTGGGTGGTCTCCTGCCCCGCCCCCTGCGGCGCCGTTACCTAGCAGCGGGCTCGGCCGCACGGCTAGGGTAATTTGCGGGCCCCTCAGCCAATGGGAGGGCGTCGCCCCGGCCAGCTCCCTTTTCTGGAGCTCCAGCCGCCTCCCGGGCACTGCAGTCGCCACCTCGAACCCTGCTGTGCGTCTCGGGCCGGCAATTCCGTCTGCGCGCGGAACCCATTCCTCCTCCAGCCGCCGCGGCCCACGGCCCACAGAGCGGGTGAACCCCGGCGCCGCGCCCCGGGCCCGCAGCTCCCTGCACTCATCCCTCGCAGCCGCCTTAACACCGGCACCCCACAGTCTCTCCCACGCCCGCGCCTTGGCGGCCCCTCTGAATCCCCACGCGGGGCCCAGCGGTACTGGGAGACCGGGCTAGCCTATGGGAGCGCCCAGATAACGCGGGTTGGGGGCGCCCGCGCCCCCCATCCCCGCCAGCATGACTCGATCGCCGCCCCTCAGAGAGCTGCCCCCGAGTTACACACCCCCAGCTCGAACCGCAGCACCCCAGGTGAGTAGAGGGGGAGCTGGAAGAAGGAAAAGCGGGGCCAGGTCTGTCACTCGGGCCTCTGCAAGGTTTGTGAAGTGCCGAGTGTCATTGGGTGTCTGACGCTAGCGAGAGCTAGCACGGCAAGCAAGTTGTGCGTGTGTGTCGGTGTGTCTGTGCTTGTGTCTCCCCCTCGTCTGGCCAGTGAGAATAAATGTCTGTGGGTTCACCTGTGTCCACCCGACGACAGGTGTGTGTACATATGTATCCTGCTCTCAGAAAATGGGCCTATGCCGGCCGGGCACGGTAGCTCACACCTGTAATCCCAACACTGGGAGGCTGAGGAGGGCAGATCACCTGAGGTCAGGAGTTCAAGACCAGCCAGGTCAACATGGTGAAACCCTGTCTCTACTAAAAATAATAAATCAGCAGGGCGTGGTGGCGGGCGCCTGTAGTCCCATCTACTTGGGAGGCTGAGGCAGGAGAATCTCTTGAACCAGGGAGGCGGAGGTTGCAGTCAGCCGAGATGACACCACTGCACTCCAGCCAGGGCTACAAAGTGAGACTCCATCTCAAAAAAAAAAAAAAAAAAAAAGAGAAAACGGAAAAAAAGAAAATAGGCCTATGCCTTCCTCAGGTGTGTGCTGGAGGTGGTGGGTGTTACATCTTCCAAGTGTGGGCCTGTGTCTGTGTTGGTGCTCCCTGTCCCACATCCAGAAATCAAGAAGTTAGGGCTGGGCAGCAGATATACAGGGTGAGAAGGGAAGGATTTCATGCATTGTTGCAGTGATGCCTGGCTGACCCTTCTCTTTCCATCCCAGATCCTAGCTGGGAGCCTGAAGGCTCCACTCTGGCTCCGTGCTTACTTCCAGGGCCTGCTCTTTTCTCTGGGCTGCGGGATCCAGAGACACTGTGGCAAAGTGCTCTTTCTGGGACTGTTGGCCTTTGGGGCCCTGGCATTAGGTCTCCGCGTGGCCATTATTGAGACAAACTTGGAACAGCTCTGGGTAGAAGGTAAGTTGTGGCCACTGGCCATAGCTGCTCAGGTATGGTGAGCCCAAGACAAGAATGGGGTGAGGAGCTTGGCTACTGAGCTCTAGTAGGCCTGGCCCTGGGGCTGGAGGGTCTCTTGCTGGCCAGAATCTGTACACCTGGGCATCTAGGAACACTGTTCCCTCCCACAACCATAAATGGACATCTGCAGATGGTAGACCCTGTGAATTGGCTGTATAGAATATTTGTCTGTGATTTTGTATGTGTTTATTTAGCATTTATTGTTAACTTTCTTTTTTTTTTTTTTTTTTTTTTTTTTGAGGCGGAGTCTCGCTCTGTCGCCCAGGCTGGGGTGCAGTGGCCAGATCTCGGCTCACTGCAAGCTCCGCCTCCCGGGTTCCCGCCATTCTCCTGCCTCAGCCTCCCGAGTAGCTGGGACTACAGGCGCCCGCCACCTCGCCCGGCTAGTTTTTTGTATTTTTTAGTAGAGATGGGGTTTCACCGTGTTAGCCAGGATGGTCTCGATCTCCTGACCTCGTGATCCGCCCATCTCGGCCTCCCAAAGTGCTGGGATTACAGGCTTGAGCCACCGCGCCCGGCCTTTATTGTTAACTTTCTATGTGTGTTTTTGACAATGCATCAGGGTTTACAAAAGCAGCTAAAACAAGATTCATTTTTCAGTAGCAAGGAAAGTAAAATATGTGCTGAAATAACTAAAATACAATACAGAGCATCCTGTGATTATGTTGTATAAGAGAAAGCAGGGAGAAATCACTTATGACCAGGAGTATCAGAAAAGTTAGAACTAGAAGGCTGGGGAAACTGAGTAAATCATCTGGCCAAGCCTCCAGGGAGAGGGCTCAGGCACCCAGGCCCATTTAATGGAAAAGCAATACAGAATCCACACTTTGAGGCAACAGCCAGGGTCAGATGGGATCAAATCCTCACTTTCTTAAGGAAGCATAAAAGAATGATTTTCTTGGGATTTTTTTTTTTTTTTGCGGGGCGGGGGGCAGTTTTATTTTTTGTTTTGTTTTGTTTTGAGATGGAGTCTCACTCTGTTGCTCAGGCTGGAGTGCAGTGGCACAATCCTAGATCACTACAACCTCCGCTTCCCGGATTCAAGTGATTTTCGTGCCTCAGCCTCCCAAGTAGCTGGGATTACAGGTGGGCGCCACCATGCTCTGCTAATTTTTGTATTATTAGTAGAGACCAGGTTTCACCATGTAGGCCAGACTGGTCTTAAACTCCTGGCCTCAAGTAATCTGCTCACCTCAGTCTCCCAAAGTGCTGGGATTACAGGTGTGAGCCACTGTGCCTGGCCAGAATGATTTCTTATTAATAATTTCAGCAGGCCGGGCGTGGTGGCTCCCACCTGTAATCCCAGCACTTTGGGAGATCGAGGCGGGCAGATCACAAGGTCAGGAGTTCAAGACCACCCTGACCAACATAGTGAAACCTCATCTCTACTAAAAATACAAAAATTAGCCAGGTGTGGTGGCGAGTGCCTGTAGTCCCAGCTACTTGGGAGGCTGAGGCAGGAGAATCGCTTGAACCTGGGAGGTGGAGGTTGCAGTGAGCCAAGATTGCGCCACTGCATTCCAGCCTGGGCGACAGAGGGACACTCTGTCCCAACAAAAGAATTTTTTTTTTAATTAAAAAAATTTTTTTTCAGCATGACTCTTCTTTACTGAGGGCTGGTTTCATATGGCAGCCCTTTGATAGGAGTCAAACTCCAGTCTGTTTTTCCCTGGGAAGTTTGCATTTTGTAGGCTCCCTCAGCCCTGGCCCATACCCAAAGGCAGAGCCCACGTTGGAGTCTCACACCCTTGAGTTATTTCAAATACTGGCAAGTCCTAGGATCCAGAGCAGATGTTTCTCAGAGCTTGCCTGCCTGTTGGGCTCCCACACGCCGTCCCCACCCTATCTACCCACAGCCCTGCAGACTCTCACATCCATACACACTCTAGGCCAGCCCTGGGGTCCAGAGCAGATGTTTCGCTCTGCCTGCCTGCCCCCAGCCCCAGGACACAGATGTGCATACATGCACATACACGTACCCCCACCCACACCACTGCTGCCTGGGTGGTCCCAGATGACTCTTGGATTTCCTGCCACAACAGAGGCAGTCTCCCTTCCCTTCCTCCCTCTCCATTCCCCACATTTTCCCCATCTAAGCACTGCTTGAACCTCCATGTTTCTTCATCTCTCCTACACTCCAGCATAGGATAGGCTAGACCCCAGCAGTTTTTTGCTGTTGTTTGGGAGAAGGTTTTGTAAGAGGATGGTAGCCAATTCCTAGGCTTTTTTCCTTTATTTCAGAATATCATTCTTGTCCTGTATTGGCTGGGGGTGAGGTAAAAGCAGTGATCATTTTTTTCTTTTTTTATTTTCTTTGTTTTTTTTTTTTGAGAATGAGTCTTGCTCTGTCGCCCAGGCTGTAGTGCAATGACGCGATCTTGGCTCACTGCAACTTCTGCCTCCTGGATTCAAGCGATTCTCCTGCCTGAGCCTCCAGAGTAGCTGACACTATAGGCCTGCGCCACCATACCCCGCTAATTTTTTTGTATTTTTAGTACAGACCGGTGTCATCATGTTGGCCATGCTGGTCTTGATCTCCTGACCTTGTGATCTGCCTGCCTCAGCCCCACAAAGTGCTGGGATTACGGGTCTGAGCCACCGCGCCTGGCCAATCTTTTTTTTCATAGAGATGGAGTCTCACTATGAGACCCAGTCTCAAAGAAAGAGTAAGCAGACAGGGTGCAGTGGCTCACATCTGTAATCCCAGCACTTTAGGAGGCCGAAGTGGGTGGATCACCTGAGGTCAGGAGTTCAACACCAGCCTGGCTCACTTGGTAAAACTCCATCTCTACTAAAAATACAAAAATTATCCAAGTGCAGTGGTTTGCGCCTGTAGTCCCAGCTACTCCGGAGGCCGAGGCAGGAGAATCGCTTGAACCCAGGAGGCGGAGGTTGCAGTGAGTCAAGATTGCGCCACTGCACTCCAGCCTAGCGACAGAGCAAGACTTTATCTCAAAAAAAAAAAGAAAGAGAGAGAGAAAAGAAAAGGAAAGGAGAAGGAGAAACAGAAACAGAAACAGAAACAGAAACAGAAAGCAGAGGAAGAAAGCAAACATTGGCTATCAGTGTTCCAGACCAGTGTTCCATACCTCCTTAACTTTGCCATGGTGAGACTTGGAATGTGACTGATTTGTCTTTCCTGGCCAACTGTAAAGTCAAGGGTTCAGAGGTAGATTGTTCTCTAAAATGAAAATTACAAAGGCTGGGCATGGAGGCTAACGCCTGTAATCCTACCACTTTGGGAGGCCGAAGTGGGTGGATCACCTGAGGTCAAGAGTTTGAGACAAGCCTGACCAACATGTTAAAACACAGCTTCTACTCCAAATACAAAATTAGCCAGGCGTGGTTGTGCATGCCTGTAATCCCAGCTACTCAGGAGACTGAGGCAGGAGAATCGCTTGAATCCGGGAGGCAGAAGTTGCAGTGAGCCAAGATCGCACTATTGTACTCCAGCCTGTGCAATGAGAGCTGCCATTCTGTGTAGAAGACAGAGGATGGCCTTGTATCAGTTGGTAGAATCACACTCACTTTTTTTTGTTTTTTTTTTTTTTTGAGACGGAGTCTCGCTCTGTCGCCCAGGCTGGAGTGCAGTGGCCGGATCTCTGCTCACTGCAAGCTCTGCCTCCCGGGTTCACGCCATTCTCCTGCCTCAGCCTCCCGAGTAGCTGGGACTACAGGCGCCCGCCACCTCGCCCGGCTAGTTTAAATCACACTCACTTAAATGTCTAAAGCTAAAACCTTAGGAGTCATCCTCAGTTCTTGTTTACCCAATTGTTTTATTTATATATTTTTGAGACAGTCTTGCTCTGTCGCCCAGGCTGGAGTGCATAGTGGTGTGATCTCAGCTCACTGCAAGCTCTGCCTCCTGTGTTCACGCCATTCTCCTGCCTCAGCCTCCCGAGTAGCTGGGACTACAGGCGCCTGCCACCACGCCCGGCTAATTTTTTGTATTTTTAGTACAGACGAGGTTTCACCGTGTTAGCTAGGATGGGCTCGATCTCCTGACCTCATGATCTGCCTGCCTTGGCCTCCCAAGTGCTGGGATTACAGGCGTGAGCCACCGCGCCTGGCCCGTTCACCCACTTGTTTAGTAAACTAGTAAATCCTTGCTTCTTAACCTCTCTCATAACAGACCCATCCTTTCTACCTTGTGGTTACTGCCCTAGTTGAGGTCTTGTTCCATCCCTGGCAATACACTCCTGATTGTATCATTTAGAATGCTTTTAGGCCAGGCGTGGTGGCTCATGCTTGTAATCCTAGCACTTTGGGAGGCCAAGGTGGGAAGCTTGACTGAGCCCAGGAATTCAAGACCAGCCTAGGCAACATGGCAAAACCCCATCTCTATTTCTAAAAAATTAAAAATTATAAAATAAGGCTGGCACAGTGGTTCACACCTGTAATCCCAGCATTTAGGGAGTCCAGGGTGGGGTGGATCACCTGAGGTCAGGAGTTTGAGACCAGCCTGGCCAATGTGGCAAAACCTTGTCTCTACTAAAAATACAAAATTTGGCCAGGCGTGATGGCATGTGCCTGTAATACCAGCTACTTGGGAGGCTGAAGCAGGAGAATCACTTGAACCTGGGAGGCGGAGGTTGCAGTGAGCAGAGATCGCGTCACTGCACTCCAGGCTGGGTAACAGCAAGACTCTGTCTCAAAAATATATATAAATAAATAAAATAAAATAATAGAATTGCTTTTAGCAACATGAAAGAGAAAAAAAAGGAAAGGAAGGAGGGAAGAAGGAAGAAAGAAGATTGATTTATTATTCTCTGTAACAGGAAGCCTGGTTGATTTTGTTAATTCAGCAGCCCAAGGACATCAGCAAGGACCCAGTTTCTTTCTTTCCCCTCTGCCATCTTCAACATGTTGGACTTTTGTCCTCAGGCTTATCTCAAAGTAGCTGCTGCAGTGTCAGGA
The DNA here is from genome assembly GCF_047675955.1 of Chlorocebus sabaeus. Taxonomy (NCBI): domain Eukaryota; kingdom Metazoa; phylum Chordata; class Mammalia; order Primates; family Cercopithecidae; genus Chlorocebus; species Chlorocebus sabaeus. The sequence continues at coordinate 92,084,127 of NC_132923.1, forward strand.
AAAAGAAGTCATTCTTGTCTCGCACGTCTTTTTGTTTTTGTTTTGTTTTGTTTTACAGAGACAGGATCTCACTCTTTCACCCAGGCTGGAGTGCAGTGACACAATCACATCTCACTGCAGCCTCGAACTCCTAGGTTCACACAGTCCTCCTGCCTCTTTCTCCATAGTATCTGGGACTACAGGCACATGTCACCATGTGCAGCTAATTTTTTTGTTTGTTTGGTTTTTGTAGAGATGCAGTCCCACTATGTTGCCCAGACTGGTCTTTTTTTTCTTTTTTTTTTTTTTTTTTTGAGAGGGAGTCTCGCGCTGACGCCCAGGCTGGAGTGCAGTGGCCGGATCGCAGCTCACTGCAAGCTCCGCCTCCCAGGTTTGTGCCATTCTCCTGCCTCAGCCTCCCTATAGCTGGGACTACAGGCGCCCGCCACCTCACCCGGCTATTTTTTTTGTATTTTTTAGTAGAGACGGGGTTTCACTGTATTAGCCAGGATGGTCTCGATCTCCTGACCTCGTGATCCGCCCGTCTCAGCCTCCCAAAGTGCTGGGATTACAGGCTTGAGCCACCGCGCCCGGCTTTTTTTCTTTTCTTTTTTTTTTTTTTCCATCCCCTGAGATGAAGTCTTGCTCTGTCACCCAGGCTGGAGTGCAGTGGATCAATCTCAGCTCACTACAACCTCTGCCTCCCAGGTTCAAGCAGTTCTTCTGCCTCAGCCTCCTCAGTAGCTGGGATTACAGGTGCGCACCACGCCTGACTAGTTTTTGTATTTTTAGTAAAGACAGGGTTTCACCATGTTGGCCAAGCTAGTCTCAACCTCCTGACCTCGTGATCCACCCACCTCGGCCTCCCAAAGTGCTGGGATTACAGGTATGAGCCATCACACCCGGCTGGCCCTTAGGCTGGTCTTGAACTCCTGGTCTCAAGCGATCCTCCTGCCTTGGCTTCCTGAAGTGCTGGGATTACAGGCATGAGCCACCATGCCTGATCTTGCATCTGTTTTTGAAAGTAAGGAAAAATTTATTAGTAGCCTCCCAGCCAACTTCTCATTTGTTCTCTTTAGCAAGAACTGTGTAGCATCCTATGCCGAAATCCTTCACGTGGCAAAGGCAGTGGAATTACTGATTGGCTTCTTAAACTAATCAAGTTTCACCTTCTGATGCTGGGGAGGAGCCCAGCTGTCCCTAATTGCTAGGCCTTTCTGAGGATGGCCACGGAAATCAGGGTCTATTAGAAAGGAGGAAGGTGCTGACAGCCTCACCTTCAAATCTGCCTCCACAGCACCACCCTGTGGCCAATCTCCATCTGGCCAAGTCAGTCCCCTTCTTAGTGCCCTTCCACGGATTTCCACCAGATTCTGTAAAATCAAGTAACTCCATAGCACACACTCTAGGCCCTCCATAATTGGACTTGATTGCTTCTCCAGCATTGCCGCTAGCTCCTCCCTGGCTCACTCTTAGCAGTACCGAAACACGGAGTCTTTGACAGTTCCCTGCACACACTTGGTCCAGGACACCTTTCCTGACTTCTTCTCGTGGGCACCTCTTACAACCGTGTATTCACAAAAATACATTGTTAGGTGATGAAAACGTCAGATCCTCTCTGCCCAAAATCTCCCATGACTCCCATTTCACCCAGAGAAAGCTTAAGTCCCTACCATGGTATATAGGCCCTTACACGTGAAACTTCTGGACCAAAGATTATGGAACCTACATGTTGCAATGTTGCTTTCCCCCAAAGAGTATACCATGTTACACTCCCATAGTGGGTTAGAGTGTACTCCTGTAAACCAGCAATGAGTGCTATCAATTTTAAAATTTTTGCTAAATTGTTAGATAGTAACTTATCGATGTTTTTATTTGCATTTAGAGGATTACTTATAAGGTAGACTATTCTTCCATATTGGTTAACCAGTTATATTTTCTCATTGGTAAAGACATAAAAGTATGGCCGAGCACAGTGACTGACACCTGTAATCCCAACCCTTTCAGAGGCTGAGGCGGGAGGATCACTTGAGCCCAGGAGTTCGAGAATAGCCTGGGCAACATAGGGAGACCCTGTCTCTACAAAAAATACAAACATTAGCTGGGCATGGTGGCACACACCTGTAGTTCCAGCGACTTGGGAGGATTGTTTGAGCCAGGAGGTCAAGGCTACAGTGAGCTGTGATCGCACCACTGCACTCCAGCCTGGGTGACAAAGCAAGACCCTGTCTCAAAAAAAAAAAAAAGGGACGAGTTTTTTTTTAATGTGTCAATCTTTTTTTTTTTTTTTTTTTTGAGACGGAGTCTAGCTCTGTCGCCCAGGCTGGAGTGCAGTGGCGCAATCTCGGCTCACTGCAAGCTCCGCCTCCCGGGTTCACGCCATTCTCCTGCCTCAGCCTCCCAAGTAGCTGGGACTACAGGCGCCTGCCACCGCGCCCGGCTAATTTTTTTTCTATTTTTTGTAGAGACGGGGTTTCACCATGGTCTCGATCTCCTGACCTTGTGATCCACCCGCCTCGGCCTCCCAAAGTGCTGGGATTACAGGCGTGAGCCACCGCGCCCGGCCCTTAATGTGTCAATCTTTTATTTTTTATTTATTTATTTATTTATTTGTTTTTGAGATGGAGTCTCGCTCTGTCGCCCAGGCTGGAGTGCAGTGGCGCAATCTCAGCTCACTGCAAGCTCCACCTCCTGGGTTCATGCCATTCTCCTGCCTCAGCCTCCCAAGTAGCTGGGACTACAGGCACCCGCCACCACGCCCGGCTAATTTTTTGTATTTTCCTTTAGTAGAGACGGGGTTACACCGTGTTTGCCAGTCTGGTCGTGAACTCCTGACCTCATGATCCACCCGCCTTGGGTTCCCAAAGTGCTAGGATTATAGGCGTGAAACACTGCCCCCAGCCTAACGTATCAATCTTGATATTCTCCCTCCTCTGTCCTATTTCCTCCCCTGTCACCTGCAGTCTTTCTTTCCTTCAGTTCCTTCTCATTTTCCTGTCACATCATTTCTCTACCAGCAACCATTGAAAAATAACTCCCCATCTGTACCCACTGTGTGCCATGCAGTTTCCTAAGTACTTTGCCTGCGCTGATGCTAATTCTACCAAGGTAGTCACTGTTTCCATTTGACAGATGAGGAGCTGGAGACCCAGAGGGAATAAGTAATTAGCCCAAGGAACAGACTAAGCATTATCGTCTCTTCCTTCCTGCACCACAGTGCATCCCAGTTCATCTGTCCATATCTATCTTTGTCAACTAAGGTTTATCTTTTTCTCTTCCCCATTTTCTCCCCTGAGGAGTCTTTATTGTCTTTGATGCTCCATTTTAAATTATCCATGTTTCTTTCTCTTGCTTTCTCGTCAGATCTCTCTGGGTTCCTTCCTCCTCCCATGCCTCCTTCCTCTTAGCAAACCCACTTACTATGGAAAGCTTATCTCTGTCCTCCTCTTCCCCTCCATGCGGCAGTCTTCGGCCTAATCCTGGTGAAATAAACACTGCAGTACAGGCCTGGCAAAGGAGTGGGGAGTAGGGAAGAGTCAGAGAAGGAGAGGCCAGGCATGGTGGCTCACGCCTGTAATCCCAGCATTTTGGGAGGCCGAGGCTGGCAGATCACCTCAGGTCAGGAGTTCAAGATCAGCCTAGCCAACAGGGTAAAACCCCATTTCTACTAATAATACAAAAATTAGCCGGGCGTAGTGGCAGGCACCTGTAATCCCAGCTACTCGGGAGGCTGAGGCAGAAGAATCACTTGAACCCGGGAGGCGGAGGTTGCAGTGAGCCAAGATTGCACCATTGCACTCCAGCCTGGGCAACAAGAGTGAAACTCTGTCTCAAAAAAAAAGAGAAGGAACTGGCAGTGTGGGGAGCAGGACAGGAAGACTGTTTTCGTGAGGTGAAGGCCAGGAATGTGCCTTTTGGGGCACGAGGGCACATGTGAGCATATGGGTAAGTATGTGTTGGGGGCTACCAAGGATTTGGGGCTTTTGTGAGTGAGAAGATTACGTGGGTTTGAAAAAGAGATTGGAGGGCCAGGCGCAGTGACTCACGCCTGTAATCCTAGCACTTTAGGAGGCTGGGGTGGGAGGATCGCTTGAGCCCAGGAATTTAAGACTAGCTTGGGGCCGGGAGTGGTGGCTCATGCCTGTAATCCCAGCACTTTGGGAGGCCGAGGAGGGCCTCCCAAAAGGGAGGTCAGGAGTTCGAGACCAGCCTGGCCAACATAGTGAAACCCCATCTCTACTAAAAATGCAAAAAATTAGCTAGGCATAGTGATGGGCGCCTATAATCCCAGCTACTCAGAAGGCTGAGGCAGAACGTTGCAGTGAGCCAAAAAAAAGACCAGCTTGGGCAACACAGTGATGAGACTTTCTCTCTACAAAAAATTTAAAAATTAGCCAGGCACGGTGGCGGGCGCCTGTGGTCCCAGCCACTCGGGAGGCTGAGGTGGGAAGATCACCTGAGCCCAGGAAGTCAAAGCTATAGTGAGCTGTGATCAGGCCACTGCACTCCAGCCTGGGCAACAGAGCAAGACCCTGTCTAAAAAAAAGAAAGAAAGAAAAAAGAGAAAAAGGAAAAGAGATTGGGAAACATGACGATCTCAGATGGGACTTGAGTCTCAGAGAAGCAGTACGTGTGGGTCCCAGCAGGCAGCAAAGACTAACAGGAGGAGACCCCCAGACAGGTGGAAACAGCGCAGGGTCTGAGATCGGACCAAATCCACAAAGCCTCCAGAGGTAGATTTGGCCCCCATTCTCCCCCACATCATAGTTAAGTGATATCCCCTCACAATGTCCCCACCTCCCCCAGGTCCCAGTTACACAGCAGGAGCCTGTGGCCAGCATGACGCAGGACTGGAGGGGCGCTAAGATCCAGGACACTAAGGCAGGCCTGGCGCCGGGACTCCCTGTAGTCTGGACAGTGAGGGCGGTGAAAGGGATCTGGACACCTTCCTCCCCTGGGCTCACTTTGATTTCACCCCTGCCAGGGTTTGTGAGCTGATTCCATGCACTTCCTGCCCGAGCAGGAGCAGCACACTGAATGGCTGTCCCATCCCCCACCTTCCCCACACCAACACAGGGCCCACTATTATCACCCATTATTATCAGACACTCCTATCCCTGCCCTCTCCCCAGGACACTTTGCAGAAAGGTGTGTGGATATAAATCACTGCCCAGAGCAACCTGAACTAAGAACCAGCCCCAGCCCTACACCTGTTCTTTCAGGAAACCCTCCCAGCAGCAGTCTCCCTATTGGCCCCATTGGCCCTCCTTGTCCTCCCTACCAGAGCACAGAGGGACTGAGGGTTCCCTTACCAAGATGCCTCTACAACCCCCCCAGCCCACGGCCAGCTCATGCTGATTGTCATTTTTAAGTTTATGCCCAAAACCCAGCCAACCTGGTTCATGCTTAAACCCTAGACCACACAGGAAATCCACAGAGCCACACAACCAAGGCCTCTCCACTTCCCTGGCAGAGCTCCAGGACCCAGAAGCCTGGGGAGTCAGCCTGGGCCATGACCAGGCCCTCAGGGATAAGGCAGGGGCTCCTCTCTGCAGGAGCTCCTCTCTGCTCCACCTCTCCCACTTCTCTGGGGAGGCCTCAGAGTTAGAAGCCCCCTTCCCAAGTTCTGACGCACCTAGGCCCTTTCCCCCCCAGCTTTCTCTCTTTGCTCCTGCAGTGGGCAGCCGGGTGAGCCAGGAGCTGCATTACACCAAGGAGAAGCTGGGGGAGGAGGCTGCATACACCTCTCAGATGCTGATACAGACCGCACGGCAGGAGGGAGAGAACATCCTCACGCCCGAAGCACTTGGCCTCCACCTCCAGGCAGCCCTCACTGCCAGTAAAGTCCAAGTATCACTCTATGGGAAGTGAGTCTGGCTGAGCCCCTGAGCAGCTGGGGTTGAGGCGTGCTGTGGGGGTTCTGGAGTGGGAATCCCCCTCTTCTGCTGATCTCCTATGCCCCTGGCTATTGCAGGTCCTGGGATTTGAACAAAATCTGCTACAAGTCAGGAGTTCCCCTTATTGAAAATGGAATGATTGAGCGGGTAAGTGTCCTGAGAGGGAGTAGAGGCAGAACCTTTTCTGTGGCGTGGAAGGACTCAGAGAGACCGAGCAAGCCCCACAGCCTGCAATCCGCCCCCTTAAAACTAAGGAGGGGGATTGCAGAGGGCATCCTACAAAGGTTGTGGGGCAGGACTGATGTGGCCTGGGGTATCCCTGGCAGATGATTGAGAAGCTGTTTCCGTGCGTGATCCTCACTCCCCTCGACTGCTTCTGGGAGGGAGCCAAACTCCAAGGGGGCTCTGCCTACCTGCCGTGAGTGCCACTCCTGGGGCCCTGCTTCATCTCCCGCTGGGGACTCTCCCAGCAGAAAGGAGGGGTTGGGGGAATGAGGATGATCAAAACCTTACCAAGGTCCTAAGTACTCCCAGGCCAGCAACAGAGAGCACGGGCTTCCCCAGGGCTCTCTCAACATCCCCCTTCTCCTTCCCTCTGAAGGAAGGAAGACCTGGCTTATTTACACAAAACTAAACACAAAGATCTGTAAGATCTGAGCAAAGGAGAAAAAGATCCCCAGAAAGAGGCTTTGCTGGGGGGAATTACCTAGGTGTTTGCTAAGCTGTTGCCCAGGCCAAAAAGAAAACCTGCTACAGGTGTGTGCCTGCTGGTTATATATTAGAACCAAGCACACAGCTTGGTAAGGGACTCACTGGGGCCTTTCTAGGCCCTTTCTATGTATTAGGTAACCCTGCCCTGATAGACGTCTCAGCCCCTTGTACTCATCTACCGCTCACTGTAGCACCCTGGTGGGCCCATGCTGCCTGGCAGTTCTGAGAAGCTGAGGCTTGCGCACCCTCCATATGGAGGGACAAATGGGCAGATAAGAGGAGGGTGGGGTACAGCATGGGGCCCCAGCAGCAGTTTGGAGCCTGGGTTTTCATTCCTGACCCTCACCAACTATGGGCTCTTCCCTCAGCGGCCGTCCGGATATCCAGTGGACCAACCTGGATCCAGAGCAGCTGCTGGAGGAGCTGGGTCCCTTTGCCTCCCTTGAGGGCTTCCGGGAGCTGCTAGACAAGGCACAGGTGGGCCAGGCCTACGTGGGGCGGCCCTGTCTACACCCTGATGACCTCCACTGCCCACCTAGTGCCCCCAACCATCACAGCAGGCAGGTGGGTTCCAACCAGGTCTGCCAGGGAAAGACTATTTTCCTTCCCTCATACACTCCTATGTTCTGGGGAAGCTGACTGCTCTGTGCCCTGACCCTCACTTCCTGGCATTACCCTGCTCCCGCAGTGCCAGGCCCCCAGTTCCATTCCCATTCAGTTATCCTACGGAGCCCTCAAGTGGTATATGAATCCCTTTTTCCTTTTCTGAGCCTAGATAAGGCTGGACTTTTTAAAATTTTATTTACTTATTTATTTTTTGAGTCTCACTCTGTCGTCCAGGCTGGAGTGCAGTAGCTGGATCTTGGTTCAAGCAATTCTCCTGCCTCAGCCTCCTGAGTAGCTGGGATTACAGGTGCCCACCACCATGCCTGGCTAATTTTTGTTAGCCCGCCCGAAGGGCTGGGATTACAGGCGTGAGCCACTGCGCCTGGCCAAGGCTGGACTTTTTGTCAAAATAGACTAATACAGGGAAACTAAGAACACAGTAGGTAAGCATGAATATCATACCTGGTCTCCCTGGTTTATGGCCCTGCCAATGTGGTACTTTTCCCAGAATCCGCCAGTTACACCAGCTCCTCCCAGAAGCCTACTTCCAGGCCTCTGCTCCCCCTTCGGGATTCCTGTCTTCGGGATACTAGCTGTTCACTTCTGCAGAGCAGTCAAGAGGCTCAGAATAGTTACCTACACTCCAGGCCCACTGAGCTCCATGGTGGCTTGGTTCCTGGAGGTGGAAGCCCAGGGACACTCAGTTATCCACAGCCAGGGCCTTGAGCATTAACCCCTCCTATTCCCCTCCAGGCTCCCAACGTGGCTCACGAGCTGAGCGGGGGCTGCCATGGCTTCTCCCACAAATTCATGCACTGGCAGGAGGAATTGCTGCTGGGAGGCATGGCCAGAGACCCCCAGGGACAGCTGCTGAGGTAGGGTCTCCTCTGGGAGGTGATGAGGGGACTCCGTGCATGAGAACCCATACTGTAATGCCAGGCAGCTCTGGCAAAAGGCCCTGCACATCCCTCACCAGGTGTTTGGGCCAGCTCTGACCCCTGGTTCTCCCGCACCCCCACCAGGGCAGAGGCCCTGCAGAGCACCTTCTTGCTGATGAGTCCCCGCCAACTGTACGAGCATTTCCGGGGTGACTATCAGACGCATGACATTGGCTGGAGTGAGGAGCAGGCTGGCACAGTGCTACAAGCCTGGCAGCGGCGCTTTGTGCAGGTCGGTATGGACAAGGACAAGGTGGATGCCCTGAGGCCACTCCCTCCTCCTGCCCCCTCCAATCTACCCTGTTTCTCCAGCTGGCCCAGGAGGCCCTGCCTGAGAACGCTTCCCAGCAGATCCACGCCTTCTCCTCCACCACCCTGGACGACATCCTGCATGCGTTCTCTGAAGTCAGCGCCGCCCGTGTGGTGGGAGGCTATCTGCTCATGGTGGGTTTTGCACCTGGCACCTTGCCCCACTCCACCTCCAGCCAGTGCCCACCCTGGGAGCCCCTGTCTGAGACTGCCCTTTCTCCCCACAGCTGGCCTATGCCTGTGTGACAATGCTACGGTGGGACTGTGCCCAGTCCCAGGGTGCTGTGGGCCTTGCCGGGGTACTGCTGGTGGCCCTGGCGGTGGCCTCAGGCCTTGGGCTCTGTGCCCTGCTCGGCATCACCTTCAATGCTGCCACTACCCAGGTACGCCTGGACTGCAGGGCAGATTCAGTGCCAGTCACCAGGCTTCATGGGTCCTCAGCTGCCCGCTCCTCTGCCCTTCTAGGTGCTGCCCTTCTTGGCTCTGGGAATCGGCGTGGATGACGTATTCCTGCTGGCGCATGCCTTCACAGAGGCTCTGCCTGGCACCCCTCTCCAGGTGGGGCCTCGTCCCCCAGGGCTCATCTGAGGCAGCTCAGCTTACTGGTTAAGAGCCTCTTGGTTCAAGTGACCCTGGGCTGCTAATGAATCTCAGTGCCTCTTGTCCCCATCTGTAAACAGGGGAAATAATAGTGCTGTGTCCTAAGAGTTGTGTTTGGATCAGTGAGGTAACTCAAGCTGAATGCTTAGAACAGTCCATCACACGTACATGGTACCCAGTAAATGCTAGCTGCTGTGTTATGACTGCCCCACCTCTGCACCCCAACTTCCTGAGCCTCCCCTTCACTCCACCTTGACACAGCCCCTCCTTTGTGACCTGAGGGCAGGTCCCCACTCTGTCCTGGCAGGAGCGCATGGGCGAGTGTCTGCAGCGCACGGGCACCAGTGTTGTACTCACATCCCTCAACAACATGGCCGCCTTCCTCATGGCTGCCCTCGTTCCCATCCCCGCGCTGCGAGCCTTCTCCCTACAGGTGAGGCTTCTTACACGGGCGGCTCAGGGTGGGTGTGGGGCTCAGGCCAAGCTTCATCCAGCCTTCATGCCCCTCCTGTCCGTCCCCCAGGCGGCCATAGTGGTTGGCTGCACCTTTGTAGCCGTGATGCTTGTCTTCCCAGCCGTCCTCAGCCTGGACCTGCGGCGGCGCCACTGCCAGCGCCTCGATGTGCTCTGCTGCTTCTCCAGGTACTGCCTGCACCCCAGCCCCTTCCTCCCGTGACCCACGCCAGCCTGTCCCCTCACCAGCATTTCAAGGCACAGACCTGTCATCCACTCTCTACCTCTTCCAGTCCCTGCTCTGCTCGGGTGATTCAGATCCTGCCCCAGGAGCTGGAGGACGAGACGGTTCCAGTGGGCATTGCCCACCTCACTGCCACAGTTCAAGCCTTTACACACTGTGAAGCCAGCAGCCAGCATGTGGTCACCATCCTGCCTCCCCAAGCCCACCTGGTGCCCCCACCTTCTGACCCACTGGGCTCTGAGGTCTTCAGCCCTGGAGGGTCCACACGGGACCTTCTAGGCCAGGAGGAGGAGACAAGGCAGAAGGCAGCCTGCAAGTCCCTGCCCTGTGCCTGCTGGAATCTTGCCCATTTTGCCCGCTACCAGTTTGCCCCCTTGCTGCTGCAGTCACATGCCAAGGTAAGACTGGGCCGAGCAGGGCAGAGACTTAGCATCTGTGGGCCCAGAAGGGCAGAGGGCTCAGTCCACCCCTGAGGGGCTGGGGGCAGCCCTGGGGCCTCCAGCTTAGTTGCCACTTCCCACAGGCCATTGTGCTGGTGCTCTTTGGCGCTCTTCTGGGCCTGAGCCTCTACGGAGCCACCTTGGTGCAAGACGGCCTGGCCCTGACGGATGTGGTGCCCCGGGGCACCAAGGAGCATGCCTTCCTGAGCGCCCAGCTCAGGTACTTCTCCCTGTACGAGGTGGCCCTGGTGACCCAGGGTGGCTTTGACTACGCCCACTCCCAACGCGCCCTCTTTGATCTGCACCAGCGCTTCAGTTCCCTCAGGGCAGTGCTGCCGCCACCGGCCACCCAGGCACCCCGCACCTGGCTGCACTATTACCGCAGCTGGCTACAGGGTGAGAGGCGAGGAGACTGGCAGGGAGGGGTGCTGCAGGGAGAAACGCCCTGGGGCCACCAGCCAACAGAACCCTATCCTGGTCTCCCCTAGGAATCCAGGCTGCCTTTGACCAGGACTGGGCTTCTGGGCGCATCACCCGCCACTCGTACCGCAATGGCTCTGAGGATGGGGCCCTGGCCTACAAGCTGCTCATCCAGACCGGAGACGCCCAGGAGCCTCTGGATTTCAGCCAGGTTGGGAGAGGGCTGGAGGGATGGAGTAGCACAGGGGCTGCAGGCCTCCGGGGCCCAGGCCTTCAGCACTCTCTGCCTCTGCAGCTGACCACAAGGAAGCTGGTAGACAGGGAGGGACTGATTCCACCCGAGCTCTTCTACATGGGGCTGACCGTGTGGGTGAGCAGTGACCCCCTGGGTCTGGCAGCCTCACAGGCCAACTTCTACCCCCCACCTCCTGAATGGCTGCACGACAAATATGACACCACGGGGGAGAACTTTCGCAGTGAGTCCTGGGGGGGAGCTCAGCAAGAGCCTCAGCCTCACCCACACAAACCCTGAGCCTGAGGCCCTGCCCACTCTGCCCCGTGCTCACTGCCCCATCCCTCTCCCTCTTCTCCCTTTCCCTCCCCCACGCAGTCCCGCCAGCTCAGCCCTTGGAGTTTGCCCAGTTCCCCTTCCTGCTGCGTGGCCTCCAGAAGACTGCAGACTTTGTGGAGGCCATCGAGGGGGCCCGCGCAGCATGTGCAGAGGCCGGCCAGGCTGGGGTGCACGCCTACCCCAGCGGCTCCCCCTTCCTCTTCTGGGAGCAGTATCTGGGCCTGCGGCGCTGCTTCCTTCTGGCTGTCTGCATCCTGCTGGTGTGCACATTCCTCGTCTGTGCCCTGCTGCTCCTCAACCCCTGGACGGCTGGCCTCATAGTGAGTGCTTGCAGGAGTGGGGACAGAGAGACCCAGCGGCACCCTCACCCTTCCCTGCCCAGCCTGTCTTCCCTCCTGCCAGGAGCCCTCCGTGAGCCTTGTCTCCCCCAGGTGCTGGTCCTGGCGATGATGACAGTGGAGCTCTTTGGTATCATGGGTTTCCTGGGCATCAAGCTGAGCGCCATCCCCGTGGTAATCCTCGTGGCCTCTGTAGGCATCGGTGTTGAGTTCACAGTCCACGTGGCTCTGGTGAGCACAGGCACCCGGGGGAGGGACCAGTCAGCTGATTCAGTATTCAACACATATTGTTCAAGCCCCTACTATGTGCTAGGTACTGTTTAAGGATTTGGGGCCAGGCGCGGTGGCTCACGCCTGTAATCCCAGCACTTTGGGAGGCCAAGGCAGGCAGATCACGAGGTCAGGAGATCAAGACCATCCTGGCTAACACAGTGAAACCCTGTCTCTACTAAAAATACAAAAAATTAGCCGGGCATGGTGTTGGGCACCTGTAGTCCCAGCTACTTGGGAGGCTGAGGCAGGAGAATGGTGTGAACCCAGGAGGCGGAGCTTGCAGTGAGTCAAGATCGCGCCACTGCACTCCAGCCTGGGTGACAGAGCGAGACTCCATCTCAAAAAAAAAAAAAAAAAAAAAAAAAAATTTGGGCTGGCCGGACATGGTGGCTCACGCCTGTAATCCCAGCACTTTGGGAGGCCAAGGCAGGTGGATCACCTGAGGTCAGAAGTTTGAAACCAGTCTGGCCAACATGGTAAAACCCCATTTCTACTAAAAATACAAAAAATTAGCCAGGCATGGTGGCACATGCCAGTAATCCCAGCTACTTTGGAGACTGAGGCAGGAGACTTGCTTGAACCTGGGAGGCAGAGGTTGCAGTGAGCCGAGATCGAGCCATTGCACTCCAGCCTGGGCAACAAGAGTGAAACTCTCCGTCTCAAAAAAGAAGAAGAAGAAGAAAATTTGGGCTGGGCACGGTGGCTCATGCCTGTAATTTGGATGATGCTGGGGCATTTTGGGAGGCCAAGGCAGGAGGATCCCCTGAAGTCAGGAGTTCAAGACTAGCTGGCCAACATGGCAAAATCCCGTCTCCACTGAAAAAACAAAATTTAGCCGGGCGTGGTGGTACATGCCTGTAATCCTAGCTACTCAGGAGGCTGAGGCAGGAAAATCACTTGAACCCAGGAGGCGGAGGTTACAGTGAGCCAAATCGCATCACTGCACTCCAGCCTGGGCAAAAGAGCAAGATTCAATCTCAAAAAGGAAAAGAATTTGGAAAATAAAAATAAAAAAGAATAAGGGATATAATAGCAATACAGTTTTTTACCTCCAAGGAACTTATATTCTAGGGATAGAGATAGACAATAAGGGCTGGGTGTGGCGGCTCATGCCTGTAATCCTAGCAATTTGGGATGCCAAGGTGGGCACATCACTTGAAGTCAGGGGTTCAAGACCAGCCTAGCCGACATGGTGAAACCCCGTCTCTACTAAAAATACGAAAATTAGCTGGGTGTGGGGGTGAGCGCCTGTAATCCCAGCTACTTGGGGAGGCTGAGGCAGGAGAATCACTTGAACCTGGGAGGGCGGAGGTTGCCATGAGCCAAGACCATGCCACTGCACTCCAACCTGGGCAACAGAGCAGGACTCTATCTCAAAAAAAAAAAAAAAAAAAGTAAATAATTAGCTGGGCATAGTGGCACATGCCTGTAGTCCCAGCCACTTGGGAGGTTGAGGCGGGAGGATCACTTGAACCTCAGAGTTTGAGGTTGCAGTGAGCCATGATTACACCACTGCACTCCAGCCTGAGCAACACAGTAAGATCCTGTCTCAAAAAAAAAAAAGGGGGAGGGGATGGTAGCAGGATGGCAATGTGGGCTTAATGGAGGGGTTCTACAGAGATACCAGAGATACAGAGATGCCAGAACCAAGGAGGGCCTCACCCAGGGCTGCATATTCTCTGACAGAGGAAAGGGGGGACCCACAGACCAGCCAGACTCCACAAACAGCTCCCTTCCCTTCCCCCCACCAAATATCTCTATTATTCTGATTGTAAGAACAATATTGGTCCTTGAAAACAAAGTCAGTATGCAGAAAGGTAAAAAAGAAGAATTAAAAATTCTCTGAAACACTACTCTGAGAAATAACTGTTATCACTTTGGCATCCCTCTTCTAGATGGACTAGTGGTTGGCAAACTTATTCTATTTATAGGACCAAATAGTAACCATTTCAGGTTTGGTAGGCCATAGTCTTTGCTGCAACTCTGCCATAGAAACACAAAATTGTCTAGACAATACATTAACCAATGGGTACGGCTATTTCAACAAAATTTCATTTACAAAACAAGTAACAGGCTGTAGTCTGCCCAACCTATTTTTGTTGTTTGTTTGTTTGTTTGAAACAGTTTCACTCTGTTGTGCAGGCTGGAGTGTAGCAGTGCAATCTCGGCTCACTGTGACCTCCACCTCCCTAGCCAAGCGACCCTCCCACCTCAGCCTCCTAAGTAGCTGAGACTACAGGCGCAAACAACCACACCCAGATAGTTTTTGTATTTGTTACAGAGACAGGGTTTTGCCATGTTTCCCAGGCTGGTCTCGAACTCCCAACCTCAGGTGATCCACCCACCTCGGCCTGGGATAACAGGCGTGAGCCACCGCGCCCAGCCTTGTTTGTTTTTAGAGACAGGGTCTCACTCTGTTACCCAGGCTGTACCCTATTTTCTACACGTCTCTGTGTCTAAGCTCACCAAACCCATCCATACAGTGTTACCTAAAAGTACTCACGCATGCTCCCTGTACAGTTCCCATGAACTTAGTTCACCTGGCCTTTGGTGGGCCAAGGTATTGTTGAGCTCTGAAGACAGTTACAGCTGGGTACATGGCTGAGCTGGCCATGACTGGCAGAGGAGCAGCTCCAGGACCACTCTATTTTCCCAGGGCTTTCTGACCACCCAGGGCAGCCGGAACCTGCGGGCCGCCCGTGCCCTTGAGCACACATTTGCCCCTGTGACTGATGGGGCCATCTCCACATTGCTGGGTCTGCTCATGCTTGCTGGTTCCCACTTTGACTTCATTGTAAGGTAGGGAGGGCTCGGGGCGGGGAGGCAGGGCTCAGGGCAGGCCTGGGCTGACTCCCCCCGCCCCCAGGTACTTCTTTGCGGCGCTGACGGTGCTCACGCTCCTGGGCCTCCTCCATGGACTTGTGCTGCTGCCTGTGCTGCTGTCCATCCTGGGCCCGCCACCAGAGGTGACCACACCCTCGGCTCCATCCCTCTGCTCCCAGCCCAGGGGATGGGGTAGGGATAGGCAAGGGAAGGGACAGAGCCCTGTGGTCCACAGACAGGTACCTCCCCAACAGGTGCCACGAGCTGAAGGTGGCAGCCTCCTTCTTTCCCCAGACACCATATTCCTGCCTCTCAGCCCTCCTGGTTTCTTCATGGGACCCACCTTAGCCTTTTAGGATCCAGAGCAAGGTGCAGAGTTTGCCCCAGACCTCAACATCCTGTTACTTGCCAGCTCTCATATCCTGCTGGAGACCAACAAGGACCCCAGCTTCCCAACAGTCATGGTGATCCCTAGGGAGATGCTGAAGGGGACGGGAGCCCCAGGGGCCCGTGGGCTTACTGTGGCTGGTGTCTCCCCACAGGTGATACAGATGTACAAGGAAAGCCCAGAGGTCCTGAGTCCACCAGTTCCACAGGGAGGTGGGCTTAGGTGGGGGGCATCCCCCTCCCTGCCCCAGAGCTTTGCCAGAGTGACTACCTCCATGACCGTGGCCATCCACCCACCCCCCCTGCCTGGTGCTTACGTCCATCCAGCCTCTGATGAGCATCCTTGGTCCCCTGCTGCCACCTCAGTTCCAGGGGACCAGGTCCAGCCACTGGGTGAAAAGAGCAGCTGAAGCACAGAGACCGTGTGTGGGCCACGTGGGGTCACTGGGAAGCACTGGGTCAGGTGCTAGACGCAGGATGGACCCCTGGAGGGCCCTGCTGCTGCTGCACCCCCTCTCCCGACCCAGCCATCATGGGCCTCCCTGATATCCATACAGAACAGCCAGCGCCTTGCACACCCAGGCCTGTGTGAGCCTATGTCTGTGTCACTTGAGAGTGAAAGCCAGCACTTCAGGCTGCAGTGCAGCCCTGTCCCCCTTCCCACCCCACGCCGCTGCCCGCTCAGCTGACCAAGCCTGAGACCCTCCAGCACCTTTCCTCAGTCCTGGCCCCACCGCCTGGTGACTCCTGGGCAGGCTCTTCATATCCCTGCCCACCTCCTACCACGTCCATTATTTATATGAAAATGTCTATTTTTGTAGTGTACATAGATGTTAGCTATGTTGAAAGTTTTATTTTTTAAAGAATGAAATATATTCTATGTGAACTCATCTCAAATGACTTCAGTGCTTTTTTTTTTTTTGGACAGAGTGGGGAGTTTGCAAGTGAACATTCGCTATTGGAAGGGGCTTTGGTGCCAGGACCTGAGGTATTAGCTTCTCTAGTTCTGGGTGGAAAAGACCCCAGATTCTGGATTTTTGTCATATACTTGGTAACATCATCTGGATTAAGTGCTTAGTATACAAAACAATAACAAATTTTGTTGGTGTGAAATCCTACTGGGTTCAATCTGGAGACCGGGAGCAGAAAAAAAAAAAAAAAGCCCCACCGTGTGGCTTTCCAAGCCACCATATTCCAGCCCGCCCACCTCTCCAGACTCACCTCCACCTACCTGCTTCACCCGCACGGGAAATGGCAAGACGAGAGGCAAGGCCATGCAGCAGCCGGAAGGTGAGGTGGAGGCAGGTCAGGAAAGCGGTCAGTTGAAGCAGAGAGAAGGCAACAGGGTCTGGGGAGCTTCTCCGGAGGTTTGTGGACCGAGGGAAAGGAGCCAGTTCCCAGAGCAACCTCCAAGGCAAAGGCCTCTGCAAGTTGGTGGTTGGCCTGACAGTCGAGAGGCATCTTTGGCCAGTCAGCCAGTGGATCAGTTGCAGGAACTGCCAGAAACGAAAGTGCTAGCGGCTAGTGAGGAAACAATTTAAGCTGTTTGTTCTGTGAAGGTTGAACAGCCCCACTGAGCACAGGCCTTGAAGAGTGGCCACAGCCCTGGAATAGAGCACAGAGCCTCACCCAGAGGCGTGCGGAGGTTTGCGACTGCCCTTTCCCAGCTATAGCTTAGGACCCATAGTCTAGTTCGCATAGACCCTGGGCTCCAATCACCCACTCACCAGGAATGATGCCACCCCACCAACAATGCCTTCTCACATCCCACCCCACCTGGGCAAAGGCCAGGAAATCATGTTCTGAGCAAAAGATACAAAAAAACAAACAAACAAAAGGAAACGCCTATTGCAATTAAATTCACACCAATATGTCTAAAAAGCTCGAGAAGTGGGTAGTTGGCAGAGAACCTAAAGTAGGGGGTGCAACCAGCAGGCCCAAGGGAGGGAAGCTGGATTTGGGTCCAGCAGTGTTTGGGTCACCAAGGAGGGCCTTCTAGGTGGAGCAGAGAGAGCTCACCAGGTTAGAATAGTGCAAAGGGGGTCAGCCCTATGTGCCACTTACCAGCGGAGTAACCCTGGGCAAGTTAGCCAGCCTCACTAAGCCTCCTCATCTTCATCTTCCCAGGCCCGAGGAGATCTAGCCTGTACCTCCCACCCCAGTACCCCTTCATCAGACACACGGAGCGCCACTGTCTGGACAGGCTGAACTGGTCTTCGGGTCCATAATTTCTCATACGCCATTCCCTCTGCCTAGAACACTTTCCCACATCCCCTGGCTGTGACTCCATATCACCCTTCGAGGTGAATTGGATCGGATGCCATCTCCTCCAGGAGAGGTAATGTCGTGCCTCCTGTGAGTTCCCACTGCCCCTGAGTGTCTGTGCCCGTCTGTTTCCCCGTCCCTCTCCCTAAGCCCGGAGGCTTAATGCGGGTAAGGATGGCGGGACAGGACCTTAACCCCTGGGACAAACACCAGCTCCGCAAAGGACTCGGCACCCACGGGGTGCGGGTCCCAGGAAAACTAGCAGACAGGAGAATAGGAGAGCAAAGGAGACCAGTGATCCACGGGTCCCCGGAGTCCCGCCCCGGGGACCCAGCCCCGGCGGCGCGGAACAGCCCGGAGCCGCCTGTGATTTGCATACCCATGGTGCACCACGAAAAGATACACTCACGATGCTTGCACTCCCTCCGTGCGGGCGTTTCTGCACTATTTTAGGGCATGATGCCTCTTACAGCATCTTTGTGCATAAACTACATGCAGGGAGTGCGTACCACGCAAGCACCCAACAACCATAAGTGAGTTAAGTGTTAGCTCTCCCCGGGAGGTTCGAAGCCAAACTTACTACTATACTCTAGCTTCTCTTCAAGTCGCACAAATCTTTCGCCTTTTACTAAAGATTTCAGTGGAGAGGAAACAACTCTGAGTCCTTAAAAATTTTTTGAGGTCTCGTATTTCACGAGACTAAGCTGTGAGTGTTGAAAGTTAGATTATTGTTATTAACTTGATAAAGTCTCATTTTTTACCACCTATCCGAAAGATTTCTCGAGTGTGGTAATGCACGTCTGTAATCTCAGTTGCTCAAGAAGTGCACGTCTGTTTAACCTCAGTTGTTCAAGAAGCTACTGCAGTAGAGTCTCTTGAATGCTGGAACGGAGCTTGCGGTGATCAGAGATCGTACCACTTGCACTTGCACTCCAGCCAGGGCGACAGAGACTCCGTCTCAAGTAAAAGGAGATAAAGAAACAGTGGAAGGCACTTTCAAGTCGTCCGGTCATTAATTAAGCCTTAGTGTGGCTAGAGGTTCAGGAACGGTATATCTCGCCAACCAAACTCCTTGTTCTATCCCCAGAGATAGGAGCTGGTTTGGTGTGACTCTTCCAGACTGATTTTTTTTCCCTAACTCGACTGCGAATCCAAACAGTTTATGTGGTGAAGATACAAGGTTCCTTCTTCTACGAAGCTTTTTTTGTTTTGTTTTGTTTTGTGAGATAGAGTCTCTGTCACCCAGGCTGGAGTGCAGTGGCACAATCTCAAATTACTACAACCTCCGCCTCACGGATTCAAGCGATTCTCCTGCCTCAGCCTCCTGAGTACCTGGGACTACAGGCGTGCACCACCACACCCAACTAATGTTTATATTTTTAGTAGAGACAGTGTTTCACCATTTTGGCCAGGCTGGTCTCAAACTCCTGACCTCGGGTGATCCGCCCGCCTCGGCCTTCCAAAGTGTTGAGATTACAGGCATAAGCTAACACGCCCGGCCCCTATGGAGCTTTTCTAATGGAACCAAACACAAAACAAATTGAATAAATAACATAAATCCCAGATGAATAATATCTCAGTGAGAAGTGCCCTGTAGAAAGAGAATTTTGATAGAATGGTCTACCTCCTTCCTATTCCCTCTCCATAAGGGAGCTCATCGACTTCCATGGCTTTAAGTAAATGCCATCTGATAGCTAGTGACCCCCTAGTTTACAGCCATCAGCTGGTCCTGTTGACTCCCTTCCATCAGCTGGTCCTCTTCAAGGCGTATGTTTCATCCAACCACATTTTACCACCTCCACTGCTGCCATCCTGGTCCAAGATCTCTTGCTGGATAATTGCAATAGCCCCTAACCATTCTCCCTAGACCACTCTTCTACCTCGCTCTTGCCCTTCTCTATCCCAGTCCTCCACAGAACAGCCAAACTTTTTTTTTTTTTTTTTTTTCTGACATGGTCTTGCTGGAGTGCAGTGGCATAATATCAGTTCACTGCAACCTCCACCTCCCAGATTCAAGCAATTCTCCCACCTCAGCCTCCCAAGTAGCTGGGACTGCAGGCGCACGCCACCACACTGGCTAATTTTTGTATTTTTTGTAGAGACGGGATTTCGCCATGTTGCCCAAGCTGGTATCGAACTCCCAGACTCAAGTGATTCGCCCACCTCACCCTCCCAAAGTGCTGGGATTACAGGCAGGAGCCACCATGCCCAGCCCAAATTATTCTTTTAAAGTAAATCTGATCACACATCACTGTCCTGCACAAAACCCTCCAATGCCTTTCCCCATGACACATGACTCCCTGCAGATCTCTCGTCAAATGTTATCTCCTCAGAGGTCTACAATCACTGCCCTGTACAACATAGCCCCACTCCCACCACATAGCTATTTTTTTAACCAAAACAGGTGCTTTTCTTCATAGCACAAACTACTCCCTGAATAGATCATACATTTCTTTGTTTACTGCATGTTTCTCCTCTTAGAATGTTAGCTCCATGAGGCAAAGACTTGACTTGTTCTCTGATGTATTTATTCCATGACCCTAAATCAATGTCTAGTGTGTGGGCACTCAGTGAATAGTTAGGGAACAAATGAATGAATATGTTTCTAAACACATATACAGAATTTAATCTGTAACACTACAATTCTAAGTATTTTATAAAATTAATTTCATCTTCCTAAAAACTCCACTAAATAGGTTCCATTACCTCCATTTTATAAATAAGGAAACTGAGGCAAAGAAAGGTTAATCACAAAGACAATATGTGGCGGAGCTGGGATTCATAGGCAAGCATTCTGGCTCCAGGAGACACGCTCTTAATCACTATGCTACCTTTTTTCTTTTAACAAGAGGAATCATGCTGTAATTGGTCTATTCTGTGCTTTTTTTCACCAAAGATCATGGATTTTTAAAATATTATAGGAATATACCATAGTTAATATTACCAGTCCTCTGGTAATGGACATATAGATGATTTTCAATTTCTACTATCCAACCAATGCTGTCATGACATGGTACTATAAGCACATTTTCTGTCTTGAGAGATAATGCTAAATAACTATTTTTAATCCCTATGCAATATATACACACACACGTGTGTGTGTATATATATATTTTTGAGTGTGTGTGTGTGTATATATATATATATATTTTTTTTTTTTTTTTTTTTTTGAGACGGAGTCTCACTCTGTTGCCCAGGCTGAGTGCAGTGGCACAATCTCAGCTCACTGCAACCTCCGCCTCCCAGATTCAAGCAATTCTTGTGCCTCAGCCTCCCAAGTAGCTGGAATTACAGGCATGTGCCACCACACCTGGCTAGTTTTTTGTATTTTAGAGACAGGGTTTTGCCATGTTGCCCAGGCTGATCCCAAACTCCTGAGCTCAGGCGATCCACCCACCTCGGCCTCCCAAAGTTCTAGGATTACAGGTGCCAGCCACAGTGCCTGGCCTCCTCCTGTACAGCATATTTTCATATGAAGTCCCTGGGACAGAAATCTAACTTTATTTTCTTCTAAATAGTCAACTGTCTCTCATTTTAGATTGATAGTATCTTGCTTTGCAGCACCTTTAAAACTCTTTATGGAATAAAGTGGCATTTAAATGAGGAAATAGGCTGGGTGTGGTGGTGCTTCATGTAATCCCAGCACTTTGGGAGGACAGAGTGGGACGACTGCTTGAGCCCAGGAGTTTGAGACCAGCCTGGACAACATAGGGAGACCTCATCTCTACAAAAAGAAAAAAAAAAAAAAATTAGCCGAATGTGATCGAACATGCCTGTAGTCCCAGCTGTTAGGCAGGCTGAAGTGGGAGGATCGCTTGAGCCGGGGAGGCTGAGGCTGCAGTGAGCTGAGATCGCACCACTGCACTCTAGCCTGGGTGAGAATAAGGTTGTATCGTAAATAAATAAATAAATAAATAAATAAATAAAGTCATTTACTTAACATTTACATAACACTGATTATCTGACAGAGACTGAGGAAGCAGAAACCAGTAAGACACCACTCCAGGCCCCAGGGATCTTTCTTGAGGGAGATTCACATCCTCGGGAAAACAAGATGTATGGTGAATGAAGGAGGTGGCAGAGGGGTCTGCAGTGACTGAGTAAGTATGGAGCTAGAGGACTAATACCTCCAGGATAAGTGAATTTATGCAAAGATCGTATTTGAGAGAAGAGGTGAGGAACCACTCACTAGTAGTTTTGAGTGCCCTGAAAGTGAAATAGATTGAATTTTGTCCTGGAGGTCAATGGGATGTTCCAGGACTTAAGTCCCATAGGACTGACAATCAAAGACCGGTCTGGTTGCACTGTGGGAAATGGATTGAGGGGGCGCTGGAGTGAAGGCAGGAAGGCTGTGAGATGTGTCAGACAGGAAAGGTTGAACCTGGGGCTGTGAGAACTGAACCAACTGGAAAGGTCTCCTACAAGGTAAAAGAGACCTAAGGCAGGTGTGAGGAAGAGGGATAAGGCAAGGATGAGATCCAGATTTCTGGCGTGTGCACCCACAGAAATGAGAAACACGATGAGGGAAAGCTGGGGAGATCAATTTCACACTGAGCCTGTGGTGTCTGAGGGGCATTCAGGGAGCGATCTCCAGGGGGGCAGGAATGTAATGAAAGGAGCTGAACCCGGGCGCGGTGGCTCACACCTGTAATCCTAGCACTTTGGGAGGCTGAGGCCAGCGGATCACATGAAGTCAGGAGTTCCAGACCAGCTGGCCAACATGGTGAAACCCCGTCTCTACTAAAAATACAAAAATCAGCGGGGTGTGGTGGTGCATGTCTGTAATCCCAGCTACTCAGGAGGCTGAGGCACAAGAATCGCTTGAATCAGGGAGGCAGAGGCTGAAGTGAGCCGAAATCGCACCACTACACTCCAGCATCGGCAACAGAGCAAGACTATCTCAAAAAAAAAAAAAAAAAGAAAAAAGAAAGAAAGAGAGAGCGAGCGAGAAAGAAAAAGACAAAGACAGAGAGAGAGAGAGAGAGAAAAGAAAGGAAGGAAGGAAGGAAGGAGTTGAGCTGAACAGATAGATATGTGGGAGTCATCAGAATAGACTAGTAGACGACAATGCCCCCAGGCGCAGGGCGTAGAGTGAGGGCGTGGAGCGACGGAAATCCTCGTTTTCGAGTTTCGCCCACGCAGGGAGGCCCAGCCCAAGCCCTGCCCGACCCGGCCCCGACCCACCTCGCCCACTCGGGTTTGACCCCACACAAGAGGCTGCGCGTGGCAGACAACGGTTCTTCCGGCGCCCGGCTTACTGGGCACGCTGGGAACGGAAGCCCGCTCCGAACGCCGAGCACTTCGGGAGCTGTAGTTTGGGGCAGGCTCAACTGGGCGGGTCCAAGGCTCCCCGTGAGTCCCGGCGTTGGATCATTTAAAGGATAGGTCCAGAAAGCGGTGATGCTCCCGGGGCAGGGTGCCTCTCCGGCGGCGACACGGGGCGCCCCGGGCCTCATCCCCTCTCCGCAGGGCATGGCATTTCCACGCCTCCACAATCTGCTCCGCCTGCAGAGCAAGGCCAGTCAGTGCGCAGTCCCGCGGTGGCCCCTCGCCCCGAGGGCCGTGGCCGGGCCGCTCCTGCCCCCCCCCCCCCAGCGCCCTGTACCCCCTGCTGAGTGGAGCTGGGCCGGTTCCCCGCGTCCGCACCGGGATGAGTGGTTCCTGCCGGTTCTGCTCTTCCAGGGCGCTCAGCTCCGCCGGGGCCAGCAAGGCTAGTCTCAGCTCTTTCACCACCGGGGCCGCCACCTCGGCCACCGGCCTCTCCAGCACCGCCTGCGAACGCCAGCCCTGAGTCGGGCACCTGTCCTGCCACCCGCTCGCTGGGCTTGTGGCCCGCACCTCCTTCTGTGCCCTTGCGCTCCCCCAGCCCCACTCACCGCGCCCACGCGCGCCCAACTCCGGGCCGCGCGGACCAGTTCAGCCTCGTCCACGCAGAGCTTGTCGCTGCGGAGCAGGGGCAGCAGCGCGGCCGCTGACAGCTCCAGGAAGCCTTGGGACCTGAGGGCCTCCTGCAAGCCGGCAAATGGGTCAGGGAGGAGCAGAACGCGGTGCGTGGGGTGAGGAGTATGAAGGGAGCAGTACCTGGCTGTGGGCCTCTATGAAAGCCACGCAGCGCTCCTGCAGCGGCCCCAGACCGAAGGTTACGGCCACCTGCGAGCACAATGAGGGAGATCAGGTTGGAGACTGGAGAGGCTGCGTAGCCCAACCTGTTCACTGGGACCCACCACTGCAAGCCTGACCCTAGCCCTAGCTGGGGAGGCTGACAGGGCCCTCGGCCTTGCAGGAAACTAGACCCAGTGAAAGCCTGGTATACACACACACACACACGCACACACACACGTGGACTCACTGTACAACCTGCTCTTCCCTACAGGAGACTACGCCATGGCCTTCAAACCCCACCTGGGGCCTAGGCTTGGCTTTTCTTTTTTTTTTTTTTTTTGAGACAGAGTCTCGCTCTGTCGCCCAGGCTGGAGTGTGCAGTGGCGCGATCTCGGCTCACTGCAACCTCTGCCTCCCGGGTTCAAGCAATTCTCCTGCCTCAGCCTCCAGAGTAGCTGGGAGCATGCCACCACACCCGGCTAATCTTTTGTATATTTAATAGAGATGGGGTTTCACCGTTTTAGCCAGGATGGTCTCAATCTTCTGACCTCTTGATCCGCCCGCCTTGGCCTCCCAAAGTGCTGGGATTACAGGTGTGAGCCATCGTGCCTGACCCAACTTGGCTTCTAAAGTCTACAGCCACCCTTCCCCCTACCTCAAGTCCAGCTGAGAACCATTCCCCAGCCCTGATAGAGAGAAGACCAGCAAAGACCTCTAGCCCCTTCAACACCTGCTCCTACACCTGACCCTGCTGATATACCCAGGATCCCACATATCTAGGCACAGAATTCATCCTGTAAACCTCCTTGGAACACCGCCACCACCACCATGTACCCAAGTTATTTCAAGGCCAGACACAGCAGGCCCAGGCTCCCAGCACCTGGGAGCCCATTTCCACACACACAGCCAGACTCCTCCCATGCCTGTCCAGCAGCACCCACCTGCAGGGCCTCACAAACCAACTCCACATCCAGCACCTTCACCACAAACTGCAGGCACAGCTGGGAACAGAAATGAATGTGGGTTGTGTGGCGGTGTGCCTGCTCCAAGACACTAGTTCCACCCCAGAAGCAGTGAGCAGGCTTGGATTGGTGAGTCACCTAGCAGCCCTAGACCCCATCCTGACCTCCCAGGCCAAAGGAGGCAGGGAATTGCTAGAGCCTGAGACAGCAGGCTCACAGGAACTGGAGACTAGCAAAACCAAGCCCAGCCACCCACCTTCTAGCACATTTGCCGCTAAGCAAGACCAGATAAAAGCCATGCAAAATTCTCTCCTTCTTTCAGGATGCTTATCTTCCTCCACTTGTTCCCTTCCTGACTCAAGGATACTTCTATTTTTAGCAGAAACTTGAATTTCATCCGTGACATCTCTCATCTCTTGACTGCTACACTCGCCTCCTGAATGGACTAGTGAGTCCTCTCCACCTCTTCCAATCCCTTCTCCCCTGAGCTTCCAATTCTTCACTCCCTTATCGGAAACTTTCAGTGAATCTCCACTGCCCTCTGCTTAAAAGAAGTCCAAAAGCTTGAGGGCCCTACATGAATCAGGCCCTGGCGTCCTCTGCAGTCTCATCTTGCCCTCTCCTCACAGTCCAGACACACCAAATGTCTCACTGGCTCCTTTGGTGCCTCTGTGACTAGAATGCCATCTTCCCACTTCCCCTAGGAACAAAATCCTATTTGTTCTACCAGATCCGACACATACGTTTCCTCCTCCAGGAAGTCTTCTCCTCTCCCTAGTGGTGGGACTGGAGAGGTCCCCCATACAGTCTTGGCACCATTCACACTTCTCTGTCACTTTATTAATTTATTTATTTATTTTTGAGAGCAACTCTCGATCTGTCACCCAGGCTGGAATGCAGTAGTGCGATCTCAGCTCACTGCAACCTCTGCCTCCCAGGTTCAAGCGATTCTTGTGCCTCAGCCTCCCAAGTGGCTGGAATTACAGGTGTATGCCACCACACCTGGCTAATTTTTGTGCCTTTAGTAGAGACGGGGTGTCACCATGTTGCCCAGGCTGGTCTGGAGCTTCTGGGCTCAAGCGATCCACCCGCTTCAGCCTCCCAAAGTGCTGGGATTACAGGCATGAGCCACTGCGCCCAGCCTCTATCACACTTCTTATGCCACCCAGATAAGTGTTTTCATGTGTCTGTCTCCTCTCCCTCTCTGGAGAATAGGGATCAAGGCTGACATCTTTGTACCTACAGCACCAGCCATAATCACCCCCTCTTGGCCACAGCACACACAGGGCAGGCATGCATGGATCCTTTTGCACACAGGCACACATACATGCCCTACTTACACGGGAGAGACATACATACTTCTCTCTGTGTGGGCACACGTTCCTCTCCAGGCCAGAGTGTGTGTGAGGCAGGGCGGGAAGTGAGCCGGTGAGAAGCAAGGGAAATGAGACATGGACCTGGCACACAAACCCACCTCTCTCAGTTCCTCCAGCCCATATTCCACAGCCGCTGTCAGCACTTCTAGCACCTGTAGAGTGGGTGGTGGGGGGAGTGGAAGGGAGTTTCCCCTGCCCTCTGCCCACAGTGTAATGGGCAAACTCTTGCCTCTGGCACCCCCCGCCTGTCCCACCCAGGACCCTGGTCAGCGGGCTCACAGAGTGACGGTGAAGCTTGACACTGTTGGTATATAGGAACTCCAGCACTGCCAGGAAGGCCTCAGTTGGCACAGTGCTTAGCACCACAGGACTAGGCACCCCGGGGCCTGGCTCTGTGCCCAGAAGTCGCTGGAAGAAGTTGCATCTACAGGCCAACAAGCACCGATGGGCAAATACCTCCTGCCGTTCTTGACCAACCACGAAGCAAACATCACTGTGGGAGAGAGGCAGAGAGCCAGCGGAGAGGAGGCCAGCACCTGGAGTGCAACTTGGGCTATGCCTTTGCCCACTCTGGGTCTTAGTTTCCTATCCAGAATGTAAGAGACAGGGCTTGGTCCCTCCAGCAGAAGGTCTGGGACCCAAAGCCCTGAGTTCTAGTCCCAGCTCCACCTGGTGACTTCCTATCTTTGAATCTCAGGTTTCTCACCCATGAAATGGGACAATAATCCTAAACCTCAGGTCGCAGAGGAGGTGACTATGTTTGATTACTGAGGGGCATCTGAACGAACAGAAGCACGGTTGATCCCACCTTCCCCTCTCCTCCCCAGCCTGAGTCTTGGGGGAAGGGAAGCTGCTTTTGGCTCCTCCTCCACCAGCTGCAAACTCAGCTTTTTTCAGGCCTCCTCCAGACAGGCGGGTGTGGGGGTGTGGGGCACAGAGTGTGCACTGACTGCAAACAGACACAGCAGTGATGCACCATCATGAGCCAGACCACAGTTTCCATCTTCATGATCACTTCCGGCCCCAGCTCTGGGCCTCTAAACAAAGCAGGGGATAGGAGGCAGATGAGGCTGGAGCCTCCTAGAGCCTCTTAGTCCCAGGTCCAAAGCCTGGGGGTTCACATTACCCAGACCAGACTGTGACCCCAAAGAAGCAGGGTGATGGAAGTCACCACCCTTTGGGGAAGAGGTCAGATCTGAGACCATGAGGACAGAGAGCTTCATTCTAGCTCTCCTGAGCAGTCCGGCCTCCTGTAAACTCTACCCCTGGTTTCAGACACCACCAGCATCCTGGCCAGCAGGGAGCAGCCAGCACTCCCGAGGCTTCCTGTCAGGGACTATGGCTCAATTCCTCGAGCTCTGTTCTTCTTGTGAAGCCTCAGTTCCCAGAACAGGTCATCTGTTCCTTTTCTTCGAGCAGGGAGGCCTCAACACCAAGCTGAGTGAGTGGAGGGAGGAGGGGAATCATAACCCACCATCTCTCGGGATCCCAGGGGCTGAGAATCATTCTCTTCTGCCAGGAGCCCAAAGTCCAAAGAAGGAAGGGCTTTGCCTGAGCTCACACAGCAGCTCCAGGCTCTAGCCCCCAGGACCCTGCCAGCCTTGCCTCTGGCCCTCAGGGTCTCACAGACACTGAGTGACCAGCAGCCATGTTCCACATTTGACCTCCCCACAGCATGAGTTCACCAGGGAGGATGGCCAAGTTCTAATTCCCAGCCTCTTCTCACCAGGGCCTCCTTAGAGTCCTGGGGCCCTCAGAGCCAGCTAAGGAAAACCCGCAGGCAGGGCCCACCCCTCACCTGTATCGTGGGTTGTTGACGAGGCTTCGGAGTGCTTCGGAAAATGGTTCAGCTTTCCCATGCACGACCAGTCCCAGGGGCTCCATGGGTGAGAAGGGGTGCAGGTGGAGGAGGGAGCCTGGGAGGCCTGGCCAGGTCCTAGAGCTGGTGAGGCTAGCAAGGCCCGAGAGGGAGAAGCAGGGACTCGGGAGGCCTGTTTGCTGAGAAGCTGAAGTTTAGGAGTGGAGCAGGAGGGGCCCAAGCTACTGAAGGCATCAGGGGCCAGAGGCTCAGGGACAGGAACAGACACAGGGAGGGGACCGGGAGAAGCTGAGGCTGGAGTGGCCTATGGGCCTGGGAAGAGGCTGGCTGGCTGGCGGCGGCGTAAGAGGCCCTGGCTGGGAGTCTGCCCAGGCAGCCACCGGGTGGGAAGCCTGTGGGTTTCCATGGAAACTGGAGCTGGCCTGAGAAGAGACTCCACCCATCTCCCGGGCAGGCCCAGGGAAAACTTCAGTCCTTAGAGAGGCACTAAGCGCGGTATGAGGGTCTTAGCCCCCGAAGCCAAGCCTGCCCTAGGTTCAGAGTTCAAACTCCTTACCCTTGTAACCCTTCCCTCCTCCACAGGCACACAGGGTCAGGATCTGCTTAGCCAGGCCTGGGAATCCCCCACTCAACAGGGAAAATCCTCACCCCTATAGATGGGTCAGGGCCCAGACCTGGCTTGTTTGGGAGGGGACAGTCCCGTCCCTGCCAGAGGGGGAGTCACATGAGTTGTCAGCTCTGGCAGAGGTGTCACAGCCTCTGGGGAAATCTAGGTACTAGGGCACACAAGAGGCGTAGCCAGCTAGGGACAAGCCCCAGGACACTTGGGTCAGCAAGGGTCACGAGGCTGGACTCGGTGTTCACCGCCGAGTCACTGCCACTTTGTAAGGCCTGGTTCCTATCAGCTGAGCTAATGGACCTCCCCTCCTCCGCACATAGCCCTGAACTGAGGAAGTCATCCAAGCCCCACCCTAACTGTGCGCCGGGAGCGGAAATGTTTGTCCGTGTTGAGGCTGACTGACGGGGAGACAACAGAGCCATGACGTGTTCCTTCCTGTGGGCCCAGACCCTGGATTCCTGAGCCACCACCCCCGCAGCCTCAAGATCTCACCCTGTCCTAGGCCTCTGTGACTTGTTCATAATGGCCAGTCTCCACAAGGGGAGAAAACGGGCCCTGGCTCAAGCGCCCTGGGGTAGGACGAAGCCTTTCTGACCATAGCCTTGCTCTACATCTGCCCCTCTGTCGCCTGCGCTTAGGAAGTTTGCCTCTGAGCTGCAAGACCCTGTCGGCCACTCTCCCTGATGACCCCACGCACAGCACATGCTCACAGTAACAGGTCTCTCAGGTTAAGCCAGAGCTGGACTGGAGGGAGGGATCCTTGGAGAGAGGAGTGTTTGCTCCAGCAACCCATGGCAACTCCACAACACAGGTCCTTCCCCTCCCACTTGCCCTTCAGGCCAGTGGGGCCAGGGCCGTGGAGCCTGACAGAACTCAGAAGCCAAAGCCTGCAGGTGACTCAGGTGCCTGAGGGAGTTTCGGGAGCAGAGGGCGGCCATCCCAGAACTGATTCTGGAGGAAGTGGGATCAGAGGCCAAAGGCAGAAGGTGGAAGGGGCTTCACAAGTCGTCTGCCCTCAGCCTGGGCCAGGTGTAGGGGAGATCTTTGTGCCAGCCACCCTAGAGTAGATCTGGATGGAAGATGACTAGATTCAACACCCCAGGGCTGGAAGGATCTGTGGGGTTGAAAGAGGTGATCTGTCAGTCTTTCCTGGTTAGGGGTTGGAGGCACTGCCTCCATGGTCCAGGCTGAGGCAGAGGCCTGCTTCTCCTTCCAGAGAAGTAGGGTGGCAGGGAGAAATGGCAGTCTCTAAGACTCTGAGCGTACCTGGCTAACCTCCATAGTGCCCAGAGAAGATGCTCAGCAGGCAGGACTAGCCCAGGATCCCAGTCCCAGCAGCCTCCTGTCCCTTGCTCATGTGTCTAACAACCTTTAACCTTCTCAGCACCTAGGAACCCAGGCAGCCTGGGACTATCTGATCCACTTGTTCTAAAACACAGGTAAGAAGGGAGTAGAAGGTAAAAACCCTTGACATCACTGAGCAAGAGGCTGGGGTGGGTAGACAGATGCCCAGTGAAGGCCACCCTGAGTGTGGGTCCTCTAGCCAGCAGGTCCATGGCCAGCAGTCCTCTGCCCCCAGGATGCCAGGAGGAGGAGAATGCCAAAGACTACGGGCCGAAACCCTCACCAGTGCGGCCCCGAGGCCGCCTGCCCAGCATTGATGAGGCGCGACCGGCAGGTCCAGGTCCTGGCCCGGCCTCTCGCCGGGGCTCCATGCTGGGCCTGGCCACGTCCTTCTCCCGTCGCAACTCGCTGGCCGGGCCAGGCGCGGGTCCTGGGGGTCGGCGGCCATCCCTGGGCCCGGTGCCCCCTCTGGGCTCACGGGTCAGCTTCTCAGGGTTGCCTCTGGCGCCCGCCCGTCGGGTGACGCCCTCCTACCGCACGGAGCCAGTGCCCGGGGAGCGCTGGGAGGCTGCGCGCGCACAGCGTGCCCTGGAGGTGGCACTGTCCGCAGGGCTGCGCGACGCGTGCTACTCCAGCGCCGAGGCCGCGCGGCTGGTGCAGGAGCTCTGCGAGCAGGTGCACGTTCGCCTGCGCGAGCTCAGCCCGCCGCGCTACAAGCTGGTGTGCAGCGTGGTGCTGGGGCCGCGCGCGGGCCAGGGCATTCATGTGGTCAGCCGCGCGCTCTGGGACGTGGCGCGCGATGGGCTGGCCTCGGTCTCTTATACCAACACCTCGCTCTTCGCGGTGGCCACGGTCCACGGGCTCTACTGTGAGTGAGGGGGAATCTAATTCTGCAAAATTGTTTATTATCCTAGGAGGAGGCCCCCCTGGGGCTCACATCCCAATAAATAAGTGTCTGACAATAAATAAAAGTGGTCCATAAATAACGCCCCCTAGCTGGGAGCTAAGGCTCAGGCTTATCTTGGAGAGGGGGCAGGAGCCAGCGAAGACAAGCCGCCCCCAACTCCAGTAAAGCTGGTCCCTGATTCCCTGGGGGATTCGGCCCAAAGTCCCCAGTGAGGCACCAAAGGAAGGGGGAGGGCCACAAAGGCAAGGGCCAGAGCCTTACAGGCACAGGCCTCAGGCCTCAGGGCTTGAGTCCTAGGCTGGGCTGCGGTCCCGGAGCAGGCGCAGAGCATAGCGGAGTCGCTGCCGCAGGTCTGGAGAGCAGCCCAGCTGCCGAAGGTGGGAAGCGAGGTAAGTATAAGCACTACGATTTCGGGCTACAAAAGTCACAAGGAGGGGCTCCCAGCCACTGAGAATCAGCTTGGTGTGATCCCCGTAGAAGTTCACCTGCACACAGGAGCATGACAGTGGTCAGGACCTAGGCTCCGGACCCAGCTTCCTCCCCAGCACCCTGGGCCTCCCAGACCTTCCCTGAAACTCCTGGATAGGCTCTTACCTGGACAGTGCCATCACTAAACAGCATGAGGAGAGCCTGATCCGTCTTGACCCACTGCAGCAGCAAGGGTGGAGCAGGTACCTCTACCTCGTCCACACTGGGCAGATCTCCACCCTGGGAGCAGGATCGGAGCAGGTCACTGATCCAGCGTGAGACAGCCCCCTCCCCATTAGTGTATGCCTTTAGTGTATGCCTCTAGCTTGGAGCACCCCCACCACCACCAAGGGGGAATCAGAGAGCTCAGGATGGGTTAGTTTTCAATGTACCACAGCCCCAGCCCTCACACCTTCATGAGGTGCTGCTCCATGTAGGAGGTGAAGTACCGCAGGATACCCAGCTGAGGCTGCAGGGCCCGGGGCACAGCACCCACGGAGAAGGAGAAGTGCTTTGTGCTGGTGGGGTTGTAGTGCACAGTCCTAGAATGGGGAGGCAGAGGTCAGAGGGAGCCCTACACCGATGCCCCTCCCCTGAGAAACCCAGACCCCTGAGCCCAGGAGCACACAGGAGGGTGCGGCCCTGCTGGGTTAGTGGCCTGAATACAAGGCACCCCATAACAGCACTTACTTTCTGTTGGCTGACAGGGCCATATGTGTGCCATCGTTGAAGAGCACAGCCACACGGCGGCTGGACAGTTGATACCCAAAGCCAAACTTATTGGAGTAGTCAACCCACTTGCTGACCCACACCAGAGGCTCTGGCTGGGCCAGCGGGGCCGGGTTCTGTTCCGCTGTCATGGGAAAGGAGGGAGTCAGGACCTGCTCCTGGCTCCCAGGAGCAGAACTCCCAGCCACAGAACTCCCACCACAGCAGCATGTACCAGACCCCAGCCTTACCTGGGGGCATGAAGGCCACACAGTTTCTCAGCGCACAGAGGGCTGACTCCACTACTGTGGCCACAGTCAGACCTTCTTCAAATCCTGAAGAAGACAGGGCACAGAGATTTAGGAATTAGCACCCCAGGACCCAGGCCAGGCCCCTCTGCCCACTCCTTCCCTCTGGTCCCTGATCTCAGCTCCAGCAACCTCTGGCACCTCTCATCCTCCCTGGCTCCTCACCATCTCCACTGCTTGCCAGTGTCCCACGGGGTGAGCTGTCCTCAGGTGCTGTCTCTACCAGGCTGACAGGGGCTGGGCCAGAAGCTGCTGGAGCCTGGAGGGTTGGGCAGGGAAAGGGAGTGAGACAGGCCCCAAAATCCAAACCCTTGAGTCCATGGCCCGGCCCTGCCCTGCCTCCCAGGGCACCCCAGGTCAGCCCTGCCAGGCTGGTGACACACAGCCAATTAGGCCACCACAAGGTTGGATGCTTCAGCAGCCTTTTATCCTGGGCTTCCCTCAGCTGCTAGGGTGGGGGTGAGTCAGGGGAACAGTGTCCACGTGAGCACCTCACCTCTGGCCTGGCATCCTGATGGCCAACCGACGTGCGCATGAGGCCGCTTACCAAACAGGAGACCTCGTCCCTCTCCTGGGCATGATTCTTACCTGGAGGTGAAGGATGATACCATCCTCAGTATCCTGCCCAGTCCCTCCACTTCCCACAGGGATGACACAGAGACTGGCCTCCCCAAGTGCCTGTACTGCACATGCTCTCCCCAGGCATTGCCAGGCACCCACACTCACACATCCGAGACAAATGTGACAAGCTGCTCTGCTGCTCTGCCCCCTCAACCCACTGACACCCCAGACTCACTCTTGTTCTTCTTTCTGCCAAAGAGGCTCTTGGTAACTTTGGCAAACAGACTCCTAGCCGGGTTGGGGGGTGTCAGGTCTGGGACTGTCACACAGCTGCTGATAGGGAGTCGATCGGGGGTGTAGCCCTAGGGAGGGGAGCCGTGTGAACAGAGAAGAGGGGCTCCAGGGGCCCTGTCACCTGCACCCTTTCAATCCCTGGGAATACGCAGAGGGACTTAGAGGTCTGGGGAGCCACAGACCTTGGTAAAGAAGTCATGGCGCAGGATCTGGTCAATAGAGGGGCGGTCTCGGGGTGAGGCCCGAAGGATGGCAGCCAGGAGCTGCCGAGCAGGCAGTGAGAGGCTGGCAGGCAGCGTGTAGTGAACCTGCTTGATGCAGCGGTACGTCTCCTTCAGGTCAGCCGTCTCAAAGGGAGGGCTCCCGCAGAGCAGCGTGTACCTATAGGGCAGGGCCAAGGGGTCAGGAGTAAAGTGGAGGGGATACCCCACCCACACACCCACCACCTGTCTGCTGCCGAACCTGGACCCTGCGACTCACATGACACAGCCCAGTGACCATACATCCGCCTCGGGCCCATGGCCCTGTCTCAGTAGTACTTCGGGAGCCACATAGTTAGGGGTGCCACAGATGGTCCTGAAAGAGGGTGGGGAGGAGGAGAAAAGGCTGAGACCCAGCCCAGCAGCCCCCCCACCCCTTCCCCCACTGTGAGTCCAGACAAAGCAGCTGCCTGTCACCAAAGGCCAGAGAACTCCTGCTTGTCCTGGGACAATGGATGCCAGGGATGGCAGCTGAGTCCCCGCCTACCCGCCTAGCCCAGCTGCTCAGCTGCTCTTCATGACAGGGGGAGGGCCTGACCCCCAGCCCAGTCCCCTCCTCCAGGGTCAACACAGAGAGTCCACAGCTGATCCCTTCCCCCTTCCTGCACTCCTATCTGTCAGACAGTCATCAGGCTGTCACCTCCCATGGTTTGTGCCACACACACACCAACACCAGCTGTCACAACCCCCATAAACACTTATCTGCCACATATGCTGTCTGTGTCACACACACAAAGTACGATGGCCACAGCAGGGTCTTCTTACACCCAGTGTCATATCCTACCATTCCCACACTCTCAGTCTGTCTCTCACACACACACACATGCTGCCTGTAACCTTCCCCCATCCACATGAAGGGTAAGTCATATGCCTCCAAGAATCTGTACACCCCCATCTGTCTCAGGGACTCAGGGTCACTTACCCTATCTGTGTCACACACCTATACACACCCCTCTCCACTGGTCCCGGTAACACAGGCTGCCACCTCCACCTTCACACATGCATAAACAGCCCCTCGTCCCTTCCCATTTATCTCATGCACACATCAAGCAGTCACCTTGCCTCCCACATACATATGCACTGTCTGTCACGCATGTCATCTGTATCACACACAGGCTCCTTTCCTCAAAACTCACTTCTTCCTCTGCTCCGGAGGCTCCAACCGGGCTGCCAGCCCAAAATCCCCCACCTTCAGTTCCATGTTCTCAGTGACGAAAAAATTTCCTAGATGGGGAAAGAGAGGTGTGTCAGATTCTTTCCTTCCTTCCTCCCTCCCTCCCCAACCTCCCATCCTCCAGGCTCAGGAGTCTCACCCAACTTGAGGTCCCGGTGCAAGATGCCGCGCTGGTGCAAGTACTTGAGGCCGGAAAGGATCTGCCGCAGGTAGTAGCGCACTTCTGGCTCCAACAGGGTGTGCCGGGCCTTCCAGATGTGGGCCAGGGACTGCAAAGAGCCACTGCCTCAGCCCCTGGTGAGCCCTCCCTCCCCCTCCCCCTCCATCTGTGCTCCCTGAGGAAGAAACAGGGCCGGAGCTTTGAGTCTTAAGACTCTCTTCTCTCCCTCACCCTCATCCCTGCGGATATCACCATCTTTCACCTTTCGACTGCAGAGCTCCAGGAAAATGTAGATGTTGTCAGCGTCCTCAAAGTGGTGCGAAAAACGCACGATGTGGCGGTGCTGCAGGTCTCGGTGCAGCTCAATCTCATTTAGGATCTGCGATGAGGGCGCAGGGTCGTCATCTTTCCATGGTTCCCATGCCACCGTCCCCACCCCACCCCTCGCCCGCTGAGCCTGGACCTACCTTCTCGCGCTGATGCGGCTTGGCGACGCGGCTCTGCGGGATGACTTTGACAGCGTAGGCGCTGCCAGTCTCTGTGTCAGTGGCCTCGTAGCAGCGGGCGAAGCCCCCCTGTGAAGAGGGGGCGTCAGGCTGGGTGTTCTAGGGGTGCCGACTCTGGCCCGCAGGCGTCCCCGCGTTGGGGGTCAAGTGCCCACGCCCGGCTTGGTGCCAGAAATGAGGCCGGCCGAGACCCCCACCTCCACCATCACCACCCCGCGGACGTCCCCCGGCCCACCTTGCCCAACAAGCGGCCTTTGAAGTATGTGCGGCCACTGCGCGGGTCCGTGATGAGGCGCCCGGGGTCTGACGTCGGTAGCCCGGCCAGCATCTCCAGCTCAGGTCCGGGCAAGGCACTCGGAGGCGGCCCGGGCCCGGCCGGGGGAGCGGGCTCGGCGGCCGCACGCTGGAAGGGGCGCGGGGACAGGAAACCGGTGGCGGGCTCCATGCGGACGGCGCGTCGCAGCGCGGGCCCGGCTTCTTCTCGGTTCCGCCCGGCCCCGGCCGCGCGTGGCGCTGCCTGTATTTGCTACGCTGCGCTCGCGCCCGGGGGAGCCCAGCGTTTTTATCAATGAACGCCTGCCCCCTCCCCGGCGTCTCGTCACCAAGAGTCCCGCCCCCTTCCTGGCAGCGAGTCGAGGAGAGGCCCCTCCCATTCCCGGCCTTACATCACCCAGAAGCTCCTCCCCCACCCAACGCACTGCCAGGCCCCGCCTCCTGGCTGCGCCCCGGGGCGCAGCCCGGCAGCTAGTCACCATGCAGGTGCGACCAGGCCGCCGGGGCCAGCTGATCCCTGTCCGCTTCTCACCCCTCCTTGGCCAGTGCGAGTCCCGCTCATGGGGGCCTCTTTCTTTCCCCATCCTTCGGGGCGTGTGCTGAAGTCCGAGTGGGGCCCGGGCATCTGGGGGCGTCCCCCAGCAACTAGATAGATCAGCGTTCCAGCCAGCAGCTGAGAGGCAGGGGCGGCGCTCGCTTTTCCCCGGGCGTGTCACCCGACACTCCCCTTTCAGTGTGCCGGACCGCGTGTGTCCTTCGCTCTCGCCCGGGGCCCGGCCCAGTGCTGCCCTCTTTAGGGCCTGGAAGGAAGGCACAGTCTCGCGACTGGCTTGCCTGGCCTGAGGGCTGCCTTGCCAGGTTTAGGAGTCAAGCAGAGACTGGAATTTCAAGGCTTCTACCATGCTCCAGGCCACATCTTCCGCTACCCAATTCTACACTCTTGAGGGGCAGATTTCGGGTTCCTGCGGGGTCCCCAATTCCCTTCCTCTGAAAATACCCGCAGGCCTGGGTCAGCAGCCAGAAGGCCAGAAAGTGAATGGGAATTGGATTTTCTTTTTTCTTTTTTTTTCTTTTTTTTTTTTTTGAGACGGAGTCTCGCTCTGTCGCCCAGGCTGGAGTGCAGTGGCGCGATCTCGGCTCACTGCAAGCTCTGCCGCCTCCCAGGTTCACGCCATTCTCCTGGCTCAGCCTCCCTAGAAGCTGGGACTACAGGCCCCGCCACCACGCCCAGCTAATTTTTTTGTATTTTTAGTAGAGACGGGGTTTCACCGTGTTCACCAGGATGGTCTCGATCTCCTGACCTCGTGATCCGCCCGCCTCGGCCTCCCAAAGTGCTGGGATTACAGGCGTGAGCCACCGCGCCCGGTCTTTTTTTTTTTTTTTTTTTTTTTTTTTTTTTTTGAGACGGAGTTTCGCTCTTGTTGCCCAGGCTGGAGTGCAATGGCGCGATCTTGGCTCACCCCAAACTCTGCCTCCCAAGTTCAAGCGATTCTCCTGCCTCAGCCTCCCAAGCAGCTGGGATTACAGACGTGCACCATCACACCCGGCTAATTTTGTATTTTTTTCTTTTAAGTAGAGACAGGGTTTCTCCACGTTGGTCAGACTGATCTGGAACTCCCAGCCTCAGGTGATCTGCCCACTTCAGCCTCCCAAAGTGTCGGGATTACAGGCGTGAGCCACCGCGCCTTTCCAGGAATTGGATTTTCTCAAATGCTAGACACGGGCAATTGGGCAGCTAGTCTCTGGACCATGTGGGCCCCTAGACCCCTGCGCAATGCCCGAGACAGAGGCCCAAGACCACAGGTCTCCTGGCCTTGTCTCTCACCTCTCTGCCCTCCCTCTGCACCAGCCAATCAATTACCATGCCATTCCTCAAAAGATTTATTGAGAGCATCTGCTAAGTGCTGGACACTATCTCAAATAAAACTAATCAAGCTTGCAGCCCTCATTTAGTTTACATTCTGCTTGATGGAAACAGACAATAGGCAAGCAGATAAACAAGGTAATTGCAGGCTGTGAAAAGTGCTATGGAGGAAGAATAAACAGAAGAGCAAACGAAGAGCCTACTTTAGAAAGAGTAGCCAGGAAAGTCAACAAATATTTGCTGAGTACCTGATTCCTGTCAATTTTATCTCCCAAATAGCTCTGATATCTATCCCCTTGGCTCTATCTTCCCCTCACACCCTGGCCTGGGCCACAGTTTCTCTTGTCAGGATGATTGCCACAGCTCCTTGCTGCTCTCCTGGCCTTTGGTCTCATGCCCATTTCATCCCCCTCCATATGCTGTTAGAGGGATCCCACCCAATCCCTCATCAGACCCATGAGCACCAACTTCTCCAATCTTGTCCTTCATGGCCACTGAAGGGAGACCCAGGACAGCCTCAGATGTGGAGAAACACTAGTAGCCAAAATGACTGAGGGCGAGTGAGGGATAGGGATGGGCATGAAGACCCTAAGTGTCTGCTCAAGTGTCTGGTCTTTATCCTTACAGGTCAGCAATCTTCCAGGGGGGAGAAGGTGGTGGGGCTAGAAAGGATAAATCCCCAGGGTAAATGGATCTGAGGCATTTAGAGAGTCAAAGGGCATATTCAATTTTGCAATGTTATTTATTTTGTTTTGTTTTTTTTTTTGTTTGTTTGTTTGTTTTTTTTTGAGACGGAGTCTCGCTCTGTCGCCCAGGCTGGAGTGCAGTGGCCGGATCTCAGCTCACTGCAAGCTCCGCCTCCCGGGTTCACGCCATTCTCCTGCCTCAGCCTCCCGAGTAGCTGGGACTACAGGCGCCCGCCACCTCGCCCGGCTAGTTTTTTTGTAGTTTTAGTAGAGACGGGGTTTCACCGTGTTAGCCAGGATGGTCTCGATCTTCTGACTTCGTGATCCGCCCGTCTCGGCCTCCCAAAGTGCTGGGATTACAGGCTTGAGCCACCGCGCCCAGCCTATTTTGTTTTGTTTTGTTTGTTTTTTGAGACGGAGTCTTGCTCTGTTGCCCAGGCTGGAGTGCAGTGATACAATCTCTGCTCACTGCAACCTCCGCCTCTCGGGTTCAAGCGATTCTCCTACCCCAGCCTCCAGAGTAGCCTGGATTACAGGCTTGTGCCACCATGTCCAGCTAATTTTTGTATTTTTTAGTAGAGACAGGGTTTCACCATATTGGCCAGGCTGGTCTTGAACTCCTGCCCTTGTGATCCATCCACCTCAGCCCTCCCAAAGTGCTGGGATTACAGGTGTGAGCCACTCTGCCTGGCCCAAAATTCATATATATATATATATATTTATATATATATATATATTGAGACAGAGTCTCAAAAAAAGCGATTCAAGAATCGCTTGAACCCAGGAGAGGGAGGTTGCAGTAAGCTGAGATCGCGACACTGCATTCCAGTCTGGCAACACAGGGAGACTCTGTCTAAAATAATAATAATAATAATAATTATTATTATTATTATTAAATAAATAAATTTTGGGGCCGTGCAGTGGTGGCTCATGCCTGTAATCCCAGCACTTTGGGAGGCTGAGACAGGCGGATTACTTGAGTACAGGAGTTTGAGACCAGCCTGGGAAACACAGTAAAACCCCCTTCTCTACTAAAAAAAAAAAAAATACAAAAATTGGGCCAGTCACAGTGGCTCACACCTGTAATCCCAGCACTTTGGGAGGCAGGCAGATCACCCGAGGCCAGGAGTTCGAAACCAGCCTGACCAACATGGTGAAACCCCATCTCTACTAATAGTACAAAAATTAGCCTGGTGTAGTGGCACCCACCTGTAATCCCAGCTACTCAGGAGGCTGAGGCAGGAGAATCGCTTGAACCTGGAAGGTGGAGGTTGTAGTGAGCCAATATCGTGCCATTGCCCTCCAGCTTGGGTGACAAAGTGAGACTCTATCTCAAAAAAAAAAAAAAAAAGTTAGCCAGGCATGGCGGCAGGCACCTGTAATCCCAGCTACTCTGGAGGCTGAGGCAGGAGAATCGCTTGAACCCAGGAGGCAGCATGCCACTGCACTCCAGCCTGAGTGTGACAGAGTGAGACTCCATCTTAAAAAAAAAAAAATACAAAATTTGGCCGGGCGCGGTGGCTCAAACCTGTAATCCCAGCACTTTGGGAGGCTGAGGCGGGTGGATCAGGAGGTCAGGAGATTGAGACTATCCTGGCTAACATGGTGAAACCCCATCTCTACTAAAAATACAAAAAACTAGCTGGGCGTGGTGGCGGGCGCCTGTAGTCCCAGCTACTTGGGAGGCTGAGGCGGGAGAATGGCGTGAACCCGGGAGGCGGAGTTTGCAGTGAGCCGAGATCGCGCCACTGCACTCCAGCCTGGGAGACACAGCGAGACTCCGTCTCAAAAAAAAAAAAAATACAAAATTTATCGGGGCCTGGTGGCTCACGCCTGTAGTCCCATTTACTCGGGAGGCTGAGGCATGAGACTCACTTGAACCCAGGAGGTGGAGGTTGCATTGAGCTGAGATCACACCACTGCACTCCAGCCTGGGTGACAGATGGAGATTCTGTCTCCAAAACAAAACAAAAATTAGCTGGGGTGCACACCTGGTGGTTACAGCTGGTGGTGCACACCTGTAATCCCAGCTACTTGGGAGGCTGAGGTGGGAGAATCCCTTGAGCCCTGGAGGTCTAGGCTACAGTGAGTCATGATCATGCTGCTGCACTCCAGCCTGGGCAACAGAGAGCTTGTCTCAAATATATATATAGGGCTGGGTGCGGTGGCTCATGCCTGTAATCCCAGTACTGGGAGGCTGAGGTGGGCGGATCACCTGAGGTCAGGAATTCGAGACCAGCCTGGCCAACGCGGTGAAACCCTGTCTCTACTAAAATACAAAAATTAGCCAGGCATGATGGCAGGTGCCTGTAATCCCAGCTACTCGGGAGGCTGAGACAGGATAATTGCTTGGACTCGGGAGATGGTGGTTGCAGTGAGCCGAGATCGCGCCACTGCACTCCAGCCTGGGTGGCTGAGCGAGACTCTGTCTCAAAAAAAAAAAAAAAAAAAAAAAGGAAGAAAGAAAGAAAAAAATAATATATATATATATATATATATATATATATAAATAAAAATGAATTTTGGAAGGGGGCACAGTTCTGCCCATAATGGCCTCTTAATTATATCACCAAGTCTAGCAAGATCTAACACACTCTGTTTTTTTTGTTTTTTGACACAAGGTTTCACTCTGTGGCCCAGGCTGGAGTGCAGTGGCATAATCCTGGCTCCCTGAAGCCTCCACCTCCCTGGCTCAGGCAGTCCTCCCAACTCAGCCTCCCAAGTAGCTGGGACTACAGCTGGTGCATGCCACCACATCCAGCTAATTTTTTTTTTTTTTTCTTTTTTTTTTTTGAGACGGAGTCTCGCTCTGTCGCCCAGGCTGGAGTGCAGTGGCCGGATCTCAGCTCACTGCAAGCTCCGCCTCCCGGGTTTACGCCATTCTCCTGCCTCAGCCTCCCAAGTAGCTGGGACTACAGGCGCCTGCCACCTCACCCGGCTAGTTTTTTGTATTTTTTAGTAGAGACGGGGTTTCACCAGGTTAGCCAGGATGGTCTCGATCTCCTGACCTCGTGATCCGCCCGACTCGGCCTCCCAAAGTGCTGGGATTACAGGCTTGAGCCACCGCGCCCGGCCTTTTTTTTTTTTTTTTTTTTTAAACAGAGTCTCGCTCTGTCACCCAGGCTGGAGTGCAGTGACAGGATGGCAGGTCACTGCAGCCTCCACCTCCTGGGTTCAAGTAATTCTCCTGCTTCAGCCCCCCGAGTAGCTGGGATTACAGGCATGCACAACCACACCCAGCTAACGTTTTTTCTTTTTTTTTTTTTTAGACAGAGTCTCACACTGTCTCCCAGGCTGGAGTGCAGTGACACAATCTCAGCTCACTGCAACCTCCGCCTCCCGGGTTCAAGAGATTCTTGTGCCTCAGCCTCCCAAGTGGCTGGGGTTACAGGCCCCCGCCACCACGCCTGGCTAATTTTTGTATTTTTAGCAGAGATGGAGTTTCACCATGTTGGTCAGGCTGGTCTTGAACTACTGACCTCAAGTGATCCGCCTGCCTAGGCTTCCCAATGTGCTGGGATTATAGGCATGAGCCACTGCGCCAGGCCACTTGTCCATTTTTTCAACAAACGTTTTCTTGAGCAGCCTCTATGTGTCAGGTCCTGTGCTGCACCCTGGAGTGACCTGTAGGTAGGACAACAACACTGGACTGTAATTAGTGCTATAATGGTGAAGACAGACAGGGTATGGGGGTGGCCTATGGGGGCCCAGAGGTGGGATCACACCCAGTTTGGGGAATGTACGTAGGCTGAAATTTCTAAGTTGAAACCTGAGAGCTGAGGAGAAGTTAGCCAGGAACAGGATGGACAGGAGGAGAAAGTATGCTCCTTGAGGCCTGGAGTGAGAGCTGTTGGTCCTTGGAAAAACTGAAAGTTTACAGTAGCTGGAGGAAAGGGGGAAGGGTGACTGGAACAGTCCAGGGGCCAGACCTCCAAAGGCTTTGCAATGTGTGTGGAGGAGTGAAGGTCTACTTGCTCCTTCCCCAATTTGCCAAGTTTTCAAGCTGCCCTAAGTTTTGAACCTGGTGAGTTCAGGTGAAGTCTGACAATATAGCCAGGCAGTGGGTCTGGGAAGTGGGAAGGAGGGGCCTAGGACAGGCTCCTTGGGAGAGAAAGCTGATTTGCCCTCATGGCCTGGTTCCCCAGAGCCTCCTCCCCAAAGCTGAGGCGCTCATGCCAAGCACATATGTGCTGAGCCTAAGACTGGGTTCCCTTCTCCTCCCAGGCTGGGATTTAAGGTTGAGCTCAGGCTGTCTGATCCATGGCCATGTTACCTCTCTAACCTCTGCCACACAGGACCCTGGCAGGGGCCACCACTCAGGCACAAAATGAAATCCCATCTGGCCTTTCTTGCTGTTGTCTTGTGGCTCCCTCAACGGGCTGGGTGGGCCCACACCCAGGCTGGGGCTGTGAGCTTATTCTCTTGTCTTCTTGTTTCCTCTGTCTTTTGTCATTGTTTGTTTAGATGGAGTCTCACTGTGTCACCCAGGCTGGAGTGCAGGCGGTGCAATCACAGCTCACTGCAGCCTCGACCTCCTGGCTCAAGCGATCCTCCCACCTCAGCCTCCAAGTAGCTGGGATTAGAGGCATGCACCACCACACCCGGCTAATTTTTTGTATTTTTTGTAGAGATGGGGTTTTGCCATGTTGTCCAGGCTGGTCTCGAATTCCTGGACTCAAGCGATCCCGCCTTGGCCTCCCAAAGTGCTGGGATTACAGGCATGAGCCACCATGCTTGGGTCAGAATCTCTTGAGTGTCATGTCACAGAGGCCAACGGAG
The DNA here is from genome assembly GCF_047675955.1 of Chlorocebus sabaeus. Taxonomy (NCBI): domain Eukaryota; kingdom Metazoa; phylum Chordata; class Mammalia; order Primates; family Cercopithecidae; genus Chlorocebus; species Chlorocebus sabaeus. The sequence goes on from NC_132923.1 coordinate 92,126,551, forward strand.
TAGGGTCAAGAATGAGAGATGCAAGGTAAGGTTAGGACTTGGGAAGGGCTATTGACTTCAGCAATAAGGAGATGACAGGTGTCCTTGGTAGGTGCAGAGGTGGAAGGGATAAAGGCAACCTGAAATAAGAGATGTGCTGATAGCCACAGTAGCACTTCCCACTTACCTGGTGCTATTGTGAGCACTTTATACTATTAACTCACCTAATATTCACAACCACTCCATGCGATAGGCATTATCATCCGCATGTCCCCATGGGGAATTTTTTTTTTTTTTGAGATGGAGTCTTGCTCTGTTGCCCAGGCTGGAGTGCAATGGCATGATCAGGGCTCACTGTAACCTCCACCTCCCAGATTCAAGTGGTTCTCCCACCTCAACCTTCTGAGTAGCTGGGATTACTGGCACCTACCACCAAGCCCGGCTAATTTTTGTATTTTTAGTAGTAATAGGATTTTGCCATGTTGGTCAGGCTGGTCTCACTCCTGACCTCAAGTGATCCACCTGCCTTGGCCTCCCAAAGTGCTGGGATTACAGGCATGAGCTACCGCACCCAGCCTCTCATGGGGAATTTAAAAGGTTCATTGGCTTTCTCAAGGTCACAAAGGTTGGTGACTTTGGTGGCCATGGTGAAGCATGGACTTGGGAACCTGGGCAGTGTGGCTCCAGAATCCATTTCACTGCCAAGCTATACAACCACCTCTCAGTTGTGAGGAGGGGACAGGGGAATGGGTGGGCAGGACCAATAGGGAGGGAGAGGCAGAGCTGGAGGATAAGGAAAGGTGGGGCAGGTGATTTATGGGCTGAGTGGTTCCCTCTCCTGCACCATAAACAAAGGGACTGGTCAGCAGCAGAGAAGGGAGATAAGGTGATTCAGGAGGTAGGGACTGGGTGGGCCTGGGGACCGCCCTCTTCCTTTGGCAGAGGCTTCAGGTCATGTACTTTTATCCTGGGCTCTGTGGGAAATTCACAGACCACAGGGCTGGGAACAAGCAGAGGTGTGAGGGCCACAGGTGAGGGTGGGGTGCAGGACTGAAATACAGCCAGCTGGTCTTCCTGGGGTAGAGCTGTCAGGGAGACACAGCCTGAGCTCTTGCACTCCCAGGACCTGGCTTTCCAAGTCCTAGAACATCTTTAAGTGGTAAGCAGCCCAGATGCTCTAGGAAAGCCACAGATCACAGCATGGGAATGAACTGCCTGGCCATGATGCCTGAGGCCCAGAAGCTGGTATCTCACCCTCCCCAGGTCAGGTCCTAGACACACACACATCTCTCTCTCTCTCTCTCTCTCTCTCTCTCTCTCTCTCTCTCTCTCTCTCTCTCTCTCTCTCTGTTCTGTTCTTTCCTTATATTGACATCTCACATGGGAGACCTGGAAGGAGAACGTAACTCCAGTCAGGCCATGAGTGGTTTTCCATATCTTGCCTCATCTGGGAAATCTCACAAAATAGCAGGGGTGGGCTGGGGGACCAGGTGTCTTTCATCTTAGAAGGGAAGAGAGAAATGGAGAACAAAAGAGTGGGTGGAGGGAGGTGAGGAGAGAAGGATGAGAAAAAAGAAAGAAAAAGAAGCTTGCTTGGCTTCAAGTTTTCCTCCCCAACTTTTTCTTTTCTTTTCTTTTCTTTTTTGCTTTTTTTTTTTTTTTTTTTTTTTTTTTGAGACGGAGTCTCGCTCTGTCGCCCAGGCTGGAGTGCAGTGGCCGGATCTCAGCTCACTGCAAGCTCCGCCTCCCGGGTTCACGCCATTCTCCTGCCTCAGCCTCTCGAGTAGCTGGGACTACAGGTGCCCGCCACCTCGCCCGGCTAGTTTTTTGTATTTTTTAGTAGAGACGGGGTTTCACCGTGTTAGCCACGATGGTCTCGATCTCCTGACCTCGTGATCCGCCCGTCTCGGCCTCCCAAAGTGCTGGGATTACAGGCTTGAGCCACCGCGCCCGGCCTAAAAATGAGCTAGGCAGAGGCTGTTGATGAGGGTAGAGGTGGGTAAGTCTCAGAGGGCCTTGTGTATCCAACTTAAAAACCAGGATCCAGCACTGTTTGGTCTGGGGCAGGTTAGCAGGACATGAGGAAAAGGTCTCTGCCTCCTCATTTCTCAAGGACTGTCTGGCTTGGAAGGCTTGGGAGGCAAGAGTGGACCAGTAGTAGGAAACCAAAGAGAACAGATTCAGATTTTCATAGTAACAGCAGCCCAAGCCAATCACCCACAGTGCTCTAGGCCGTAGGCATTGTTTCTGTGAATACTCAAAATTGCCCCATGAGGTTAGGCATTCTTGATCCTGCTTTGCAGAGGAGGAAACTGAGGTTCAGAGAGATAGGTAACTTGCACAGTTACAGAGAGCTAGGATTCAGACCCAGGTTTGTCCAGCTCCCAAGCCTGTGCTCCTAATCACCTCTCTGTGCTTCCTCTCTTTAGGAAACTTGCAGAAGAGAACCAGCTCACAGTGCGGGGGGAGGAGCTTCCCAAAGCAAGACAGAGGCAGGACCACCACTCTAGGGATTTTTCAGTATTCACTTACCTCAGCACTGGGACGGTAAGTGAGCTGCCAATTCTCTTCCATTTTGAGGTCCTATTTCTTTGTTCTTTTCTTTCTTTCTTTCTTTCTCTGAGACAAAGTTTCACTCTTGTTGCCCAGGCTGGAGTGCAATGGCATTATCTCAGCTCACTGCAATCTCTGCCTCCCGAGTTCAAGCGATTCTCCTATCTCAGCTCCCAAGTAGCTGGGATTACAGGCTTGTGCCACCATGCTTAGCTAATTTTGTATTTTTAGTAGAGATGGGGTTTCTCCATGTTGGTCAGGCTGATCTCGAACTCCCGATCTCAGGTGATCTGCCTGCCTCTGCCTCCCAAAGTGCTGGGATTACAGGCATGAGCCACAGTGCGCGGCCCTTTTTTTTTTTTTTTGAGACAGAGTCTCGCTCTGTCACCCAAGCTGAAGTGCAGTGGCACAATCTCACAATCTTAGCTCACAGCAACCTCTCCCTCCCGGGTTCAAGGGATTCTCCCACTGAGATTCTCTTTCTTTTTTTTTTTTTTTTTTTTTTTTTTTGAGACGGAGTCTTGCTCTGTCGCCCAGGCTGGAGTGCAGTGGCCGGATCTCAGCTCACTGCAAGCTCCCCCTCCCGGGTTTATGCCATTCTCCTGCCTCAGCCTCCCGAGTAGCTGGGACTACAGGTGCCCGCCACCATGCCCAGCTAATTTTTTGTATTTTTTAGTAGAGACGGGGTTTCACCATGTTAGCCAGGATGGTCTCGATCTCCTGACCTTGTGATCCGCCCGTCTCGGCCTCCCAAAGTGCTGGGATTACAGGCTTGAGCCACCGCGCCCGGCCGAAATTCTCTTTCTTTCTTTCTCTCTTTCTCTTTCTCTCTCTTTCTTTCTTTTTTCTTTTTTTTTTTTTCCCAGGCCGCAGTGCAGTGGCATGAGCTCGACTCATTGCAACCTGCGCCTCCCCAGGTTCAAGCAATTCTCCTGCGTCAGCCTCCTACGTACCTGGAACTACAGGTTTGTGCCACCATGCCCAGCTAATTTTTATATTTTTAGTAGAGACAGGGTTTCACCATGTTGGGCCAGGCTAGTCTCGAACTCCTGACCTCAAGTGATCCGACCGCCTCAAGGCTGCCCAAAGTGCTAGGATTACAGGCGTGAGCCACCTTGCCTGGCGGTTCTATTTCTATTGGTGCCTTAGGTATTACTTCCTCTATTTGTTAGATGAAGAAATTGAGGCCCAGAGGTGAAAGTGGCCACTCAATCCTGGGCACCCCTAGGAGTCAGGATGTTGGACACAGGGCTTAATGGGGCCTGCACTCCTAGGCCTGAGCTTCCAGATCTGTGGCTGTCAGCCCCGTGGCATGGACGGGGAAGAGCCTGACCAAGACCTCCAGACCCTGTACAAGAAGCCTGGGAGTGTGGCCAGTGCACAGGATGGGTCCTGGAGCTCATGCCCTTGATAGGCCACTTCCAGTCTTGGAAGTCCATCAGCCCTAGCTTTGAATCCTGCCTCCAACATGTTCTAGCTGTATGGCCGACTGCGAGCAAGTCATTTACCTCTTGGAGCCTCATCTGTGAAATGTGGATGATTGATTCCCTACCTTATGGGGCTATGATGAGGATTTAATGAGAGGATGACCTAGTAGTGCCCTTGGCATGGTGCCTGTCACTTAGTCAGTGCTCTGTGATCAGCAGCTGGTATTATTGTAACAGTTTATCATGCATCTGTCTTCCCACCTGAAACGTGGGACAATAACTCCTGTCACACTGGCTTGAAGGACATGGTGTCGTCTGTGTGAGCTGTGGGGTCAGTATAGGTGGCAATTCTGTCACTCAAAGGCCAGCCCAGCCCTACAGGGGTAGGGAGACACACCCAGTTCCCAGCATCAGGGGAAGCTGGATGACAGCTTCAATCCATCAATGATAGGCCTTAGTCCAGCCTAACTTTATGGACTGCAGAGGTACTTAAGTCTGTGGGGGGTGAAGTCTAGCCCAGTTCTTCCACACGGGCTGCTGCCCAGACCAGGTAGGCAGGTATGGGATGGGGGTGAGAGTGCTCTGGGCCCTGGTAGTCTAGTTAATCAGCTTCCAGAGCAAGGCCCCAAGGAATAGCAGTGGGTTTGGGTTGGAGCTGCATCTCTTGTCCACAGCAGTTCAGGATCTGGTTATCCCTAGCCCTGCAGGCTGAAGAGGAGCTTGAGGAAGCCTCATGCATGAAGGGACACAGATCTCAGTTCTACTTTGTCCAGCTCTAGCCTGGCTTTGCCCACGTACTGCTGAGTTCTGCAGGGCTGGGGTGTGCTTTTCTGCTCTGCAGGCTCCTACCCCTTTTCCACTGATGCAGGGTGAAGGTTGGGGTGTGTGAGACCAGAGTGGAAGGGACGTTGTCTGGGGAACTAAAGGACAGCCCTGGGGGCAACTCTTGTGACCTTCTGCCCCAGGCTCCCAGCACCATGACGGTTTCATATACTCTCAAAGTGGCGGAGGCCCGCTTCGGAGGTTTCTCTGGCCTGCTTCTCCGTTGGAGGGGAAGCATCTACAAGCTCCTCTACAAGGAATTCCTCCTCTTCGGGGCCTTGTACGCTGTGCTTAGCATCACCTACCGGTAAGGGCAGGGTCTTAGAGCTGGCGGAAGTGGGGAGACTGGGCCACCCACCTCCCTCTAACCCAAGCCTACACCTGCCTTCCCCAGGCTGCTGCTGACCCAGGAGCAGAAGCACGTGTATGCTCAGGTGGCCCGGTACTGCAACCGTTCAGCGGACCTCATCCCCTTGTCCTTTGTATTGGGTAAGGCCCCCTTCTAGTTTTCCCTGTGTCCTCCTTACTGTGTTCCCTGACCTCTGGGTTGGGTTGACAGCTCTGAGGGTCAGAATTACCCAACAGATGGTGGGGTGACGCACCTGCAGTCTCAGCTACTCGAGAGGCTGAGGTGAGAGGATCACTTGAGCCCAGGAGTTCCAGTCCAGCCTGGGCAATGTAGCGAGACTCTGCTTAAAAAAAAAAAAAAAAGAATTACTCAAAAGAGTGGCAGAGCCTGCCTGGTCAGCCAGAGCAGGCCCAGCAGGCACAGGAGCTGGGTGCTGGGTCCAGGACTTCCGGAGGGCAGGGCCCTATCACTTGCCGGACCCTCACTTTCAGCAAGGCACAAGACACCTGCTGGCCTCACAAGCCCACCCTGGGCACTGGAGGGGAGCTGGACAGAGGTGACAGCCCCTTCCCCACCCTCCTGGAAAGCAGTCTCCTGGCTTTGAATCCCCATTTTCCCCCTGCTGAAGGAAATTTGCCCTCCTCCCTCCTCCTGGCCTCGCGCAGCAGGGTACTGGAGCTGAATGTTTCCTTCCCCCTGCCACATTTCAACTGGCTTGGACGAGGCCCTTTGCTGGGGGAAGCGAGGCGCTCCGACCCCCAGGCTCTCCACCCTCCCTTCCTACTCCCTCTACCACGGTGGCCAAGCAGGTTTCTATGTGACTCTCGTGGTGAACCGCTGGTGGTCCCAGTACACAAGCATCCCGCTGCCAGACCAGCTGATGTGCGTCATCTCGGCTAGCGTGCACGGCGTAGACCAGCGGGGCCGCCTGCTGCGCCGCACCCTCATCCGCTACGCGAACCTGGCGTCGGTGCTGGTGCTGCGCTCGGTCAGCACCCGCGTGCTCAAGCGCTTCCCCACCATGGAGCACGTGGTGGATGCAGGTGCGCCGCCCGCCGGGAGCCTCTGGGGGCCAGGCCCACGGCTGGATGCAGGTGCCGCCTGGGAAAGTCCTGGGAGCAGGGGCCTCCAGGGAAGGATCTGGACTGCGGCAGGAACGCGGAACCGCGAGTCCGGGGACCGCCGGTAGACGCCAGGGAGGGGAGCCAGAGTGCGGAACAGCAGGCCCCCATGGCGGCAGAGGTTGCAACTGCACTCCTTCCCCTTTACCCCCTCAGGTTTCATGTCCCAGGAAGAGAGGAAAAAGTTTGAGAGCCTGAAATCCGACTTCAACAAGTACTGGGTCCCCTGCGTCTGGTTCACCAACCTGGCGGCCCAGGCCCGGAGGGACGGGCGAATCCGTGATGATATCGCTCTCTGTCTACTTTTGGAAGTGAGTGGGCCCCGGACCAGACCCATCTGCCCTCCTCCCTCTAATTTTGAAGAAGAATAATAATTTTAGTACCTAACACTTGTATGGCACCAACTGTGTACCTCAGCCTTTTGGAAGCCCTGTACCCATGTTAACTCATTCATCCCTTACAGCAACTCCTGAGATAGGTACTATCATCCTCCTTGCACAGTTGTGGAAACTGAGGCACAGAGTGGAAAATAAATTTGCCTAAGTTACACAGCTAGTTAGCAGAGCTGAGATTCAAGCACCCCAGCCTAATACACCTCTGAGAGCAGAATGAGAAAAAGTCTCCTGGCCGGGCCCAGGCCTAGTTTGTGCTGGGCACCCCTGTTCCTTCCTCGCTTCTGCTGACTTCCTGTTCCTGCTGTTCCTCCAGGAGCTGAACAAGTACCGAGCCAAGTGCAGCATGCTATTCCACTATGACTGGATCAGCATCCCCCTCGTCTACACCCAAGTAACTGCCTCTCTCCCCTCCCCAGTCCCAGTGCCTACTGTATGTCCTGTGCTGTGTGTGAGATGAGAAGAATTAGAGATGGTACTTGCCTGGCCATTTTAGTCCCCTGAGGCACTGGGTTCATCCTCAAAGCCTTCCACCACCCCCACCAAGGTGACCCGGTCCCCACTGGTACTGCCACACCAGGATACATGTTTGATTACTTGTCAGACTTCCCATAGATCCTCAGAGGTAGGGGTGGCATTTTTCCTGTCCCACTGCATCCTGCACTGAGCCTGGTTCTTCCTTCTCCAGGTGGTGACCATAGCCGTCTACTCCTTCTTTGCCCTCTCCCTGGTTGGCCGCCAGTTTGTGGAGCCAGAGGCAGGGGCTGCCAAACCTCAGAAGCTTCTGAAGCCAGGCCAGGAGCCAGCCCCAGCCTTGGGAGACCCGGACATGTATGTGCCTCTCACCACTCTGCTGCAGTTCTTCTTCTATGCTGGCTGGCTCAAGGTGGGTACTGCAGGTGGGCATACCAGCCTGCTCTGTGGAGATGTGGGCACAGGGGCTGCCCAAACTTTGGGGACAAAGAGTGGGGCTCTGAGCCCAGAAAACACTATCTCTGCCACCTATAGGTGGCTGAACAGATCATCAACCCGTTTGGTGAGGATGATGACGACTTTGAGACAAACCAGCTCATAGACCGTAACTTGCAGGTGAGCAAGCATCAGGAAGGATCAGGAGTCCAGGGCAGCTCCTGGGCCCCTCTCGTGGTCAGCTCTCAGCCGGGCCGTGGGAAGATCAGGAGTCCAGGGCAGCTCCTGGGCCCCTCTCCCGGTCAGCTCTCAGCCCGGCCGTGGGAAGGAGAGGAGAGGAGGATCCTTGTAACTTGCTGGTGGCCCAGGTGTCCTTGCTATCTGTGGACGAAATGTACCAGAACCTTCCCCCCGCTGAGAAGGACCAGTACTGGGATGAGGACCAGCCGCAGCCACCCTACACTGTGGCCACGGCGGCTGAGTCTCTGCGGCCCTCATTCCTGGGCTCCACCTTCAACCTGCGGTGAGTGGCCTGCGCCGGCAGAGACCGGACCTGACCCGGCACGCGGGTCCTCGCTCAGCCTCTGGGGCACCGATGCCTCCGTCCCTCCCCGAGAGCCGACCCCGCGTCCCCCTCCTGCCCTGTGCCCGGGCTCAGCCCACCCTTCCGCCCACCCGCAGCATGAGCGACGACCCTGAGCAGAGCCTGCAGGTGGAGGCGTCCCCCGGGTCGGGTCGGCCCGCGCCTGCCGCGCAGACCCCGTTGCTCGGCCGCTTCCTGGGCGTAGGGGCGCCCTCCCCGGCCATCAGCCTCCGGAACTTCGGCCGCGCGCGAGGGACCCCGCGCCCCCCGCATCTGCTACGCTTCCGGGCCGAGGAGGGCGGCGACCCCGAGGCCGCAGCCCGCATCGAGGAGGAGACGGCGGAGTCCGGGGACGAGGCCCTGGAGCCCTGAGGTCTTGCCTGCCCCCGCCCGGTTCCTCCCACCCACTGCCCCCCGTCCCTCCCGTGCTCGGTCCTGCCAGCCAGCTCTATTAGAGCAGCTTTTCCTGTGTGCCTGGAAGGCCAGAGCATTTAGGGACAGAACTTGAAAGAGAAGATGGCGAGAAGGGCCTGAGCCAGGGCTAGGAATGTGTCCACTTTGGTGGGAGAGAAGGTCGGATGGGCTGCTTGGGGGAGGTGAAGCTAGACAAATAAATGAGCCCAGGCACAGAGGACTAGAGCCCAGGTGCACGGTTAGCTTCAGAGCAACAGGGAGCTAGGCCAGGGGTTCTCAAATTTGAGGAAGGGTCAGCATCACCGAAGGTCTTGTCAAAAGAGTGCCGAGCACCACTGCCAGCATTTCTGGCACATTAGATTTGGGACGGTGCCCGATAACTTGCATTTCTAACAAGTTCCCAGGTGATGCTGTGCTGCTGGTCCAGGAAGCACAATTTGCGAGTCACGTGAAAACTGCTTGAAGGGGTGTACGTTACCCTGGTAACCTTACTCAGAAGAGGGGTCAGTGTGTGCTGGGGGAGTTTTGCCTTGTCTGTAATGTTCAAGTTTTTGTTTACATTAAGAATATATTCAAGTTTTTAAGTTTTGTTTAGTTTTTGTTTATATCGAGAATATATTTATTACTTGTGCAGTTATGATTGTTTAAAATTGAACTGGCATGCATGCAGTAGGATGAAGATGAAGGAAGGAAGAGTTTGGGAATCTGTCTTGGAGGCTGATTAAAGTCAGATGTGAAGGCAGCTATTCACCACCCACCCTAGACCTAGCATTTGGACTTCAGTGTGCCAAACTCTTCTCCACTCCCACCAACCACACAGGGGGAAAAGTACAGTTTACGGGTGGAAGCCTAGGCCCATCTCGATGGTGGGCCTGCAGCGCTGGGGGCACTTGGCTGATGTCAGAAAAAGCCTTCTGTGGCCAGGCACAGCGGCTCATGCCTGTAATCCCAGCACTTTGGGAGGCCGAGGTGGATGGATCCCCAGAGGCCAGGAGTTACATACCAGCCTGGCCAACATGGTGAAACCCCGTCTCTACTAAAAATACAAAAATTAGCTGGGTGTGGTGGTGGATGCCTGTAATCCCAGTTGCTTGGGAGGCTGAGGCATGAGAATTGCTTGAACCTGGGAAGCGGAGGTTGCAGTGAGCCGAGATCACTCCACTGCACTCTAGCTCCCGGTTACAGAGCCAGGCTCTGTCTCCAAAAAAAAAAAGTCTTCTGGAAACAGTCTGCCACAGACCACTACATTGGAATTGTGGTAAAACTATGCTCCTCTAAGATTCTTGCCTTCTAAATCCCAGTCTCCACCTAAAGACATCGGTGAAGGCCAAAACTGAATATTAAGGCCACAGGATAAATGCCAGAACAAAGGAGGAAGACAGGGGGGACCCTGGAGTGCAGTTGAGTAGACTCCAGCCTCTGGCAGGGTCAGTTGACTGGATTCTAATGCTGGCTTTGCTTCTTTCCATCTGTATGTCCATGGGCTAGTGAATATTTCTTATTTATTTATTTGAGACGGAATCTTGCACTGTCACCCAGTCTGGAGTGCAGTGGCATGATCTCGGCTCACTACAACCTCCGCCTCCTGGGTTCAAGCAATTCTCCTGCCTCAGCCTCCTGAGTAGCTGGGTGTCCACTACCATGCCTGGCTAATTTTTTGTATTTTTAGTAGAGACAGGGTTTCACCATGTTGGCCAGGCTTGTCTCTGACTCCTGACCTCAGGTGATCTGCCTGCTAGGCCTCCCAAAGTGCTGGAATTACAGGTGTGAGCCACCGCACCCAGCCAATAGTGAATATTTCTAAGCCTCAGTTTCCAAATCTATAATGTGGAGACAGTAGCACCCCACAATGATAGCCATTCATTCACAAGGTATTTGAGGGTTGTTTTATTTTTGTTGTTGTTGCAGCTTTTACAAGCCTTGTTCCATGGTGAGAACGGTCATCTGTGAAGGTGGTAGAAATGGAGAGTGGATGGATTTCAAGACTTTAGAGAAAAGAACCCACTGGTTTTATGGACAGATCTTGGCTCACTGCAACCTCCACCTCCCCAGGTTCAAGAGATTCTCATGCCTCAGCCTCTCAAGTAGCTGGGATTACAGGCACGTGCCACCACGCCCTGCTAATTTTTTGTATGTTTAGTAGAGATGAGGTTTCACCATGTTGGCCAGGCTGGTTTTTGAACTCCTGACCTCAAGTGATCCACCTGCCTCAGCTTCCCAACGTGCTGGGATTACAGGCATGAGCCACAATGCCTGGCCAAACTTCAAATTTAATAAAATCTCAAGACTATTTTCCCAATTAATCTTGCATATATCTGAGTATCTAGTATATGTCCATACACTTTTCCAGGTGCCAGAGACACAGCAGGAAACAAATATCCTCGTTTCCCTGGAGTACCATTCCAAAGGGAAAAGAGCAAACTTTGTCAGATTAAGGAATAAAGAGAAAAAAATGGGCAAAGTATAAGAGTTCAGAGGGGCGGCCGGGCGCGGTGGCTCAAGCCTGTAATCCCAGCACTTTGGGAGGCCGAGGCGGGCGGATCACGAGGTCAGAAGATCGAGACCATCCTGGCTAACACGGTGAAACCCCGTCTCTACTAAAACTACAAAAAAACTAGCCGGGCGAGGTGGCGGGCGCCTGTAGTCCCAGCTACTCAGGAGGCTGAGGCAGGAGAATGGCATGAACCCGGGAGGCGGAGCTTGCAGTGAGCTGAGATCCGGCCACTGCACTCCAGCCTGGGCGACAGAGCGAAACTCCATCTCAAAAAAAAAAAAAAAAAAAAGAGTTCAGAGGGGCAACTGCAACTTAGAATATTGTGATCCGGCAATAACTCACTGGGGTGACATAGCAAAGACCTGGAGGGAATGAACCATGTGGGGTTTTTTTGTAGAAACAGGGTCTCACTTTGTTGCCCAGGTTGGTCTCAATCTCCTGGCCTCAAGCAATCCTCCTGCCTTGGCCTCTGCCTCCCAAAATGCTGGGATTACAGGCATGAGCCACCATGCCCAGTGTCCAGCCCCAAGTGGATATATGAAGGAGTGTGCCTAACAAAGGGAATAGTATGTGTACATGTATGTTCAGTAAGCTAGGGTGGCTGTGTGGTTGATGGAGGGAGTCACTATAGGAGCTAGGTCCCATCAAGTCATAATACTTGGTAACAATTTTCATTGATGAGACAGGAAGCTGTTGCATTAAAAATATACTCTTGGTGAGGTACGGTACCTCACATGTGTAATCCCAGCACTTTGGAAGGCCAAGGCAGGAGCATTGCTTGAGGCCAGGAGCTCAGGATTAGCTTGGGCAACATGAAACCCCATCTCTACAAAAAAAAAAAAAAATGATTATTCTGGGCCCTGCACCATAGCTGTAGTCCCAGCTACTCAGTAGGTTGAGACTGCAGTGAGCAATGATCACTCCACTGCACTCCAGCCTAGTGTGAGATCCTGACTCTTGAAACTGAGGAACATGGCAGGTGGGGGCAGACAAGAGTTCAGTTTTGAAAATGTTGGCCTTCAAAAGCCCTATTACGATATCCAAGCACAAATCTGGGCACAATGGCTCATGCCTATAATCCTAGCACTTTGGGAGGCCAAGGCGGGTGGATCACTTGAGGACAGGAGCTGGAGACCACCCTACCCAACAGTGAAACCCTGTCTTTACTAAAAATACAAGAAGTTAGCTGGGCGTGGCAGTACACACCTATAATTCCAGCTACTCAGGAGGCTGAGGCATGAGAATTGCTTGAACCCAGGAGGCGGAGGTTCCAGTGAGCCGAGATTACACACCACTGCAATCCAGCCTGGGCAAGGGAGTGACTGTCTGAAAACACCCAAAAAGCAAACAAACAAAAAACCCAAGTACAGGCCGGGCACGGTGGCTCACGCTTGTAATCCCAGCACTTTGGGAGGCCAAGGCAGGCAGATCACGAGGTCAGGAGACCCAGACCATCCTGGCTAACACGGTGAAACCTCTCTACTAAAAACATACAAAGAGTTAGCCAGGCATGGTGGCAGGTGCCTGTAGCCTCAGCTACAGGTGGCTGAGGCAGGAGAAATGGCATGAACCCAGGACATGGAGCTTGCAGTGAGCCAAGATCGTGCCACTGCACTCCAGCCTGGGCGATAGAGCAAGACTCCTGTCTCAAAAAACAAAAAACCCAAGTGCAAAGCTGGGTGTGGTGGGTTATGCCTGAAACCTAGCACTTTGGGAGAAAAGGTGGGAAGATTGCTTGCGCCCAAGATTTCAAGACCTGGGCAATTAAGTGAGACCCTGTCTCTACCAAAAAAAACAATTCAAAAAAATGGGTATAGGCCAGGTGTGGTGGCTCATGCCTGCAATCCCAGCACTTTGGGAGTCCGAGGCAGGCAGATCATCTGAGGTCAGGAGTTCAGCACCAGCCTAACAACATGGAGAAACCCGTCTCTACTAAAAATACAAAATTAGCTGGGCGTGGTGGCGTATGCCTGTAACCCCAGCTGCTTGGGAGGCTGCGGCAAAAGAATCGCTTGAACCCAGGAGGCGGAGGTTGTGGTAAGCTAAGATCGTGCCATTGCACTCCAGCCTGGGCAACAAGAGTCAAACTCCGTCTCAAAAAAAAAAAAAAAGGTGTAGCGCCTATCATCTCAGCTACTTGGGAGGCTGAGGCAGTATTACCTGAGCCCCAATGTCAAGGCTGCAGTGAACCATGATCATGCCACTGCACTCCAGCCTGGGTGATGGAGATCTCAAAAAAAAAAAAAAAATTCTAAGTGCAGATGTCAAGCAGGTCAAGACTAAAGGTAAGCATTTGACAGGACAAGTTTAAGTCAAAGTGACCCTAGGAAACCAAGTAAGGCAGAAATCACTGTTAATCTTACAGTGGATGCAGGATCCTTACAACTTTTTAGAAGCAATATAGCCTGAGATTCTAATCATGACTCAGTCAGCACAACAATATTGCCGAACCCCAAGGTTGGGATACCCCCCTCATAGCCTCTGCCACATCCCTATCCCCACCAAAACGTGGAGAAATGTTCCCACTATAGACACAGCCCACGTAATAAATCTAGCCTTCAGGGACATGGAGTTGAGAACAGGGACTTTACAGTGTGGTGAGTCTGGATCAGGACAGTAGGAGGTAGAGGTAAGGCAATGGGTTGCAGCCACCCACCCATATCAGTTTTGCAGGGCAAGGACATAAAGCAGACAGTCAAATATTCAGGCAACACAAATAGGGGAACAGAACAACAAACACCTTTATTACACGGGTGAAGACAAAACGAGGATTTATTTGCCTTTCCGGGCCTTGATTTTCCTAAGATAGAACTCCAACTCTTTGCCCTCTAGCACATAGCCATCTGCTCGGCCACACTGTCCCGGCCTGGAAGCAATGCACGCTGGAAGAGAGTAGGTGATCCTTAGCACCATGACAAGGTGGCCCCACCCAAACCTCTCCACCCCCTTAAGAATCTCTGTGGGTTTAGGTAACCTAGGGGCAAGCATGAAGCCAGCTGTCTCCTCAGACACACTTTATCGTCACTTACTGTCAGTAGCAGAACTGGACAAAGTTTTCATCACTGAGACAGCCCCCTCAGCCTGGGAAGGGACTTCCCCAAATACTAAAACTCCAAGCATGGACCTATGCAGACTCTTCTACCCAATGCTTTCCATTTCAACCTCACATGAATAGGACGGTGAAATGTTCCCCTTTTTGCTCACAGCCTGTTATTGGTGAACCCTTTAGACCGCATGGCTGGCAAAGGACTTAGACAAGGGAAAAGTGACTCCCCACCTCCAACACAACAGCCTTCTCACCAAGAAGCTTGCCCTGCTGGAACTGCTCCTCCAGGAGACTACTGATTTTGGCATTCTTTTTCCTTTCATCATATTTCTTCTGAATTTTTTTAGATCGTTTTTTGTTTAAAATCTCTTCTTCCTCAGGAGTCTGAAAAGGGGATACAAATTTATGAGCTCAAGGAAGGCAGGCAGGCCTTGGGAGCCTTTTCGAACCCTGCACACCCCAGTGCTGGCCTTCCTCAGCCTAAAGGCTCTCATCTCTCTCCCTTCAGTAGCAGAACTGGACAGAGTTTTCATCACGAGAAGGCTGGAGTCAGGCTGCCCTTCCCACAACCCCTACAGAGAAGTAACACGCACCAGCTTGGCTCCCTTCTTGCGGCCCAGGGGCAGTGCGTAGTGGGACTCGTACCACTGTCGGTACGGTGTGCTGTCAATAAGCACGATGCAATTCTTCACCAGAGTCTTGGTACGGACCAGCTCATTATTAGATGCATTGTAGACAACATCGATGATCCTTGTTTTACGAGTACAACCTGCTCACAGGAGAAATTTGGCATCAAGTAAACTGGAGGACAAATGGCTCTGGCACACTCCTCCAGGTTCTTCAGCCCCATGAGGCCTTAAGAAGAAATAAGGGAACGCCCAGCCTTTACAAGCCATGGGGCATCAGTTCGTCTTCCATAAACCCCTAACCCACGTTTCTAGTGATGTTTGGCAACCAGTCTTTATCAGCCCCAATCTCTCAGGCTGCAGAGTTGAGAGATCACAGCAAGTCGGGCACAGTGGCTCACACGAAGCCAAGAATTTGAGACCAGCCTGGCCAACATGGTGAAACTCCTTCTCTACTAAAAATACAGAAGTAGCCGGGTGTGATAGCGCATGCCTGTAATCCCAGTTATTTGGGAGGTTGAGGTAGGAGAATCACTTGAACCCAGGAGGCGGAAGTTGCAGTGAGGCAAGATCATACCACTGGCACTCCAGCCTGGGCAACAGAGACCCAGTCTCAAAAAAAGAGATTGGAGGAGGACAGCCTGGGTGGAGAGAACTTCTCCAGCTACCTTAAGATCTTTCAGCAAGAAGAAACTTCAAATGCCTTGGTCTAAGCCACAGACTACCTGCTAAAAGCACTTGAATCTTTTTTTTTTTTCCTGAGAGGCTCACTCTGTTGCCCAGGCTGGACTCGAACTCCTGACCTCAGGTGATCCGCCCGCCTCGACCTTCCAAAGTGCTGGGCTTACAGGCACCAGAGCCACCGCGCCAGGCCCACTTGGTAAATCTTAAGAAGGTTTAGGTGCATTTTCCCACCCACTCCCAAAGGGCCTCACTTACACTCTGAGCCCCAGGAGAAATTCCCTACGTCCAGCCTCAGGGCACGGTATTTCTTGTTACCTCCCCGCACACGGACTGTGTGGATGCGGCGCGGGCCAATCTGGAAAACACAAGGTTACAGGAACTAGGTTACCAAGGAGAGCAAGGCAGGAAAGGGAGAGGGACCGCGGCAGGAAGGAGGCAACAGTCAGTGTAACTATGACAAGTCCTTGCATTGGCAAGTGGCACACAGGTGACCAAGACGGCCACAACCACGCCTAAGGATTCTTTTTCATCACCTTACTTGCCTCCAAGAGGAAAGCCTGACCCCAAATGCTGAAAATTAAGCCTCTGTTAAAAAAAATCCAAAAGACTAGGATTCTATTAGCCGAGGTGCCACCCTCTCCAGAAGCTCAAGTCCCCCACACAGTATCCTTCTGAGACCCTAAGCTCCAGGGTTGGGGGCCTGAGGCAGCATTCCCTCTTTTGTACTTACTTACCCGACAGGTAAAGGGGGAAGGACACCCAGGCCCTAGTACAGAGAAATCAGAGCCCGAGAAAGAACGCACAACTGTCACACGGAGAGGCCCGAGCACGCTGGAGAGCCGGGGAAGGCGACCTCCCGGGCAGACAGGCCCACGCTCGCACCCACCTTGGTGTTGGCAGCCGGGCGCCCCAACTCATACTTCCGCTTCTTGTGGTAGGGCTTTCTCTTGCCCCCGGTTTTGCGGCGCTTGTGCCAGTTGTCCCGAGAAATGCCTGCATGTGGAAGCGGGGAAGGAAGCTTAAGCCACTGTGACTCGGTGGTAGCGACTCGCCAGCTCCCGACCCCCGCGCCGGCAGGCCGCACGCTCAGCTCTCCAAGGTTGGCTTCCCCACCGCGCACTCGGGAGTATGCAGCATTACTGAGTCGTCATCATACACGTGCGGCCCGGCCGGGGCCTCCTCCGCGCGGCAGCCATGTTAGCGCCGCTTGGAGCCTACAGCCCGCGGCCCGGAACCCGGAGTCCAGAGCCTTCGCAGCCCCCAGAGAGGGGCTCGGCGGCCGAAACCCGAGGGCCACCACTCCTTGTGGCTGTCCCTGGCCGGGGGTCGGGGCGCCTGGACTCCTCAGTAGGCTGTGAAGCAGGATGGGGCCTGATTGAGCTCAACCCCCCATCACGCGCCTAAACGCAGAGCGACACTCACCCATCGCTCGGCGCTGGCTGGAAAGAGAAATCGCAAAGATTCACGGTACGGTTTGTAAAACGCTGCCCCGCCCCTTTACTTTACGCTGTTTCTGAGCGCCGAAACAACGTCGGGCGACTAGACTTACGTGTTTGCTGCCGCGCCTAGAGCCACGAGTCTGGGAGGCTCCCGCAGGCTGCCTTCATCCGCAGACCCTAACCGACCCGCCTCCGACCTTGGGTTGGGGGAAGGGGGTCTGCGGCGTCGGCAGATCCGGGCGTGTTGAGACTAGTTTCAGAGGCTGCTGTGGTCGTTTAGGATGAGATGTGGGTGCGGCTGCGTTGAAAAAGGGTGGAAGGCAATGGAGTTGGAAACGACTGTGGACTTGGGTTTTGTTTTGAAGGGTTTGGTGGTAGATTGGACATGGGGATTGAGGGAGAGGGTGATGTCAAGGATTCCTAAGATTCTCACTTGATCAATTGAATAAATATTGGAGCCACTTACTGAGATGGGGTAGGCTCCTAAGGTAGGAGCTGTTCTGGAGACGTTCATTTTGAGATCTTGCTAAGTCATGTAAGTGGGAATGACAGGTAGGAAGCTGGTCATCCTTATAAGGGACCTGCACTGAAGATGTTTTGGGAATCGTTGGTTTATAAATACCACCAGAATGAACGGAACTTAGTATAAAGAAGGCATCAGCTAACTTTTCTGAGCTAGAAGAATATATATATGTTTTTTTTTTTTTGAGACGAAGTCTCGCTCTGTCGCCCAGGCTGGAGTGAGTGGCGCTATCTCGGCTCACTGCAAGCTCCGCCGCCTCCCGGGTTCAAGCCATTCTCCTGCCTCAGGCTCCCGAGAAGCTGGAACTACAGGCGCCCGCCACCACGCCCGGCTCATTTTTTTTTTTTTTTTTTTTTTTTTTTTTTTAGTATTTTTAGTAGAGACGGGGTTTCACCGTGTTCGCCAGGATGTTCTCGATCTCCTGACCTCTTGATCCGTCCGCCTCGGCCTCCCAAAGTGCTGGGATTACAGGCGTGAGCCACCGCGCCCGGCCGGATATATATTTTTTAATTAAAAAAAAAAAAAATTTAGGCCTGGCGCGGTGGCTCACGCCTGTAATCTCAGCATTTTTGGGAGGCGGAGGCGGGCGGATCACGAGGTCAGGAGTTTGAGACCAGCCTGGCCAACATGGTGAAACCACGTCTCTACCAAAAAAATACAAAATTTAGCTGAGCATGGTGGCGCTCACCTGTAGTCCCAGCTACTCAGGGAGGCTGAGGCAAGAGAATCACTTGAACCCGGGAGGCGGAGTCCAGCCTGGGCAACAGAGCGAGACTCCATCTCGAAAAAAATTTTTTTAAAATTTTTGTGGGTACATAGTAGGTATATATATTTATGGGGTACATGAGATATTTTGTTTCAAGCATGCAGTGTGAAGTAAGCACATCATGGAGAATGGGGTATCCATCCCCTCAAGCATTTATCCTATGAGTTACAAACAATCCAATTAATCCTAGCACTTTGGGAGGCTGAGGCGGGCAGATCACTTGAGGCCAGCAGTTCGAGACAAGCCTGGCCAACATGGCTAAATCCCGTCTCTCCTAAAAATACAAAAGTTAGCTGGGCGTGGTGGCAGGTACCTCTAATTCCAGCTACTTAGGAGGCTGAGACATAAGAATTGCTTGAACCCAGGCGGGGCGTGCTGGCTCACGCCTTTAATCCCAGCACTTTGGTAGGTCGAGGTGGGCAGATCACCTGAGATCAGGAGTTCGAGACCATCCTAGCTAACATGATGAAGTCCTGTCTCTACTAAAAATACAAAAATTAGCTGGGCATGGTGGTGCTTACTTGTAATCCCAGCTACTATGGAGGCTGAGGCAGGAGAATCGCTTTAACCAGAGAGTTGGAGGTTGCAGTGAGCTGAGATCGCACCACTGCACTCCGTCCTGGTGAGAGTGAAACTCCGTCTCAAACAAAACAAAAAAAATTAGCCGGGCGTGGTGGTGGGCACCTGTAATCCCAGCAACTCGGTTGGGAGGCTGAGGAAGGAGCATCGCTTGAATGGGGAAGTGGAGGTTCCAGTGAGCTGAGATGGCACCAGTGCACTCACTCCAGCCTGGGTGATGGAGTAAGACTGTGTCTCAAAAAAATAAAATACACAATTAAGTTATTATTTATTATAGTCACCCTGTTTTGCTATCAAATAGTAGGTCTTATTTATTCTGATATTTTATTTTTGTATCCATTAGAGATCCCCACTCCCCCCCACCCTCCCACTAACTTTTCTAGCCTCTGGTAACCATCCTTCTACTCTCTAGAGGTCCATGAGTTCAATTGTTTTGATTTTTAGATCCCACAAATAAGTGAGAACATGCGATTCTCTTTGCATGCATGTGTTTCTGTGCCCAGCTTATTTCACTTAACATAATGACCTCCAGTTCAACCCATGATGTTGCAAATGACAGGATCTCATTCTTTTTTATGGCTGAATAGTAATCCATTGTGTATATGTACCGCATTTTATCCATTCATCTTTTTTTTCTTCTTTTTGAGATGGAGTCTTGCTCTGTCACCCAGGCTGCAGTGCAGTGGCATGATCTCAGCTCACTGCAACCTCTGCCTCCCAGGTTCAAGGAATTCTGCCTCTTGAGTAGTTGGGATTACAGGCATGCGCCACCATGCTTGGCAAAATTTTTGTATTTTTAGTAGAAACAGGGTTTCACCATGTTAGCCAGGCTTGTCTCGAACTCCTGACCTCAGGTGATCTGCCCAACTCGGGCTCGGCCTCCCAAAGTGCTAGGATTACAGGTGTGAGCAACCATGCCCAGCCCCATTCATCTTTTTTAACTTTAATTTTTTTTGAGACAGTCTTGCTCTGTCACCCAGGCTGGAGTGCAGTGGTGCGACGTTGGCTTGCTGCAACCTTCATCTCTCGGGTTCAAACTATTCTCCTGCCTCAGCTTGCCAAGTAGCTGGGGTTACAGGTATGGGCCACCATGCCCAGCAAATTTTTGTATTTGTAGTAGAGATGGGGTTTCACCGTGTTGGCCAGGCTGGTCTTGAACTCTTGACCTCAAGTGATCTGCCCGCGTAGGCCTCCCAAAGTGCTGAGATTACAGGCATGAGTCACTGTGCCCAGCCTGATTTCCTTTATTTTGAGCATATACCCAGCAGTGTAGGAATCTCCAAACTATTCTCCATAGTGGTTGTACTAATTTACATTCCCAACAACAGTGTAGGAGGGTTCCCTTTCCTCCACATCCTCGCCAGCATTTGTGATTGCCTGTGTTTTAGAAATAAGCCATTTGAACTGGGGTGAGATGATATCTCATGGTAGTTTTGATTTGCATTTTTCTGATGATCAATGATGTTAAGTACCTTACCTATGCCTGTTTGCCATCTGTATGTCTTCTTTTGAGAAATGTCTATTCAAATCTTTTGCCCATTTTTTGATTGGATTATTAGTTTTTTCCTGTAGAGTTGAGCTCCTTATATATTCTAGTTATTAATCCCTTACAGATGGGTAGTTTGCAAATATTTTCTCCCGTTTTGTGGGTTGTCTCTTTACTTTGTTGATAGTATCCTTTGGTGTGCAGAAGCTTTTTAACTTGATGTGATCCCATTTGTCCATTTTTGCTTTGGTTGCCTGTGTTTATGGGGTATTGCTCAAGGAATTTTTGCCCAGACCAATATCCTGGAGATTTCCCCCAATTTTTTTTTTGTAGTAGTTTCATAGTTTGAGGTCTTAGATTTAAGTCTTTAATCCATTTTGATTTGATTTTTGTACACATTCAGAGAAACTTTCCTAGCAACAAACTATAGTGTAGTCTTTAAAGTGTAGTCTTTAACATTTCTTAAAAAGAATATATAGGAGGCCAGGGGCGGTGGCTCACACCTGTAATGGCACCCTGTCGGGAGGCTGAGGCAGGTGGATCACGAGGTCAAGAGATCAAGACAATCTTTGCCAACATGATGAAACCCCGTCTCTATTAAAAATACAAAAATTAGCTGGCCGTGGTGGCGTGCATCTGTAGTCCCAGCTACTTGGGAGGCTGAGGCAGGAGAATCACTTGAACCCAGGAGGCAGAGGTTGCAGTGAGCCAAGATCACGCCATTGCACTCCAGTCTGGCGACAGAGCAAGACTCCGTCTCAAAAAAGATAAAAATAAAAAAATGTAGCAGCCAGGCATGGTGGTATGCGCCTGTAGTCCTAGCTACTTGGGAGACTGAGGCTGTAGGATTACTTGAGCCAGCAATTCAAGGTTACAGTGAGCTATGATCATGCCACTGCACTCCAGCCTAGGCAACAGAGCAAGATCCTGTCTCAAAAAAAAAAAAAAAAAAAAAAAAAGAGGCCGGGCGCGGTGGCTCAAGCCTGTAATCCCAGCACTTTGGGAGGCCGAGATGGGCGGATCACGAGGTCAGGAGATCGAGACCATCCTGGCAAACACGGTGAAACCCCGTCTCTACTAAAAATACAAAAAATTAGCCGGGCGAGGTGGCGGGCGCCTGTAGTCCCAGCTACTCGGGAGGCTGAGGCAGGAGAATGGCGTAAATCCGGGAGGCGGAGCTTGCAGTGAGCTGAGATCCGGCCACTGCACTCCAGCCTGGGCCACAGAGTGAGACTCCGCCTCAAAAAAAAAAAAAAAAAAAAAAGAAAAGAATTGACCTAAGCAGCCTCTCCAGCTGCCTTTAAAAAAAAGTAATAATAAAATAATAAAAAATAAAAGAAATACAAGAAAAAAGCATAGGTCCAAGGCTTTAGGAATGTCTACATTCCGGCCGGGCGTGGTGGCTCATGACTGTAATCCCAGCACTTTGGGAAGCCAAGGTGGGCAGATCACCTGAGGTCAGGAGTTGGAGACCTGCCTGACCAACATGGCGAAACCCTGTCTCTACTGAAAATACAAAATTAGCCAGGTGTGGTGGCACACGCCTATAATCCCAGCAACTCAGGAGGCTGAGGCAGGAGAATTGCTTGAACCCAGGAGGCAGAGGTTGCAGTGAGCTGAGATCGCACCATTGTACTCCAGCCTGGACAACAGCAGCAAAACTCCATCTCAAAAAAAAAAAAAAAAAGGAATGTTGTCATTTCAAGGCCAGATAGAGAAAAACAGCTGGTAAAGGACACAGAAAGAGAAATTAGAGTGGCTAGAGGAAAGCCAGCACAGGGTGCTGCCATAGCTTAATGCTGCTGTTAAATGAGGACTAAAAAGTGATTATTAGGCTGGGTGCGGTGGCTCACGCCTGTAATCCAGCACTTGGGGATGCCGAGCGGGTGGATCACCTGAGGTTAGGAGTTCGAGACCAGCCTGGCTAACATGGTGAAACCCCATCTCTACTAAAAATACAAAAATTACTCGAGTGTGGTGGTGGACGCCTATAGTCCCAGCTACTCTGGAGGCTGAGGCGGGAGAATCGCTTGAACCTGGGGGGCAGAGGTTGCAGTGAGCCGAGGTCACTTCACTGCACTCTAGCCTGGACGACAAGAGCGAAACTCCGTCTCAAAGGAAAAAAAAAAAAGGTAATTATTGGATTTAGTAACCTGAAAGTCCTTGGTGATATTGGCGAGAGCAGTTTCTGTGTAGTACAGTGGGAAAAATCTTGAAATAGACTGGGAAGTTAAAAAATCCAATGTATGTAGACGATTCTCTTGAGAGGTATGACTTTAAAGGGGAAAGAGAGAATTAGGTTGTTGACTGGAAAGGAATGTAGAGCAGAAGGGTAGTTTTTTAAGGGAGTAAACTGATGAGTAGCTTCTACTACACTTGGCTGCAGATCCTGTGGAAGAAATTCTCTTAACGTTATCCCTTCTTTTTTTTATGTGATGGAATTTTGCTCTTGTTCCCCAGGCTGGACTGCAATGGCGTGATGTTGGCTCACTGCAACCTCCGCCTCCCGGATTCAAGTGATTCTCCTGTCTCAGCTTCCTGAGTAGCTGGGATTATAGGCGCACACCACCATGCCCAGATAATTTTTGTATTTTTAGTAGAGACAGGGTTTCACCATATTGGCCTGGCTGGTCTTGAACTCCTGACCTCAAGTGATCCACCCACCTCAGCCTCCTAAAGTGCTAGCAGTACAGGCATGAGTGACAGTGCCCGGCCTATCCCTTCTTTCTTGTATCTTCAACCTTAAATCTAAATTCCTTACTTGGGCCTAGACAACCCCAGTGTTAGGCCTCTGCTTATCTCTTTGCTTATTTCCTACCTCTCCAATCTCTCGCACGGCCCTGCTGGTCCTGCCTTAAACCTTCAGGCTGTGCCTCAGGCCTTCTTGCTCTGGCAGGAAATGCTCTTCACCCAGGTCTTAGCATGGCTCCCTCCTTCAATTCATTCAAGTCTGCTCAAAATGTCACCCCTCTACACACACTGGGAGGCCTTTTCTGAGCCTGTTTTTTGTTTTGTTTTGAGACGGAGTTTTGCTCTTGTTGCCCAGGCTGGAGTGCAATGGTGCAATCTCGGCTCACCACAACCTCTGCCTCCCAGATTCAAGTGATTCTTCTGCCGCAGCCTCCCGAGCAGCTGGGATTACAGGCATGCACCACCATGCCCGGCTAATTTTTTTTTTTTTTTTTTTTTTAGTAGAGATGGGGTTTCTGCATGTTGGTCAGGCTGGTCTTGAACTCCTGACCTCAGGTGATCTGCCTGCCTCAGCCTCCCAAAGTGCTGGGATTACAGGTGTGAGCCACCATGCCTGGCCTTTTTTTTTTTTTTTTTTTTTTTTTTTTTTAAATTTTAGACACAGGGTCTCATTATACTGCTCAGGCCAGAGTTCTGAGTCTGCTTTCTAAAGTAGCGACACTCTCATCTTTCTCTACCCACTTACTACCTATCATTTGTTTACATGCACATTATCTGTTTTCTCCACTGAAATACAATGTACACAAGGGTAGAAACTTATTCACTGCCATATTTCTAACACCTATACATAGAATCATGCTTGCTATTTAATAAGTCCTCAATACTTTTTTTTTGTTTTGGAGACGGAGTCTCAGTCTGCCTCCCAATCTGGAGTGCAGTGGCGCGATCTCGGCTCACTGCAAGCTCCGCCTCCTGGGTTCATGCCATTCTTCTGCCTCAGCCTCCCTAGTAGCTGGGACTAAAGGCACCCACCACCACGCCCAGCAAATTTTGTGTGTGTGTATGTGTATTTTTAGCAGAGATGGGGTTTCACCATGTTAGCCAGGATGGCCTCGATCTCCTGACCTTGTGATCTGCCCGCCTCAGCCTCCCAAAGTGCTGGGATGGCATGAGTCACCGCGCCCGACCTTTTTTTGTTTTTGATACGGGGACTGGCTCTGTCGCCCAGGCTGGAGTGCAATGGTGCAATCTCAGCTCATTGTAACCTCTGCCTCCCAGGCATAAGCCATCCTCCCACCTTACCCTCCCAATGAGTTGGGACCACAGGCACATGCCACCACGCCTGGCTCATTTTTGTATTTTCTGTAGAGATTGGTTTTTGTTTTTTTTTTTTTTTTTTTTTTTTTTTTTTTTTTGAGACAGCCTCGCTCTACTGCCCAGGCAGGAGTGCAGTGGTGCGACCTCAGCTCACTGCAGCCTCTGCCTCCCAGGTTCAAGCAATTCTTCTGCCTCAGCCTCCCGAGTAGCTGGAATTATAAGTGTGCGCCACCACATCCAGCTCATTTTTGTAGAGACAGGGTTTCACCAGGTTGGCCAGGCTGGTCTCCAACTCCTGGCCTCGTTTTCCGCTCATCTTGGCCTCCCAGAGTGCTGGGATTATAGGCGTGAGCCACAGCACCCAGCCAAGACTGGGTCTCATTTTGTTGCCCAGGATGGTCTTGAACTCCTGAGCTCAAGCAATCTGCCCACCTCGGCCTCCCAAAGTACAGCACTCAATAAATATTTAAATCTACTCACATTGTATTTACTTGGTTTTCCCAGGTTTAATATAGCATATTAATGGAGTAAAGGAAGAAACAAAACCACATGATCACTTCAAAACACAGAAAAGGCATTTGACAAAATCCAATACCCTTTGGCGATTTTTTAAAAGACTCAACAAACTAGAAATAAAAGTAAACTCCTGGCGTAGTGCCGTGGCTCATGCCTGTAATCCCAGCACTTTGGGAGGCTGAGGCGGGCAGATCACCTGACATCGGGAGTTCAAGACCAGCCTGACCAATATGGAGAAACCCTGTCTCTACTAAAAATACAAAATTAGCTGGGCGTGGTGACACATGCCTGTAATCCTAGGAGGCGGAGGTTGTGGTGAGCGAAGATCACGCCATTGCACTCCAGCTCAGGCAACAAGAGCAAAACTCCATCTCAAAAAAAAAAAAAAGAAAAAGAAGGTACCCTATTATAGTCAGCCCAGGGCCTGTTAGATTCTGTGAGGTTGAGGCAAGGAGTCTCCCTGACTGAGGGCTCCCTAAACACACATTTGGTTATATGGTTCCTAGCCTTAAACCTTTTAGCGATGCCTCATTACCATTCATACAAAGGCTGAATAAAGCACTTAACTTGCTGGACAGGGAAGGATCCAAAGGGAAACACCAATTTGGTCTTGAAGAAAAAGTCTGCCCAGTGGACTGAAGGCCCAGTCACAGGGCATGAACAGTTTAGGAACCGGAGAACTCTATAATCCATGTCATGGAACATGGATTATCGGAATGGTAATGAGGTTGTTTCTGTTTTTTGAGACGAGTCTTGCTCTTGTTCCCCAGGCTGGAGTGCGATGGCACAATCTCAGCTCACTGCAACCTCCGCCTCCTGGGTTCAAGCAGTTCTCCTGCCTCAGCCTCCTGAGTCGCTGGGATTACAGGCACCTGCCACCACAGCCGGCTAATTTTTTGGATTTTTAGTAGAGACGGGGTTTTACCATGTTGGTCACAAACTCCTGACCTCAGGTGATCCGCCCACCTCAGCCTCCCAAAGTGCTGGGATTACAGGTGTGTGCCACCACGCCTGGCCTTTTTTTTTTTTTGAGACAGAGTCTTGCTCTGTTGCCCAGGCTGGAGTGCTGTGGCAGTCTCGGCTCACTGCAGCCTCCACCTCCCAGGTTCAAGCAATTCTCCTGCCTCAGCCTCCTGAATAGCTAGAACTATAGGTGCGTGCCACCATGCACTATACCCGGCTAATTTTTGTATTTTTAGTAGAGATGGGGTTTCGCCACGTTGGCCAGGCTGATCTCGAACTCCTTACCTCGAGATCTGCCCGCCTTAGCCTTCCAAAGTGCTGGGATTATAGGCGTGGGCCATCACGCCTGGCAGCCATCTTCCTTCTACTTAAGAGTTCCTGTTCCCAGGCCTAGTAAGCATCTCATAGACATCAAACAAGTCACAGGAGTCTTCAGCTTGTCATTGGAATTGTAGGCGTGGATATGGCCTCCTGGAAGTACCGAATTAGTACTACCCAGAGGCCAAAGGTAGTCATGTCCTTAGTCCCAGAAGGCTCAGACACATCCCAGGCCCTTTCCACACACTTAAACAGCTAATTTATTTTCTTCTCTTTATTGTTACATACAATGTATAAACACATAAAACGGAAAACAGTAGGGATCCTCTTGGATCTCTAGGAAGACAGTAAGGTAGAAAGTCATCTCAGAAACATTTTTTTGAAGTACAAGACATTCAGTGCTCGGACCAAAGAAGGTTTAGAGCCAGCAGATAGCTGGACTAAAGGCTCCCTCTCTCTCCCCAGAGCCAGGACAACCCCAGGGAGCTCTCCATTAGCAGCCAGTCCACACAGGCAGGATGCTGTGGAGAAAGCTCTATGCTGAAAACATTCCCCTTGATGGGAAGAAGGGCAACACAAAAGGGTAACTAAGAGCTCCTTCCTCCCACGAGGGCGACAACTGAGGAAAAGAAAAGGAGTGTTCCATGTCACTCGGACCCCTCCCCAGCTGCCTTGGGCCCAGATGCCCCCATATGTGGCGTTTACCAGAACCTGTCCCAGCTCAGACCCTGCCTAGACCCACCAGGTGCCCAAAATTCTCTGGGGAGGGCCAGGGAAGAGGCTGGGTGTCAAAGCAAACAGATCTTTATTTGCAGTCATCACTGGGGCCGTTTCTTGCTGCTTATTTGTCTGCTAGCCTGCTCTTCCAGCTGCATGGCCAGGCGCAAGGCCTTGATGACATCTGGAAGAAAGGGGTAGTGGTATATATGGGGTTAGTGAGCGTCTGAGGAGCCCCCATTCACTCAAGGCAGAGCTGCTATCACTTGCAGCTGCCCAAGAGCCAGCAGAGGCCACCATCGTCCACCTGCACCCCATCCAGCCACACTCACCTCGCAGGGCCGAGAAATGCTTGGCTTGCTGGGCCAGAGCAAATTCCGCTTTGTTCACAAAGGTCTCTAGGTCATAGTCCGGCTGCTCAGTCATCTCAGAGAGCTCAAGCCAGTCTGGTCCTTGCTACAACACAGGGAGGACCTTGTCAGTTCAATAACCATTTAGCAAATCATTCCTAGGGTCCTAACAACTGCAATGCAGACACCTGAGCAAGATGCCTTACCTCTGGTCCATGACCCATACCCTGCCTGTGCACCCTCTTCCCAAGGAAATCTTTAGCTTGAATTCACCCTCTTCCTACCCCAAGCTTCTTTTTTCTTTTTTTTTTTTTGAGACGGAGTTTCGCTCTTGTTGCCCAGACTGGAGTGCAATGGCGCAATCTTGGATCACCACAACCTCCACTCCCCGACTTTAAGGGATTCTCCTGCCTCAGCCTCCCAAGTAGCTGGGATTACAGGCATGTGCCACCACGCCCAGCTAATTTTATATTTTTAGTTGAGACGGGGTTTCTCCATGTTGGCCAGGCTGGTCTTGAACTCCTGATCTCAGGTGATCCACCAGCCTCAGCCTCCCATAGTGCTGGGATTACAGGCCTGAGGAACCATTCCCGGCCTCCTACCCCAAGCTTATCCCCATCTCTTATATCAAACGAATAACATCATTGGTCCTGATGCCCAAGCTAGAAATTTGAGTGATTTTATTTTTATTTTTTTTGAGATGGAGTCTCACTTTGTCACCTAGGCTAGAGTGAAGTAGCGTGCAATCCTGGCTCACTGCAACCTCCGCCTCCCAAGTTTAAGCGATTCTCCTATCTCAGCCTCCTGAATAGCTGGGACTGCAGGTGCACGCCACCACACCTAGCTAATTTTTTTTTTTTCTTTGAGACGGAGTCTTGCTCTGTCACCAGGCTGGAGTGCAGTGGTGCGAACTCGGCTAATTGCAAGCTCCGCCTCCTGGGTTCAAGCGATTCCCCTGCCTCAGCCTCCCAAGTAGCTGGGACTATAGGTGTGTGCCACCACGCCCAGCTAATTTTATTTTAGTAGAGATGGGGTTTCACCATGTTGGCCAGGATGGTCTTGATCTCCTGACCTTGTGATCCATCCGCCTTGGCCTCCTAAAGTGCTGGGATTACAGGCATAAGCCACCATGCCCAGTCCAAGTGACTTTATTCTTTCACTCTACTTGTCACCAAATCCTCCCCAATTCTGCTCCCTAAATGGTTCTTTTTATTACATTTTTTGCTGCTCACACCACCTTTGGGATATTTATTTATTTTTATTTTTTGTAGAGATGGGGCCATGTTGCCCAGGCTGGTCTCGAACTCCTGGGCTCAAGTGATCTTCCTTCCTTGACCTCCCAAAGTGTTGAGATTACAGGCATGACCCACTGCACCTGGCCAAATGATTATTTTATTTTTGAGACAATCTTGCTCTGTCACCCAGGCCGGAGTGCAGTGACACTATCTCAGCTCACTACAACCTTTGCCTCCCAGGCTCAAGTGATTCTTCTGCCTCAGCCTCCCAAGTAGCTGGGATTACACGCACCTGCCACCATGCCTGGCTAATTTTTGTATTTTTAGTAGAGACGGGGTTTCACCATGTTGGCCAGGCTGGTCTCGAACACTTGACCTCAGGTGATTGCCTGCCTGATCACCTGATTCCTTTTTTTTTTTTTTTTTTTTTTGAGACGGAGTCTCGCTCTGTCGCCCAGGCTGGAGTGCAGTGGCCGGATCTCAGCTCACTGCAAGCTCCGCCTCCCAGGTTCACGCCATTCTCCTGCCTCAGCCTCCCGAGTAGCTGGGACTACAGGCGCCCGCCACCTCGCCCGGCTAGTTTTCTGTATTTTTTAGTAGAGACGGGGTTTCACCGGGTTAGCCAGGATGGTCTCGATCTCCTGACCTCATGATCCGCCCGTCTCGGCCTCCCAAAGTGCTGGGATTACAGGCTTGAGCCACCGCGCCCGGCCCTGATTCTTTTTAAATAATAAATATACGGCCGGGAGTGGTGGCTCACGCCTGTAATCCCAGCACTTTGGGAGGTCAAGGCGGGTGGATCACCTGAGGTTGGGAGTTTGAGACCAGCCCGACCAACATGGAGAAACCCTGTCTCTACTAAAAATACAAAATTAGCTGGGCATGGTGGCGCATGCCTGTAATCCCAGTTATTTGGGAGGCTGAGGCAGGAGAATTGTTTGAACCTGGGAGGCGGAGGTTGCCGTGAGCCATGATCGTGCCATTGCATTCCACCCCCAACCCCAAAACAAGCAAACATAAAACAACCAGTTAATAGGCTGAGCATGGTGGCTCACACTCATAATCCCAGCACTTTGGGAGACTGAGGCAGCCAGATCACTTGAAGTCAGGAGTTCAAGACCAGCCTGGCCAACATGATAAAACCCCATCTCTACTAAAAATACGAAAAATGGCCGGGCACAGTGGCTCAAGCCTGTAATCCCAGCACTTTGGGAGGCCGAGACGGGCAGATCACGAGGTCAGGAGATCGAGACCATCCTGGCTAACATGGTGAAACCCCGTCTCTACTAAAAAATACAAAAAATTAGCTGGGCGTGGTGGCGGGTGCCTGTAGTCCCAGCTACTCGGGAGGCTAAGGCAGGAGAATGGTGTGAACCCGGGAGGCGGAGCTTGCAGTGAGCTGAGATCCGGCCACTGCACTCCAGCCTGGGCGACAGAGCGAGACTCCATCTCAAAAAAAAAAAAAAAAAAAAAAAGGAAAAAGAAAAATTAGACGGGCATGGTGGCAAGCACCTCTAATCCCAGGTACTCAGGAGGCTGAGGCAGGAGAATTGCTGGAACCCAGGAGGCGGAGGCTGCAGTGAGCCAAGATTGCACCACTAAACTCCAGTCTGGGTGACAGAGTGAGATTCTCTCAAAAACAAAAACATATATAGAGAGAGTACACATTTTGGGGGGTACCTTTTAAGATTTTGATGCTTGTATATCTAAATGGTTCGTGAATCTCATGCCCTCATTCCAGTCCCATGAACACGGACACAGCTTGGTCTAGGCACTAGTTTTTCTCTCTTTTTTTTTTTTTTCCCGAGATGGGAGACAATCTTGCTCTGTCACCCAGGTCGGAGTGCAGTGGCACTATCTCAACTCACTACAACCTTCGCCTCCCAGGCTCAAGTGATTCTTCTGCCTCAGACTCCCAAGTAGCTGGGATTACAGGCACCTGCCACCACGCCTGGCTAATTTTTGTATTTTTAGTAGACACAGGGTTTCGCCATGTTGGCCGGGCTGGTTTCGAACTCCTGACCTCATGATCCACCTGCCTTGGCCTCCCAAGGTGTTGGGATTACAAGCATGAGCCACGTGCCTGGCTGGCACTAGTTTTTCTTGAACCCTTTCCAACAATCTCCTAACTGCCTCTACTTTTGCTTTTCCCAAGCATCCAAACCAGGTTCCACATGGTGACCATATGATATATCTAAAGCTCTGACATGCCCATGTCACCACTCTGCTTAACACCCTCCAAAGGCTTCCACTGTCCTCATGATGCAGTCCAGGCCTGTGACCATCTAGAAGGCTCTTTAGCATCAGATCCCTGCTGACCTGTCCATAGCCTTAATTACCCTCCATCACCTGTTCATTCCTTTTGCTTTGACCACAGTAAGCCTCTCATTCATCCTGAAAGTGCCATGTGCTTACAAAACTCTGTACCCCTGAGCACTCCAGGAAGGGGAGGACAGGCCTGAGCACTTACTCTTCACAGTCCCTCCTCGGTTACACCTGCCCCAAGTTCTTCCTTCCTGCTCTGCAATCCTCTGAGCGCCCCACCATTAGGACGTAAATTCCTGCTCCCGGTCACTTCCTCTTCCACAGTAGGGATTACAGTAGCAGGGGCACCTACCACTTACTAAACCCTGGCCACACACTGGGTACTGTGCTGATGCTTTATAAGCATATTACTGAACCCTCAAATACAACCATCCTACCTTGACCATTTCAGAGATGCAAAAACTGAGGCCCAGTGAAGCTAAATGACTTTCACAAGGAAATCAGCTTGTTAATGGAAGAGATAGGATTGATCTCAAGTCACACCCTTAGGGCCTATTACCTATACTTCATGTTTTTTGGCTCTTGGATCCAGCACAAGAGTTGCAACATTCACCAAAAAAAACAAGAGAAGATCCCTGCATATGGATCACCCTTCAAATCCTCTATCAGGAGCATGGAGGAGAGACTAGCTCTGGTTAGCGTGATGTCAGAAAGCCTACGTGTGCCAACCTGCAGAAGGGGTTGTGATAATTAGAAGAACAGCTGGGTTAATAGGCAAAGCATTAAAGAGTGCTGGTGTAGAGGGCTGCTTCTTGCTACCCTAATGTGAACACCTGTGGGAACAAGACCCAGGTCATGTTCTGGGAATGGTACGGAACACACTGAGGGCCGTGCTGCATCCAGTTCTCTGGCCAGGGCCAGCTGCCTACCTGTATGATCTCCTTGAGCTCTTCCACAGCCCTCTCCTCCAGCTCCCTGATCTGAGTCATGGCTTCATTAAAGCTGGACATCTGGGAAGACAGTTCCTCCTCTTCCTTGGATAACTGAGAGGGTCAAAAAGAAAGACAATTGTGTGGCCAGTTGCCACCTCAGCAGGCCACACTTTCTGTCTTGCTTGGCCCCATCCTGGTCCTTACATTGCCTGGAATCAGCGCCCCGTTGGAGCAGGCTTCCATCTCTTCTGTTTCCATTTGAATCAACTGCTCTCCACTGGGCCCACTGTGGGGGCTCAGCTCCTTGACCCTGAGGAAACAAGGAGGTCTCAGATCCCACAGCAGCCCCCTTGGTACTCACCACAGGAGCACGGTACCACCCAGACTTCGAGGCTTGAGGCTCCAAGGGAATGGAATGGCAACCTTGCCTTCAGCCAGGAGAGAGTAAACTAAAGCTGGACTGGAAAAGCCCCTCACCCTGCTGACTCCCCAGCAGGGCCCAGAGAGGACTGGGACAGACCTAGCTTCATGGCTGAACTCCCAAGTCCCAGGTTCAGCATCACAGAGGAGTATACAGTAGGCCCCGAGGCCCCAGAGCCTCCTCCCCTCTCATCACTGCTCTTCCCTTGCCCAGTCCTGTTCCCCATCCCACCTAGTTGTAGGTACTAGTACCTGTCTGCATATCTCAGTGTGTTTAAAGTATATTCACAGGAGCTTATGCCCGGTGAGATCGTGGCAATCTGCAAAAGAGGGATGGGTGATTAAAGGCTGAGAGGCACAGTGAGGATGCTAGATAGCCTGCCCCCGAAGGGCCTCCACTCGGAGAGTTTCTTCAAGCTTCGGAGACCCACATGGTATTGATGGGAGGACTCATTTAGCACCGTGCTGTGCTAGGCCACTTGCCTCATGGGCATTGCAAATTAAGATGCCTCAGACTTTGGTTTCCTACTTTCAAAGACACATCTAATTATATTTCACTTCATTATTCCTTTACTGAGACAGTCTTGCTACCAAGGTCCTATCTTTTCTTTTTTTTTTTTTTTTTTGAGACAGAGTCTCACTCTGTTGCCCAGACCAGAGTGCAGTGGTGCGATCTTGGCTCACTGCAAGCTCCGCCTTCCGGGTCCATGCCATTCTCCTGCCTCAGCCTCCTGAGTAGCTGGGACTACAGGTGCCTGCCACCACACCCAGCTAATTTTTGTATTTTTTAGTAGAGACGGGGTTTCACATTAGCCAGGATGGTTGTCTCAATCTCCTGACCTTGTGATCCTCCCGCCTCGGCCTCCCAAAGTGCTGGGATTACAGGCATGAGCCACCGCGCCCAGCCCAAGGTCCTATCTTTTTTTTTTTTTTTTTTTTTTGAGACGGAGTCTCGCTCTGTCGCCCAGGCTGGAGTGCAGTGGCCGGATCTCGGCTCTCTGTAAGCTCCGCCTCCTGAGTTCACGCCATTCTCCTGCCTCAGCCTCCCGAGTAGCTGGGACTACAGGCGCCCGCCACCTCGCCCGGCTAGTTTTCTTTTTGTATTTTTTAGTAGAGACGGGGTTTCACCGTGTTAGCCAGGATGGTCTCAATCTCCTGACCTCATGATCCGCCCGTCTTGGCCTCCCAAAGTGCTGGGATTACAGGCGTGAGCCACCGCGCCCAGCCCAAGGTCCTATCTTAAAGCTCTGTGGCTTCTGCTGGAAACTTCAGTTCCCTTAGGCCGAGGGATAATGCCTTAGGTCCAGGGTTTAGAGCTTAGTCAGAAAATCCTACCTTCCTTATGAAAAAGGCCCCTACCCAAAGGGTAGGGGAGAATATTCTCGAGGGAAAGGATGGCAGATCTCACATACAAGGGTTTGGGGATAAAACAGGGAAGAGGAAGTCATTCAAGAACACAGCTTTATGATCCAGGCTATTTCTATTTTCTAGGCTGGGAGCCAATAAACCTGAGGGAAGCCATGGAAGAAACAAGGACTTCCCTTTCCTGCTGACCCAAAGGCCCATCTTCTGAATTCTGGAACCCCTTTTTCATCCAGTAATGGAGGAATGACCCCTCCCAAAGCAAGAGCTGCATCTACACATCTTAAAGGGAATAGATCCCTTCCTCCCCGCTTGGTTAGGCCACAAGGAGGCTGGTGCATTAAAGCAGGATCTGGAAGCTTAGTCACAGTAGAGCCTGGAAACACAGGCAGCCGGCAGTGCTGAGCTTCCTGCCCAGGGACAGGACTAAGTGTCTCTATGGAAGGCAACTCTGTCTCCTCTCGCACCATCACCTTCAAAGTGAACCTACTCACCATGCAAGTCCTAGAGTTCTCCCCAATGAAGGAGTCCCTCAGCACCTGTGTCAGCTTGCTCTCACGGAACGGGGTGTGAGCCTTGTTCTGTCCCAGGGCCCTGATGCACTCCTGTGGGGGCAGCAGTAACAACTGAGGTCCCTTCTTTCCTTGCACTGACCCCTCCCCATCCCTTCCCAGCAGCTCTCCCGGCCAACCAGCTCTAGCTGCCCCACTACCTTCAGGGCTAAGAGACTCTTGTTGATTTCTGCGCCCTCCATGCGGGTCTGCCGGTCAGCACTGGAAGTGTCTGCACCTCGCTCATTCCCTGCCAGATCTACCAAAGAGAACTTGCCATGCATTTTCCCTTTAGCTCGAAGAAGAATCTGGAAGCAGGCGTGGGAGCGGGAGGAATTGGAGTTGGCAAATGTCTGCCCAGAGGTTCTGTGGTAAAGAAAGGTTATGAGATTCTGTGGTCACCAGCCCCTAAGGCACCCAAGTCCACAGAAGTTCTCTAGGAAGGGCAGGACACAGGTTAGGAGGCGAAGAAATCCTGTGTCTTCCTGTCCCAGGCTTCCATCTTGCTCTCCCTGGGTAGCAATTCTCCCTCCAGCTCTGGACCTAATACATTTTCCTGGCAGCCAAATTAGTACTGGATTCTGGACTAGGGAATCTTGCTACCAAGATCCTATCTTTTCTTTTTTTTTTTTTCTCCTTTGCCAGACCTGGAGCCCTAGAAGTGGGAGGATAAATTGCCTCTGCTACAAAGGGCCCACAGGGAAGGGGGAAGCTGTCATGAACCACCTGCCAGAACTTGAGGACCCTGTAGAGGGCAGCCCCCTCCCTGGGCCTCCATATCTGCCTAGCGCTCCACTGTACCAATATCCACAGCCCTAGTGGAAAAGTGCTCCCCTACTTCTGTGCAGAGGGGGTATGAACCCATTACTCCCAGCCCAGAACAGACCCAGAGCTCCTGACTTCCACCACAAAGGGAGGGAAGAGCAAGGAGGAACCCAGAGAAGCCAGGAAGCATGACTTTGGGGTAACGCTTTGACTTGTTCTTTTTATTTTTTTGAGAGTCTCGCTCTGCCATGCAGACTGGAGTGCAGTGGTGCGATCATAGCTCACTGCAACCTCGAACTCCTGGCCTGAAGTGATCCTCTTGCTTCATTTTCCCAAACTGCTGAGATTATAGGTGTGAGCCACTGTACCCGACCTGACTTGGTTCTGATTAGCCTCTGGCCCTGGGGTCATATGTCTTATAGAGACCCTATAAAGCAGAGGCCTTCGCAGCCCTTACCAAACTGGGCAAAGCAGCACTCTGTGTAAACAGAAATGTGCTCAGAGTTAGACTTTACTCATGAACCAGACATGAGACGGTCGCTCCTTCCCCAGCACCAGGACTCTGACCTGCAGGCGCTGCCCATGTCGATCATCTTAATGACGTCATCAGCAGAGTTAACCAGGTGCTCCTGCAGCCCCACCACTTGCACCTGTTGCTTGCCGTCCTCCAGCACGCGCAGCTTGGCCTTCTTGTTGAGCAGGTCAAACAGCTGTGCCAGGCAGGGGGAATGAGGCTAAGGCCACTGGGCACCAGGCACCCTACCCGACTGCTCCCTCCTACAGAGCCTGCCCAGCTCAGACAAGAGCCAGCAGCAGGAAAGGCAGAGAACATGAGATGATGGATGTCAGCCTAGCAGAGGGCAATATACTTGGGATCTAAGCCGAACTGCCTCAGTTTACTGTGACTCTGGTACCTTACTAGCTGTGTGAGCCTGGGCAAGTTAATAACCACTCTAGCCTTGCGTCTCATCTGTAAAGCCGAGACAGATAGCGCTTAGAATAGCACATAGCTCCTAACATCTTTTTTTTTTTTTGAGACGGAGTCTGGCTCTGTGGCCCAGGCTGGAGTGCAGTGGCCGGATCTCAGCTCACTGCAAGCTCTGCCTCCCGGGTTTACGCCATTCTCCTGCCTCAGCCTCCCTAGTAGCTGGGACTACAGGTGCCCACCATCTCACCTGGCTAGTTTTTTGTATTTTTTTTGGTAGAGAGGAGGTTTCACTGGGTTAGCCAGAATGGTCTCGATCTCCTTACCTCGTGATCCGCCCGTCTCGGCCTCCCAAAGTGCTGGAATTACAGGCTTGAGCCACCGTGCCCAGCCTAATATCTTCTTATTATTATTTTGAGACAGAGTTTAGCTCTTGTCACCCAGGCTGGAGTGCAATGGCACAAGCTCTGCCTCCTGGGTTCAAGCGATTCTCCTGCCTCAGCTTCCTGAGTAGCTGGGATTACAGGTGCCCACAACCATGCCCAGCTAATTTGTTGTGTGTTTTTAGTAGAGATGGGGTTTCACCATGTTAGCCAGGCTGGTCTCGAACTCCTGACCTTAGGTGACTTGCCTGCCACAGCCTCCCAAACTGCTGGGATTATAGGCGTGAGTCACCACGCCCAGTCCCTAATATCTTATTAATGATAAATATTAGCTATTTTTATTATCTAGATCCCACTCTAGGGAAAGCAACTCTGTAGAAGCACACAGTGCATACAGAGAGGGGTGGAAAGAGATATATGGGGGTGCGGAAAGGGAAAGAATGAATATGAGACTGAATGTGCACAATCAGGGAAGACAGGATGAAGGAAATAGGCTGAGGGAGGTCAGGACACACACAGGCAAACCTGGCACCTGAGAGGGGGCCCTGAGGAGTATTCTTGCCATATTTGTTCAACTTAGGCGCCATCTCACCATCAGATGAAACCCCCTACATGTGCATGCCAGGGCAGAGTGGCCCATCAGTGGCTTGACAGCTAATAGGTTTTTGGCTTCAACTTCTAGCCAACTTCAAGGTTTTAAAATGTGCTGGGTCCCAACAGTGTAAACAAGGGGCTTCCCACCAGCTACCTTCCCATTGTAGATCTCGAAGAATGTCACATAGACTTCCAAGCCCAATTTCCGGTAGCAGGGTTGATTCTTCAGGAGGAAGACGTCCCGGGCTGAGGGAGAGAACCTTGCTAAGCAAACAACATGCCTTTTTGCTGCCCAACCCTGAAGCAGCAGTACACAGTACTTACAGGCCATGGCATAAATCCCTTTGGATGCATTCTGGGCTTTCCCAGAGAGGTCTCCGCCCATAGTCTGCAAAGGGAAGGGGTAGACGACCATGGAAAAGGGCCGTTGGCCTAGGGCAGAGCACTACTGGCCCATCACCACAGTGGGCCACAACAAAGCCAGAAGGCTGGACCTAAAGCCCCTCCCTGTGTCTGACATGGCAAGGCCATCTGGTGATGGGGCATCTGCAACAAGGGGCCTTTCTTAAGAAACTCATGGTCTCCTCTTACAGGGAGCCAGGGATGCACAATGGAAAGGCTCTTTCCCTGCCAGGCCTCAATACTCACATGTGTCTTGCCACTTCCTGTCTGGCCATATGCAAAACAAGTTGCTTTTCCACCTTCAAAGATTGTCTGTACCAGTGGCCTTGCTGTGAACCTAGAAGAGGGATAGAGTATTTGTATCTGTTCCCAAAATGTGCTCCTTGGAACATGTCCTGCCACGCTTTCACTGCAGAGTTCTCAGGGTCGATTCCTCCTTCTAAGAATAGCACTCCTCTCTTGCCTCAGTGATCCCACCTGACCCCAACCCCACTTACAAATCTAAATACTCTTAGCAAACTGGCAGTGGGATGGGGGTTGGGGGATCCCTGGGCTGACTACCCAGGAGCAAGCTGATGGCCCATACTCTAAGTCATCCAACCTTTCCTCTGACCCTGGAGACACAGGATGAAAGCCTAAGCTCAGCATCCAACTTCCAGCAGAAGAGACACTACTGGCTGGGCATGGTGGCTCACGCCTGTAATCCCAGAACTTTGGGAGGCCGAAGTGTGTGGATCACCTGAGCTCAGGAGTTTTGAGACCAGCCTGACCAACATGGTGAAACTATCTGTACTAAAAATACAAAAAATTAGCCAGGTGTGGTGGTGCATGCCTGTAATCCCAGCTACTTAGGAGGCTGGGGCAGGAGAATTGCTTAAACCTGGGAGGCGGGGGTTGCAGTGAGCTGAGATCTCACCACTGCACTCCAGCCTGGGTGACAGACTGACTGAGACCCCGTCTCAAAAAAATAAATAAATAAATAAAAATAAAATAAATATCCCTATGAGGGTACTGGGTGCTGTATTAGAAAGAGCAGATCCGGGGCCGGGCGCAGTGGCTCATACCTTTAATTGCAGCACTTTGGGAGGCCAAGGCGAACAGATCACCTGAGGTCAGGAGTTCGAGACCAGCCTGACCAACAGGGCGAAACCCTGTCTTTACTAAAAACACAAAATTAGCCAGGTGTGATGGTGGGCACCTGTAATCCCAGCTACTCAGGAGGCTGAGGCAGGAGAATTGCTGGAACCTGGGAGGCGGAGGTTGCAGTGAGCCGAGATTGTGCCCCTGCACTCTAGTCTGGGCAACAAGAGTGAAATTCTTTCTCAAAAAAAAAAAAAAAGCAGCAGAGCAGATCCCAGTGGACAATGAGATGGCTGCATAAGGCACAGGAAGAACCCCTGGAGCCTGGCCAACCCTGCCTCAGCATATAATGGGTAATACCTCATTATTCAGGATCCACTCAAGGATGGGCGACTAAGCTGCCAAAGGGTATGACGCAAAGAAAACACAGAAGCGAGGAAGAGCCTCAGAATTCAGCATGTCTGTGAGTAGCGTTACCACCATGTCCCACAACAAAAAGGGTATGGAAGGGCACAAGGAGGGAAAAATGGATGCAAGGGACTAACCTGTAGACAACTTCATTTGAAGCTGTTTCATCAAATGCAAAGTCAAAGCAGAATGCTTGGTTCTCCAGATACTTTGTTAAGTCCACTTTCAACTTGGGTTCATGTACCAAGAGGAGACACTTGCTAGGAATGGAAATCACATCAATTTCCTTCTTGGCCAGTTCTGCAGAAGGAGAGTATTTCAGGGGGTGCTCCCTGGAAACAGAAGGCCCCTTAGTCAGTCTGAAGCCTCTTCCTGACTGAACAGGACTTACCTTGCTTATTCAGTGGGCGTTTCCTAACACAGACACATATTCTGTGCTCTTCGATCTGCAAGTGGATGAGAGGAGGCAACCAACAGCAAAGGGTCAGAGCAATTTCAAAAGCAAGCTTGTCCAGAACTTCCACCCCTTCCAATCCCATGTCTGGCCCAGTCAGAGGACAAGGTCTAACACTAGGACCCCTGCATCCTCCATTAGATACTCCAGAGCACAAGATGAGAGCACTGGATTTTGTTCCCATTTTTCTCACTCTGCTGTCTACAGGAGTTTCAGCGCTGCTTTCATGATTCTTACTAATGCAGGAATCTAGCCAACCTACGGTAGTGGGAGTGGAACCCAGTTTATAAAGATCAGACCCCTCCCATGCGGGCCTCCCTAGCTTCAGCCCACCAAAGGATATTAAAAAATAACCTCGGCTGGACATATTGGCTCACGCCTGTAATTCCAGAACTTTGGGAGGCCAAGGTGGGCAGATCATGAGGTCAGGAGTTCGAAACCAGCCTGGCCAACATGGTGAAACCCCATCTCTACTAAAAATACAAAAATTAGCTGGACTTGGTGGCACATGCCTGTAATCCCAGCTAATGGGGAGGCTGAGGCAGGAGAATTGCTTGAACCTGGGAGGCAGAGGCTGCAGTGAGCCAAGATCATGCCATTGTACTCCAGCCTGGGCGACAGAGTGAGACTCCGTCTCAAAAAATAAAATAAAATAGCCTCTGCCAGGCACGGTGGCTTACACCTGTAATCCCAGCACTTTGGGAAGTCGAGGCGGGCAGATCGCTTGAACCCAGAAGTTCGAGATTGGCCTGGGCAACGTGGTGAAACCCCCATCTGCCAAAAATACAAAAAATCAGCAGGGTGCGGTGGAATGCATCTGTGGTCCCAGCCACCTGGGAGGCTGAGGTAGGGAGGATCACTCAAGCCCAGGGAAGTGGAGGTTGCAGTGATCCAAGATCGCACCACTGCACTCCAGCCTGCGTGACAGAGTGAGACCCCATCTCAAAAAAAAAAATAAAACGCTCAAAGGTGAGTAAAGATTCCTGCATGCCCTCATTCCTGTGAAGAGAAGTTGTCTATCCCTCAATTGTACACTTATTCAAGAAAGAGAAGTTCTTTAGATGTACTTACAGGATCAGTCATAGTAAGCGGATGACATTCCAAAGTAGCCCGAAATTCTTTAATCATTCGGGCAAATTCCCAGTTTGGAAAACTACTGTCATACTCCTGGTTTGAGACGAGAGTGAAAAAGGGCAGACTGTTAAGATATAAGTGCTCTCAGACCCCTATGCGGCAGCAGCAATCGCTCTTTGCTCACCACCCTTCACAGTTGTCAAAGTCCCCGCCCTGGCTGTAGGTTGAGAAGCCAGGTACAAAGCACTGGGGAAGAGACTGGCAGAGGGGCCTAAGCATACACCAAAGCATGCTAGAAACTGGGACTAGGGCCAGTTCCACATTTTAGGAGGCACAGCAGCAGACTGGGCTACCTAGAAGCAATGAACCCAAATAAGGGGACTATACTGCAGTCCCTGCCCTCCAAATGCGTACAACTCGGGGGAGGGTGGGAGAAAGCAGACCAATTATGCCCTACAGCTCCTCTGGCCATCCTGCCATGTGAGCATGTGATGGGCTTGCTTACTAGACAATCAGCATGAAATATTCCTCATCTAAGGACCTTCAGAAACATTTCTGAATTACTTGTTCTCTGAATCCTGATAAACCAGTTAAATTTCCTGGATATCAGAATTGGAGCCTCAGAGGCCAGATGCAATGGCTTATGCCTACAATCCCGGCACTTTAGAAGGCCAAGAGTTCCAGACCAGCCTGGGCAAAATAGCGAAACTCTGTCTCTACTAAAAATACAAAAAAGTAGCTGGCACACGCCTGTAATCCCAGCTACTTGGGAGGCTGAGGCACAAGAATCACTTGAACTCAGAGGTGGAGGTTGCAGTGAGCCGAGATCACACCACTGCACTCCAGCCTGGGCAACAGAGTAAGACTCTGTCTCAAAAAAAAAAAAAAAAAAAAAAAAAAAAAAACAAAAAACAGGTTTGGGGCCTCAAGAACTGGAGCCTCAGAAATGCTGGGGCCCAACTGTATCTCGGCTGCGTGTAGGGTTTCGGTTAAGGACAACTGTCCAAAAACCCTTGCCCTAGGCCTCCCAAGAAAGGTACCTGAGCTCGTTTCATTCTCATTTCAGAGTTCTGGGCCTTCTTCTCTTCTCGCTTGTTCTTCATTTTTTCCACTTCCTTCACAATACATGATTTCCTCCGAACTACAAAAACATTAAAAAAAAAAAAAAGGAAGCCCACTGTTACCAGTCTAAGCCAGCCTGCTTTTTTCTGAGTACTGGGCCTTTCCCAGGGAGAGGCCTTCTCTAGATCCTTACTCTTAAATCACTATATGCAAAAAGAAGTAATAGATGTGACTCTTGGGATGGACAAGTCCACAAAGTAGTGGCCTGGCCAGTGTGAAGTCAAATAGTGATAACTGTACTCCAGTTCTAACCCAAGCTTTCCCTAAGCATCTTAGCTACTTTCTCAACAACCACAGAGGTGAGACAGTTCTTGTTTTTTTGTTTTGTTTTTTTTCTTTTTTTTGAGACGGAGTCTCTGTCGCGTAGGCTGGAGTGCAGTGGCCGGATCTCAGCTCACTGCAAGCTCCGCCTCCCGGGTTCATGCCATTCTCTTGCCTCAGCCTCCCGAGTAGCTGGGACTACAGGCGCCCGCCACCTCGCCCGGCTAGTTTTTTGTATTTTTTAGTAGAGACGGGGTTTCACCGTGTTAGCCAGGATGGTCTTGATCTCCTGACCTCGTGATCTGCCCATCTCGGCCTCCCAAAGTGCTGGGATTACAGGCTTGAGCCACCGCGCCCGGCCAGACAGTTCTTGTTTTGTCTTGATAATGAAAGACTGATTCCATGGCCAAAGGAAAACATGCCCCCATGTGACAAACAGGGCTTGAACTCAGGTGCCAAGGTAAGCCAGGTTTAGGACGGGATGTTAACTATCTGTGCCTCACTAGAAACAGAACAGCAGACAGCTCAGTGTGTCTACCTGAGTTCACAGGGTTTGTAGAAGAGCTGCCTCGGATGGAATGGACTTGCTCTTCCACCTCCTCGCTGACCATCCTCAATGGTATTTCAGCCACTGCGGGGCAGGAAGGCCTAGGGTGGGCAGCTGTAGGGGAACAAGAGTCACTGGAGAAGCAGGTAGGTATACCACAGGCATCTCACCTGAGCCCACGGCCCTGGTTATGGGCCGGGAGAGTGACCTGCGTGCTCAGCAAGGCTCTTACAGTATGTGCAGAGCTTGTACTTTTCCCTTCAGCTCAGCCCACACTCTCACCCTGACCACGTTTTCCGCAAGGGCTGGCTCCTAGGGTCAAAATATCTTAAAAGGTATGTGAACAGTTCAGTATGGGCTTTGACATGAAGGGAAAAGCCTCTGAGGACATGAACTCTTTAGACTTCACCCAAGCATGGGTTCTCAGGTCAGGCCAGGTCTGGTCTTAGGGAGAAAAGTCAGGCCTTTCTGACTTCTCCCAAGCCTCAGGAACCCAGGTGGTTAACAGGAGCAAAGACTGAAAAGCTAGGGTGACGGGGAACTGGGGAAACAACTAACCAGATTGATTCAATACAGAAAGGTCCAATCCACAACACCTCATTACTTCCCATACTTGGTCATGACCCATTCATTTACTTTCATCCTATTAGAGCTAAATTTGATATATGTAAAGTGTAATGGTTGTGTGTCTTACAAAATTTGCATCTGCTTTATATAATCTATTAAAGACTGACAAACAATTCACATTAAAAATTTTTGTTTATATTTACTAATTTTCCACACCTCATCTGACTCACTTAAAAAATTTTAAAATTGTGCGAACCCGGGAGGCAGATCTTGCAGTGAGCCGAGATCACGCCACTGCATTCCAGCCTGGGCAACAGAGACTCCGTCTCAAAAAAAAAAATTTTAAATTTAATTTATATAGGCTGGGTGTGGTGGCTCGCTCACACCTGTAATC
Source organism: Chlorocebus sabaeus (assembly GCF_047675955.1). Lineage (NCBI taxonomy): Eukaryota > Metazoa > Chordata > Mammalia > Primates > Cercopithecidae > Chlorocebus > Chlorocebus sabaeus. Next base: position 92,169,356 of record NC_132923.1, read on the forward strand.
CCAGCTGGGAGGCCGAGGTGGGTGGATCACGAGGTCAGGAGATTGAGACCATCCTGGCTAACACTGTGAAACCCCATCTCTACTAAAGAAATACAGAAAAATTAGCCGGGCATGGTGGTGGGTGCCTGTAGTCCCAGCTACTCAGGAGGCTGAAGCAGGAGAATGGCATGAACCCGGGAGGCGGAGCTCACAGTAAGCTGAGATCGCGCCACTGCACTCCAGCCTAGGTGACAGAGCGAGACTCCGTCTCAAAAAAAAAAAAAAAAAATTCAATTTATATAAAGTACAAAAAAGGGCCGGGCGCAGTGGCTTATGCCTGTAATCCCAGCACTTTGCGAGGCAGAGGCGGGCAGATCACGAGGTCAGGAGTTTGAGATCAGCCTGGCCAATGTGATGAAACCCTGTCTCTACTAAAAATACAAAAATTAGCTGGGTGTGGTGGTGTGCACCTGTAGTCCTAGCTAGTCGGGAGGCTGAGCCAAGATAATCACTTGAACCTGGGAGGCAGAGGTTGCAGTGAGCCGAGATCAAGCCATAGCACTCCAGCCTGGGTGATGGAGCGAGACTCTGTCTCAAAAAAAAGAAAAAAAAAGTATAAAAAGAGGGCCAGGTGCGGTAGCTCACACCTGTAATCCCAGAACTTTGGGAGGCCAAGGCAGGCGGATCACATGAGGTCGGGTGTTTGAGACCAGCCTGACCAACATGGAGAAATCCTGTCTCTACTAAAAAGACAAAATTAGCCGGGCATGGTGGCACATGCCTGTAATCCCAGCTACTTGGGAGGCTGAGGCAGGAGAATTGCTGGAACCCAGGAGGCGGAGATTGAGGTGAGCCAAGATTGAGTATTGCACTCCAGCCTGGGCAACAAGAGCAAAACTCCATCTCAAAAGAAAAACAAAGTACAAAAAGAAGGCTGAGCACGGTGGCTCACGCCTGTAATCGCAGCACTTTAGGAGGCCAAGGTGGGCGGATCACTTGAGGCCAGGAGTTCGAGACCAGCCTGGCCAACATGGCAATACCCCATCTCTACTAGAAATACAAAAATTAGCCGGGCATAGTGGCACATGCCTGTAATCCCAGCTACTCAGGAGGCTGAGGCGGGAGAATTGGTTGAACCTAGGAGGCGGAAGTTGTGGTAAGCCAAGATCATGCCATTGCACTCCAGCCTGGGTGACAGAGTGAGACTCCGTCTCAATAAATAAATAAATAAATACAGAAAGAAAAAAAGCTAATTAATGCTATTAGAAGTCAGGATTATAGGTACCCTTGAGGGGATTAGGAGCTGGAAATGTGCCCAACAGGGACTTTTGAAGTTCTGGTAATGCTCTGATCATATTAGTTATGAGTGAGTTCTGTTTATGAAAATTCACTGAACTTAATGCTATGTGTACTTAGACCTTAGACTCCTCAACTATGTCAGAGGGCTTCTGCCCAGTCTTTCACCACTTGTGAAAGACTGATTCCATGGCCACAGGAAAACATGCCCGCATGTGAGAAACAAGGCTTGAACTCAGGTGCTTTGAAGTACTGGTAATGCTCTGATCATGTTAGATACATAAGTGTGTTCAGTTTACGAAAATTCACAGAACTATGTACTCAATGCTATGTGTACATGTCTGGGTGTATGTGTGTGTAATGTTTCAATTAAGTTTTTCAAAAAAGAGATGATTTCCAAATAAGCAAGCCGTGTTGGTAGGGAAGGAGCAGACCAGTTCTGAAGCTGGGGGAATAGATGAATCTCAGGATATTCTAGCACAGGGACCAAGCAATGTGCTTCAGGGCCTCAAACATGGCAGGTGTGGGGCACTTTCGTTACTCACGAGGAACTGAAAACTGCTTGCGGGTGTTTGCAGCTGCAGGCAGCTCCACCTCCATGTCATTCTCCTGAGCAGTGACGCGAAGCTCCGAGACAGTGGACATGCGAGCGGAGCGAGTTCGAAGACCTGGAGAACCGAGAGCAGTAGCCAGTCAGTGCTGCATGATCTGGAGGGTGGTCAGGGGCAAACCTCCAAGTTTTGTACAAGGTGAAATTGGTCCCAGCCACCAGGAAAGGGGCTCACCAACTTCCCATATTCCTTAGAAAGGAAAAATTAGACCAAGTACCAGTACCCCCAAATTGTGCAAATTTTGTCCACATTGTGCAAATCCAGGAGCTCCTGAGGGCAAGGATATCTCCCACAAAGAGCATCTGTCTTGAGTAAGTACAGGGACCTATAGCTATCTTGAAAACATTTCTGGAGAGAGAGAGACCTAATCTAAGTCCTTGAGAAAAAGTATTATTATTACTATTTTATTTATTTATTTTTTTTTTTGAGGAGTTTCGCTCTTGTTGCCCAGGCTGGAATGCAATCTCGGCTCACTACAACCTCTGCCTCCCGGGTTCAAGCAATTCCCCTGCCTCAGCCTCCCGAGTAGCTGGGACTACAGGCATGTGCCACCACATCCAGCTAATTTTTGTATTTTTTTTTTTAGTAGAGACGGGGTTTCACCATGTTGGCCAGGATGGTCTTGATCTCTTGACCTTGTGATCCACCCGCCTCAGCCTCCCAAAGTGCTGGGATTACGGGCGTGAACCACCGCGCCCAGCCCATCTTTTTCTTGAGACAGAGTCTTACACTGTCAGCCAGGCTGGAGTGCAGTGATGCAATCTTGGCTCACTGCAACCTCTGCCAAAACCAGCTTCTACCGAGTTTCTGAGTATTGCAAGTTCAAGCTGATGGCTATATATAATCCATATCTTGAATTTTTACAATCTTCCTGTTTCCCTAATGATTTTATTTTTTATTTTTATAATAAGATTGGGTCTTGCTATGTTGCCCAGGCTGGTCTCAAACTCCTAGGTTAAGCCATCTTCCTGCCTCAACCTCCCAAAGCACTGGACTTACAGGTGTGAGCCATTACATCTAGCCCCAAATGATCTGTAATTTTTTTTTTTTAAGACCGAGTCTCGCTCTGTCGCCCAGGCTGCAGTACAGTAGCACAATCTCCGCTCACTGCAACCTCCACCCCCTGGGCTCAAAGAATTATCTTGCCTCAGCTTCCTGAGTAGCTGGGATTATAGGTGCCCGTCACCACGCCTGGCTAATTTTTGTATTTTTAGGAGAGACAGGGGTTTCACCATGTTGGCCAGGCTGGTCTCAAACTCCTGACCTCAGGTGATCCACCTGCCTAGGCCTCCTAAAGTGCTGGGATTACAGGCGTGAGCCACACCGCGCCTGGCCAGTTTTTTATATTTTTAATAGAGACAGGGTTTCACCATGTTGACCAGGCTGGTCTGGAACACCTGACCTTAGGTTATCTGCCCACCTTGGCCCCCCAAAGTGCTGGGATTACAGGCATGAGCCACCTCTCAGGGCCTTAAAGACTTTTTTTTTCTATTAAAATGAGCTGTGTAGCTGGGCATGGTGGTGTGTGCCTGTAGTCCCAGCACTTTGGGAGGCTGAGGCAGGAGGACTGCTTGAAGCTAGGAGTTCAAGACCAGCTTAGGCAACAAAGTGAGACCCCCCATCCTAAAAAAAAAAAAAAAAAAGCTATTGGCTGGGCATGGTGGCTCACGCCTGCAATCCTGGCACTTTGGGAGGCTGAAGCAGGAGGATCCCTTGAGGCCAGGAGTTTGAGACTAGCCCAGGCAACATAGTGAGACCTTGTCTCTACAAAAAAAAAAAAAAAAAAAAAAAATTAGCCAGCTGTGATGAGGCACACCTGTAGTCCCAGCTACATGGGAGGCTGAGGTGGGAGGACTGCCTGAGCCCAGGAGTTCAAGGCTACAGTGAGCTATGATCATATCATGGTATTCTAGCATGGACAACCAAGTGAGACCCTGCCTTTGAAAAATAAAAAACAAAAAGCTGTGGCAATATCCTTTGAGGACATGAACACGGAATGGGACTGCTGCGAGTCCCAACTCTCCTGCATTCCCTTGTGGTACACCCAGCAAGAAAGGGCCAGCACCACAACAGTCAGGCCCAAGCTTGCAATGGCCTCCACCCAGGGCCCCCAGAACCTGAAGCTCCAGCCACGTATTCTGGGAGTCCCTGAGGTAGCTGGATCCTTTTGCGGCAATGATGACCCCTAGACCTGGAGAGCTGTGCAGGTCACCAGCCTTCAAGGTACAACTGGCTTTAAGCTGGATCTTTTGGGAAGCTTACCCCCTAGAGTCACAGTCTATCATGTCGTCAAAGTAGGTTTTCACAGACTACTTCTGCAGAGAGAGCCCAACCGCCTAAATCACCAGGCAATGCTGTTATTCTCTCCAGCCCCAGCCATCCCTCTCTATAGTGCCACCAACTGTACTTCTAAACAACCCACAGACCTAGTGTCTCCCTTTTTCAAAGCCTCTTTCCAGGGCATACTGTTCCCCTGAGGAGGCTGAGCCCTGAGGGAAGAAAACAGGCCTACCAATGGCTGATTCCCACTCTCCTTAGCATCAGGCTCTGGATTATACAGAAAAGGTTTCCAGGCCAGGCAGCATATTTCCTAAATGCACCAGGTCTCTTAAAGGTTGGCCTGATAGCTGTAGGTTGGATTCTTCCTCATAGAGAAAGAAGCTTGGAACATAGGCAGGACTCAGCCTACATAGAAACCACCTGCAAAAGAGGAGCTTCCACAACTCTGAGTCCTAGAAACATAATTCCTGACACAAATTCGATGACAGTAAGCTAGTAGAAATCCACTTACTTTCTTTTGGAGCAGGAATTTTGGAGTTGACGGATCTCCGTTTTTGTTTCTGAAAAACAAATCAAATTGTCACAATATATGGCTCTTATCAATTCTCAAGGGCCTATCCTGGGCCCATGTATTATGCTAAAATGCCAGACAATCAATCAGCAAAGAGCCAATAAGCAAAGTGAATCCTCTGGGGCACTGGCTGCAGCCAGATGACAGGCACCTACCTGGATTGTTACATTTTCCTGCAGGGGCAGATTGTCCTTTGGATGTAAGGGAAGAAGCTGTAAGAGTTCTGGGTTTATTGCAGCCACATCATCAAAATCAATCTGCAAGGAGCAAGTAAAAGTTTCAATGAAACAACATTGTTCAATCCAAATACATTTCTTTTTTCTTTTCTTTTTTTCTGAGACAGAGTATCGCTCTGTCACCCAGGCTGGAGGGCAGTGGCATGATTTCGGTTCAACGCAACCTCCGCCTCCTGGGTCCAAGCAATTCTCCTGCCTTAGCCTCCCGAGTAGCTGGGACTATAGGCGTGTGCCACCAAGCCCAGATAATTTTTGTAGTTTTAGTAGAGACCGGGTTTCACCATGTTGGCCAGGATGGTCTCAACCTCCTGGCCTCAGGTGATCTCCCCACCTCGGCCTCCTAAAGTGCTGGGATTACAGGTGTGAGACACTGTGCCTGGTCCCCCCAGGCTGAGGTGGGAGAATCGCTGGAATCCAGGAGGTGGAGGTTGCATTGAGTTGAGATTGTGCCACTGCCCTCCAGCCTGGGCGACAGAGTGAGACTCTGTCTCAAAAAAACACAAACACATTAAAAAAAAAAAAAAAAAAAAAAAAAAAAGTCGATAGACAGGGCTACCCCTAAATTCAAACTTTACCAGCTTTAAGTTCCACTAAGTATGAATAGCTATAAAACAAATAGTTACTCCTTAATAATGGTTTACCATCTAGATGGATATGGGTTTCTGATTTCCAAGCCAATGGTAGACGTCAGTGATGAGAATGAGGTGAAGAGGAGGGCAGACAGGCAGGCAAACTGTTGGGTACTCCACAGCAGATCTAGGCCACTTGGCTCCCCTGCTGTTTTGCTAGGCAGTGAGGTCCTGCTGGGCACAGCCCCCTAAGCACCTCTTGCTGGCTGACACGGAGGAGGAAACAAGTTCTAACTGTCTGGTGAGAGTCCAGTGGAGGCCCTTTAGGATCTTATGGGCAGGGGCAAGTTCCCGACAGCTGCTACCTAACCCTAAGACTACCTACATTTTCTTCTGGGCCCAGAAACTTCTTCCCCAGTTATGGCTTCCTGCCCATGCCTTACCTATTTCCTGTTGATGCCTGCAATGAGGTCACAATTCTAAGTTTACATCATCAGAGTCCTGCAATCCTCCAGGAACAACTCAAACTTCACCAGGATAACTTTACAACAGGTTCAGACATATCAAATTTGTCCCAACTTGTTATTTGTATTTTAAAATGTGACAGAGCTGAAGCATGTACTCCAGGGTGAGGGCTTTACCGCCTAGATACGAAACCTGCAGTTATTAGCTGCCTATTCAAGCATTTGTTAGGCACCACGAAGACAGCAGCCTGCAGGGGGAAAGTAGTCAAAGATGAATTACGACATATGTAGGCTGGGCACAGTGGCTCACGCCTGTAATCCCAGCACTTTTGGAGGCTGAGGCGGGCAGATCACCTGAGGTTGGGAGTTCGAAACCAGCCTCACCAACATGGAAAAACCCCGTCTCTACTAAAATTACAAAATTAGCCAGCTGTGGCGCACGCCTGTAATCCCAGCTACTCAGGAGGCTGAGACAGAAGAATCGCTTGAACCCGGGAGGCGGAGGCTGCAGTGAGCCGTGATAGCGCCATTGCACTCCAGAGCAACAAAAGCAAAGCTGTCTCAAAAAAAAAAAGCCAGGCACGGTGGCTCATGCTCATAATCCCAGCACTTTGGGAGGCCGAGGCAGGTGGATCACGAGGTCAGGAGATCAAGACCATCCTGGCTAACACAGTGAAACCCCGTCTCTACTAAAAATACAAAAAATTAGCCAGGTGTGGTGGCAGGCGCCTGTAGTCCCAGCTACTCGGGAGGCTGAGGCAGGAGAATAGCGTGAACTTGGGAGGCAGAGCATGCAGTGAGCCAAGATCGCGCCACTGCGCTCTAGCCTGGGCAACAAAGCGAGACTCCACCTCATTAAAAAAAAAAAAAAGGGATAGAATCACTAAACGCAAAAGCTGGCAAGCACTTCAGTAATCACACTTCTATCCACATTTCTGGGACAGCCACAGACTATTGGTACACATCTCCCCCATTTCCAACCCCTAAACTACAGAGAGCATAAACAACAAAGAAAACCAGTTTTTTGTTTTTTTTGTTTTTTGAAACAGAGTTTCACTCTTAGCACCCATGCTGGAATGCAGTGGCGTGATCTCAGCTCACTGCAACCTCCACCTCCCGGGTTCAAGTGATCATCCTGCCTCAGCCTCCCGAGTAGCTGGGATTATAGGCATGCGGCACTATGCCCAGCTAATTTTGTATTTTTAGTAGAGACGGGATTTCACCACGTTGGCCAGGCTGGTCTTGCGCTCCTGACCTCAGGTGATCCATCCGCCTCGGCCTCCCAAAGTGCTGGGATTACAGGCGTGAATCACTGTGTCCAGCTTTTTTTAGACGGAATCTCACTCTGTTACCCAGGCTGCTGGAGTGCAATAGCGCAATCTCAGCTTGCTGCAACCTCCACCTCCCGGGTTCAAGCGATTCTTCTGCCTCAGCCTCCTGAGTAGCTGGGACTACAGGTGCCTACCACCATGCCCGGCTAATTTTTTTGATTTTTAGTAGAGACGCAGTTTCACCGTATTGGCCAGGTTGGTCTTGAATTCCTGACCTCGTGATCCGCCCACCTCAGCCTCCCAAAGTGCTGGGATTACAGGCATGAGCCACTGCACCCCACAAAAAACAGAGTTTTAAGCCTTGCTCTGACAATCAGCTGGTTCTCATGTTGATAATTCAGGGTGAACATCCCAGGAGAAAGGAATAAGCGTGTAAGGGCAGCAGGGAATTAGGCACAGTCACAGAGCAGTAAACCATCTCATTTGCCAGGTGATAGGATATGTGGAAGAAGAGTGTGTGGTACAAAGAAAAAGGGTGATTGGAATCAGAGCTCAAGCCAGGCGCGGTGGCTCACGCCTGTAATCCCAGCACTTTAGGAGGCCAAGACGGCCAGATCACTTGAGGTCAGGAGTTTGAGACCAGCCTGGTTAACATGGTGAAACCCTGTCTCTACTAAAAATACAAAAACTAGATGGGTGTGGTGGCAGGTGCCTGTAATCCCAGCTTCTTGGGAGACTAAGGCAGGAGAATCGCTTGAACCTGGGGGATGGAGGTTGTAGTGATTGGCTCACTGAGGGAGATCGTACCACTGCACTCCAGCCTGGTGACAGAGTGAGACTTCGTCTCAAAAGAAAAAAAAATCAGAGCTTGAAAAGGCCTGAATGTACCATTAAGAAGTTTGGATCTTATTCCAAAAGCAGTATTTGATCTGAGGTAAGACAAGGGATATATTTCTGAACAAACAACAAAAACAAAAAACGAATCACAAAGGACTGATAATAGCTGGCTGAAAGGAATTTTAGGAACCTCTTGATTCTTTAGCGGCAGATAATGGAAAGTATTCAATCCTTTTATTTCTCAAATATACCACCTAAATATCTACGTACTATGCTAAGCAAACTTTTTACATGTTTTATCTTTTTTACTCATTTTTTTTTGAGACAGGGTCTCACTCTGTCACGCAGGCTGGAGTGTTGTGGCTCACTGTAGCCTTGAACTCCTGGGCTCAAGCAATCCTCCTGTCTTAGCCTCTGGAGTAGCTGGGACCACAGGCGCAAGCCACTATGACTAGCTAATTGTTTTTTATTTTTAGTAGAGATGAGGTCTTGCTGTATTTGCCCAGGCTGGGCTCAAACTCTTGGCTTCAAGAGGTCCCCCTGCCTCAGCCTCCCAAAGTGCTGAGATTACAGGTACTGTGCCCAGCTACATGTATTATTTTATTACGCTCCATGGAAGAGGGTCCAAGAGTCTGTCTCCTTCACCTCTGTATCCCTAGCACCCCATAAGTGTCCAGCATTTTGGAAGCAGTCCAAAATATCTGCTGAGTAAATCCTCACAACAACCCTGTGAGGTAGACATTATCATCATCCTCACTTTATAGATGGGGAAACTAAACTTCGAAGAGGGGCAGAAACATGCCCAAGAACACAAAGCAGTGGCAGAGCCAGACTAGAATCCAGGTTTTCATACTCCTGGCCCAGTGACCTTTTCACTACACCACAATGCCGCTAGAACAGAAGTGTCTTAGTCACGGTGCTCTCCTCAAAATCCCCACTGCCTACAGAAGAAAACCTAACCAGCTCAGTGCCAGACATGAAGACCTTTGTCTCCTTTTTCAGCTGTTTTGCTGCTGCCAAGCATCCTGGGCCCTGCACTGCTTGTGGCCGGCTTCTTCATGGTCCCTATGTGTGCCATCTTGCTGCTTCAGCTAAGCCTTCACACTCCACTCTCCAAGCCCAGCCCATTCTCAGAAAGTTTCCACCTCTGAGCTGCTCTAGCAATGCTCATCTGGGCCATTCGTCACAAGTTGCCTTTTGTTATTTGGTGATTCAGAAACGTATTTTTGTCTCCTCAACCAGGTTATTGATTTCATTCACCTAAGTGATATCACAGATAGTGTACATGCAGAACCTAGCTTGGGCAAGCAAAGTTTTCTAAAACCTAAAATTTTGTGCAGTTTGCTTTTTCTTTTTTTTTTGAGATGGAGTTTCACTCTGTTGCCCAGGCTGGAATGCAGTGGCGTGATCTCAGCTCACTGCAACCTCTGCTTCCCGAGTTCAAGTGATTCTCCTGCCCCAGCCTCCCAAGTAGCTGGGATTACAGCCCTGTGCCACCATGCCCAGCTAATTTTTGTATTTTTAGTAGACATGGGGGTTTCACTGTGTTGGCCAGGCTGGTCTCAAACTCCTGATCTCAAGTGATCCGCCCACCTCGGCCTCCCAAAGTGCTGGGATTACAGGTGTGAGCCACCATACCAGGCTACAGTTTGCAGTTTGCTTTCTACAGACATACTAGAAAACGATTGATTGCTTCAATTTAGAATGGACCAGACTAAATAAAATCCCAATGCATCTGGAAGGGGACCATTCTTTTGACAAGTCCTTATTCTGTCACCCAGGAGGCTGGAGAGCAGTGGCACAATTTCAGCTCACTGAAACCTGTGCTTTCCCAGACTCAAGCAATTCTCCAGCCTCAGCCTCCAGAGTAGCTGGGACCACAGGCATGCACCACCATGCCCGGCTAATGTTTTTTTGTATTTTTTGTAGAAATGCGGTTTTGCCATGTTGCCCAGCCTGGTCTTGAACTCCTCAGCTCAAAGCGATCTGCCCGCCTGGACCTGCCAAAGTGCTGGGATTATAGATGTGAGCCACTGTGCCCAGCCAAGAAGACCAATTATTTTTTTTGAGGAAAGTTCTCACTCTGTCGTCCAGGTCAGAGTGCAGTGGCTCGATCATGGTTCACTGCAGCCTCAACCTCCCAGGCTAAATCGATCCTCCCACCTCAGCTTTCCGAGTAGCTGGAACCACAGACGCAACCAACCACACCCTGCTAATTTTTTATTTTTTGTAGAGACAAGGTCTCAACATTTTTCCCAGGCTGGTTTCGAACTCCTGGGCTCAAGCAATCCTCCAGATGAGGCCTCTCAAAGTGCCGGGATTACAGGCAAGAGCCACCGCACCCAGCCAATTTTTTTTTTTTTTTTTTTTTTTGAGTCAGATTCTCACTCTGTCGCTCAGGCTGGAGTGCAGTGGCACAGTTTCGGCTCACTGCAACCTCCGCCTCCTGGGTTCAAGCAATTTTCCTGCCTCAGACTCCCGAATAGCTGGGATTACAGGCTAGCACCACCATGACCCGCTAATTTTTGTATTTTCAGTAGAGACAGGTTTCGCCATGTTGGCCAGGATGGTCTCGAACCCCTGACCTCAGATGATCCACTCGCCTCAGCCTCCCAAAGTGCTAGGATTACAGGCATGAGTGAGAAGAGCACAGCATCAGAAACTAGGCTCTCACAGATTCCACTTCTGCACAGATCCTTTATGTAGGAAGGCATTAAATGTGGTAGAGGAATTCTCATAGAACCTACCTCTTTGCCCTTTGTGGCACCTCCTTCTGCCCATTCCACTGAAACACAGGATTTCTCCAAGTTCACAGTCCTTACATTGGCACTGTGAATTAAACCTATAAAGTATGAAAAAACCAGAGTTACCCTCTCTTTCCTGAGAGCTTCACTTTTAGGATTCCACAGAGATTCCCAAAGTGGAGTTAACCTGAAGGAACAGGCAGCTGCCTTTAAAAAACAAACAAACAAAACTAAGAGAAATAAATCTCCTGAGCTTCACCTTTAGAATATCCACAGTGAGGTGGGTAGGGGACAGGTTTTTAAATTGAGCTGCATGGGATAGGGATTCACCCCTACTCAAAAGAGAGCCTACAAAAAAAAAGAGAGCGGGAGCCTACAGAAGAGAACACACAAAAGTATGTTTGAGCAGAGGATTCCCTAAAGCCCTTAGATGAACTTTTCCTCAACATAGCATTAAGGATCTGGCCCTCTTGGGGTTTTCCTAACTCACTTCTGGCGGTCATATCTGTCCATTTCCCTAATGACACGGGTGTTAGACGTGCCAGAAGTGCGGTAGCTGCTTAAGCAAAAGAGAGAACGACTACAAGCTGCTCAAGAGCAGGGATCTTGTCTGTCCCGTTAACCCTAAGTCCCAGTGCCTGACATACTGCAACTGTGCAATATTATTCCAGAGTAGAGGGGCCAGGAGACAGAGGTCCCCATAAGAGCAGGGCATTTTCCGGGGAGAATTTTGGAAGGGAAGTGAATTTAGAAGCCCCAACTTCCCTGGGTCTACCAGCCTTGGAGAAGGTCCGCCCACTCCCGGAGGACAGCGAAAGGGACCCACGTCCGGCGCAGACTCTCACCCCTGTGTAGGGAAGAATGACTGCCAGTGCAGAGACCAGGAGTTAGTGCGTGTGAAAAGGAGGGAGGGAGAGAAAGAGAGTGAGAGCCCATTTGTGTGTCTGGGGAGGGGCAGTAATTTCAGTCGTCTCACCGCTCACGAGTCCCCTTGACCTAGGGACCCCGCTCCTCACCATTACTGCGTTGGATCTTGATGGCGAGACCGGGAAACAGGCGGGCCTGAAGCGACGAGTCCATGGCCATTCGGAGGGTCAGCAAGGAAAAGAAACGCGCAATGCCAAGAAACCTCAATTCCGCTAACCCTAGGAAGTCTTAACGCCGCGTAAACCGCCGCAGTTTAAATCCCGCGCGCAAGCGTCCTTAAAACGTCATCCCGCTGTCCCCGCCCTCGCTTCCGCCGGTCAGCGGCGCCCTGCGGAGCCTTGGGGGATACGCAGTTCCGAATCGTCTTCCGACGCCCGGCACCGCCCATGCGTCTGGCCACACCCCCGAGCGCTGTGCCTCCTGGGAACTTTGGCGCTCCGCGGGGTCTGGGGCTCCCGCTTCTTGGTATTGTGTTTGGTCATCTTGTACAGCCGGGTTCCCGAAAACTGGGAAACTTCGGTATGTATTTCAGAGTGAGGGCTCTGGAATCCTACAGATATGGGTTCGAATCCTAGCTTCTTCAGTTGCTAGTTCAATGACCTCGAGCAAATTGGAGACTTGGCCGGGCGTGGTGGCTCACTCCTGTAATCCCTACACTTAGGAAGGCAGAGGTGGGAGTGATCGCTCGAGATCAGAAGTTCGAGACCAGCCAGGGCAACGTAGCCAAGACCCTGTTCTCTAAGCAAAATAAAACCACAGGTTAGAAACTTGACTTAGTTTTTCTTATTGCACAGTGGAGAAGCATGTTTCCTCATTCAAGGAGTTACGTATAAATTTCCAGGAAGACACGATTCACCAGATATTTATTGAGTGAATGTCTACCACGTGCTAGGCATGGTACTAGGAAATGGAGATAATAGTAGTCAACTAGACACACAGTTCCTGTCCTCTTTTTTTTTTTTTAATTAGAGACAGTGTTCTTGCTGTGTTGCCCAGGCTAGTCTTGAATTCCTGGGCTCAAAGATCCTCCCTCCTTCGCCCCCCAAACTGCTAGGATTACATATGTGAACCACGAATTCCAGCCTCCTGTTCTTGACGATCTGCCTGCCTCAGCCTCCCAAAGTGCTGGGATTACAGGTGTGAACCACTGTGCCTGACCAGGAAAGGTCTTGTTTGAAGAACTGATGGCTGGAAGGCAGTGGGGGAGAGGAACATCAGAAGAAGTTGAAGAGGTGGGCAGGGGCAAAATTATTGAGCATCTTGTGGCCTGTAGTAGTAATTTTGGCTTTTATGCTAATAAGAAGTCATTGAAAAGTTTTAAGCAGGGGACTAAGAAGATCTGATTTACATTTTACTTTTTTTTTTTCTTTTGAGACAGAATTTCACTCTTGTTTCCCAGGCTGGAGTGCAGTGGCGTGATCTCGGCTCACCTCGACCTCCACTTCCCGGGTTCAAGCAATTCTCCTGCCTCAGCCTCCAAAGTAGCTGGGATTACAGGGATGCGCCACCATGCCTGGCTAATTTGGTATCTTTAGTAGAGATGGGGTTTCACCGTGTTGGTCAAGCTGGTCTTGAACTCCCGACCTCAGGTGATCCACCCACCTCTGCCTCCCAAAGTGCTGGGATTACAGGTGTGAGCCACCGTGCCCAGCCTACATTTTACTTTTATGTCAGTCAAACTTGCTGTTGTGTGGAGAGTAGAGTTGAAAGGGGCAAGACAGAGTGCAGAGAGCACTTAGTAGGCAAGAGATTATGCTGGCATAGGCCAGGGTAGTGATACTGGATTGGAAGTTCGGCTGAGAGAATTGATTCAAGATACCCCATGTTTGGGAAGTGAAGTGAATGGATTTTGCTGATGGATGTGAATGACAGGGGTGGTCATGGATGACTCCTGGTTTCTGGCTAGAGCACCTGGCTGGATGATGGACCATATACTGAAAAGGGAGAGTGGGATTGTGAAGGAATGAGTTGGGGGTTAAGTCCAGGGTTTCATTTTGTTCATTTTGAATTTGAGATGTCTACAGGACATCTGAGTGTAGGTGTCAACTAAGCAGTTGGATGTACAAACTGGGAGCTAAGGTAGAGGTCAAAGTGAGAGATTGAGATTTGGCAGTCTGCGTTATGTAGATGATATTTGGAGTCATGAGCTGAATACTATCTAGGAAAAGAGCATAGATGGAGATGAGAAGAACATGTATACTTAAGCCGTGGGACTTGCCAATATTTTGAGGTAGGGCAGGGGAGGAGGAGCCAGCAAAGGAGATGGGATTAGGGTGGTTTGAAGGGATGAAGAAAACAAAAGAGTTGGGGGCAGTTCCTTAGAAGTCAACCGATGGAATGAAGAAGGTGAAAGTAACTCTGGAGAGCTACTCAGAGGCCAAATAAGATGAGGACATTTTAGTATCCTTTGGATTTATTAGCACCTAAGTCATTGCTGACCTTTTGCAGTCTTGGTGAACTATTGAGGGTGAGAACCAGACTAGAGAGACAAGAATAGATGGAATATTGTTTAGGGATATGCTGTGGTTTGAATGAGTCCCCCAAATTTCATGTGCTGGAAACTTAATCCCCCAATTCATATATTGATGGCATTTGGAGGTGGGGCCTTTGGGAGGTAATTAGGGTTAATAAAGTCATCAGGATGGGGCCCCACGATGGAATGGTAGCTTTATAAGAAGAAGAGGGACTTGAGCTGACATGCTCTTGCCCTGTCATGATGTTACACTGTCTGCCATGTTATAATGTAGCAAAAAGGCCCTCACAAGATCCAAGCACCATGCTCTTAGACTTCTCAGCCTCCAGAACCACGGATGAAATAAATTTATGTTCATTATAAATTACCCAGTCTCCAGTATTTTGTTGTAGCAACAGAAAATGGACTAAGCTGGATGCAGTGGCTCATACCTGTAATCCCAGCACTTTGGGAGGCCAAGACAGGCAGATTGCTTGAGCTCAGCAGATCCAGACCACCATGGGTGACACAGTGAGACCCCTATCTCTGCAAAAAATACAAAAATTAGCTGGGTGTCGTGGCACGTGCCTGTAGTCCCAGCTACTCAGGAGGCTGAGGTGGGAGGATCACCTGAGCCTGGGGAGTTCGAGGCCACAGTGTGCTGTGATCGTGCAACTGCACTTCAGCCTGGGGAACAGAACGAGACCCTGTTTCAAACAAAAAAAAGAAGGTGGGCCAGCCGTGGTGATTCACACCTGTAATCCCAGCACTTGGGGAGGCTGAGGCAAGAGAATCACTTGAGGCCAGGAGTTCAAGACCAGTCTGGCCAACATAGCGAGACCCTATCTCTACTAAAAATACAAAAATTAGCTGGGTGTGATGGCACACGTCTGTAATCCCAGCTACTCAGGAGGTTGAGGCACAGGAATCGCTTGAACCCAGAAGGCGGGAGTTGCCAGTTGCAGTGAGCTGAGATTGCACCACTGCACTACAGGCTGGGCGACAGAGACTCTATCCCAAAAACAAAACAAAACAAAAAAACAGAAAAAAGGCCGGGCGCGGTGGCTCACGCCTGTAATCCCAGCACTTTGGGAGGCTGAGGCGGGTGGATCCCGAGGTCAGGAGATCCTGGCTAACACAGTGAAACCCCGTCTGTAATAAAAATCCAAAAATTAGCCGGGTGTGGTGGCACATGCCTATAGTCCCAGCTACTTGGGGACTGAGGCAGGAGAATTGCTTGAACCTGGGAGGGGGAGGGTGCAGTGAACTGAGATTGCGCCACTGCACTCCAGCCTGGGCGACAGAGTGAGACTCTGTCTCAAAAGAAAAAGAAGGTGGCCAGGAGCCAGTTGTGGGGAGCCTGTGACTGCAGCCAGAGTGGAAGAGGGTCAGATACCCTGACATGCGGGGGAGGCTGAGGGAGAGCTCTTTAGTGGTGCTCACCATTGACCCTTCCTCCACATGCCACTCTTACCCCTCAAGGCCCTTGTGGGTCATTAACTGCCCCATTGCCACTATGAGGCAGAAAACCAGCAGCACTGTCTCAGCGCCCTAGCCTGGCCAGGTAGGAACAGACCTGACTTTAAACATAATCCAGTACCTCCTCCTATACTATGTATCCTGGGTTCTGGGCTATAGTTTTCCCCTGTCACAATCACTGATGCCCCCAAGGTGATGTGAAGTCAAAGGGGGACACATTTGCAATAATAGGAAAACGACAAACTGAGAAACTAATTTTTTTTTTTTTTTTTTGGGACAGAGTCTCGTTCTGTCACCCAGGCTGGAGTGCAGTGGCGTGATCTCAGCTCACTGCAAGCTCTGCCTCCCAGGTTCAAATGATTCTCCTGCCTCAGCCTCCCAAAATGCTGGGATTTTTGTTTTTGTTTTTTTTTGAGGCGGAGTGTTTTTTTGAGCTGGAGTGCAGTGATACGATCTTGGCTCACTGCAACCTCCGCCTGCTGGGTTCAAGCGTTTCTCTTGCCTCAGAATCCTGAGTAGCTGGGACTATAGGTGCCCACCACCACACCTGGCTAATTTTTTTTTTTTTTTTTTTTTTTTTGAGATAGAGTCTTGCTCTGTCGCTCAGGATGGAGTGCAGTGGTGCAAACTCGGCTCACTGCAAGCTCCGCCTCCCAGGTTCACACCATTCTCCTGCCTCAGCCTCCCGAGTAGCTGGGACTACAGGTGCCCACCATCACACTTGGCTAATTTTTTTTTGTATTTTTTAGTAGAGACGGGTTTTCACCGTGTTAGCCAGGATGGTCTCGATCTCCTGACCTCATGATCCGCCTGCCTTGGCCTCCCAAAGTGCTGGGATTACAGATATGAGCCACTGTGCCCGGCCTAATTTTTGTATTTTCAGTAGAGATGGGGTTTTGCCATGTTGGCCAGGCCTGTCTCAATATCCTGACCTCAGGTGATCCGCCTGCCTCAGCCTCCCAAAATGCTGGGATTACAGGCCTGAGTCACCACATCTGGCCAGAAACTGGTATTACAGGAAGCAGAATTAATAGATCTGACAGTCTGAAATAAGCATAATGGGCTGGGCATGGTGGCTCATGCCTGTAATCCCAGCACTTTGGGAGGCTGAGGCAGGCAGGTCACTTGATCTGGCCAACGTTGCGAAATCCCGTCTCTACTAAAAATGCAAAAAATTAGCCGGGCGTGGTGGCGGGCGGGCGCCTAATAGTCCCAGCTACTTGAGAGAGACTGAGGCAGGAGGATGGCGTGAACCCGGTAGGCAGAGCTTGCAGTGAGCCGAGATCGCGCCACTGCACTCCAGCCTGGGCAACTGAGCGAGACGGTGTCTCAAAAAAAAAAAAAATCTGGTGGAGTTTGTAGTCCCCATCTCACTTGACCATTCATTTGACATAGGTGACCAGTACTTTCTTTTTTTCTTTATTTTTTTTTTAGTAGTCCCAGCTACTCGGAAGGCTGAGGCGGGAGAATGGCCTAAACCCGGGAGGTGGAGCTTGCAGTGAGCTGAGATCCAGCCACTGCACTCCAGCCTGGGCGACAGAGCGAGACTCTGTCTCAAAAAAAAAAAAGAGAGTCTTCTGCCTCAGCTTCCTGAGTGTCTGGGACTACAGGCGCACGCCACCATGCCTGCCTAAGTTTTGTACTTTTAGTAGAGGTGGGGTTTCACCATATTGACCAGGCCGGTCTGGAACTCCTGACCTGGTGATCCGCCTGCCTCGTCCTCCCAAAGTGCTGAGATTACAGGCGTGAACCACCACACCCAGGCTTTTTTTTTTTTTTTTTTTTTTTTTTTTTTGAGACAGAGTCATATTCTGTCGCCCAGGCTGGAGTGTGGCGGCACGATCTTGGCTGATTGCAACCTCTGCCTTTTGAGTTCAAGGGATTCTCCTGCCTCAGCCTCCCGAGTAGCTGGGATTACACACGCCCGCTACCACGCCCGGGTAATTTTTGTAGTTTTAGTAGAGATGGAGTTTCACCATTTTGGCCAGGCTAGTCTCGAACTCCGGACCTCAGGTGATCTGCCTGCCTTGGCCTCCCAAAGTGCTGGGATTTTAGGCACCTGGCCTGACCAGCCCCTTCTTGCAACTTTTTTTTTTTTTTTTTTTTTGAGATGGAGTCTCGCTCTGTCACCCAGCCACAACGCCCGGCTAATTTTTTGTATTTTTAGTAGAGACGGGGTTTCACTGTGTTAGCCAGGATGGTCTTGATCTCCTGACCTTGTGATCCGCCCACCTCAGCCTCCCAAAGTGCTGGGATTACAGGCGTGAGCCACCGCATCTGGCCCCTTCTTGCAACTTCTTTCTGCCCTTGGTTTGTGCGCTGGTTTCCCTCCTGCCTTCCTCTTCTCCTTCACATGCTCCTTCTGCTGCACCTCTTCTTTATGTCCCTTTTCTCTTGGACCTAGCCTAGATTTTTTTCTTTCCTTCCTGAGTCATCTGGTCTGGAGTGGGGTCTCATAATTTGCATTTCTAAGAAGTACCCAGGTGCAATAGGTGTCTTTGCTAGGGATCCCTGAACAAAGTGCCACAAAACCGGTGGCTTACACGACAGAAACTTGTTGTCTTGCAGTTCTAGAGCCCTCATCTTAATATATTACATCTGCAATGATCCTTTTCCAAACAAAGTCACATTCTGAGGTGATGGGAATTAGGACTTCAATATATGAATTTTGGGGGTGGGGTGGAGGTGGGGGACACAATTCACCTGTAACAGGAACTGATGCTGATGATGCTTTAAAACACTAATCTGGTCAGGCGCAATGAGTGGCTCACGCCTGTAATCCCAGCACTTTGGGAGGCTGAGGCATGAGGATCACTTGAGCTCAGGAGTTCTAGAGCAGCCTGGGCCACACAGCAAAAACTTGTCCATATAAAAAATACAAAAATTAGCTGGGCGTGAAGACACATACCTGTAGTCCTAGCTAGTTGGGAGACTGAGGTGGGAGGATCACCTGAACCTGAGCCTGGAGATCGAGGCTGTGGTGAGCCATGATCCCACCACTGCCATCCAACCTGGGTGACAGAGTGAGACCCTGTCTCCAAAAAAAAACCACACCAAACAAACAAAAAAAGCACTAATCTGATCATATTCTCCTTTAAAGCTTTTCAGTGACTCCTCATTGTCCTTAAGGTAAATCCAAGTTAGCTTGGTATGGAAGGTCCATCAAGATGTGGTCCCTGTCATTTAGCCACTTGCCCTGTCACCACTTGGCTCACACTGCTTAGGGTGTCCCTCTGCCTAGAATGTTATCACCACCCTACTTCTTTGGATCCTTTCATGCTTGGCACGTGTCACTCACTGAACATTCTATTATCAGCGCTCATCACACGTGCCTGTCTCCTAGCACAGGATTTCCTAGTACTCAATAAATTTTTGGTAAATGACTGTGTGAACACAATTATTTTAAGGCTCTTTTTTTTTTTTTTTTTTTTTTTACTTTAAGTGCCAATTATAAAATAAGGTCACTTTTTTTTTTGACAGAGTTTCGCTCTTGTTGCCCAAGCTGGAGTGCAGTGGTGCAACCTCGGTTCACTGCAACCTTCACCCCCTGGGTTCAAGCAATATCTCCTGCCTCAGCCTCCCAAGTAGCTGGGATTGCAGTCATGCACCACCACGCCCGGCTCATTTTGTACTTATTTTTTTTTTTTTTTTTTTTTTTTTTTTTTTTTTTTAGTAGAGACGGGGTTTCTCCATGTCAGTCAGGCCGGTCCTGTGCTCCCGACCTCAGGTGATCCGCCCAAAATAGTCACTTTCTAGTTAGACCAGGTATCTATAGTTCTGAAAATCTGGCTTCTGCTCTGTCCCCTGGTGGTGGCCCAACGCCTAGAAAAAGTAACGAACTATTTAGGGTATTTCTGGAAACCGGGGGGGGGGGGGGGGGGGGGGGGGTGGTGACTCAGCGTCATTTACATACCCACAATGCATTGCACACAGAACACGTCCTACTTTAGAAGGAGATTCTCCCTTTTTTCCCCTTTTTCCTTTATCATAAAAACGAAGCTCCTTTCACACAATTGTCTGAGATAAAAACAGAAGTCGCTAGCTCCTTTGGGTTAATAGTAACCATTGCTAATCTAGTAGTGACCGTCACCCGAGGACTGTGTGCAACAATGGCCGGGTATACTCTGGTTTCTCTTCAAATCGTATAAATCTTTCGCCTTTTACTAAAGATTTCCGTGGAGAGGAACAATTCCGAGTCTTAAACTAATTTTTTGAGGTCCCACGTTTGTGGGACTAACTAAGAATGTTCAAAAGTCAGACAAAGACCTATTTGTATACTATAACATTCTTGAACCTGTTTACTCGTTGTTGTGTATGAAGTGGCATTTCGTTTTTTCATTAACGTTAGACCGTAGTGTTATTCGAGGTGTCACTTATTTTTTTGTAAATGTAGTTTTACTCTTATTATCTAGGGTGGAGAACAGTGACTAATCTCTGCCTCCTGGATTAAAGAGATTTTCCTTCCTTAGTATCCTTACCACATTGGCCAGGCTTGGCCTCCCAAAGTGCTAGGATTACAAGCAGGAGCCACCTTGCCAAGATTTAGTGTTTTTGTTTTGTTTTGTTTTTAATTAATTCTAGAAACAGGGTCTCACTGTGTCATTCAGTCTGGAGTGCAGTGGCACGATCATAGCTCACTGCAGCCTTAGAACTCCTGGCCTCAACTGATTCAAGCACCTCGGCCTCCCGTGAGCCACTGCTTCCCGCTTGGCCAGTTTAGTTTTTAAAGGTTTTTTATTTAAAAAAATTTTTTAAAAAAGTTATGATCACTTTAGCCCAGTGGTTCCTAGATTTTTGGATTTCCCAATTATTAAAATTTCCAGAAAAATTCCGGGGTACTATTTTTTACCATTATACAAAAGAAAACATTTCAAGACTAAAAACTAAAACCAAATGACAAAAAAAAAGAAAGAAAAAGAAAAAAAAAAGACTAAAAACTGAAAATGACTTGATCGCAACGTAAAGGACAGGAAATCCAGCCTGACACGGTGGCTCACACCTGTAATCCCAGCACTTTGGGAGGCCAAGGCGGGTGGATCACTTGAGGTTAGGAGTTCAAGACCAGCCTGGCCAACATGGTGATACCCCGTCTCTACTAAAAATACAAAAGTTAGCTGGGCGTGGGCACGGTGGCAGGCGCCTGTAATCCCAGCTACTAGGGAGGCTGAAGCAGAATAATCGCTTGAACCCGGGAGGCGGAGGTTGCAGTGCGCTGAGATTGCGACATTGCACTCCAGCCTGGGCGACAGAGAGACTCTGTCAAAAAAGTAAAATAGGCCGGGCGCGGTGGTTCTTGCCTGTAATCCCAGCACTTTGGGAGGCCAAGGCGGGCGGATCACGAGGTCAGGAGATCAAGACCATCCTGGCTAACACGGTGAAACCCCGTCTCTATTAAAAATACAAAAAAATTAGCAGGGCAAGGTGGCGGGCACCTGTAGTCCCAGCTACTCGGGAGGCTGAGGCGGGAGAATGGCATGAACCTGGGAGGCGTAGCTTGCAGTAAACCGAGATAAAAAATTAGCCAGGCGTGGTGGCGCGTGCCTGTAGTCCCAGTTACAGGAGAATCGCTTGAACCCAGGAGGCGGAGGTTGCAGTGAGCCAAGACCACGCCACTGCACTCCAGCCTGGGAACAGAGTGAGACTCCGTCTCAAAATAAATAAATAAATAAATAAATAAATAAATAAATAAATAAATAAATAAAGGAAATCCATTTAACTTTAAAGAAAACATAACAATGAAACATATATATGTATAGTTAACTCTTCTCTCCTCTGTAGGTACAAAAAAAGGAAAGCTGAGGCTTAAAATAAGTTCGGGGAAAGCAGAACTGCCTTAGACTAACAATGTCAGGGCTGGTGATGCCCTCTTGTGGCATCCTGGAGAATTACTGCCATCTGACTTCATTTCCTCGGACTTGGAGGGACTATTCCCTCACAATACCTCAGTCACTGATTCATGCATGCCAGGCATTGTCCTAACAGTATCCCTGTCCTCGTGGAGTTTACAGTCAGGTGGAGGACATACAATTAATAAACATAATAAGGTAATGCTGTGGAAAAAAATAACAGAGTAAGATGGGAAGGGAGATGATGAGTGTAGAGAGTTGTAGTGTGCATTGCAATTTAAAAAGAGTAGGCCTTCTTGTAGAGTTGAAGAGAGGTAGGGGAGTGAGCCATGTGGATATATGGGGTGAAGTTCTAGGCAGAGTGAACAGTCAGTACAATAGCCTTGAGACAAGAGCTTGTTTGCCAATTTTTTTTTTTTTTTTGAGACAGAGTCTTCCTCTGTCACCCAGGCTGGAGGGCAGTGGCCTGATCTCGGCTCACTCCAAGCTCCGCCTCCCGGGCTCATGCCATTCTCCTGCCTCAGCCTCCCGAGTAGCTGGGACTAGAGGCGCCCGTCACCACGCTCGGCTAATTTTTTGTATTTTTAGTAGAGACGGGGTTTCACTGTGTTAGCCAGGATGGTCTCGATCTTCTGACCTCATGATCCGCCCGCCTTGGCCTCCCAAAGTGTTGGGATTACAGGCGTGAGCCACCGTGCCCAGCCTGTTTGCCAATTGCAAAAAAAAAAAAAAAAAAAAAAAAACAGCAAGGGAGTCCATTGTGCCTGGAGCAGAGTGAAGGAGAGACAGAGGCAGAAGAGGGAAACCTGAGCACCCAGGGCCTTCATTCAGCAAAGTGGGGAGCCCTGCAAGGTTTCAGCACAGTGACAGAATCTGAAGCTTAAAAGGATAACCCTGGCTGTCATATTAAAAAGAGAACAGGTATTGACCAGGCACGGTGGTTCACGCCTGTAATCCCAGCACTTTGGGAGGCCAAGGTGGGCAGATTACTTGAGCCCAGGCGTTCGAGACCACCCTGGGCAACATAGTGAAACCCTATCTCTAAAGTAATAAAAATAATAATAGGCTGGGCCTGGTGGCTCATGCCTGTAATCCCAGTACTTTGGGAGGCTGAAGTGAGTGGATAATTTGAGGTCAGGAGTTCGAGACTACCTTGGCCAACATGGTGAAACCCCGTCTCTACTAAAAATACAAAAATTAGCTAGGCGTGGTGGCAGGAGCCTGTAATCCTAACTACTTGGGAGGCTGAGGCAGGAGACCTGCTTGAGCCCAGGAGGTGGTGAGTGCCAGTGTGCCTAGATCATACCACTGCACTCCAGCCTGGGTGACAGAGTGACATTTCATCTTAAAAAAAGAAAAGAGAAGAGGAAGAGGGAGAAAAGCAGAATAACGTTGCAGAGAGATGATAGTGGCTCAGCCCAGAATATTAGCAATAGAGGTAGTGAGATATGGTTGGATTCTGGATGTATTTGGAAGATAAAGCCAACAGATCTAATAGATATGGATGCTAAAGACAGACATCAAAAAGCACTCCACTATTTTGTTTTGTTTTATAGGAAGGATGAGTTGCCATGAGTTGAATGGGGGAAAGTGGCGCAAGATTAGGAGTTCAGTTTTAGACACAATGAGGTGGAAATATTTTGCTGGAAATAGAAATGTAGGAGTCATTGGCCTATAATGATACTTAAAGTTCTGAGACAGGATGAAATCAGCAGGGTGTAAAGCCAGATAGAAAAGAGACTCCAGACCAGGAGCCCTGCCTCACTCCAACTTGAATGAGACTGAATTGAAGAGGAGAAATCTTCAAAAGAAAAAACAAGACTATGCACACTCAAGCCAGGCACAGTGGCTCATGCCTACAATCCCAGCACTTTGGGAGGCCAAGGCAGGAGGATCACTTGAGCCCAGGAGTTGGAGACCACCCTGGACAACATAGTGAGACCTCATCTCTACAAAAAAAGAAAAAAAAAAATTAGCTGAGTGTGGTGGTGGCACACACATGTAGTCCCAGCTACTCCGGAGGCTGAGGCATGAGAATTGCTTGAGCCTGGGAAGCAGAGGTTGCAGTGAGTCGAGATTGCACCCCTGCACTCCAGCCTGAGCAACAGAGTGAGACCCTGTCAAAAAAAAAAAGAAAAAAAAGGCTGGGTGTGGTGGCTCAGGCCTATCATCCCAGCACTTTGGGAGGCCGAGGCAGGCAGATCATGAGGTCAGGAGTTCGTGACCAGTCTGGCTAAGATGGTGAAACCCCATCTCTACTAAAAATACAAAAATTAGCTGGGCATGGTAGTGCGCGCCTGTAGTCCCAGCTACTCGGGAGGCCGAGGTTGCAGTGAGCTGAGATGGTGCCACTGCACTCCAGCCTAGCGATACAGCAAGACTCTGCCTCAAAACAAAAAAACCCAAAAAAACAAAAAACAAAAAAACAAAGACTATGCACACTCCAGCCCCTCCTGGAAGAACCTACCTTTTTCCAGAAATCCTCAACCCAGTCTCCACCTACCTGCCCTAAGAACCCTTAAGATCTCCCCTTTACCAGGCCCCTCCCCCTGGGAGAAGGTGCTTGGAGCATTAGCTCCCCTTCTCCATTCCTATGATTCAAGATTTTC
This sequence comes from Chlorocebus sabaeus, assembly GCF_047675955.1. Taxonomy (NCBI): domain Eukaryota; kingdom Metazoa; phylum Chordata; class Mammalia; order Primates; family Cercopithecidae; genus Chlorocebus; species Chlorocebus sabaeus. The sequence goes on from NC_132923.1 coordinate 92,193,527, forward strand.
TTCTTGGTGACTTTGCAAGCTGGGGACCTCCGGCTAGCAATGCCCTACCAGGTCTCACTCGCCAGGTTACCTGCTGCAGGACATGGCCTTTACTTGCTGCAGGAGACGACCCACCCACTCAGCCCACTTGGCGGAGTCTAGCTTAAGCACTGGTTCTGGAGTTCTCATCCCACGAGCCCAAGAAGAATGAGGAGGCACTGACAATTGAAGAGTGAGCAAGGTGGGGTTTTACCGAGTGATAAAACAGCTTTTGGTGGCCTTGGGGGGTGGTCCCCCTACCTGAAAGTGGGAAAGTTCCCCTAATATGGCTGAGTCCAGTGCTTCTATGGGCTCAGAATGGGGGAAGGGCAGGCCATAGGTAGTACTGGAAAAGGCAACATTCAGTTGGTTAAAAGACATTATTCAAAAAGAATCAATCAGGAAAGGGTAGACAAAAAGAAACAGAAGTTCTCATTCTGGATTGTGGGTTTCATCCAGGACCAGCAATTGGTCTTTCAGACTTCAGGCTGTTTTTGACTTGAAGGTGGGGTTTCACTGGGCACCCACCCCTATCTGCCTAGGCATTCGGCCTCCTCCTGTTGCTGTCTCCTAGATCAATGAATAAAGCTTCTGCTGTGCTTTATGGAACCTGGCCTTGTTCTGTTGGTGCAAATGGTACCAGGCATGGAAAGGACCCGTTAGGATCAAATGACCCCCTTTAATTTAACAGCCGGAGAAAAACCAGGTGGGCAGGGTGTTCTGGAGGGACCCAGGGAGTGGAGGGGAGGCCCTCTATTCAGGCTATGCCCTTGAACCTTCCAGGGTGTTGGTGGCCCTTCCCTCTGGATCTGCTTTTTTTTTTTGAGAAGAAGTCTCGCCCTGTCGCCCAGGCAGGAGTGCAATAGTGTATCTTGGCTCACTGCAGCCTCTACCTCCCGGGTTGAAGTGATCTTCCAGCCTCCTGAGTAGCTGCGATTACAGGTGTGTGCCACCACACCCGGCTAATTTTTTATTTCTTTTTTCTTTTTTTTTTTTTTTTGAGACGGAGTCTCGCTCTGTCGCCCAGGTTGGAGTGCTGTGGCCGGATCTCAGCTCACTGCAAGCTCCGCCTCCCAGGTTTACACCATTCTCCTGCCTCAGCCTCCCGAGTAGCTGGGACTACAGGCGCCCGCCACCGCGCCCGGCTAGTTTTTTGTATTTTTTTTAGTAGAGACGGGGTTTCACCATGTTAGCCAGGATGGTCTCGATCTCCTGACCTTGTGATCCACCTGTCTCAGCCTCCCAAAGTGCTGGGATTACAGGCTTGAGCCACCGCGCCCGGCCTTATTTTTAATTTTTTTAGTAGAGACGGAGTTTGACCATGTTGGCCAGGCTGGTCTCGAACTCCTGACCTCAGGTGATCCACCTGCCTCAGCCTCCCAAAGTGCCAGGATTACAGGCGTGAGCCACTGTGCCTGGCCTGTTTTTGAGATGGGGTCTTGCTTTGTTGTCCATGCTGGCTTCCAACTCCCGGCCTCAAGAGATCCTCTTCCTTCAGCCTGCAGAGTAGCTAGGATTACAGGTGCAAGCCACTGTCCTAAACTTGGACGTGCTTTTTAACTTGAGGAGCACAGGCACCACCACCTGTCATCATAGCTCTCACTTGACCTCCCTCCCCCTCCACACACACAAAGAACAGACAGGTATCAAGGCTGTTTATTGACTCTTCACAGCCAGCGGTTCTCCCTCTGCCCTTCTGGGGTGCCTAATCCCCGTCTCCCCCCCTGGAGCCAAGTGGAGTGGCTCTGAGCTTGACCCCAGATGCCTTCCTCTTGCCAGGCTTCCCTGCCCCGCAGCCTTGGCCTTCCTGGTTTGCCACAGGGGCTGTTACTCCTTTGATTCCACATCCTCCTTCTCGAAGTGTGTGAGGTAGGCCATCTGAGCCGAATCATGCGAGCCATAGAAAATGTTCATGTTGTAGGAGCTGCCATGGAGGCGCAGGGCTGCAGGCAAGAAAGGCGGACATGAGGCTGTGCAGGCGGCGCCTGCGCCCCGCTTCCTTCGTCCCACACTCACCTTTGGTAACATTGACTTTGTTGGCCGCCAAGATGTCTGCCTGAATGCTGTCTAATTTCATGTACAAGTCCTCAGCGTTGCTCTGAGGACAGGAGCAAGGGGGACCCGGCTGGGGTGCCAGGGCAGTCTGGACTTGGAGTTGGGCTTGGCAGAGGGATGTTGCAGGTGGGGGGCGAGTTGGCAGCCTGACCGAAAGGGCAGGAAAGGGAACAGGAAGGTGGCGGGTGGAGGAGCCTAGGCCAGAGCAGTCCCTCCTGCAGCTGGTGGCCAGGTCCACTCTGCATGTGGAACGTTCCAGGATGGGGACTGTGTGAAGGGGCACCACACTGTCCGAGTCGCCGTCTGAGGGCGCACTTACCAGGAAGAGCTGGTAGAGTTCCTCTCCCATGCCCTTGCGCACGTGCTCCGCCACCAACGGGAACATCTGCACGAAGCACTGCGCCGCGCGGGCGGGGCGGCGTGACTGCGGGGGCGGCGGGACGGTGGCTGCCGCCGCCCTTCCCGCCCCCTCGCTAGCCGCAGTGCGCACCTCCAGCGTGAGGCTGGCCAGCCGCTGGCTGTTGCTGTGGTCCATGTTGCCCATGGCGGCCATTAGGCCGTGCACCACGTGCAGGTACAGCAGCTCCTCGGCGATGCTCATGTCGTTGCGTGCCAGGACCCTGGGCCGGGGGATTCGGGCTGGGCAGATGCCCTGGGCTCACCCGGCGCACACCCCCGCCCACCCGGCGCACAGCGTCCTGAGCGCTCCCGGGGCCCGCGGGCAGCGCCAAACCAGGCTTGTGGCCACCCACTACCCTCTGCCCGCTTACCCGATGGCCTTGGCGGCCGCGGCCTGCTGCAAAAACATCGGCAGGCTGGGGGCGAGCTGGAGAACCGAGGGGTCTGAGGAGGGGGCGGCCGTGAGGCAGGAGACCCCCCTCCCTTGGCCCAGGCAGCCCCATCTGAGCAGGTCCCTACCACTGAGGATCTTGGCCTGCAATTTGGAGGTCTCCTTGACCGACGGTATCAGCAGCGCCACGAGGCCCTTGAGCAGCGCCTGGCGCACATCGTAACCCACCAGGTCCTTGATCAACTCGATGGCTGGGGAAGGGCAGAGGTGCTGGTGAGAGGCCCCAGGCCCCTCCGCCACCGAGGAAGCAAAGAACCCCGTGAACCAAGTCGCCACTCGTCACTGTCCTCCTCTCGACCTTTTACTGACCAGCACTGTGCAGGGCGTGGGGAAGCTGGGAGAGCGAACCTCAGTTGAAGAGCAGGAGGCGGGGGCTGAAGGGGGAGGAGGAAGGGTTGTATGGTGAGTCCACCTGTCAAGGCGGCCTAGGATGTCAGCGCTGGAGGCTGAGAGGCCCCAGAGAGGTGGACCTTCGCCTTGGAGGAATCCAGGTTCCATGGAGGAGGGAAGTGCTGGGTCTTTATAGGAAGACAAGATGGAGAAAGACAAGGGGTGAGAGGGAGACAGAGAAAGTGGGTGAGAGACTTGTGGCAGGAAATGAGAAAGGGGACGCAAGGTAGGCACTCCTTCTAACTATCGTCGAGCCCTCTCCACCAGGCACGCTGCCAGGCTTCCCATACAGCATCCATGGAAGCTCTCCAGAACCAGATGAGGTTCACTTCCCCGTTTTACCTTTGCCAAAATTAGGCACAGAGAGGTAAACCACTTTGCCTAAGCTACACAGCTAGGAAATGGTGGAAGCAGAAGGAGGGGAGGATTTGGTTAGGAAGGAGAAAGGGACTAGAATTTATGGAGGGCATTTCCTGCAGGCTTTCCTGTAGATATTTTACAGGCGTTCATTCAGTCCAGCATTCACTCAGCCTTTTGGCACGGCTGCATGTGAATGCCTATCGTGCCAGGCGCGGCATTGGGTGTTGAAGATACAGACTGAATTCATTCATTCGACCAACCCTCCGTAAGCATGCACAAACAGGCAGCGATGATATGGTGACAGGTGCTGTGGAAGGAGTCAGTGGTTGGGCTGTGGGAGCACCAGAGAAAATCGGCAAGGATTGAATGTTTTTGTAAAGAAGAGAAAGGAACTACAGAGGTAGAGGGGGCAGGAGGAGATGCTAAGGCAATGGCACACCAGCGTAAATGCTACCCTTTTTTTTTTTTTTTTTTTTTTGAGACGGAGTCTCACTCTGTCGCTCAGGCTGGAGTGCAGTGGCACGATCTTGGCTCATTGCAACCTCCACTTCCTGGGTTCGAGAGATTCTCCTGCCTCAGTCTCCCGAGTAGCTGGGATTACAGACGCCCGCCACCATGCCTGGCTAATTTTTTTTGTAGTTTTGGTAGACACAAGGTTTCACCATCTTGGCCAGGCTGGTCTTGAACTCCTGACCTCGTGATCCACCCTCCTCGGCCTCCCAAAGTGCTGGGATTGCAGGCATGAGCCACCGCACCTGGCAGGTAAATGCTACTTTTTTTTTTTTTTTTTTTTTTTTTTTGAGACAGAGTTTCACTCTTGTCACTCAGGCTGGAGTGCAATCCCTCACTGCAACCTCTGCCTCCCAGGTTCAAGCGATACTTCTGCCTCAGCCTCCCAAGTAGCTGGGATTACAGGCGTCTGCCACCACGCCCTGCTAATTTTTGTATTTTTAGTAGAGACAGGGTTTCACCATGTTGGCAAGGCTGGGCTTGAACTCCTGACCTCAGGTGATCCACCTGCCTCGGCCTCTCAGAGTGCTGGGATTACAGGCATGAGCCACTTCGCTGGCCTTTTTTTATTATTATTATTTAAATTTTACTTTTTTTCTGAGACAAGGTCTTACTATGTTGTCCAGGCTGGTCTTGAACTCCTGGGCTCAAGTGATCCTCCTACCTCTGCCTCCTAAAGTGCAGGATTATAGGTGTGAGTCACTGTGCACCCGCCACTGCTACTCTGAACACATGTGGCAGCTACATGGAAGATAGAACTTGACTACCAGCTCAGTAGTCAAGTGCCTCTCTCTCTCCATTTACCAGTAAGATAGAGGGTTTAGGGGAAGTCCTTGTTCCCCACTCAGCTCATTTGCATCCCAGAATGCAATGTAGATATGATAATTATTACCAGGGTTATCTGCTTGAATAATAATATTTAAAAATTTTTTTCTTTGTCAGGAGATTTTACCCAGTGAGAAATGTTTAGGACAATTTTCTAGAGTGGAAGAAAAGCTTCTGTCTGCGGGTCCAAAGGCACCGTAACTGTAGAGGGATCAGTCAATATCAGGGATGCCAGGCACCAGGGTAGTAGCTATGCTCTGGTTTCTCTTCATAACGAATAAATCTTTCGCCTTTTACTAAAGATTTCCGTGGAGAGAAACAATTGTGAGTTTGCTGCTAAATTTTTTGAAGCCCTGTTTAGGCAGGGCTAAGTATCTAGTTTGATAAAAACAGGCATCTGAATGTGGTGTTTTATGCTTCTTGGTCTTTGCATTCTGGGAGGATGGAGTGGACCTACTAAAATCTAATTTAGTGTGTTGGCGGTACAGCCAATCCTAGTTACTTGCAGTTCTGGGGTAGGTTAAGGGTTTCACTATGTTGGTCAGGCTGGTCTCGAACTCCTGACCTCAAGTGATCCACCTACCTCAGCCTCCTAAAGTGCTGAGATTACAGGCATGAGCCACTATGCCCGGCATGCTTTGCCTTTTGATGCTGTTAGTTGCTTCGGGATCAGCAAACGGCCTCAACTTTGAGGGCTGGCTTACCTTTCTGGGTTCTCAGCTTCCCCTGGATTTTGGTATGATAATTCTTCATTGTACTGCTCTCCAATGCTATTAATAAGACTACATTTTTTTTTTTTTTTTGTAGATATTTTAGTAGTTCCAGGAGGGATATTTGTTGAAATTGCCCAGCCCACTATGATCAGAAAGATAAGTCTTCTTTTTTTTTCCTGGAGATGGAGTTTCACTCTTGTTGCCCAGGCTGGAGTGCTATGGTGCGATCTTGGCTCACCACAACCTCCGCCTCCCAGGTTCAAGCGATTCTCCTGCCTCAGCCTCCCGACCAGCTGGGATTACAGGCATGCACCACCACGCCCAGCTAATTTTTTGTACTTTTAGTAGAGACAGGTTTCTCCATGGTGGTCAGGCTGGTGTCTAACTCCCAACCTTAGGTGATCCACCCACCTCCGCCTCTCAAAGTGCTGGGATTACAGGTGTGAGCCACCATGCCCGGTCCAGAAACGCTTCGTATGACCAACCAGCCACTGCCGTTGGGCTGCCTCTTTCTTCCAGGTCTTCCAGGGTAGCCCTCGCAATCCCATCTGCCCATCCTCTGCAGCCTCTGGTTGCCCAGATGTGGTCCTATTTTGGAATCAAAGGCCCAGCAACATTGTGGAGGGAAAGGGACAAGCCCCGGGAAGGTGCAAAGCACTCAAGCTTCCCTGGCTTCCCCCAAACACTCTGATCTGAATAGAATGGCAGACTGGACAACTCTGGCTGCGTGGCAGCCGCAGCCTGCACTGGCTGGTGCCTGAAAGTGTTTCTCACTTGTTCTACTATTTGGTTTCTTCCCTCTTCTTGAATTGGTGCAGCTCATTTTTTTGGAGCCAAGTGGCCTGGCCCCTCATGCATCTGATGACACTTGGCTTTGTTGCCTGCAGCACATCCCTCATTAGTAGTTGGGCTCTTTCCAGACACAAGCTGGCAGCATGTAATGCCAGGACATCCTGGGCAAATGTCTGCCTATGCCCAAGAGCTCTTCCTGCAGCGAGACATGACTTGGTGGACATTCAGGGTAGAAACGAATGGGTGAAGATATTTTTATGAAAATTTCCTGACCACAAATAGCATTTTCTGCCCATGTAGAACCAAATACTCCAGGAGACAAACGTCTAGTTCTGACTATTCGATTTACACTAAATGCTTAATCTTTTGCTAATTATGTATTTGTAACACTTGGAGCTACTTGGAAAAATGAAGATTTATTCACTGAATCGTTTTTGACTGAGTTTTAAAATTCACAGCTGTGACTGTTTATACCCAAAGTGAAAGTACTGGTCTCTGCCCAAATGTCTTCACAGGAACCACAGCCAGCTACAACTCTTCATCTATCGTGCCAGTTACTACGAAGGGCAATTCCTTCAGAAAGCAAAGGACAACAAAAGACTATCTTTGGCAGCTTTGCCTAAAGCCTGTGGTGCTGATAACACCCAAATGTCCTAAAGCTGAGCAATCACTGATTTATTCATTGATTCATTCATTTAACAAAATTCTCATTGAGCATCTTGTCTGTGCCAGGCCTCTGGGCTTGGGCTATGAAGAGGACTAAGATCTAATCACTGGCCTTAGGGACATCACAGCTGAGTGGGGGACACCAATAGGGAGACTGGCATTTATGATGCAGTGTTATCAGGGCCATGGGAACACAAAGGAAGCCAGGCTGGTTGATGGAGTGGAGATGATAGGGGATGGAGAATCAGGAGAAGGATTCCTTGGAGAAGGTGATGCTTGAATTGGCAAAACCATGGGGAGAAGGGAGGGGCTGGATTGTAGAATGTGGCAAGTGCCATGTTGGATAGTGCCATGTCACACTTGTGGCCAGGCAAGGGAGATCTGGTTGGGAAATAGGGATGCTGGGCCATGCATCAGAGCTAAGCCTGTGGAGGTGGGCCAGCTCCATCTTCTGAGGGGCTTTGCATGTGCCAACAACCCAATACAGCAGGTATTTTTCTCATCTTTCATTTCAGAGAAAAGGAAGGCTCAAAAAAGTTGGGTAGCTCGCCCAGGATGAGATAGCTAATAAGAATAGTTTTGATTCCAGGCCAGGCGCGGTGGCTCATGCCTGTAATCCCAGCACTTTGGGAGGCTGTGGCGGGTGGATCACAAGGTCAGGAGTTCAAGACCAGCCTGGCCAAGATGGTGAAACCCCGTCTCTACTAAAACTACAAAAATTAGCCAGGTGCAGTGGCAGGCGCCTGTAATCCCAGCTACTTGGGAGGCTGAGGCAGAAGAATCTCTTGAACCCAGGCGGCAGAGGTTGCAGTGAGCCGAGACTGCGTCACTGCACTCTAGTCGGGGTGACAGAGTGAGACACTATCTCAAAAAAAAAAAAAAAAAAAAAAAAAAGTTCTGATTCCAAAGCCCACATTCTTCACCACTAAGCTCTACTGCCTCCACTCTGGTGGTGGACTAGGAAAATGAACCATGTGTGGGTGCCGTACTGGAGAGATGAAGATTGGTGTAGAGGCCAGTGCAGGTGAACAGTATGAAGACCTGAATTACAGCAGTGGAGACAGAATAGAGAAGAGGGAACAGATCTGAATATTGAGGAGTTAGAATTGACTGGTCTTGTTAGAAGTTGGTTGAAGGTGGGAAGCAAAAAGACATAACAATTACCAATATTTCTAGCCTGGGTAGATATTTCACTGAGCTGCCAAGGATATTTCACTCAATATTTCACTGAGATTGGGACCTTGGAGAAGAAAGGCTTTGAAACTGGAATATCAGAAGTCCACTGGTGACATCTGAGGGGAGGTGTTCTGAAGGCAAATGGACACACGGGTCTAGAGCTATAGAGAGGTCACTCAGCTACTCTGTCCTCCACCCATAAAATGGGGAAAGTAATAGTGTCCACCTCCTTGGCTTGTTGTGAGGGGTAAGTGAGTAAAGATCAAGGGCAGTACCCAGCATAGAGTTAACACTCTATAAAGGTTAGCGACTATTGTTTCTGTCATCAAGGTGGTAGGTGGTAGGTGGTAATTAAAGTTGTGGGGTGGACGAAGTGCCACAGACAGCAAAGAAGGAGAAGAGGACCTGGGGTTGAATGCTGGAAAAAAAAAAATTGACACCTAGGGGACTGGTAGAGGAATGGGAATGTATAAAAGACCAAGAAGCAGTTTCTAGAGCCATAGGAGGAAGCCAGGAGAGTACGGGTTCGGGAGGGATGAGAGTATTCAAGGAGGAGGTATCATCAGGAGGGTTTGAATGTTTGAGAGTTCAGGCCCCATGAAGCTGAGGGGATACTCTGTGGGGCCCATGCTCATGCATTTGACAAACAGGGATTGAGCTTGTGCTAGGTGCAGTGCTGGTGCTGATGAAACAGCAGTAAATGAAACAGATGTGACTGGGTGCAGTGGCTCATGCCTGTAATCCTAGCACTTTGGGAAGCTGAAGCAAGCGGATCACTTGAGGCCAGGAGTTCAAGACCAGCCTGGCCAACATGGTGTAACCCTGTCTCTGCTAAAAATACAAAAATTAACCAAGTGTGATAGCAGGCGCTTGTAATCCCAGCTACTCAGGAGGCTGAGGCAGGAAAATCGCTTGAACCCGGGAGGTAGAGGTTGCAGTGAGCCAAGATTGTGCCACTGCACTCCAGCCTGGGCAACGGAGTGAGACTCCATCTCAAGAAAACAAAAGACAGGTGTGAGGTGCTCGCCACTCACACTCCATGGAAACTTTATTGGTGCAAGAGACACATTCATTCCTCCAATCCAAAGAGGAACTTTGGAATCCTCAGCCTATCAGCATCAGAGGAAACCTCAGCAATCAGTTGTCTGATCATCTCATTGAATAGATGAAGAAACCAAGAATAAATGACTTGCCCAGGAAACCACAGGGAACAAGAGACAGGGCTGTAGCAGCAGGCTTAGTATTCCTTTGGCAGAAGGAGCCACAGAAATGGCATTGTATCTGGGAACTGTGGATATTCCATGCAGCCATTTCCAGGGTGCTAACAGCACTGATGTTTTATAATTCTTTGCTCCCAGAGCCTTGCAAAACCAGGGTTCCGGGTCTTTCTCTGCAGGTCCAGACAAGACTGCCACCTACTGGACACCTATGAGAAATGCGCTTCCTTATAGAGGTTTTGGTTTTTTTTTTTGTTTTTTTTTTTTTGAGACGGAGTCTTGCTCTGTCGCCCAGGCTGGAGTGCAGTGGCCAGATCTCGGCTCACTGCAAGCTCAGCCTCCCGGGTTCACGCCATTCTCCTGCCTCAGCCTCCCGAGTAGCTGGGACTACAGGCACCCGCCACCTCGCCCGGCTAGTTTTTTGTAATATTTAGTAGAGACGGGGTTTCACCGTGTTAGCCAGGATGGTCTCGATCTCCTGACCTCGTGATCCACCCGTCTCCGCCTCCCAAAGTGCTGGGATTACAGGCTTGAGCCACCGCGCCCGGCCCCTTATAGAGGTTTGCTTCCTTTTCCAGCAGGGCACTAGCATGAACGTGTTTGGCATGTTGCACTGCTGTAAGAAACAGACCAGTCAGGCGTGGTGGCTCATGCCTGCAATCCCAACACTTTAAGAGGCTGAGGCGGGAGGATCGCTTGAGCCCAAGAGTTTGAGGCTGCAGTGAGCTGTCAAGCCACTCAACCCCAGTCTGGGAAACAGTAAAACTGTTTCCAAAAAAAATAAAATAAAATAAGGCCGGGGGCAGTCAAATCAGCTTGGGCCACATCGTGAGATCCCATCTCTAAAAAAAAATTTAAAAAATTAGCCAGGCATAGTGGCATGTGCCTGTAGTCCCAGCTGCTTACTTGAGCTCAGGAGGTTGAGGCCGCAATGAGCTGTGCATGCGCACTGCACTCAAGCCTGGGTGACAGAGTAAGGCTCTGTCTCAAAAAAAAAAAAAAGGAAGAGACCAGTGTCAGGCATCTTCCTGACATTCTGTAATTAATTCTGTCTCTGTCTCTGATTTCTGTATACCCTTCTACTTTTTTTGAGGCGGAGTTTTGCTCTTGTTGCCCAGGCTGGAGTGCAATGGCACGATCTCAGCTCATTGCAACCTCTGCCTCCCGGGTTCAAGCGATTCTCCTGCCTCAGCCTCCTGAGTAGCTGGGATTACAGGCATGCGCCACCGTGCCTGGCTAATTTTTTATTTTTAGTAGAGATGGGGGTTTCTCCATGTTGGTCAGGGTGTTCTCGAACTTCCGGCCTCAGGTGATCGGCCTGCCTTGGCCTCCCAAAGTACTGAGATTACAGGCGTAAGCCACCATACCTGGCCCCTGTTACCTCTTCCCCCTCTCTCGCGGAGACGGAGCCTTACTCTGTCACTCAGGCTGGAGTGCAGTGGCACGATCTCGGCTCACTGCAAGCTCCGCCTCCCAGGTTCATACCATTCTCCTGCATCAGCCTCCCAAATAGCTGGGACTACAGGTGCCCGCCACCACGTCCAGCTAATTTTTTTGTATTTTCAGTAGAGACGCGGTTTCACCGTGTTAGCCAGGATGGTCTCGATCTCCTGACCTCGTGATCCGCCGGCCTCGGCCTCCCAAAGTGCTGGGATTACAGCGTGAGTCACCGCGCCCGGCCCCCTGCTACCTCTTTAACTACAACATGTTCAAAGCCCAATGTTGAAACAATAAAAATATCTTTTATGCACACCTTTTGTTTTTAAAGTCAGGCAACAAAGTAACTAATGTATGTGCTATGGTGGTATTTTTATTGCTGGATCAAGAATTACTATGGTGCGGCCGGGCGCAGTGTCAGAGCCTTCTGACTGCTGTTCAGTGAAGCTGTACAGGACAGGTGGCCTCTTATACAGCAGGAAAGGCTAAAATTACTGCCCATGTCAGCTGAGAAGTACAAAGCAGGGCCAGGTGCAGTGACTCACGCCTGTAATCCCAGCACTTTGGGAGCCTCGGGCGGGTGGATAGCTTGAGCCCAGGAGTTGGACACCAGCCTGGCCAACATGGTGAAACCCCATCCCCACTAAAAATATGAAAATTACCCAGGCGTGGTACCATGTGCTTGTGGTTCCAGCTACTTAGGAGGCTGAGGCACAAGAATCTCTTGAGTCCCGGAGGTGTAGGTTGCAGTGAGCCAAGATCACGCCACTGCACTTCAGCCTGGGTGACAAAGAAAGACTGTCTCAAAAAAAAAAAAGGCCAGGGTCAGTGGCTCTTGCCATTGCACTCCAGCCTGGGTGACAGAGTAAGACTCCATCTAAAAAAAAAAAAAAAAAAAAAAAAAGTGTAAAGCAAAGGCATCATGTTCTATAAGGCAAAAATACTAGTTTTAAAACGAGATCCAGATGGTGTGGTGGCTCACGCCTGTAATCCCAGCACTTTAGGAGGCTGAGGCGGGTATATCACCTAGGGTTAGGAGTTCGAGACCAGCCTGACCAACGTGGTGAAACCCTGTCTCTACTAAAAATACAAAAATTAGCTGGGTGTGGTGGCACATGCCCGTAATCCCAGCTTCTAGCTTCTTGGGAGGCTGAGGCAGGAGAATTACTTGAACCTGGGAGGCAGAGGTTCCAGTGAGCCAAGATCACACCACTGTACTCCAGCCTGGGTGACAGAGCAAGACTCCATCTCAAAAAAAAAAAAAAAAAAAAGAGAGAGAGATCCTGATGTATTTGCTTAACCATGTGAGGGGTATGAAGCTAAGAAAATATAATTTTAAAAATATGGTTTACTGTAATCTTAATAATGTTGTCTTTTTTTTTTTTTTTTTTTTTTTTTCGTGGTTCCCAGTAGCTGGGACCACAGGTGTGAGCCACCATGCCCAGCCAATCTTTGTAGTTTTGGTAGAGACAGAGACAGGGTTTCATGGAGTTTCACTCCTGTTGCCCACACTGAAGTGCTGTGGCGCGATCTTGGCTCACTGCAACCTCTGCCTCCCAGGTTCAAGCAATTCTCCTGCCTCAGCCTCCTGAGTAGCTGGGATTACAGGCTCCTGCCACATGTCCGGATAAGTTTTGTATTTTTAGTAGAGAGAGGATTTCACTATGTTGGCTGAGCTGGTGTCCAACTCCTGGCCTCAGGTGATCTGCCCGCCTTGGCTTCCCAAAGTTCTGCCTTTGGGATTACAGGTGTGAGCCCCTGCACCCAGCCAGGTCTCAAACTCTTGGCCTCAAGTGATCTGCCCGCCTCGGCCTCCCAAAGTTCTGGGACTACAAGGGTGTCCTTGGGTTTTTATTAGATTCTCAAAGCTGGTAAAAATAAGGCAAGTCTTGTTCTCCTCATACTGAAGACAGAACAGTGTGGTGGTGAGGGGATGGGTGCAGGAGGCAGACTGCCTGGGTTCCATCTACAGCTTTCTCACTTATCATTTTGAGACTGTGGACAGGTTATTTAATTGCTTTGTGCCTCAGTTCCCTCATCTGTAAACTGGGGATGAAAATAGTACCTACTTCACAGAGTTGTTCTGAGGAATAGATGAGATCATAAAAGAGCTTAGAACGATGCTGGGCACACAGTCATTGTTGGTCACTAGTAGTAGTTATGAGTTAACATCACCATTAGTATTACTGTTGCAACAAAGCTCTGTGAGAAAAAGGACTTGTTTCATTTGTCACTATACACTCAGTGCCCACCCCAGCCAGTGCCATTCTTTTTGAATAAGTAAATGAATAAATGAGAAACTTAAATCATTGAAAATGAAAACAACAAAGGACATTATCAAGAAGGTGAAAAGAACCTACAGAATGGGAGAAACCATATATTTGAAGAGCACAGAAACTAGAATATATAAAGAACTCTTACAAACCAACAACCAAAAGACAACCCAATCTTAAAAATGGAAAAAAGACCTGAAACGACATTTCTCCAAAGAAGAAATACAAATGGCCAACAGGTCTATGAAACAAGTCTATGGTCAACATCCGTATTCATTAGGAAAATGCGCTTCACATCCACTAAGATGGCTATAACTAAAGAATCTCCAGAATAACAAGTGTTGGTGAGGATGTGCAGAAATTGGAATGCTCACATATTGCTGCTGGGAATGTAAAATAGTACAACTACTGTGGAAAACAGTTTAGTGGGCTCCTCAATGAGTTAAACAGAATTACCATATGATCCAGCAATTCCACTCCTAGGTATATACCCCAAAGAACTGAAAACAGGTACTCAAACAATTACATGTATGTGGATGTTCATAGAAGCACTGGTTCACAATAGCCAAAAGCTGGAAATAGCCCAAATGTCTAATAATGAATGAATGGATAAACAAATTGTGGTATATACATACAATGGAATATTATTCAGCCATGACAAGGAATGAAGTACTGATACATGTTACAATGTGGGTGAACCTTGAAAATATTATGCTAAGTGAAAGAAGCCAGACATAAAGTCATGTATTGTATGATTCCATTTATGTGAAATATATGGAATAGGTAAATCTATAGAGACAGAATGAAGATTGGGGCTTGCCAGGGACTGAAGGGAGTGGAAGGGGAACAGATGCTCGCTGAATTCAGGGTTTCCTTGTGCGGGGATGAAAACGTTTTGGAACTAGAGATGGCGGTTGTACAACACTGTTAATGTATACTAAATGCCACTGAATTGTTCATTTTAAAATGGTTAACTTTGTTATGTGAATGTCATCTCAGTTAAAAAATGTGCTTTTATGAAGAAGAAAGAAGTAAACCAAATCTCTGATTAATTTCTAGATCAATCATACCTCTTAGAATTAGAATTAGCTATTCTCCTGCCTCAGCCTCCTGTGTCGGTGGGACTACAGGCACATACCACTACCTAAGTAACTTTACACAGCCAAGAACTGAAGGAAATTAACAATGAGGTTCTTGCCACCACCAGTCTCTCCAGGTTTCAGGGGGCCAGGGGAGGAGGTGTCACACAGTCAAAGCCTTGTCTATGTCTGTTCGGTTCGGTCAGTTATGGCCACTGTTTCCCTGCACTAGCATCTCTAGAGGATTCCACTGTGTTAGTGCAGTAGTTTGCTCAGCTACAAGCCCCACTGTTGTACTTTGGGGCTGAAGAACCATACTTTCAACTTTGATATTAATATATGAAATGATAATTTTATTAGCAAGTCAAGTTAATTCCAGGTTCTAGGTCAAGTAGACAAAAATTGTATTCTACAAATGACCACTTTCCAAATTTGTAAACAGTTCAATTTTACTATTAACTTATTTCTTATACATATTTGTTAGCATATTTTCAGCAATTTTTTTTTTTTTTTTTTTTGAGATGGAGTCTCCCTCTGTCACCCAGACTGGAGTGCAGTGGCATGATCTTGGCTCACTGCAACCTCTGCCTCCTGGGTCAAGCAATTCTCCTGCCTCAGCCTTCCTGAGTAGCTGGGACTACAGGTGCGCACCACCACACCCAGATAATTTTTTTTTTTTTTTTTTTTTTTGAGACAGAGTCTTGCTCTGTTGCCAGGCTGGAGTGAAATGGCATGATCTCAGCTCACTGCAACCTCTGCCTCCTGGGTTCAAGCTATTCTCCTGCCTCAGCCTCCTGTGTAGGTGGGACTACAGGCACATACCACTACGCCTGGCTAATTTTTTGTATTTTTAGTGGAGACGGGGTTTCACTGTGTTAGCCAGGATGGTCTCGATCTCCTGACCTCGTGATCTGACTGCCTCTGCCTCCCAAAGTGCTGGGATTAAAGGCGTGAGCCACAGTGGCTGGCCGAGATAGAGAAAACAGGAAGGACAAGCTTTGGGAAGAAAATCAAGAATTCTGGCCATAAATTTAAGATGTCTGTTAGACATCCACATGGGAAGCCACTTAGGGAAAAAGTATACAGAGATGAGAAGGAAGAGGGTGACCTAACAGTCTTATAGGGAAATAGGAGAAACAAGCAAAGGAGACTAAGGCAAAACCAGACAGTGGGAGGAAAACTTCTATCACAGAAGCTAACAAAAGAAAGCGAGGGAGTGATCAACAGGGTTGAAAGCAACTGGGAGGTAAAGTAGGAAGGAAATGGTAAAGAAATGAATAGCTGGGGGGCAACTTGGGGTCAAGGAGGGAGGTACATCCCTAAATGCTATAATTTTACCTTTTTTTTTTTTGGTACATGTCTTTTAAATCTCTCTCTCTTTTTTTTTTTTTTTTTGAGACAGAGTCTCGCTCTGTCGCCCAGGCTGGAGTGCAGTGGTGCGATCTCGGCTCACTGCAAGCTCCGCCTCCCGGGTTCCCACCATTCTCCTGCCTCAGCCTCCCAAGTAGCTGGGACTACAGGCGCCCACCATCTCGCCCGGCTAGTTTTTTCTATTTTTTAGTAGAGACGGGGTTCCACCATGTTAGCCAGGATGGTCTCGATCTCCTGACCTTGTGATCCGCCCATCTCGGCCTCCCAAAGTGCTGGGATTACAGGCTTGAGCCACCGCGCCCAGCCTTTTAAATCTCTTTTAATCCATAAATTCCCAAAGAGGGGCTCTTTTAAAAATGGAAGATAGAAAGCATATTTGCACGTCAATGGAGATGGTCCAGCAGAGAAAAAGGGAGAGGTGAGCTACAGAAGGGAAGTGTTTGAGGGAATGTGCTTCAGAGAATAAGCAGAAGAGGCGGCCTGTGATAGGAACTGGGGACACTTTCATAATGGGAAGGAGAGTAGAGGATGTGGCTAACCTGACTCACCGGTCAGGCAGGTTGGTAGATGTGGTGGGGGAAGGTGGCGTTCTTCATGAAAAAGGAGGTGAGGCCACCAGCAGCTTCCTCCACCACTGACACCCACTGCAAGATAAACAATCGCCAGGCCCCCTAAGCCTCTCCGCCTCCTGTTGTCAGTGGACACTGCCCTCAGGATGCCACTTCCCCTGTAGCTTTCTCAGGGGAAGGATGCCAATAACCCTCCACTCTGCCCCACACACATGCCACATGGGAGTGGAGTGGGCACCCCCGACCCTTCTCCTTCCAAGACATTCAGTTTTCTCCTTCTCAATGCAGACAAGCAAACGCAAACAAAACCCCAGTGTCTGGCACAGTTCTTGGCACATCACAGATAAACAGTAAATATTTGTTTAAAGAAACAAACCAAGGCCGGGCGCGGTGGCTCACCCCTGTAATCCCAGCACTTTGGGAGGCCGAGGCGGGCGGATCACAAGGTCAGGAGATCGAGACCATGGTGAAACCCCGTCTCTACTAAAAATAGAAAAAATTAGCCGGGCGCAGTGGCGGGCGCCTGTAGTCTCAGCTACTCGGGAGGCTGAGGCAGGAGAATGGCGTGAACCCGGGAGGCGGAGCTTGCAGTGAGCCGAGATTGCGCCACTGCACTCCAGCCTGGGCGACAGAGCGAGACTCCGTCTCAAAAAAAAAAAAAAAAAAAAAAAAAAAAAAGAAACAAACCAATCCTGCCCTTTTGAGATCAGTCCCTGTCACCCACTAAACTCTTCTCCCCGCAGTCACTCAGGCTCCTCTTGGACACAGGCTGCTTCTCCGTGCTGACTGCTGTCAGCATCCTGGGGCTTCACTCTGGTTTTGCAATTTGGTATACGCAAACTCAAAGAAATTACTCTCTAATCCTTCCCGGTCACCCACTGTTTAGGATCACATGGAGGACCCCGTGGAAACTTTCCTTCCCTCCCTCGGGCAGAGTTTCATTGGAAACTGAAGGCGTGCGAATTTCTTCTCTCTCTCAACTTCCGGTCTACGCGGACCATATGAAACAGTGCCCTCTAGTGGGCAATTATTGCATACGCATTCTCTACATTTGGAGTTATATGAAGACTATTTTGAAGCGCCTGGTTAAAATAATAATAATAATAATACATTCATTCAACAGACTTTTTTTTGTGCGCATCTGTTATGAGTCTGGCATATCTGAAATGACCTTGAGGCACGTAGTTTCACTGTTATCACATGATCCTATAACAAACCAAATGCAGTCACAGAGTCGCGTTCCCACTGCCTCTTGCACACTGTTAGCTGTTACTGAATAAATGCAGAAGGACTGGAACTTAGGCCGATATTGGAAGAAGCTGTGGCCGGTTACAACTCCGGAGGACTTCATCAGCATAAGAGGTTTTGTTTTGGTCGGGTGCAGTGGCTTGCGCTTGTGATCCCAGCCCTTTGGGATGTGGAGGCAGGAGGATCACTTGAGCCTGGGAGTTTGAGGGCAGCCTGGGCAACAGAGGGAGACCCCATCTCTACAAATAATTAACTGGGCATGGTGATCTGTGCCTGTGGTCCCAGCTACTTGGGAGGCCTAGGTGGGAGGATGACCTGAGCCTAGGAGGTTGAGGCTGGAGTGAGGCATGACTATGCTACTGTGCTCCCACCTGGGCAACAGAGGGTGAAACCCTGTCTCAAAAAAGAACAAAGATTTTTTTTTTTTTTTTCACAGACTTCTACTGAGCACCCATTATGTTCCAGGTCCTGAGTTGGAATAAGATGAATCAGACCCAGTACCTGCCTTGGAGTTGCTGGGAGGTCTGGAGGAGAAAGGCATAGAGGCGAGTAATGACTAATGCAGTGCATATGTGCAGTACTCACTCACTTGCTCACTCATTCACTCAACAAACATGCAATGAGGACCTAACACGCTAGGGCTGTGCTGAGGATATAAGGATAAAAACCATGATGGTTGAGCTGAAACTGCACACAGCCTATGTAAGGGGAAGGTACCATTTTAGAGAACACAGCTCTGATGGAAGGGGGCTAAAGGGGGGGGCAGAGTGGTTCAAAGGAAGAAGGGCTGACATTTGGGCAGGGATTGAAGCCAGGGTCAGGGAAGGGCTTAGAGAGGCAATGCTTAAGCTGAGAAGTGATGGATGGATGAGGAGGAGAGGGCATGTTTGCCACACAGAGGTGGGTTGGGGAGAGGAAGGTCTCAGTGCTACCCAATCTAGTCTTTGGGATCGTTTGATTAAGCTTCCTAACATGATTCTACTACCAGGTCATCCCCTTGCTCCAATGCCAGTGACAACCCTCTGGTGCAGGGTCTGACTATTACTTAGGTCCCTGTACCACTCCACCCCTTCACTGGCAACTCCTCTCCAGCCAGGACACTCTGCTCCAGCTGCTAACAGATTTTAGCATAGCATTATTTCTCAACATACAAGGCCCACATATGCACACAGAGCTTTCAGGGGTCAAAATATACAAAACTGACAATGTTACTGAAGGAATAATATGCCTGACATTCAGTTTAAGCACTGCTGCCCCAAAATAACCTAGGTTGGAAGTGGCCTCCAGAGCTTTGTTGATCTTCCCCAGGATCTCACTTGTGTACCTGAACCTCAGTGCCTGGCTGCTCCTCATGCTCTCCTCCCCAGGCTTCCTGAACCTAGGGCTCAGCCTGTCATCCTAGACACAGGAGTCCCTATCCCTATACTAATGCCCAGACCATTCCTGATTACTGGGCCTGTCTGTCCTGGTCTCTTGGGCCCCGCCCACTCCGACATCCAAACGCTACCTCATTCTCCTCACCAGGCAGTTCCCTGTGCTGTCCATGCTCTCTTCCTGGGGCTATGTACCCAGCTGGACCAGCACATTCTTCTTTTGTCATTTGAACCACCCCAAATGCCTCCTAATTGGCCTCCAGCCTCAAGTGGCTCCCTGTGGCTCTGGCTCACCTGGCATAGCACCACCCAGGCCATCTTCGGAGGCACTGCACTCCCTCAGCCCTCACCTGTGCACAGCTCACTTTTCAGTGGCTCCACGCTGCCTGCTGGAGAGACTGCCACCTACCCACATGGCATTCAAGGTCCCCCTCCATTGCTCCTAGCCTACCTTTCCTAGACCTTTACCATCCCTTTTCTAAGTGACCTACCCATTATTCCCAGGACACACCTTGCACTTCCCTGTCTGCCTTCCTTTCTACCATCCCCCTTTCCTGAACGACCTCCTCTCCTCCTTTCGACCTTCCCAAATCCTCCCTATTGTCCACAGCTCAGTTCAAACACCACCGTCTCGGTGAACCCTTCTTTAATCTCCTCCTGTTGAAAATAGAATCTCCTTCCTCTGAACCACTATAGGAAAAGGGAAGGAAATTGTATCGTTTAAATATCTGCCATGCGCTATATGTTAAAAGCATAAACTTTAGAGTCAGGCAGATCCGGCTAGAATCCAATAGCTGTGTAACCTTGGGAGGCATACTTAATCTCTCTGGGCTTTATTGCTGTATCTTGAAAAACATAAAACTACATATCTTTACCATTCATTCATGGAAACATTTGAATACCTAGTATGTACCAGGTTTTGTACTCTTCTGGTTATTTTGTTGTTACTGTTGTTGTTTTGTTGTTGTTGTTTTGAGACAGAATCTTGCTCTGTCGCCCAGGCTGGAGTGCAGTGGCGAGATCTCGGCTCAATGTAACCTCCACCTCCTGGGTTCAAGTGATACTTGTGCCTCGGCCACTCTAGTAGCTGGGATTACAGGCACATGCCACCACCCCCAGCTAATTTTTTTGTATTCTTAGTAGAGACGGGGTTTGCTGCGTTGGCTGGGCTGGTCTCAAACTCCTGGCCTCAGGTGATCTGCCTGCCTTGGCCTCCCAAAATGGTGGGGCTACAGGCGTGAGCCACCATGCCTGGCCTCTTATGGTTATTTTGAGAAGTAAATGAGGTGATGTATGGAAAGTGGCGGGCACACAGAGGTTCTCAATAAATAGGCCGGGTGCGGTGGCTCATGCCTGTAATCCCAGCACTTTGGGAGGCTGAGGTGAGAGGATCGCTTGAGGCCTGGAGTTCAAGACCAGCCTGGGCAACATAGTGAGACCTCGTTTCTGCAAAAAATTAAAAAGTTAGATGGACGTAGTGGTGCACACCTGTGGTCCTAGCTACTTGGGAGGTTGAGGAGGGAGGATCTCTTGAGCCTAGGAGTTTGAGGCCACAGTGAGCTATGATGGCACCACTGCACTCCAGCCTGAGGAGCAAAGCAAGACCCTGTCTCAAAAAAAACCCAGGAAAAACAACCAACCAAATTAATACTATGACTATTCAGTTTAGTTTCTTAGAAGAAGGACATTCCTCAGGGTGATTTCTGTTTAACCAGGAAGCACCACATAAGACTGGGAGCCAGAGTCAGCTCTGGACCTAGGCAGGTTCTTGCAACCATTCAGGCACCCTAGGCACCCTGTGGCTGACGCAAGGCATAGGTGTGACTGACATTTTCTGAACCAGCGTCTTCCATCTGCCAAGGCTGTCCCAGACACTCCACATCAAGGCTCTTTGTGACTAAGAGAAAGCTTTTGAGAGCTGTTACGCCTGGCTCTCGGTACCCCTTTCTGCAATCTGGAGTAGCCTCCCTACCTTCATACTGGACTTCCAGGTGCATCGTGCCCAGCACCTTCAGCACGCAGTCCACGATGCTGGGGTGTGTGGTCCCAATGATTGACTGACCAGACAGACAACAGGACAAGGTGGTTAGTCTTTTTTTTTTTTTTTAAGATGGATTCTTGGCCGGGCACGGTGGCTCACACCTGTAATCCCAGCACTTTGGGAGGCCAAGGCAGGCGGATCATGAGGTCAGGAGATCGAGACCATCCTGGCTAACAAAGTGAAACCCCGTCTCTACTAAAAATGCAAAAAATTAGCCAGGCGTGGTGACGGTTGCCTGTAGTCCCAGCTACTCCGGAGGCTGAGGCAGGAGAATGGCGTGAATCCGGGAGGCGGAGCTTGCAGTGAGCTGAGATCGCCCCACTGCACAGCAGCCTGGACGACAGAGCCATTTCAAAAAAAAAAGATAGATTCCCACTCTGTCACCAGGGCTGGAGTGCAGTGGTGCGATCTTGGCTCACTGCAACCTCTGCCTGCCGGGCTCAAGCGATTCTCCTGCTTCAGCCTCTGAGTAGCTGGGATTACAGGTGCCCGCCACCACGCCCGGCTAATTTTATTTTTTTAAGTAGAGTCGGGGTTTCACCATGTTGACCAGGCTGGTCTCGAACTCCTGACCTCAAGTGATCCACCCATCTCGGCCTCCCAAAGTGCTGGGATTACAAGCGTGAGCCTGTGCCCACCCAAGCTGGTTCGTCTTTAGATCTTGTCTGCCTGGAAGAAAGGAACTTCCAAACAGACTTCCAAACAGCCAGGCGCCTGGGTGAATGGGGGAGAGGAAGGGAGGGCAGTGGTGAGTCACTGGGCCTAGGCTGAGGCTGCCACTGAACTCTCTAACTCAGGAGGCATTAAATGAGGCTACCTGCCAGAGGTGCAGGAACAAAGCTGGCTACTCTGACTGGGGGAGAGAGGACACAGGGCAAGGAGAATGGAACTCATCCAAGATCCTAAAATCTTCTCTTCCTCAGGAACCTCATCCCATCAGACAGCCCCTTTTTTCTCTCTCTTCAAACTTTACCCATGCATTGGTTCTTTTCTTTTAGCATTAAACATCCTCAAGCTCATCCATATTTAACATCGTCCTTCAACTCTGTCTTCTCCTTTGCTATTGCTCTTTTTTCCCTTTACATCTAAGCTTCCCAAGAGAAGCCACTTCTTCATCCCCTATTCATCCTTTGACAGGCTGCTGTGATTTAATTTTTCCTGCCATAGGCAGTCTCCTAATTCACCAAAACTTTTCCTGCTGGGACCATCTTTCTATTCTACCCTTACCAAAGCTCCCTTTGTTGCATCTGACCCAGCTGATCATGTCCTCCTTATGGAAACTCTTTTCCCTTGATTTTCCAGCCCCATTTTTTCTGTTTTCCATCTATCACTGTCATTGCCCTTTTTCTTTTCTTTTCTTTCTTTCTTTCTTTCTTTCTTTTTCTTTTTTTTTTTTTTTGAGATGGAGTCTCGTGCCAGGCTGGATTGCAGTGGCGTGATCTCAGCTCACTGCAACCTCCGCCTCCTGGGTTCAAGCAATTCTCCTGCCTCAGCCTCCCGAGTAGCTGGGATTACAGGCACACACCACCATGCCTAGCTAATTTTTGTATTTTTAGTAGAGATGGGGTTTCACCATGCTGGCCAGGCTGATCTCGAACTCTTGAACTCATGATCCGCCTGCCTCGGTCTCCCAAAGTGCTGGGGTTACAGGCCTAAGCCACTGCACCCGGCCCTATCATTGCTCTTTTTCAAAGAGGCAGAGTGGTATGTGGAAAGAGTAAGGACTTAGGAGAGGGCGGATTTAAATTCTCGCTTGGTAAACACCTTTTATTTATCATGTGGCCTTGGATAAGTCACTTAACACACTTTCCTGAGCTCAGTTCCACCATCTTTGAAAAAAGGGAGAATAGTATCTGCCTTCATCAGGTATAGTGAAGACTAAGAGAGAGGGTGTAGCTACGCCCCTAACACAGTGGCTGGCATGTATGAGGCACTTAAGAAATGGGAACTGCGGAAATAAGATAATAATGATAATCTGATCTGTTTTTAAAATTGTTTTAGAGACAGGATCTCACTCTATCACTCAGGCTGCAGTACAGTGGTGCCATCATAGCTCATTGCAGCCTCAAACTCCTGGGCTCAAGCGATCCTCCCACCACAGCCTCCTGAGCAGCTGGGACTATAAGCACATGCCATGGCAGCCAGTTATTATTATTTTTGAATTTGTCTTTTTTTTTTTTTTGGGACAGATCTCACTTTTTTGTCCAGGGAATACAGTGGCATGATCTTGGCTCACTGTAACCTCTGCCTCTCAGGCTAAACGATCCTCTGAACTCAACCTCCCAAGTAGCTGGGATTACAGGCGTGTGCCACCACGCCCAGCTAATTTTTGTACTTTTAGTAGAGACGGGGTTTCACCATGTTGGCCAGGTTGGTCTCAAACTCCTGACCTCAAGTGACCCGCCCGCTGCAGTCTCCCAAAGTGCTGGGATTACAGGCCTGAGCCACTGCACCCAGCCTGATGGTTCATCTTAAAGCCACTTTTTAAGCCTCTATCCCCTCTTTACTAGGCACAATGTCTTCATATGCTCACCATGCCCCAAATTTGGTTTCACTTGCATCCAAGGGTACTGTCTGAGAGAAGGGCAAAAGCCAACAAGGAAAAAAAAAAGCCTTCCCCAGCACTGGAGATCTGGCCTCTTCACTTACATGCTGTCTACAAATGCACCATTATTCTTCCCCTATCAAATCGACTCCTTTAATCTTTTCTACAGCCCTTTCATCATCCTTGTTGCTTGTCTCAACCACTTTTAAGTCTGCCAACATCTTTCTGATCCTTAAGTAAACAGGACAAATCACTCTGCTGGGAGGCATGAACTCTCTGCCCTACCTTGGCCTTCTGGAAGTAACACTGATTGAACAACAGACATGCAGTGGGAGGCTGAGCTCCGTTTCTCATGCCTGTGTGGAGCGCAACTGCGGAAGGTAATTGTAAGATTATTGTATCTGAATCAGAACCACAGGAGCATGCAGCCTTGGCTCACCTGGGCAGTCCTGAGAGTCTGCAGGGACAGCTGCTGGGCTTTGGGGGACTCGCAGGGCAGCAAAGCTATTAGACCTTTATACACTTGATTTTGGTACTTGGGATTGCCGTGGACCAAAGAATCCAGCAGAACCTGCACTTCCTCCTGGGTCTCTTCTGACTTAGACTTTGCCAAAAATTCTGCTATGGATCGTACACCTGAGCAAAGAAGAGAGGAAATTCTAAATTGGAAGGGCTTTATGAAAATAATCCCCACCCAAGATTACATAATATGAATAGGATTAATAGCTCTTCAACTAAGCCTGTTCACCCAAAGCAAAACTGAGGCTTGGTTCTGATGTTGCATCACTGTCTTGTTTACCTTAAAGCTATGTGGCTTTCAGCATAGGCATGTCAAAATCTGTGTTTTAAAGTTTAAAATGGCTCTGCACAATTTACAAATAAAACGTGCATTTTTTATTGCTATATGATAACCCTTTTTTTTTTGAGCTGGAGTCTCTCTCTGTTGCCTAGGCTGGAGTGCGGTGGTGCGATCTTGAATCACTGCAACCTCTGCCTCCTGGGTTCAAGCGATTCTCTTGCCTCAGCCTTCCAAGTAGCTAGGACTACAGGCGTGTACCACCAGGCCCGGCTAATTTTTGTATTTTTTTTTTTTTTTTGAGACGGAGTCTCGCTCTGTCGCCCAGGCTGGAGTGCAGTGGCGCGATCTGGGCTCACTGCAAGCTCCGCCTCCCGGGTTCACGCCATCCTCCTGCCTCAGCCTCCCGAGTACCTGGGACTACAGGCGCCTGCCACCTCGCCTGGCTAGTTTTTTGTATTTTTTTTTAGTAGAGACGGGGTTTCACCGTGTTAGCCAGGATGGTCTCGATCTCCTGACCCAGTGATCCGCCCGTCTCGGCCTCCCAAAGTGCTGGGATTACAGGCTTGAGCCACCGCGCCTGGCCAATTTTTGTATTTTTAATAGAGACAGGATTTCACCGTGTTAGCCAGGATGGTCTCGATCTCCTGACCTCGTGTTCCGCCCACCTTGGCCTCCCAAAGTGCTGGGATTACAGGTGTGAGCCACAGCGCCTGGCCATGATAACACTTGTATAGCACTCAGCAGTTTGCAAAATGGTTTTATGAATACTAACTCACTTAATCCCAGAAACCATACCAAGAGGAAGGTGTTACTCCCACTTTATGGATGAAGACACTGAGGCTTTGAGAGGCCATGGGGTAGACAGCCAGGAGAACCTTGATGAGAATGCAGGGTGGGAAGTGCTTTGGAAAAGGGAGATGTGAGTCGGGTGCGGTGGCTCACGCCTGTGATCCCAGCACTATGGGAGGCCAAGGCAGGTAGATGGCTTGAGTTCAGGAGTTCGAGATCAGCCTGGCCAACATGGTGAAACCCCGTCTGTATTAAAAATACAAAAATTAGCTGGGTCTGGTGGCACATACCTATAGTCTCAGCTACTGGGGAGGCTGAGGCAGGAGAATCACTTGAACCCAGGAAGTGGAGCTTGCAGTGAGCCAAGACTGTGCCACTGCACCCCAGCCTGAGCTACAGAGTGAGACTCCAACTCAAAAAAAAAAAAAAAAAAAAGAAAAATAAAAAGGAATATATAGGGGGTGGTATCTCTTTTACATGCCTCACTTGGAGCACTTCATAGATTATATTACAATTATTGAGCCGGGTGTGGTGGCTCATGCCTATAATTCCAGCACTTTGGGAGGCAAAGTTGGGTGGATCGCTTGAGCTCATGAATTCGAGACCAACCATGGTTAACATGGCGAAACCCTGTCTCTACTAAAAATAACAAAGATTAGCCAGGCATGGTGGTGCTTGCCTGCAATTCCAGCTACATGGGAGGCTATGGCATGAGAACTGCTTGAACCTAGGAGGCAGAGGTTGCAGTGAGCTGATATTGCGCCACTGCACTCCAGTCTGGGCGATAGAGTGAGACTCTGTCTCAAAAAAGAAGAAAAAAAAAAAACTAGATTATTTACTTTTCTCACCAGACTCTAAACTCTCTGAGGACAGGGACTATATTGTATTCATTTCTGTATCCCTAGCACTTGGCATATATCTACCACACAGTAGGTATTCAATAATTTTATTTCAATTTTTTTTTTCCTTTTTTTTTTTTTTTTTTTTTTTCTGAGACGGAGTCTCGCTCTGTCACCCAGGCTGGAGTGCAGTGGCGCAATCTCGGCTCACTGCAAGCTCCGCCTCCCGGGTTCACGCCATTCTCCTGCCTCAGCCTCCCGAGTAGCTGGGACTACAGGCGCCGGCCACCGCGCCCGGCTAATTTTTTGTATTTTTAGTAGAGACGGGGTTTCACCGTGTTGACCAGGATGGTCTCGATCTCCTGACCTCGTGATCCTCCCACCTTGGCCTCCCAAAGTGCTGGGATTACAGGCGTGAGCCATAGCGCCCGGCCTCCTTTTTTTTTTTTTTGAGACAAAGTCTTGCTCTGTAGCCCAGGCTGGAGTGCAATGGCGCGATCTCAGCTCACTGCAACGTCCAGCTTTGGGGTTCAGGCGACTCTCCCGCCTTAGCCTCCTGAGTAGCTGCCATTATAAGCACCCAGCTAATTTTTTTTGTATTTTTAGTAGAGAGGGGGTTTCACCGTGTTAGCCAGGGTGGTCTCGATTTCCTGACCTCGTGATACGACTGCCTCTGCCTCCCAAAGTGCTGAGATTACAGGCGTGAGCCACTGCGCCTGGCCTAATTTTTGTATTTTTAGTAGAGAGGGGTTTTTGCCACATTGGCCAGGCTGGTCTCAAATTCCTGACCTCAGGTGATCCACCCGCCTTGGCCTCCCAAAGTGCTGGGATTACAGGTGTGAAGCACTGCACCTGGCCTTCCATTTTATTTCTTGAGTTATTCATAATTCAATTTCTTTTTTCTTTTTTTTTTTTTGAGATGGAGTTTCACTTTTGTTGCCCAGGCTGGAGTGCAATGGTGAGATCTTAACTCACTGCAACCTCCGCCTCCTGGGTTCAAGCAATTCTCCTGCCTCAGCCTCCCAAGCAGCTGGGATTACAGGTCCCCGCCACCGCACATGGCTAATTTTGTGTGTGTGTGTGTGTGTATATATGTGTATATATATATATATATTTTTTTTTTTTTTTTTTGAGGCAGAGTCTGGCTCTCTTGCCCAGGCTGGAGTGCAGTGGCCGGATCTCAGCTCACTGCAAGCTCCGCCTCCTGGGTTCACGCCATTCTCCTGCCTCAGCCTCCCAAGTAGCTGGGACTACAGGTGCCCGCCACCTCGCCCAGCTAGTTTTTTGTATTTTTTAGTAGAGACGGGGTTTCACTGTGTTAGCCAGGATGGTCTCGATCTCCTGACCTCATGATCTGCCCATCTCGGCCTCCCAAAGTGCTGGGATTACAGGCTTGAGCCACTGCGCCCGGCCTTTTTTGTATTTTTAGTAGAGACGGGGTTTCTCCATGTTGGTCAGGCTGGTCTCAAACTCCCGACCTCATGATCTTCCCCCTTCGGCGTCCCAAAGTGCTAGGATTACAGGTGTGAGCCACCGCGCCCGGCCTCATAACTCAATTTCACAAAAGATATTGGGCCACAGCTCAATAAATCTTTGAATGGATGCCTGAAACAGGATATATTTAAAAAGGAGAAGTATTTCTAAAACCACTACTGAAAAATGTGACCAAATGATGAATCAGGAGAATCATAAATCTGGGTTTTCTAGTGGTGACATGAACAGGAGCACAAAAAGCTTCCTGTTCAACCAGTTCTATGATGTGTTTTTCCTATAGCAGTGGTGGGTTCTGCCACCATTTCATTGAGGTCCCTAGGGAAACACATCTTGTCATACACAGTACCCACCATAGCTTTCACAAATGAGCTCCTTGTACGTCCTGCCAGAGTTTGCAATAACCTGAAGTAGTCTGACAGATTCCTTCTTGGCCTCCTCCTTGATCTTCTCCAGCCCAAGTATTTCCAAGAGTGTCAGGACACCTCCAACCTCAAGAAATTCTATAAGGTACCGATTACTGTCCAGAGGGATAGAAAAGTAGAAATAAGGCTCTTGTCAAGTTCCTTTGCACTGAGCTTTCAAAGAGATCCCAAGGTCCCCTTTCACATACTTTGCCCTCCTATCCAGGAAATGTCCATAGGTCAAGTGACACAAGAGTGTGGAAATTCTTCCTTCCAGCAGGAAATGCTGGAATTCTATACTAGGGACAGTTTTTGGTTTTGCCATTCCAGCATCTCTTCTCCTTCTTCTTGTAATACCACCTCAACTGTCACTTGGGGAATCACCCCTCTGCCTCTCATGGGCCATGTAGTTTTGGTGGGGTGAGGAGGTGACAGGGTATGTCACCCTTCTGACTGCAGAAGTTGGTTTGCGGCTGGGCATGGGACCTAAATTGATCCAATGAGGCTCAGAGCCTGGGACTTTCTTGGGAAGCTGTGGAAAGGATCTGCTCTGTTTTTGGTGTGTCTAGAGCTCCTGAGGACCACGGCACACAGAGGTCTATGAACACAGAGGAGAAGATACAGAAATGGGGAAAAAGACAGAGAGGGAGGCCAAGTACTGATGACATTGTTTGAGGCTTGGATCTAGTCAGGGCTGAAATGTGTATTTCTACCCTCTGGGCTTTTCCAGTTAAGTGAGCCAATAATTTTTCTTTTTCTAAGTCCAATCTGAGGTGGTTTTCTGCAGTTGACAACCAAGAGAGTGCTGTCTAGTGAAGCGCCACTGGAGAGCACGGGATGGGGGAGCAACTAGAGCAGGAGCCCTGTGGACATTACCTCTGGGCCCATCTCGAGAGCTACGAGGAACCCACTGCTAACAGGAATCCGTGGCCCTGGGTGATGTGAATGCCAAGGACATCATGAGCCTGAAATGCCACTGAGACCCCCAGAATCACGCTAGAACAGAACTCACCTGCTTACAGCTGATAAGAAGATGCCAATGGACCTGAGAAGCTTTTCTAAACATGAGTCAGTGACATAGCTGTATGACACGTTAAAGAGTGACTTTCAGGGTGGTTTTTCACACAGAAGCCAGAGTCTGTGCCTAATTTCTGGTACCACCCAGGGTTCAGGGTGGCCAAGTAGCTGAACTGTGCCCCTTTACCCTGAGAGGGGCTACCAGCTGAAGGGGAAGTGGCAATACACACAGGATGCGGGGGAAGGGGGTGCTGGCTGTTCACTGTTCTCCAGGAAGCTCCTCTGTGGCCGTTCAGCCACCTTGGCTCTTATAGGCTCTCTAGGGAACAAGGAGGCTCTGATGAATTAAGGACCCTTGGAGAAGGCTGGGAGTCAATATCCCAAACCTCTCTAAGCCGTGCCCGTTGCAGCCTTGGTCTCAGCATAGTTCATGACTTTGTGCCTCATTCTTAGATTTCCCTAAAAAGAACCAGCTTCATCATTAATTCTCAATTTTTGTACTTGTTCAAAGTTTTACACTGGAGGTCACTATCCTTATGAAGAATTGGCTTCCTAATAAGAATAATAGGAGATGGTGGAAAAATTAAACTCTGATTTAAACCAACCTCAGTATTTAATGTTATTTTTTAATGTGAGTCTTTGCAAAAAGCCTCATTATAATCAAGTATCCAAAGCACGCATCAGCTCGGATACAAGGTATGAAATCAAGCCACAACAGAATAGGAACCAGTCAACAATTACTAGGCTCATAACACATCAGAGGCTCTTAGAACACTTAAGAAATTAGCTGAAATTATTGCAGCTCATGGAGGATGACTGAGAGCTTCCAAGGCTGATAAAGGCTAATGTAATGGGTTGGAGGTAATGGTGCTTTGTTTGGGCGGGGGGTGTGTGAAGCAAATTATCTCTGCTGCACCCTGGTTCCCAGGATGCCAATAGAAGTAGAGACAGATTGGCTCATTAGGAAAGGCTCTTTACTGCAAAAATAGTGTTTGCTCTGGAGCCAGGCTCCCCTGCCTGTTGCCGCCATAGCTGGGGCCAGGCATCAGCCCACGTGGTGGTCTTTTTATTCCTACATTGTCCCCACCTTGCTTCTTCAACCTCTGCCCCGTTCCTGCCTCAGTGCATTTTCCCCTTTTTCTTCAGGCTAGGCTGACAAACTTTTGTTTTTGTCACCTTCTGTTTCCTCTGTCCTGGGCTACTCTTTTTTTTTTTTTTTTTTTTTTTGAGAGCGGGTCTCACTCTGTTGCCCAGGCTGGAGCACAGTGGTGCAATCACGGCTCACTGTAGACTTGAACTCCTGGGCCCAGGAAGTCCTCCTGTCTCAATCTCCTGAGTAGCTGGGACTACAGGTACGTGCCACCACGCCCCGCTATTTTTTTTCTGTATTTTTTGTAGAGACATGGGTCTCACTATGTTGCCCAGACTGGTTTCAAACTCCTGGATTCAAGCAATCCTCCTGCTTCAGCCTTCCAAAGTGTTGGGATTACAGGCATGAGCCAGCATGCCAGCTTTATTTTTTGTTTGTTTTTTTCTTCCTTTTTGTGGAGAATGGAGTTTTGCTATGTTGCCCAGGCTGGTTTTGAACTCCTGGGCTCAAGCAATCCTCCTGTGTCTGCCTCCCGTAAGTATTGAGATTACTGGCGTGAGCCACCACACCCAACTAGTCTTGTTTTCATAGTCACTCACTGTACATATTTCTGGTCTACTATTTCCAGGAATTGGTTCCAGAACATATTGTTTGAGTCCTGGATCTAGAGAACAGGGGATGAAGGAGCAATGTTGGGGCCACAAGGTCAACAGTAGCTAACAAGTACCAGCTCCTATTGTGTGCGGGGCACTGTGCTAACTGCTTTGCTTGCATTGTCTCATATAATCCTCACCATGGCCCTCCAGTGGGTGCTATTAGCATTTCCATTTACTTACTGAGTAACATGAGGTAACAATCTCAGGTCAATAACTTGTACAAGGTCCCACAGTGAACTGCTGGAACCGGGATTTGAACCTAGACAGTCTGACTCCGATTCTAACTCTTACTATTAGGCTTTCTGGCTTGTAGACAAATGGATGGAGGGGGCTTTGCAGATGAACT
Organism: Chlorocebus sabaeus; assembly: GCF_047675955.1. Classification (NCBI taxonomy): domain Eukaryota; kingdom Metazoa; phylum Chordata; class Mammalia; order Primates; family Cercopithecidae; genus Chlorocebus; species Chlorocebus sabaeus. The sequence goes on from NC_132923.1 coordinate 92,224,466, forward strand.
CCCAGTGTGGTGTCGCAGGTGGAGCTGTGGTCTGCATGGTTCACTGAGTAGGAGACACGATGGTGTATAGGCTTTCGGACAGACACCGGGTTCTAACCTTATCTCTACCATTTGCTAGTAAATTACTCGACCTTTTCAAGGCTCATCTTTCTTATCTATAAAATAGAATAATACCAATCACCTATTAGGCTGGGTGTTAGGCCCAAATGAGATAATATTTGCACAGTATATAATTTCAGTGCCTAGAACATAAGAAGACTCAATAGGGTGGGCCCAGTGGCTCGTGCCTGTAATCCCAGCACTTTGGGATCCCAGCACTGAGGAGGGTGAATCACTTGAGGTCAGGAGTTCAAGACCAGCCTGGACCACATGGTGAAACCCCATCTCTACTAAAAATATAAAAATTAGCTGGGCATGGTGGCGCATGCCTGTAATCCCAGCTACTCAGGAGGCTGAGGAAAGAGAATCACTTGAACTCGGGAGGTGGAGGTTGCAGTGAGCCGAGATTGTGCCACTGCACTCCAGCCTGGGCAACAGAGTGAGATTTTGTCTCCAAAAAAACAAAACAAAACAAAACAAAAGAGACTCAAAAAATGGTAACTAATTTTATCATTTAATATGCAAATCCTTAGTTTTACTGATCTATTCTGAAAGTTCAAGGTTGGGAAAAGGGTTTAGGCTTATATGGGACTTTGTGGTAGTCAATTTTGCAAAAAATAATGATGCTATGATGCTATTATATTGACTTGTTTTCCTCCAAAATCCACCGTAACTGGAGGGCTGAGTAGGAGAAGTCGGTTTATTAATTCAAAACACTGTTATCACCTCAGGCAGTCTATTTTTTCTGTTGTATGACAAGGTTGCAAAAGGTTAGGGAATTATGAATAATTCTAGGTGTAGAACACTGATTCTACAACTGTTTAGTAAAAGCATGGTTCATTCATTTAGTAAGCACTGACTGAGTACCCACTAAATGTTAGGCACTATGATTGGCACTTGAGAAGTGAAGAAGAATGATGTAATGCCTAATGTAATAAGTGCAATGACCAAGTAAGAAAAACACAGAATGCTCAGACACACTGACATTTCAGTGGGGGATTGGAGTGGGAGAGATCCTGCAATAGCAACTGAGAAATAGCGGGAGAAGGTAGAAGAGAGGACAGCTGAAGAGGAGGCAGTGGTCAAGCAAGGCCAGGACTAGGGTGAGGTGAGGGAGACACTTGCCTGGGGTCTGAAATTTAAAGGGGCACCAAAAAACTCAGTTATCAAATGATATTTCAATGCGCTATTTAAAATAATCAAATTAATATTAAGAAGTCCATGCAGCCGGGCGCGGTGGCTCAAGCCTGTAATCCCAGCACTTTGAGAGGTCAAGGTGGGAGGGTCGCTTGAGCACAGGAGTTTGAGACCAGCCTGGGAAACAGCAACAGCAAGATCCTGTCTCTACAAAAAATAATAAAATTAGTTGGGGGTGTGGTGGTGCATGCCTGTAGTCCCAGCCACTTGGGAGGTTGAGGTGGGAGGATGGCTTGAGCCCGGGAGGTTGAGGCTGCAGTGAGCTGTGATGGCACCACTGTGCTCCAGCCTGGGTGACAGAGTGAGAGTGAGACTCTGTCTCAAACAACAACAACAAATCCATGATGAGATGAATAAGACATCACAGTGTTAAACAGACAGGATCTGACCCTGCACCTGTACGACCCTGCCTTGCTTGTCTCACCCTGTGTGACCCTGCCTTCCTCATCCCACCCTGTACAACCCCTAGTCATTTCACCCTGTGGCCAAATGGAAAATATTGTCCCGTAAGACAGGGAAGAAAAAAAGTCTTGGCAACAAAGCTAGGGCCTTGGTTAGGGTAGTGTCATGGGTTGTGGGGACAGGAGCCAGGTTATAGGCAGCAATGTTTCTCAAAGCATAACCCGTGGGCCACTGGCACTCGAGCCACACAGAGTACTTGTTAGAAATAAGGGTCTGGGGTTCCACCCTCAATCTACTAAAGCAGAACCTTGGGGGTGTGGGTGGATAGGTAACTGGTAATCTGCATTTTAAACCTCTTTTATGCACAATAATATCTGAGAACAGACTAGGTATGATGGCTCACACCTATAGTCCCAGCACTTTGGGAGGCTGAAGTGGGAAGATCACATGAGGCCAGGAGTTTGAGACCAGCTTGGGCAACATAGCAAGACCCCATGTCTACAAAAATTTTAAAAACAGAAAAATTGGCCGGGCGCAGTGACTCAAGCCTGTAATCCCAGCACTTTGGGAGGCCGAGACGGGCAGATAACGAGGTCAGGAGATCAAGACCATCCTGGCTAACACGGTGAAACCCCATCTCTACTACAAAAAAATACAAAAAAACTAGCCGGGCAAGGTGGCAGTTTTAGAGAATGGTTCACACCATTCTCCTACCTCAGCCTCCCGAGTAGCTGGGACTACAGGCACCCGCCACCGCACCTGGCTAATTTTTTGTGTTTTTTAGTAGAGACGGGGTTTCACCATGTTAGCCAGGATGGTCTCAATCTCCTGACCTCGTGATCCGCCCACCTCAGCCTCCCAAAGTGCTGGGATTACAGGCATGAGCCCGCGCCTGGCCTATTTATTTATTTTTATAGAGATGAGATCTTGCTCTGTTGCCCAGGATGGAGCACAGTGGTGTGATCATAGCTTACTGCAGCTTCAAACTCTAAGGCCCAAGCGATCCTCCCTCCTCAGCCTCCCAAGTAGCTGGGATTATAGGTGTAAGCCACTGTGCATGGGTCAAGGAGGGGGTTTAGAGAAGGTGAGAGGGTTCAGGCAAGGAGAGAAATATACAATAAAAGGGTCTGAGATAAATCCGTAGACTGCCACGGGCACACAGAGCAGGAATATCCTCAAATCTACCTATAACTTGAAGTATCACCTTGATGGTGACCAGATCTGTCTCTAGCCTTGACCTGCCTCCAGGGATCCTCAGCACAGACATCTCAAACTCAACATGTCCCAAAACAAGCTTATCTACCCTCAAACTTACTCCTCTTCTTATGTTCTCTTCCACATAATGGCACTCTATTCCCCTAGTTTACTAAGCCAGATATGTGACACTCATCTTGTGGCATATGAGTGAAGATGGATATATGGGTATGGAATAGTTGGATATATAGGTATGGAACTCTGATTCAAGAGAGAAATTTGGGCAGGGATACTTATTTGAAAGCCCTCATACAAGTGTGGTGTTGAATCTTGACAACGAGCTAGTCTCTCAGGGAGAATCTGAGAGTGAGTACAGAAGAGGGATGACAATGGAATCCCAAGGAACAGCATTTAAGGGGTGGCTGAAGAAGGGCGGGAAATGCATAGAAACCAAGATAATCGGTATCACAGAAACCAGGAGTGTTTTGAGAAGTGGGAAAGGTTGACTGACAAATGCCACTGAGAGGTCACATAAAAGGACTGAGGATGCAGTCCCTGGGTTTTGCAACTGGAAAAACGTGGGTAATCTTAGCAAGACCTGCATCAATAGAGTGGGAGGCACGGAAGTCAGATGGCAGTGAGTGGAGAAAAGGGAGGAGAGGAAGTGGAGACAGAGAGACTCAACAACCTTTATTTTTGTAATTTAAAAAAAATGTTTTGAGATGGAGTCTGTCTCTGCGGCCCACGCTGGAGTGCAATGGCGTGATCTTGGCTCACTGCAAACTCTGCCTCCCAGGTTCAAATGATTCTCCTGCCTCAGCCTCCTGGGTAGCTGGGATTACAGGCGTGTGCCACCGTGCCCTGCTAAGTTTTGTATTTGTAGTAGAGACAGGGTTTCCCATGTTGGCCACGCTGGTCTCAAACTCCTGACCTCAGGTGATTGCCCACCTCCGCCTTGCAAAGTGTTGGGGTTACAGGCATGAGTCACTGCACCCGGCCCCTCAGCAATCTTTTCAAGAAGCTTCATTGGGTGCGGTGGCTCATGCCTGTACTCCCAGCACTTTGAGGTCAGGAGTTTGAGACCAGCCTGGCCAACATGGTGAAACCCTGTCTCTACTAAAAATACAAAAATTAGCCAGGTGTGGTGGTACATGGCTGTAGTCTCAGCTATTCGGGAGGCTGAGGCAGGAGAATCGCTTGAACCGGGGAGGTGGAGGTTGTGGTGAGCTGAGATTGAGCCATTGCACTCCAGCCTGGGCCACAGAGAGAGACTCTGTTTCAAACAAACAAACAAACAAACAAAAAAAGAAGCTTCGCCATGAAGGGCAGAAACTGGGGTTGGGTGGAATATAGATTTGAAATAGGGATTCAATTTTACTTTTTAAAGTAGAAGATATTTCAGCATATATAAATGCTGAAAAAATGCTGGTTATGAGGCAAAGGTGAAAGCTATAGGAGAGAAAGAATAAGGAGATAGGAAGGGGTTCAAGTGCAGTACAAATAGAGGATTAGCCCTAGACAGAAGGTATACCTACTTCAACTCTGATGGTAGCAAAAGAGGTTAGGGGTGAGAAAGAAGATACAATCGTAGGTTGGGAAGACAGGAAGCTGAGAGAGTTCTTGACTCTAAGGATTTTTTTAATCACCTTTTTTTAACACCAGATGTCCTGTTCTAAAATATTAGAATCAAGAGAAAACTCCTTTGACAATCTCCTCTCCTTTTCATTTTTGAAGGTTGCCTAATTTTTTTTTTTTTTTTTTTTTGAGACAGAGTCTCACTCTGTCACCCAGGCTGGAGGGCAGTGGCGTGATCTCGGCTCACTGCAACCTCTGCCTCCCGGGTTCAAGTGATTCTCCTGCCTCAGCCTCTTGAGTAGCTGGGATTACAGGCACCTGCCACCATGCCCGGCTAATTTTTGTATTTTTAGCAGAGACAGGGTTTCACCATGTTGGTTAGGCTGGTCTCGAACTCCCTGACCTTGTGATCTGCCCACCTCAGTCTCCCAAAGTGCTGGGATTACAGGCGTGAGCCACTGTGCCCGGTGCCTAATTTTTTTTTCTGTTCGGCAAAGGATACGTGATTCTAAGTGAGGTGGTCAAGCGTACCAGGAACAAACTGGCTCCCTGGGAAAACTCCTGCTCCAGTTCAGGGGCAGTCTTGCCTTGGTTGGTTTCAATAAATTTGTCAAGGATGTGACTCCTTGCGACTTTGCCAGCATTGTCCCACTCCTGTAAAAAACTTAAGAGCCTGCTAATTGCTGCCTGTTCCTTTATAGAAGTCATGATCAATCAGTCCTGAAGTTGGCTACAGAGGGAGGGAAAACAGAGAGGTTACCAGAATATTTAGAATCACACAACTCCATTATTTTTCTAGCAATCAACTGAAGGCAGGGTGTGGCTCTATCATACACATGAGTGTAGTTATGTGCAAAATATACTCTAGGACTGGACATCTGCTGGTTGAACAGGGAGGCTCTAGCTGGAGATTCTTAATGGGATTAAGAATATCAATGTGCTAAATGTCTGCTCTTTAAGAACTAAAATTTTAGCTCTTTGGCTTCTCTACTGATGCCAGCAACTAAAAGACCACAGCATCCAGCTGAGATAAAAGTGCTTGCTAAGGCTGGGCGTGGTGATTCATGCCTGTAATTCCAGCATTTTGGAAGGCCCAGGAGGGCAGATCACCTGAGGTCAGGAGTTTGAGATCAGCCTGGCCAACATGGCGAAACCTCGTCTCTACTAAAAATATAAAAAATTAGCTGGGCGTGGTGGCAGGCACCTGTAATCCCAGCTACTTGGGAGGCTGAAGCAGGAGAAATCGCTTGAACCCGGGGGGCAGGTTGCAGTGAGCCGAGATCGCACCACTGCACTCCAGCCTGGGCGACAGAGTGAGACTGTGTTTAAAAAAACCCAAAAAACAAAAAACAAAACAAAACAAAAAACCCAAAAAAACAAAATCTGGGCCTCTCTTGTGGCTTACTTCATACAGGGTCAGAGGCTTGAGGTCTTGAGAGACATGGCCTCCCTCTTACGCCAATCACCTAAGTTAAAGTGCTCCTTAACCTTGTACCTCGGGCTTTTACACTAACTCTTAAAAACAACTTTAAAAAAAGTTAGTGGGAAGAAAACGTTCCCATTCCATAGTTGGATTAATGGGCTGTGGTTTGTAGGAGTCTGTGTCCTTGGGAGAGTGTTTTCAGTGGGGGAGGGAAGGTTTAAGATAAACCCGTTTTCCAAAAATAGTTGTGATTGAAAGTGTTATTATCCATAACAAATGTTAGTGCTGATGGGAGAGAGGCATGTGCGATTCTTTTGTCTAACAGACAAGTGAAAGTCATATTTCACATTATCATGGGGTTTTCTGTGATTTACAGAATATTTGTGAAACATTACTTGCAGGGGCCATGATTGATATGGAGAGAACAGCTTGTGTGTAGGAGAGATGTGTATTTCACGAAGACTGTTCAACATGAAATTTACAGTCCCATAAAGTGCTTCTACATCTTCGCCAGAGATCTAGTTAAAAGGACTTTACAGTCTGAAACATCCTAAAATTGATTCTAAATTAACGTTTGCTCACATGTATTTGAGATATTGATGGGGCCCAGCTATCAGAATTTTATTAGGAAGCAATAATCTGAGGCATGCGGAGACAGACATACATACACACCAACCTCTACTGCTCCCCAGAGGACATGGGATGTGTGCTTCCAGAAGGGCGTCCACACAGCCTCTGGGATGGAGACAACCACGAAATCTAGCTGGACTTAAGAACCAGGTGAATGACTGCAGACCAACCTAAACACAAAAATGAACAAAGCCCCTCATGGGATCATGCATCAATCACTGTGAATGCCATTGCAGTCCTAAGTCTTAGAATAACTTAGGGAGCTCTGGCTGCCTTCAACGGCCAAACTGACACGAAGAAAATGGGGTGAATATCTGTTCTAGACCCCAGGGAGGTGGGCTTGAGACACCACCACTAGCTTTATCAGGCAGGAAAGCATCCTGTGCCCCTACCCTGCCTTAAATGGACCATTTCTAGTATCAAAACTCAATGTGCTATTAGAGATGCACCCAGTGATTCCAGGACACCAAAGGCAGGGAACTCTAAGCAGGGCACTCCACATTATGGCTCCTCCATGTTTCCTTGGACCTCAGTCTCCCCTATCTTCTTTGAAGACAGGAAAAGAAGCATCAACAAATGGCAGCTTTAAAAGTCACTGTGATGCAGCTGTAAATCTTATGTATGTGCTGAAGGCCCATCATACGGCTCTGTGTAAGGTACCATGGGAGACGCAGAGATGAATACGGCACTGCAGGGCCCTGGAGGAGCTCCTACGCTTGGGGGAGAGTGGAAGAACATGAGATGTGGAGTCAGACTGGGTTCAAGGCTCAGCTCTGCCACTTGCTATTTTGAAAAAATCAAATAGTAATAGCACCTGCCTCACCCTTTGCTGCCCTCCAGTCTCTCCTCACAGAGGCCACTTTAAACTCTTTTGGCTATTTCTTCTGCTGTTTACCCTTGTATTTCCAAATAACGAGCTTACACTACTTGTTATGGGCTGAACTGTGTTTTCCCCAAATTCCTATGTTGAAGTCCTAACCACCAGTACCTCAGGATGTGGTTGTAACTGCAGCTATGGTCTTTAAAGAGGAAATTAGGCTTAAACTATGTCATTAGGGTGGGCCCTTATCCAGTATGACTGGTGTCCTTATAAGTGGTGATTAGGATACAGACACACAGAGAGAAAACCAGGTGAAGACACAGGGAAAAGATGGCCATCTGCAAGCCAAGGAAAGAGGCCTCAGAGAAAATCAACCCTGTGACAACTTGATCTTAGCTTTCCGGCCTCCAGAACTGTGAGATGATGAATTTCTGTCATTTAAGTTATCTAGTCTATAACACTTTGTTATGGCAGTTCTAGCAAACTAATACACTGCTATCATTCGATGTATCAACCTTAGGTAATATTTATGTATTTATCATTCTGGCAGTGGAGGAATTAGGTCTTCATTTTTTTTTTTTTTTTTTTTTGAGATGGGGTCTCACTATGTTGCCTGGCCTGGAGTGCGATGGCTATTCACAGGTATGATCATAGCATACTGCATGCAGCCTCAAACTTCTGGCCTCAAGCAGTCCTCCTGCCTCAGCCTCCTGAGTAGCTGGGGCTACAGGTGCATGCCACCTTGCCCAGCAGAGGAATCAGTTTGATTGCTCCACTCTAGCTCCCATTTTTTCTCTTTCTATCCTCTAACATAATTTGCCACACTTTACAGTTCAATCAGTAGGGTTTACATTATTATGATTACTATTTTATGAGATGCAGTCTCACTCTGTCACCCAGGCTGGAGTGCAGTGGCATGATCTCGGCTCACTGCAGGCTCTGCCTCCCAGGTTCCTGCGATGCTCCTGCCTCAGCCTCCTGAGTAGCTGGGACTACAGGCATGTGTCACCACGCCTGGCTAATTTTTGTATTTTTAGTAGAGATCGGATTTTGCTCTGCTGGCCAGGCTGGTCTCAAAATCCTGAGCTCAAGTGATCTGCCTGCCTCAGTCTCCCAAAGTGCTGGGATTACAGGTGTGAGCTGCCACGCCCGGCATATTAACATGATTGATCAAGTAAATAAACTCTTCACTCAAGTAGCAAACTACTATTACATTTTTTTCTTACAGTTTGGTTTCATCTGGAGTTAATAATTGTCATTTTGTTTTTTCTATTGTTTGGTTTGAAGTACCAAGGGCTATTTTCTTCCAAATGTTCCAAATATGTAGTGATTAGTCTTCCAAATGTTCAATTCGTAACTGATTAATTCCATCTTTTCCTGGAAACCTCTGTCCCACAGATCTCTTTCTACTATAGTTTAGACTGGTTGCTCACTAAGGCTGGTATGTAAATGTCGTCCTGGGATTTCCTCTTGCCGAGTTTTTCGATGGATGCCCATTTCCTGGCTCTCACATCTTCTTCCTTCTTTGTGTACTCCCTCGTTTTGTCCTGGAAGGTCTAAAAATATCGTTTTTGACATGTTGGATTGGCTGGGTATATAACTCCGTATTAGAAATAAGCTATCTGGTCTGGGTGCGGTGGCTCACGCCTGTAATCCCAGCACTTTGGGAGGCTGAGGCAGGCAGATCATGAGGTCAAGAGATTGAGACCATCCTGGCCAACATGGTGAAACCCCATCTCTACTAAAAATACAAAAATTAGCCAGGCGTGGTGGCACGCAACTGTAGTCCCAGCTACTTGGGAGGCTGAGGCAGGAGAATCCCTTGAACCCGGGAAGTGGAAGTTGTAGTGAACCAGATTGTGCCACTGAACTCTCTGGCACTCTAGCCTGGTGACAGAGTGAGACTCTGTCTCAAAAAAAAAAAAAAAAAAAAAAAAAAGAAAAGCTATCTAGCCAGATGTGGTGGCTCATGTCTATAATTCCAGTATGTTGGGAGGCTGAGGCAGGAGGATCACTTGAGCCCAGGAGTTTGAGACCAGCCTGGGCAACACAGTGAGACCTCCATCCCTCCACCCCCAAATTAGCCTGGTACAATGGCACACACTTGTACTTTCAGATACTTGGGAGGCTAAGGTGGCTGAGGTGGAAGGATCAAATGAGACCAGGATGTTGGGGCTATAGTGATCTGTGATCCCAACACTGCACCCCAGCCTGGGCAACAGAGCAAGACTGTGTCTCAAAATAAATAAATAAATAAATAAATAAATAAAAGCCTCCCTCAGGTTCACCCTCCCCAGTTGCTGTTGCTGATGAGAAATGTGAAGTCATTCTGATTCCTGTGCCTTTGTCTATTTTTTTTCACTCCTGATGATTTTGAAATCTTTCTGAAGTTGTATGATGATATGCTTTGGTGAAGGTCTTTTTTCATTCACTATAGTAAGCCCTTGGTGGGCTCTTTAAATCACTGTATCCTTCAGTGTTTGGATATTTATTAGGCAACTAGTCTTCTCACTGGGGAATTCATAAACATCAGCCAGTGGAGGGTCTTTTTTTTAACCCCCTCATAGAGATATCAGGGTCTCTGGAGAAGACCTTCCTACTTTCCCAGGGAGGGTGAGAGAGTAGGGGTGCTATGACAGACACCTTGCCATGGCATGTTGGGAGTCAGGTGGGGGAAGGGCTCACGCAATGCTGTGTGTAGACCTTCCCTCTGCTGATCAGTTTTCCACTCGATGTCTCATTCCTGCCCTTCAAACTCTGCCTGAGGTCCCTGTGCAAGGAGGCCTACAGAGCCCAACTTCCTTCCTCTTCATGCAGCAAGAGAGTTGAGAGTCATTTCTTTCTCGGCGGTTGAGGCTCTGGAGTGCGGGCGAAGTGCTCTGCACACAGAGGTCAGGGAATTCCCCTAGGCTGGGCTCCATACCTCATTTCTGACCTTCGGTGGTAATTTGTACTTTCAATCATTAAGCCTCTTAGAGCTCAAACTGGCTGAAATGGCTGGTTTCTTGTTGGTAAGCTCCTCTTTTTGGCACTTGCTTGCAATTTCCTCTGCTTCAAGTCGGTTAACCTCCCTGCGCCTGCCTTCTACCTTCCAAATATTTGTTGAATTCTTTCATCTCCTGTTGCCTTCTTCTGTGAACTTTTGTGACTGAATGCCTTTTTATATTTCTTCAGCGGGGTTATGTCACTGAGGTTTTTGAGAAGTAGGGGGAGATAAAAGACATTAAGTATATTTAGTTAAGAGCCTCCAGCCATGTATTATTTATCTCAACTTTTCTTTAATAGTAAGCTTGATGAGGGTAAAAAAAAAAAAGACCCATTAACTACCATTTAAAAAAATAATTAATGAGATGAAAACAATGGAAAAAAGAGCAAAATGTGTCAATTTCAAGAGTCAGTTGCTGGGATAAATTTTGTATGTAAACTTGTTGACTGCTAAGGAAAAAGGGATGTTAGCTGTTTTTCCTGGTGAAGGGAGAAGGAATGAAGGCAGGGAGAAGAAACTGACATTTTTTGAGTACTGATTAAGAGCTATCCATACACCATACTCTCTCTCTTTCTCTCTCTCTCTGTGGTTGTTTTTGTTTATAGAGATAGGGTCTCTCTGTGTTGCCTAGGCTGATCTCAAACTCCTGGCCTCAAGCTATCTTCCCACCTTGGCCTCCCAAACTGCTGGAATTACAGGTGTGAGTCACCACACCCGGCCTATATTCTTTGTTTTAATCCTCTTAAGATCCTCATGAGGTCATCATTATCCACAATTTTCAGATGAAGAAACTAAGGTTTAGAAGGGTTTGCTCATTTATTGAAGGTCTCAAAGCTAAATAGGGATAGGAATGGGATCTGTATATAACTCCAAAGTCCAGGGTTTCCCCCACTAAGCCAAGGGCATGGATCCTGTTCTCCTCTGTGCTCCAAGGTGTCACCAATAATCTCTTGTTGTCAAATTTAGTGGTTAGCTCACCGTCCCACCATGCTCGGTCTCTGATGGATTGTGAATGACTCTGACTCTTCTCAGAACTCTTTCCCTAACCCCAGTCTCCCCTGGTTCTACTCCACACTCTCTGAATCCTCAGTTGCCTTTGCAGGATACTGCCTTTGCAGGTCGTTTTCCCATTCTCAGTTCTCTTGTCATGCTTTGTAATCCCTGGATGACCTCATTCACCCCATCACTTCAAATTACATCTCTAGGCACACGACTCTCAAATCCGTCTCCTCAGTCTGGGCCTCCCAACTGAGTTCCAGATCTCTTTATGTACTTAAGTGACTGGCAGACTCTTCACTGGTATGTGTCACAGGCTCCTCAAGTCAATGGGTCCCAAACTGAGCTCATCAACTCACACCTGCCCCTTGCCCTGTGTTGGTCCTATTTCAGTGCTTGGGTCACCACCCTCCTAGCCAGCCAAAAGTTGTCTTTGACTTATTCCTCTCCCTTGCCCTCATCTGAACTGTTGCCAGCTCCTGCCAACTATATGTCCTAAATCTCCCTGAAATCAGTCTATCTATCTTCACCTCCACTGCCACTATTTTAGTTTCACACCGTTGTTCCTCATATGGATTACTGCAACAGCCTCCTACTGGTCTTCAGGCTTGCCCCAGCCTAAACTCCATGGTGATGTGAGTTTTTTTTATTTTTATTTTTATTTTTTTGAGACAGGGCCTTGCTCTGTCACCCAGGCTGGAATGCAGTGGCATGATCATAACTCACTGCAGCCTCAACCTCCTGGGCTCGAGTGATCCTCCCACCTCAGCCTCCTGAGTAGCTGGGACTACAGGTGCATGCCACCATGCCCACCTAATTTTTATATTTGTTTATTTTTTGTAGAGGTGGGGTCTTGCTTTGTTGCCCAGGCTGGTATCAAACTCCTGGGCTCAAGCAATCCTCCTGCCTCAGCCTCCCAAAGTATTGGGATTACAGGTGTGAGCCACCAGGCCAGACTTTGATGTGAGATTTTTAAAAGTACAAATCTGACAGATTACCCTGCTTCAAACTCTTCAATGGTTCCTTACTACCTGAGGATACAATTTCAAATATTTCAGGCCAAAGAATTTCCATCTAAATTCGGCCCCAAGTGAAACTTGACACCCCACCCCACCCTTTCCCTTAACCCATGCTGCTGCTTCTAAATCGGGAAGGGGGCTGCCCACTATCCTACACCACAAACACCATTCTCTAAATCCCTACTACTGTTCCTGAACCCTTCCTCCTCCTCTGAGGTCAGGCCGTCTGTCTTTCCCTTTCTACCTTGCCTCAGTGCTGATCAATGACTTCGACACGTAAGCCTTCCTGCTTCCTGTTTACTCAAGAGCCACTAGGCAATTTCAACATCAGTGTGCTCCATCTTTGTAATTTGGGTGGCTAGCATGGTCTCTGGCAAATCACGGGCACTCAATAAGTGTTATTTAAACTGACATCCAACACACTGTGCTCAGAATGTGCACTTTAATTTCCTTAGCTCTGCACATTAATTAATTAAACAGATTCCCTGGTGCCAACTCTGAGCCAAGCACTGGGCTTGGGATTGGCTAATGTGACAAACATAGACCTTGCCCTCAGGTGCTTACAGACTGCCAGGGGAGAGAGACAAGCAAAAAGGTGATTTTAATGAACAGTGGAGAGCGCTTTGATGGGATATATCCCAGGTTCTGTCGGCGCACAGAGGACAGACATGGAATGCAGACTCCAGCGACCTCCAGCTTTCACCTCCAACCAATGCAGCTTTCACACCCAAGACCCACACCCCAAATCTGTGACTGGCTAGCACCATCCCACCGGTGAAGTCTACAATTCCAAGCTCCTTACCTTCCCACCTCTTCCATCTATTCTCAGATGACCTACTTTTGGGTTTAACAAAGAAAGTTACAGGCCATTAGGTAAGAATGCCGTCATACTCCTCTTCTTTCTTCATCTCTATTCACACCCATCCTTCTCCTCTCCTCTAGCCGTCTACCAGAGCTCTGCATCCATCATCCACCCTGCCTCCTCAGGGCCCTCATTCTACTCATTACTCCTGCCTCCCTTGTATCCTCAACCCCTCTATTTAGGCATTTTTCTTGTTAGCCTTGATTTTTATCTATCTTTATTATTATTTATTTGTTTATCAATGTATTTATTTGAGATAGGGGCTCACTCTGTCACCCAGGCTGGAGTGCACAGCACCATCATAGCTCAGTGCAGTCTTGAACTACTGGGCTCAAGCGATCCTCCTGCCTCAGCCTCCTGAGTAGCTAGGACTAAGGGTGTACACCACCATGCCTGGCTAACTTAACAAATTTTTTAGAAACGGAGCCTCACGGCCAGGAACAGTGGCTCACGCCTGTAATTCCAGCACTTTGGGAGGCCGAGGCGGTTGGATCATGAGGTCAGGAGATCGAGACCATCTTGGCTAACATGGTGAAACCCCATCTCTAGTAAAAAATACAAAAAATTAGCCAGGTGTGGTGGCAGACGCCTGTAGTCCCAGCTACTCCGGAGGCTGAGGCAGGAGAATGGCGTGAACCCAAGAGGTGGAGCTTGCAGTGAGCCGAGATTACGCCACTGCACTCCAGCCTGGGCAACAGAGCGAGACTCCGTCTCAAAAAAAAAAGAAACGGAGCCTCACTATGTTGCCCAGGCTGGTTTGGAACCTCTAGCCTCAAGCAATCCTCCCACCCTAGCCTCCCAAAGTGCTGGGATTTGGGGATTATAGGTGTGAGCCACCCACTGTGCCTGGCCTAAGTTTTGCCTATCTTTAAACAAAAATAAGCAAAAACGAAGACAAAAACCTCAACCTCACATTCTCTTCATCATCTCTCTGGTTTTCTGACTTCACAGCAAAGCTTCTGAAAAACAGTGTTCATACTCTTTTCTGTTTCCCCACTGACCATTCTCTCCTCAACCTACCACAGCTGGGCTTCTGCCCCGCCACCTCCCTTCCATCACGTTAGCCAACGTCTCCGGTAACCTCTGAATTGCCCAGTTCAGCGAGGATGTCTTAGTACTTTGCTTATTTGTTCCTCTTACTGCAACAACTAATATCATTGACCATTCCTCTTACTCAAAATGCTTTCTTGCTTGACACCTCTTTACCATGGCATCTTCTCTTGGTTTGCCTAAGTCTCTGACTGCTACCTCCCTGCATTATTTGAGTCTCTGGTGTCACATTATATTCTAAGTCCTCAGTAAGTTGCCTCATTAAGACATTCAGACATGACTAGGAATCCCTCTGCCCCACCTCCAACCTCACTAAATTCAACAAATAGTGACAAGTATGTCCCATGCCTTATCCTAGGCCTTTGGGGATAAATGTAAAAAAGACACAGTCCCTGCCCGCAAGTATACAGTTTGAGGGTGGCATAGAGCCTTGTAAAGAGGTGATTTCAATTCCAATAGCGTGGCAAGTGCTGTGATGGAGTAGGTACAAGACACTCGAGAATGAGAGAGAGGGACACCTAACCTGGCCTTGGTTTGGGTGCTGGCTGCAGTGAAGGGCTTTCCAGAGGAGATGGCATCCAGGCTGAAAAGCAATTTGCAGCTATGGAAGAGGTGAGGAAAGTGTCTTTTAGGTAGAGGGAATCAAATCTGCAATGGCTCAGAGGTGGGAGTGTAGGACACAAAGAATTGCAAGTGGGAGGCAGTAGAGACAGTGGTTAGGAACACAGACTGGTTTTGGATGATCTTCCACTTCCTGGCTATGTGACCTTAGGCAAATTACTTAACCTCTTTAGGCTTCGGTTTCCTTACTTGTGAAGAGGTGGTAATGTTTCATAAGGGTCAATAAACTATCTAACATGTCGAAAACCCTCAGTAAAACTTAGCTCTTATTTTTATTATTGAGGTTGCTCAGAATAGCTGGAGCACAGTATGAAGATGGAAGCAGCAGGAGGTGAGGCTGGAAAATCAGGCAGAGGCCAGAGAATGAAGGGCCTCATATGCTGGCTGCAGGGTTCACACTCCACCCTGAGGGCAATGAACAGGTCCTGAAGGGTTAAAGCGAGAGGGACAAGAAAAGACTTTGTTTTACAAATATCTTGACTATAGTGTAGAAAGGGGATCGGAAGGGGGCAAGCTGGAGGGGGGCACCAGTTAGGAAGTCATTCCTACGGCCTTGCCAAAGATGCTGATGATATTAGGGTTAGAGAGAAGTAGAAATGTCACACAGTTTGAACAAACAGGACCTGGTGACTGACTGGCTGTGGCAGATGAAAGACGGGAGGAATCAAGGAGGATGCCTGGATAACTTTGCTTCCAACTTCACAGAGAATATAGGGACCAACAAGCACAACCCTCTCCTCTTAACATCATCATATCAGCACCCACCCTCTCCGTGTGCGCTAGATTCTGCCCCATCTTCAATCTTCCCATCTTCCCTGATTCCTCTTAAACACTTGCTCAATTCCCACCAACTCAAATAAATATACAAACAAAGCCATCCCCTAACTACTTTTTCCTTAAGCTTCTACCCTTCCTACTTGCTTCACTCCCAAATTTCTCCATTAGCTCACTGTGGCCTACTAGATAAAGTCTAAACTCAATATGACACTCAGGGCCCTTCAAAACTTGGCCCCAGCTGGGTGCTGTGGCTCACGCCGATAATCTCAGCACTTTAGGAGGCTGAAGTGGGTGGATCATGAGGTCAGGAGTTCAAGACCAGCCTGGCCAACATAGTGAAACCCCATCTCTACAAAAAATATGAAAATAAGCCGGGTGTGGTGGCATGCACCTGTAGTCTCAGCTACTCAGGAGGCTGAGGCGCGAGAATCACTTGAACCTGGGAGGCTAAGGTTGCAGTGAGCCGAGACCGTGCCATTGACCTCCAGCCTGGGTGACAGAGTGAGACTCTGTCTCAAAACAACAAACAAACAAACAAACAAACTTGGGCCCAGTCTAACTTCATCTCTAGTCACTTCCACATTACAACAACCTTGCACTCTCAACTCCCCAGGCCCTTCCAGGGCCCTCTGCATCTCAGTGTTGCTCTGCAATCAGGAATGGCCAGGTTCCTTTGGGGTTTGCAGTTCTGGTCCCATCCATGCCACCTCTTCCTCTACTATGCTGTAAAACTTACCCATCCTTCCCACTAGAGTGTGAGTTCCTCAAGGGCAGGAGTTGGTCTTCCCTGTCTCTGTGTCCTTAGGGCCTGGCATAATGCTTGGCACAAAATAGATGTTGAATAAAGGCTCACTGAGTGAATGTGTGAAGAAATCAGCCAGCTCCTGTTGAGATGGTTAGATCTGAATGTCCATGATATGCAGGTCCATAAAACTACCAACTTCCCAAAGCTGCCATGTGCGGAGTGGCAGAATCTCCATCCAAGAAGGCCAGTGCAAAGTCTATGAGGTGTTTTACAGCTATGACAGGAAATAGCAATGTCAGCAGCGGTGTCATCTTTGGACACTAAGGACAGGGATTCAGTGCCATGAACGGTCAGTTAAATTGTAATTGGAGTGAACTGTTCTTCTGCAAACCATAATGTTATTTAGCTGCAGCCAAATGGCATTCAAGGAGGGGAGAAATTTTTTTGAAATGTCAAAGAAATTATTTCCAATTTGGTGCTCACAACCAGAGACTCTAATGATCAGTAGAAATGAGAAGCAAACAAATTAGCACTAATGGAAAATGGCTTTTGGAAAAGAGGATTTAATTTATAGTCAACTGATCATGGCATGCAGCATGCAGTAAAAGTCAGCTTCACCAGCTTGGTCATAAGAACTGGAGCACACATGGAATGCCAGAGAAAAATATATGTATGCCATCATGCTTATTGGGATCTCTCTGTAAGTGGCAGCCAATTAAAATAGTCATTATTTTACCTCAGAGAGAAAATGGTGTGAAAAATCAAGCACGCAAAATTAAAAATCCAGATTAGGAACCTCAGTCCAAATTGGTTTGTTCGTGGCCTTCTAACCTTGGCAACGTCTTCTGCAAGGATGACAGACCTACTTTGTCTTCAGCCCAGACTGGACTCTTTGTTTTTAATTTCCTCTCCATCTTCAGAGGTGATTAATAAATCTGGACTCATCCATAAATCATTTCTATAGTGGCCAAATGGTTCTTCTTCATGCAAAGAAACTAAAATCACACAATCTCAAAAGCCCCAGCTCTCACGCTAAGCCAAAGGTCCTTAGCAACAAGCGAAGGGGAGGTATTAAAAATCAAGAGGTCAATAGGCCTTGTTTCTAAATAAAATTTCCCAGAGGGCTTCCCCAACCCCCTGAAATCAAAAGACACCTTCTGAACGCAAGAGGCCTCCAAGGCATGGGTTGCCAGCCTGGCTCACTGTCCCCAGATGGCCTTGGAGACAACAAGCGAGTCACTGTCTCCTATTCCTGTAGGTTTCACATGCAGAATGAGACAGGCCTTCTCCTTGGGCTCCCATCCCTGACTCCTCACTCTCAGTTCTCCATTCAGAGACAGGGAGAGAGAAACATTATCTCCTCAAACTTCCAAACAAGGTGTCCTTACTTCTCTCCCAGGGGCATATGCACTTCAATTTGTCACTTCCTTCTCACGGACCCTCTTCTGCTCCCCACTCATACCCTGACAGACACCCCTACCCCTGCTACCCATCACTTCCTGGTAGACTCCAATCTGCCCCCATATTTTCGTTTGTTTTTTTTTTTTTTTTTTTTTTTGAGACGGAGTCTCGCTCTGTCGCCCAGGCTGGAGTGCAGTGGCCGGATCTCAGCTCACTGCAAGCTCCGCCTCCCGGGTTCACGCCATTCTCCTGCCTCAGCCTCCCGAGCAGCTGGGACTACAGGCGCCCGCCACCGCGCCCGGCTAGTTTTTTGTATTTTTTAGTAGAGACGGGGTTTCACCATGTTAGCCAGGATGGTCTCGATCTCCTGACCTCGTGATCCGCCCGTCTCGGCCTCCCAAAGTGCTAGGATTACAGGCTTGAGCCACCGCGCCCGGCAGCCCCCATATTTTCCCCACATCTTTCCATTTTCTCCATCCTCTCCCCACAGGAACTCCTTTCCCCCATCTCCTTCCTATAAAATCCTCTGCCTTCATCTTCTCCCCACTTGCTTCATCCCTACCCACAGCCCCTACTCTTCTCCCCAGACTCACTTCTGCCTCCAACCCCGCTCCACAGACCTTCATCATCTCTCATCCTCTCTCCACAACATGTAACTGGCGAGGTCAACCACACTCTCCTTGCCCCTTCACTGCTCTATGCTTCATCTTCCTTGACCCATTTCGCAGCCTTCCTTCCCTTCCCAACCTTTTTACTCTGCTCTTGAAAACCCTTCTTCCCAATCAGCTAAGTCTTCTCCATTCTCAGCCTCTCCAGTCACCCGCCCACCTCCAGCCTGCATCCAAAGCTGGCTCTACCCCAGGGCTCCCCTTCTGCAAGGCCCTCCTGGTAGAAGCTGTTTAGACTCTTAAACCCCCAGGATTTCACGGTTAGGAGGGGGCCTCATGTCTCCTTGCCAAAGCCCAACTCAGTTCCTTATTCCACCTCCTTCTTGTAAAAGACCTTACTACTTCAAGGGTCATACCATTTAGCTGTCTCAGCCTTTGCCCCTCCTCATGCTGTCACCTAGAGACTCCAGAAAACCTTGCTCTACCCATCAAAGACTGGTACCTAGCTCACAGGCATCCTCTTCCCTTCCCTCCCCTCAAGTCTTCCTATCATCCAGGGGGAGTTCAGTGGCCACGTCAGCATCCTGACTGTCTCCTGTACTCCACTTTGGCCCCTGACTCCCACGGCCACACCCTGGACCTTGTCATCACTGGAAACTACTCAAACTTCATTCTTCCACTTTCTGATCACAACTTTCTCATTCAGTGATCTCAGATATGGATTCTCTGACTTCACTGGGACCTCTAGTCCATACATTCTTTTTCACTCTCCTATCCAGTTTAGATACTAAGGTCCTTCATTTCAATCACTGTTTTGCCACAATCTTCAACTTCCTTGTCCTTTGTCCTTCCTTCCATCTATCCACCCGGTAAAACTCAAACCTAGATCAATTAAACTAACCTCTCTGTACCCACCACTAGGTGGTTGAATGTTGTTGACGGAAAAATGCATATTACACAACCTTGCAGACCGCTGCTCTTGAAAATTGACGGTCACTAACCTCAACAGGGCCATCATAACTGCCCAGAAATCTGTTTGCTACCTTAGTCATCTCACTGCCACTCCCCACTGCGGATATTTCAATCTTTCTCTGCTCTTTTCAATCTCGCACACTATCTCCAATCCCACTCTCACTGGCTGATGTCATGTTCTTATTTGACAGAGAAAATGGAAACCATCAAAGAAGAATTCCCTCAACTTCCTGTCACCAAACCTACCAATTAACCTCAACATAATGCTTCCCTTCTGCCACAAAACAAATATTCCTCCACCCTTCTAAGTGAATTTCTTCACCAACACTTTGGTGAAGCCTTTTTTTCAGGGGCACCATTCTCAGTTATCTTCTTTCCCTTATAATTTTATCTTTTCCCCTCTTGCTGGATCCACACCAACATTTCTCCCATCCGAATAAAAACCTGCGTTTCCTTCTGGCTATTGCCTTCTTTTTTCTTCTAAATAGCCAAGCTTTCTGAAAATGTATCTTACATGAATCTTCACTTCCTCAATCCCATCTGCTTCTCAAACCGCTGTAATCTGACCTCTGCTCCTATCACTCCACTGAAACTGTACTTGCAAAGGTCACCAACAACTTCCTTGTTTCTACATCCAGTGGATTCTTTCAGGCCTCATTTTACTTGATTAGTCATAAGCCTTCAACATTTTCCTTCCTTGGCTTCTGAAACACCACATTCTACTACTGATCTTCTTACCATTTTGGACACTTCATCTTGATTACCTTTGCAGGTTCCTCTTCCTTTGCCAGACCCTCAAACTTGGGTGTTTCTCAGGGCTCTGTCCTAGGTCTCTGCTGACTCTACACTTACTCCCTGGGCAAGCTCAACAAATCTATTGGTGTGGCTGGCATCTATAAGGTCCCAAAGACTCCCACATTGCAACTTCCAGTTAGACTTATCTGGCAAACTCCAGTTAGGCATATCCAGTGGCCTTCTGGATACCTCCACTTGGATGTTCCATTGGCACCTCAAGCTCACCATGCCCAGAGCTGACCCTCTCCTAAAAACCCTGCTTCCTCTCCTTCCTGTTTGCCCAAACCAGGAATCTAGAAGTCATCCTTCATTTCCCTTACTTCCCCACACCCAATCAGTAACCAAGTCCAGTTTTTTCTTGCTGTAGGTGTCTAAGGAATTCATTCTGCCCTTTCCATTTCAGCTGCCACTCCATGCTTTATGCTACCATAATCCTTCCCCACTACTGAAACAACCTCCTAACTGGTCTCCCTCCTTCTCCCAATCCCCAATTCAGTTCCTGCACTAATCTTTCTTTTTTTTGAGAGGGAGTCTCGGTCTGTTGCCCAGGCTGGAGCGCAGTGGTGCGATTTTGGCTCACTGCAACCTCCGCCTCCTGGATTCAAGCGATTCTCCTGCTTCAGCCTCCCGAGTAGCTGGGATTACAGGCACCCGCCACCATGTCCAGGTAATTTTTGTATTTTCAGTAGAGACGGGGGTTCACCATGTTGGCCAGGCTGGTCTCAAACTCCCGACCTCAGGTGATCTGCCTGCCTCGGCCTCCCAAAGTGGTGGGATTGCAGGCATGAGCCACCTTGCCTGGCCCCCTGCACTAATCTTTCTAGACACAAATCTGATTGTTACTCCCCTGCTTAAAGCCCTGCAATGACTCCCTGCCGTCTTAGTGATAAAGTCTAAGCCCTTGTGCTCATGGGTGTAAAATGCATTGGAAAATTTTTACCATCAGCAAGATCTACCTGTAAGCACAAAGCTGAGCTTGGCATCAAAGACTCTCCAGGATCTGGGTCTATTTTTCCAAGGTTCCCCTCACATGAGTCTCTAGCCTGGCTAGAGGATGCTTCATGTAATTTCTGGCACATTCACCTCTTTGAGCTCCCGAAGGGAGTCTTTTTTTGTTTTTGAGATGGAGTCTCATTCCGTCACCCAGGCTGGAGTGCAGTGGCGCAATCTCGGCTCACTGCCACCTCTATCTCCCGGGTTCAAGCTATTCTCCTGCCTCAGCCTCCCAAGTAGCTGGGATTACAGGTGCCCACCACCATGCCTGGCTAATTTTTGTATTTTTAGTAGAGATGGGGTTTTGCCATGTTGGCCAGGCTGGTCTTGAACTCCTGACCTGAAGTGATCCGCCCACCTCAGCCTCCCAAAGTGCTGGGATTACAGGCGTGAGCCACCACACCGGACTCTTTGTTTTGTTTTTTGAGACAGGGTCTCACTCTGTCACCCAAGCTGGAGTGCAGTGGCACAATCATGGCTCACTGCAGCTTTGACCTCCCCGACTCAAGTGATCCTCCCACCTCAGCTTTCCAAGTAGCTGGGACTTCAGGCATGAGCTACCATGCCTGGCTAATTTAAAAAATTTTTATTTTGTAGAGATGAAGGTCTCACTATGTTGCCCAGGCTGGTCTTGAACTCCTTCAAGCCATTCTCCCGTCTTGGGCTTCCAAAGTGCTGGGATTACGAGTTTGAGCCACCGCGCCTGGCATACAGAGTCTTTCCCCCTCCCTATCTCTAAAAGTCTTTCAAGACCCAGCTGAAGAGCCAATCACACTGCCAGAAATGCCCCTTCTCTGATTACGAGCTCCTCAAATCCTTACTCTTCTGTAGTATTTATCTCACATGCAGAATCAGAGTTGCTTCGTGCATGGTTTCTCTCCCTCTCCCGTTAAGATATGGGAGAGAGAGGGCCAAAGCTTGATCCTCACTAGGGTCTAAGGAACCTTATTTAGCCCACCCAGTCTCTGGCACATAGTATGTAAATATACTGGCACACAGTATGTAAATATAGATAAATGCAAGAAAGTTGCACTCCCAGCTCCTCGGTGGATCCTATCAACAGGGCATTCTCTGAAGTCATCAACTGAAGACTGCCTCCCATCCATCCATCCATCCAACCAGAATATGCCTCGACCCCACTGGGTGGAGGTTGGGTCGGCACGCGCCCCCTAGGCCGTTTTGTACGGTTTTCTACCTCCAGCCCTCGGAGCTGCGGCTGGTAGAGGATGGCAGAGGTAGCTAGACGATGCAAGTCAAAGGGCACACGCTTCCGCCGCGTAGGACAGGACTCTGTTCGGACGAGTGACTCTGCCCATTCCCAGAATACAGCAAGTCTCCAGCCTCCTCTTACCTACATAAGAGGGTGCGGACTTTTCCTGACCGGCGCCCCGGCTGACCAATACCTAATCCAGATCAAGCGAGTTAGCCAATGGCTGCGGGCCAGTAATAGGGGCGGGGCACGGTTGCTAGGGCCGAGCTAGTGGGGTGAGGCGAGAGGCTCTAGAAGAGACTTGGTGGTTGCTAAGGCGGGAGGTCACAGAGCGCGGCGCAGGGATTGGGCCGTGTCGGGGGAGGTGTGTGGTGATTGGGCGGCGCCCAGGAGGCGCCCGGGTGAGGCAAGGGTGCGCAAGCTAGAGTTCCGGCTGGAGGCCCGTGCTCGGGGCCGGCGCCTTCACCATGGGCTCGGCAGAGCTGGACTACACCATCGAGATCCCAGATCAACCCTGCTGGAGCCAGAGTATGGAATGAGGGTTGGGTCCGGGCGCGGGGAGGTGACCTCATGAATCCGTGGGTTGCGAGCGCAGCTGTAGCCCCGCCCCCCATGCGGCCCCGCCCTCCCGCGGGCCGCCCCCTCATAGGGTCCGGCAGGTCCTAGTCTTAGAGAGGCTCAGAGAGCCCCGCCCCTCATAAGCCCCGCCCCAGAGTGTTCCTCCCTGGCGAGCCCCGCCTCTGCCCCGAGTCAGCTGCTCGCTTGGGACCCCTTTTTTTTTGTCTTTCCTGTCCGGGGTGCTCAGGTCCATGCCCTTTAATCACTTATCATAGCTGAAGGCTGCCGAAAGCTGGATCCCTTCTGATTCCTTTGTTTGGGATTGGGCTTCCCACATCTAGCCTTTCTTCGGCGGTTATGGCTATCACTTATTATTTTCCCGAAGGCGTGGAAGGGGGGCCTCGCGGGGTCACCGATCCTCGCAGAAGCCCGGGACTCAGAACCCTTAGCCGTCCCTCTCCACTCTTCTTGGCAGTGGTTAACAGTGCAGTCTCTGACGTCAGGTAGAACTCGACAGAAATCCTGACTCCTTCCTTTAGGAGCTGGATGACCTTTGGTAAGCTACCTTCTCTAAACTTCAGTTTCCGCCTCTGCAAAACGGGGATAGGGATAGTAACTTTCCTCATAGGGCTGTTGGGGCCATCTGGAGATTGTGTAAAGGGCCTGGCATGGAGTGAGTTCAATAATTGGCATTTACCATCAGCATTGTTTCTCTCCTTACGTTAAAGAAAGACATGTAGGAGGCTCCACAAAATTAGTAGACTTGACAGCAGGCCCGCGTCCATGACAGTGTGAGTAGATCGGGGCCCAGAGAGTGGAAAGTTTGGTTTCTGTGGGAATTCTAGCAGAAGGGCCTTGAAGTATGATCAGCCTGAGGCCAGCGTATCCCTCACCTGCATTAGTCCAGCATCGCCTTCACGCCTCCTGTCTGACTGCCTGCAGCCCAGCCTCCTAAATTGCTACCACAGTGATCTTCCTAATGCAAAGGTTTGATCTTATGCTCTGCTCTCCATAAAATTTAGCTCCTTCAGACCTTCCCAGACCCCTCCTGTAGCATCTCATGTTCTTTGGTTGGAGTCTAGGAGAGGGCAGCCCTTAGGCTCCCACAGAACAGATGGCCCCAGACCAGCTGTTTTCCCCTAGAGCTGGAGCTGTTGGCTTAGCACTTTTGGGTTTATAGATGTAAAAATACTTAAGACATGTTTTGGCGTCAACAAGCCATGAAGTCAGTTAATATTATTTCCTTTGGAGCACTTTCGGCAGCGAAGGGCTGGAGCTGCCTTCTGCACGGCCAGGAGGGCAGCCTGGTGGTCCTGGTTCGCATTTCAGCTCCACGTCCTACTAGTTATATGTCTTTGGCAAGTTGTTGAACCTGTCCGAGCCTCAGATTCCTCCACCGTGAAATGGGAACAGCACTAGTGCCTGCCTCCTCGTTGGATTGCAAGGGTTACGAGGTAGCGTTTGGATGTGTGTCCCTGGCACAGTGCAGGTGCTACTATTGCATTGCTTCCCCTATGGTTCCCCCTCCGCCCCCCTTTCTTTTTTTTTTTTAAGAGATGGAATCTCCCCTGTCACCCAGGCCTGAGTGCAGTGGTGTGATCCTATGTCTCCCTTTGCTGTTCCAGGAGGCTGGGTCTTAGAATTGGAAGAAATCTCAGGGACTGTTTTGTCCTGCATCCCTCTGTTGGCATGAGTGCATTCCACTGCTAGCCGATCGTTCCCTGAGGGGATGCTTCTGCCCAAACATCCTAGCCTGTTGGAGGCAGCTGGGATTGTTAGAAAGCACTTCCCTTTCTTGAGCCACTGTAGGCCTTCCTGTCATTTCCGCTCTCAGTTCAGCATTTGCTGTGTCCTGGCCGTGGGATTGTTGTTGGCGCCTCAGAAGTGGCTCACATGCCCAAGGAGCTGAGGTTTTGGGGAGTGGAGTGAATTTATAAGCAGGTGGTTTCAAAATGATGTGCTGACTGCAGGGCTAGAGCATTGTGGTGGGAACGATACAGAGCAAGGAATCTCGCTTCCTCTCTTCAAGAGGACGGCTTTGTGCCTTCACATTTCCTCCAAGAGAAACACTTCCAATGCCTTCAGTTGTTTCTTCTCCATATTGCTCCTCCTGACTGGCTTTAATTCATCGTCCTTGCCTCTCACAGTGCATGCTCCAGAGGTGAGCTAGAGGCTGTCAAACCCCTCAGAAGGAGATCACGACACTGTGGTCCCCTGCATCCGTTTGCTTCCTATCTGTAGAGCTTCCCTCCAGGCCAACATGGCCTCATAGAGTGATAGTCTTTTGGAGCCCAGAGATCGTCTGTCTTTAGCAATTACTGTTTAATGGTGGAGAATTGTGTAGGACAGTCATATTTCGTTTTTGAAATTACTTTTTAAAAACTTTTTTTGTTTTTGAGATGAGTCTCCCTCTGTCACCCAGGCTGGAATGCAGTGGCGCCGTCTCAGCTCACTGCAACCTTCGCCTCCCAAGTGCAAGCAATTCTCCTGTCTCAGCCTCCCAAGTAGCTGGGACTACAGGCACACGCCACCCTGCCTGGCTAATTTTTGTAGTTTTAGTAGAGACGGGGTTTCACCATACTGGTTAGGCTGGTCTTGAACTCCTGACCTCAGGTGATCCACCCACCTCAGCCTCCCAAAGTGCTGGGATTACAGGCATGAGCCACTGTGCCCAGCCTTTAAAAACTTTTTTTTTTTTCAGTTTAAAAAAATTTTTCATTTTCGTATAGGGAGACAGAGTCTTACTAGGTTGCCCAGACCGGTTTGAAACTCCTGGGCTCAAGCAAGTCCTCCTATCGCAGCCTCCCAAAGTGCTACGATTACAGGTATGAGCCACTGCGCCTGGCCTGAAATTACTTTTCCCCTGTATTTGAAAATCAAAACCACAGAGCCCATCACTGCTGTGAGCTGACAGAGAAGCTGATGCTGGCACATTAGCTAGCTGGAAGGCAGCTGCAGATCTGGGGTCATTCAGAGCCCTGGGCCTTGTAGGTCAGGCTTGGCAGCCCAAAATCCTCCTGCTGGGAATCCTACCAGCCAGTACCTATGGCTGCCCATGCTGATGGTCGTCTGCCCAGGCCTTTGCTAAAGCTGGTGCTTTGACCCAGAATCTGCCTTCCCTCTCTTTTTCTCAGGCCAGTGATCCCCTCACTCTCTCAATACCCTCTCTTACTTCATTTCATTTGGAAAGGGTCTCTCCTGGGGCTCCCATAAGCACTATATATTCCTGTTGTCGTGTTTTTGATGGCTTCACTCACTGTCACTGGGGCCTGGGAGGGATGAGGTGCCAAGTGAGCTGAATGGAATCACTTGGCAGCACCGTAGGCCCAAGCCAGAGCTGCTCTGACATCCCAGGCCCAGGCCGTGCCACCCCTCCTCCCATCCAGAAAATGGTCAGCCAAGTCCCACCTAGATCCCTTCTGTGACTTGCTCGTAGGCCGGCAGCCTTCTAAAGGCACCATGTGGCTCTCATGTTCAGTAAACATAAAAACATAATTCATTCGTAGAATTAATGGGGCTGGGGCCCGGGCCTGGGACAAACATTTTGCTCTTAGAGTAAACAGAAGGCCTTTTTTTTTTTTTTTTTTTTGAGACGGAGTCTTGGTCTGTCGCCCGCGCTGGAGTGCAGTGGCCGGATCTCAGCTCACTGCAAACTCCGCCTCCCGGGTTTACGCCGTTCTCCTGCCTCAGCCTCCCGAGTAGCTGGGACTACAGGCGCCCGCCACCTCGCCCGGCTAGTTTTTTGTATTTTTTAGTAGAGACAGGGTTTCACTGTGTTAGCCAGGATGGTCTCGATCTCCTGACCTCGTGATCCGCCCATCTCGGCCTCCCAAAGTGCTAGGATTACAGGCTTGAGCCACCATGCCCGGCCAAACAGAAGGTCTTAAGGGGATCACAGAGAGCGGACGTGAGGGGACTTTTGCTCCCCAGGTTTTACTGTGTGCCTTTTTTGCTCACCACTGACTGAGATCAAAGAAATATAGACATCATCTTAACCCTCAGGAAGTCGTCACGGGCACCCAAGAAACAGTGCTAAAGGGTCTGGACCACTATGGTGGGCCCTGTGGTCGGGGAGGCTTCCTGGAGAAGAGCAGCCCAAGCTGGACCTGAAGCTTCAGGAGGGCTCACAGACCCCCGGTGAGCAGCAGAAAGTGCCAAAGTCAAGTCCACGGCCATACCACCTTGAACATGCTGATCCAGAAGCTAAGCAGTGTTAGGTCTGCTTGGAACTTAGATGGGAGAAAGTCCAGAAGTAAAGCCCTGAGGGGGGACAGCAAGTGGCTGGAGGGAAAAGGGGCCTGGCAGGAGGCTGCGCTGTGCTTTTATGGGTGGAGAATGAGATGAAAACCTGAAGAACTGTCATGACGGACAGACGTCAAAGACCCAGGCAAAGTCATTTGGGATTTGATCCTTGGCTTGTCTGCAAGGACCCCAAAGGCCTTTTTTTTTTTTTTTTTTTTTTTTTTAAAATACAGAGGAGTTGTGTTTATTTTTGGAATCATTATCTCTTTTCTTTCACCTCTAGATAAGAACACTTTCTGGCCAGGCGTGGTGGGTCATGCCTGTAATCCCAGCACCTTGGGAGGCCGAGGTGGGCGGATCACTTGAGATCAGAAGTTGGAGACCAGCCTGACCCATATGGAGAAACCCCGTCTCTACTAAAAATACAAAATTAGCCAAGTGTGGTGGTACATACCTGTAATCCCAGCTACTCAGGAGGCTGAGGCAGGAGAATCGCTTGAACCCGGGAGGCGGAGGTTGTGGTGAGCCAAGATTGTGCCATTGCACTTCAGCCTGGGCAACAAGAGCAAAACTTTGTCTCAAAAAAAAAAAAAAAAAAAAAAGAACCAAGTGTCTGCTGTATGCCAGGTGCCAGTGCTGTACTAGACTCTGGATTTGAGATTCAGGCCTCTTCGCAGGCCTCTTTCTCTCCGAGTGTCTGTGGTACTCACACTGTTAACCATGTTCTATCCACATGCCAGGCCCACCAGGAGCTCCTTTCATTATTTTATTCATCCTCACAACCACCTTGTGAAGTAGGGAGAACCCTTAATCCTGTTTTACAGATGAAGAACAGACGCTCGTGGGGAGGTAAAGTGTCTTGCCCAAAGTAATTCCAGATCTCAGCTTAAGAGCCTTACTCCAGAGCTTGTGCCTGTCGAGATTTCAGTTGCCATTAGGAGGGGCTGCCTGAATATGATGCCATTTCTAGGAAACAATTAGGGACATGCACAAAGAAAGGAGTGTCCATTAAAGTATTTTTATAACAGCAAAAAATTGGAAACAGCATCATATCCAATAATGGGAGATTTGGTCACCATAAATTATGAAACATTCTATAGCCTCTCTGAAGCCACTAAAAGTAATGGTGTAGAAATATATAAACTGACAGGGAAAAATGTTCACAATATATTGCCGAACAGAGGAAAGCAGATTACAAACAATATGATTCCAATTTTATTAGATACTCATTTTCTACTTTTTCTACAGTGAGTATGCATTACTCGTGAAGTAATAATAATTTCAATTTATTGAACTCTTTCCTTCTGCCAGGCACCATGCTAAACCCTCTATAGCTATTATCCTATTTAATTCTTTGTATCATTATCCCCATTTCACAGATAAGGAAATTGAAGCTTAGAGAACTTGATTAAAGTCTGTGTCATAGTTATTAAGTGGCAGAGGCAGAGATTTGAACTGAGATATGATTTTGTACAGTATGTACTCTTAGATACTATGCTACTCTGCTCTGCTCTTCTTTTAAAAAGTAAATAAAAAATAAAGTAATTTGGCTGGGTACAGTGGCTCACGCCTGTAATTCCAACACTTTGGGAGGCTGAGGAGGGTGGATTGCTTGAGCCCAAGAGTTTAAGACTAGCCCGGGCAACATGGCCAAACCCTGCCTCTGCAAAATAATACAAAAATTAGCTGAGCATAGTGGTGCTTGCCTATAGTCCCAGCTACTTGGGAGGCTGAGGTAAGAGGATTACCTGAGCCTGAAAGGTTGAGGCTGCAGTCAGTCGTGACTGTGCCATTGCCCTCCAGCCTGGGCAACACAGAAAGACCTTGTCTCAGAGAAGAAAAAAAATTTGGTTTAAATATAGGAACTATGAGACACTAGAAAGTATTTCTGGGTAGAGAAATACCCAGTAGAGAAAATTAAGAATCTTTTAATTTTTTGTGTTTTATTTTATTTTTATTTTTATTTTATTTTTGAGAGGGAATCTTGTTCTGTCGCCCAGGCTGGAGTGCAGTGGCGCAGTCTCAGCTCACTGCAAGCTCTGCCTCCCGGGTTCACGCCATTCTCCTGCCTCAGCCTCCGGAGTAGCTGGGACTACAGGCGCCCACCACCTCGCCTGGCTAATTTTTTGTGTTTTTGGTAGAGACGGGATTTCAGTGTTCGCCAGGATGGTCTCCTGACCTTGTGATCCGCCCGCCTCGGCCTCCCAAAGTGCTGGGATTGCAGGCGTGAGCCACGGTGCCCAGCTTTTTTGCATTTTGAAAAGATAACATAGTTTCTATTTTCATTCCGGCTTCCAAATAAAAAAGTACATGTTGTGCAGCAGACCCTTAAGCCTTATCAGCCCTTTCCTTTGTCTTCCCCGCATGCCCCTGGGATATACACAATCTAATTTGTGCTTGAGTTTTATGACTTGAACTGTTGTACAATATATGTATTTGTAATTCTTGCACTATCTGTGTCAGTGTTATTTGTTGAGAAATTCTAGAGGACAGGGAGCTTGTGAGATTAAATTGTTTTGTGGGGTACTCGAGAAGTGCAAGGGTTGAAAAGAATCCTTCCACATTGCTGAGGGGCTTCTGGGCATCCCTGGCCTTTTTGACTTCCCAACTGCTTTTGACTCTGCTGGACCACCTACCCTGTTGTTTGAGATAATATTTTAACTCTCATTGCAGAAGTTATACATACTGATTTTAGAAAACAGGAAAAAAAATCATGAAAAAGAAATTGCCTCTAATCCCAGAAATAATTGCTATTAATATTTGATGTATTTTTTTCTGTGCATAAAAAAATATGTGGCTGGGCGCGGTGACTCACGCCTGTAATTCCAGCACTTTGAGAGGCTGAGGTGGGCAGATCACCTGAAGTCAGGAGTTCAAGACCAGCGTGGCCAGCATGGTGAAACCCTGTTTCTACTAAAACTACAAAAATTAGCCAGGTGTGATAGTGGGCGCCTGTAATCCCAGCTACTAGGGAGGCTGAGGCAGGATAATCGCTTGAACCTGGACGACAGAGGTTGTAGTGAGCCATGGTGGCACCACTGCACTCCAACCTGGGTGACAGAGTGAGACTGTCAAAAACAACAACAAAAAAAGTGTGTGTTTGTGTAGTATGTGTGTGTATGGGGTATTCTGTTATGATATTGCTTTATAACTTGTGTTTTCATTTAATGTATTACTATTATTTTTTAAAATAATAGCATTATTGAGAAATACTTTATATACCATAAAATCCACCCTTTAAAAATGTGCGCTTCTGGCCAGGCGCAGTGGCTCATGCCTGTAATCCCAGTACTTTGGGAGGCTGAGGTGGGAGGATTGCTTGAGCCCAGGAGTTCAAGACCAGCCTGGGCAGCATAGTAAGACCCTGTCTCTACAAAAAATAAAAAATTAGCCAGGCGTGGTACCGTGTGCCTGTAGTCTTACCACTCAGGAGGCTGTGGTGGGAGGATTGCTTGAGCCTGGGAGGTTGAGGCTGTAGTGAGCCGTGACCTCACTACTGCATTCCAGCCTGGGTGACAGAGCGAGACCCTGTCTCAAAAAAAAAAACCAAAAAAACAAAAAAACAATTCACTGGCTTTTGGAATATTCACAGAATTGTAAGAGTATCACTGCCATCTAATTCCAAAACATTTTCATCATCTGAAAAAGAAACCCCATTCCTGTTAGTAGTCACTGTCCATTCCCTCCTCCTCCCAGCCCTTGGCAACCACTAATCTTTCATTCTCTATGGATTTGCCTATTCTTGATATTTTATATAAATGAAGTCATATAATATGTGGCCCTTTGTATCTGACTTATTTCACTTAGAATGATGTTTTCAAGGTTCATGCATGCTATCACATGTATTAGTACTTCATTCCTTTTTATGACTGAATAGTATTTAATTGTATGGATGTATCACATTTTGTTTATCTATTCACAGATGATAGGAGAAATGTTTCCACCTTTTGGTTATTATGACTGCTATGAACATTCATGGGCAAGTTTTCATGTGGATGTATGTTTTTAGTTCTCTTGGATATATCCCTAGGAGTGAAATTGTGGGGTCATGTGGTAACTCTACATTTAACTTTTTTGAGGATCTGCCATACTGTTTTCCAAAGTGGCTGCACCATTATGCATTTCCACCAGCAGTGTATGAGGGTCCTGGTTTCATCCACAACCAACACTTGTTTATTATCTGACTTTTTAATTATAACCATCCTGGGTATAAAGAGATACCTCATAGTGGTTTTGATTTTGGTTTGCCTAATGGCTATGATGTTGAGCATCTTTTCATGTGCTTATTGGCCACTTGTAAATCTTCTTTGGAGAAAGACCTGCTTAATATATTCAGGTCCTTTGCCCATTTTTGAGTTGGGTTTACTTTTTGCTGTTGAGTTTTAAGAGTTTTCTCTATATTCTGGATATTACTCCCTTATAAGATACATGATTTGCAAATATTTTCTCCATGCTATGGGATTTTTCTTTTTTTCACTTTTTTTTGGATTATGTCCTTTGAAGTAGAAAGTTTTTATTTTGATGAAGTCTCAGTTTATCTCTTTTGTTTGTTTGTTCCTTGTACTTTTGGTGGCATGTCTATGAAACTGCTACCTAATCCAAAGATTCACTCCTATGTTCTCTTCTAACGGTTTTGTAGTTTCAGCTCTTACATTTATATCTGTGATCTGCTTAATGTATTATTGAATACTTCTCTATGATTTAACATTTTTCTTTCTTATAAGTGGAATTACCAAGTCAAAGATTGCATGTTTTTTTTTTGTTTGTTTGTTTGTTTGTTTTTTTGTTTTTGAGATGGAGTTTTGCTCTTGTTGACCTGGCTGGAGTGCAGTGGCGCAATCTCTGCTCACTGCAACCTCCGCCCCCTGGGTTCAAGTGATTCTCTGCCTCAGCCTCCCGAGTAACTGGGATTACAGGCACACACCACCTTGCCCATCTAATTTTTTGTATTTAGTAGAGACGGGGTTTCACCACGTTGGTCAGGCTGGTCCTGAACTCCTGACCTCAGGTGATCCACCTGCCTCAGCCTCCGAAAGTGCTGGGATTATAGGCTTGTGCCACCGTGCCGGCAAAGATTGCGTGTTTTTGAGACTTCTTGTGACTGTTTCCTCCTGTCATTTCTACCCCTCCCTATCTGTCTCTCCACTGCTCTGGTTCAGGCCTTCGGCATCTCTTGCGTTGAATTTTATGGTAGCCTTCCACCCGTTCCTGATGAACCACTGTCAGTGCAGCGTGTGTTAAGTGTACTGGTGTGGTGGTGGGTGCTGTGACAGTACAGAGGAGGGGCACCTCTCTCAGTCTGATGGTTTGGGGTAGGGGGTGGTGAGAAGGGGTTGGGGAGGGCATCAAGGAAGGCTTCCTGAAAGTAAGCAGTGAGCTGACTCTGTAGGTGGAATGGGCATTAGCACAGCATGAACATGGAGCATCAGCATTGTGGGCTGGAGAGCAGAGAGCATGCGCAAGGTCGCGGTGGTGGAGGCGGCAGAGCACACTGGTCTGGAGAGTGGGCGCTGCCTCTGCTGCTTCCTGGCTGTGTGCTCTTGGGGGAAAGGGACTTCCCGTCTCTGTGTTTTAGTTTTCTCATCTGTAAAATGGGGATAGTAATAGTAGCTAACTCCTAGGATGGTTGCAAGACCAAATGATGCAGCATATATTGAAGTTGTGGCTGGGAGAAGCAGGCAGATGAGGTCATTTTGGGGTGTCTTGATGTACAGGAGGCAGCCGTGTATGCAGGTTTGGAGCTGAGGTGATAGAGATGGTTTTGTTAGCTAGAGGGCTGGCTAGAGTAGCGGATACAAGCTGGTCTTTAGAGTCAGACCACCTGAGTTTGGATTTCAGCTTCACTGCTTGTTAGTTATGTGACCTTGAGCAAGCCATTTCCTGTGTGCCTCAGGTTTTTGTCTGTAAAATGAGAATTCTTGCTCATAAGAGTATTGCAATTTTTTTTGTTTTTGTTTTTGTTTTTAAAGATGGAGTTTTGCTCTTGTTGCCCAGGCTGGAGTGCAATGGTGCGATCTCGGCTCACTGCAACCTCTCCTCAACCGGGTTCAAGTGATTATCCTGCCTCAGCCTCCGGAGTAGCTGGGACTACAGGCATGCGCCACCACGCCTGGCTAATTTTTGTATTTTTAGTAGAGATTAGGTTTCTCCATGTTGGTCAGGCTGGTCTCGAACTCCTGACCTCAGGTGATCAGCCTGCCTTGGCCTCCCAAATTGCTGGGATTACAGGTATGAGCCACTGCACCTGGCCTTTTTTTTTTTTTTTTTCCTTCATAATAGGGTCTCATTCTGTCACCCAGGCTGGAGTGCAGTGGCATGATCTTGGTTCACTGCAGCCTTGATATCCTGGGCTTAAGCTATCCTCCTGCCTCAGCACCCTGAGGAGCTGGGACTATAGGCATGTGCCACCTTGCCAAGCTAATTTTTGTAGAGATGAAGTTTCGCCATGTTGCCTAACCTGGTCTTGAACTCTTAGACTCAAGTGATCTGCCTGCTTTGGCCTCCCAAAGTGCTGGGATTACAGGTGTGTTGTGAATAATAAATGAGTTGATATGTAAAATGCTTAGAATAGTGCCTGACCTATCATGCTGTGTGTGTTAGCACTTTTTGCTGGAGAAGTTTGTAATGGTTTAGGAACAAGGTATATTTGATTGGTTGTACAGGATTCTGTTAAGTCTGAATAGAGT
The DNA here is from genome assembly GCF_047675955.1 of Chlorocebus sabaeus. NCBI lineage: Eukaryota > Metazoa > Chordata > Mammalia > Primates > Cercopithecidae > Chlorocebus > Chlorocebus sabaeus. The sequence continues at coordinate 92,258,327 of NC_132923.1, forward strand.
GGGAGATCCAGCCAGGGGCCAAAGTTTTCAGTGCCTCAAAGTTAGCTGCCAGAGGCCTGGAGATGTCAGCAGCAGGATGGGAAGAGGGTGATATCGCCAGTAGAATAAGTTAAAAAAAGGGGAGGAGTTTGTACAAGAGGGTGGAAGAATCATGATCCTGATGTGGCAGTAAATAACAATAGCAACAGCAATTACTTTTGACCAGGCGCGGTGGCTCACGCCTGTAATCTAGCACTTTGGGAGGCTGAGGCGGGTGGATTGCCTGAGCTCAGGTGTTTGAGACCAGCCTGGTCAATGTGGCGAAACCCCGTCGCTACTGAAAATAAAAAAATTAGCAAGGTGTAGTGGGCACCTATAATCCCAGCTACTCAGGAGGCTGAGGCAGGGGAATCGCTTGAACCCGGGGGGCGGAGGTTGCAGTGAGCCAAGATGGCGCCACTCACTCCAGTCTGGGCAACAGAGTGAAACTCCTTCTCAAACAACAACAACAAAAGCGTTTTTAAATGAGCAGGGCATGGTGGCGTGTGCCTGTGGTCCCAGCTACCCAGAAGGCAGAGGTAGAAGGATCGCTTGCGCCCAAGGAGAGTGAGGCTGCAGTGAGCTGTGATTGTGCCACTGCACTCCAGCTTGGGCAACAAAGCGAGACCATGTCTCCAAAAATAAAGAAATCAATAAAGAATATTACAGAAAGCTTGGGCTATGGGAGTAGGCAGTCTGTCCAGGGTGCCAGTATTCTGAGGGTTTCTTCACCTTCATGGAGGATGAAGAGTCATTCCTGCCTGAGTTGGTAAAGCCAAGGTTGCCAGCAAAACGGAGTTACAAATCCCAGCCTCAGGAGGAGGGGCAATTGGGAGGCCCAGCAGCAGCTGTTTGACTCCCAGCTCTGGCAATTGGGAGTGCACCATCTCAGCTGGTGGGGGCTGGCCTTGACATCCCGTGGCCGCCAGGGGGGATGTGACCTCCTTTGGTTGCTTTCTCTGTATTGGCGATAAATCCCAAAGCCCTTTGCTGGTGTCTCGGTGGTGGCACGTGGGAGAAACCCTGTAGGCAGGGGAAGGGGAATCTGTTCTCAGAGGGCTGCAGAGGTAAGGGAGCCTCCCAGAACAGGGTCTTGGAAATCGAGTTACTGGGTCTTGGAGATGGAAAAGCAGGTTCAGACGGTAGCTGCTGATTACCCTCCCTGAGACCGCCACAGCCCAAGCCTCGTGGGCAGATCATACCCAGCAAGGTTGGGCTGGGACCCCACTGAGGCCCAGGGCCTTTCCACCAGAAAGGCCAGTGCAGGTGAAAAGCCATCTGGCAGAAGATGGGGACACTAGGCTGAGAAAAGTGGTGAGAATATTTGGAGCTGCTTGAGATAGACCTGTGGGACTGTCCCTCATCAGAGGCCGAGCCAGCAGCCATGGAGGCCGGGAGGGCTGGCAGGTGTCAGCAGGGGACTGAGGCTTTGGCAGCTTCTGCTCCAGGCTGAGTTGCAACCAGGCCTGGGACCCCCACCGCTGCGGGCAGTTAATCTCCGAAGGCCGGAGTCACCACCACTAGAGAGCAGGAACATTGAACTTTTCAATCACATTAATTTCCACAGGAAATTGTTGTCTTCCTTTTGTCCAAAGGTTAGTGATTTATATTTACCATCCTCTTAACTAGCCTTGAAATTTACTGTTGCCAGGTCACCACCGGCATCCATAAATTTCAGGGTGGCAGCTGAGCATATCCAAGTGGCTTGGTCCTTGGAAGGGTGCATGCCGGCCCTTTTGGGAAGGCAGATTAACTGGCTACAGACGGTCCTTGTACAGAAGTCCCCCTGACGGGGTGGGTATTCACTTGGCAGGGGAAATGAGATGAGGTCTGTTTGACAAGGTTTCAGGGAGGCTTCGTTAAAGGCAGCCCTGGTGGTGGTGGCGGCTGGCTTGTGCCTCTTAGCATATCACCAGCTGTGGATGGGGTGGCAGCACAGATGGTGCTGGAGTAGTTTAGGGTGGGGAGCAGGGACCAGATTCCCAGCCCTACACTTTGCTTAGACAAGTACCTTAACCTCACTCTGCCTCAGTTTCTTCATCTGTAATAAGAGGACCTGCCTTAGAGTATTGTTATAAGGGTTAAGCCTCAATAAATATAGGCTGTTGTTATTCTCTGGCAGGACAGGGTAGATGGCTTGGTACAGGTCAGAGTCAGTCAGCCTCATGTCCCTGCCTGCACTGTCCCATCCATTTCTCCTTTTAAGACTTTCTTCTTCCCAGGAGGCTGAGGTGGGCAGATCACTTGAGGTCAGGAGTTCAAGACCAGCCTGGCCAACATGGCAAAACTCCTTCTCTACTCTAAAAAAAAAAAAAAAAAAAAAGGCTGCACGTGGTGGTGGGCACCTGTAATCCCCCAGCTACTCAGGAGGCCGAGGCAGGAGAATTGCTTGAACCCGGGAGATGGAGGTTGCCCTGAGCTGAAATCGTGCCACTGCCCTCCAGCCTGGGTGACAGAGCAAGACTCCATCTCAAAAAAGACCCTCTTCTTCCATCTGCTCGTGGAATTAGAACAGGGGCTGGCAAACTTTTTCTGTAAAGAGCCAGTCAATATTTTAGGCTGTGCGAGTCACCTGATCTTGTTGTAACTACTCCACTCTGCTGCTCTTAGTGTAAAAGTAGCCATAGACCCTAAGTAAATAATAAGTGTGGCATGTTTCAATAAAACTTTATTTGTGGACACTGAAATTTAAATTCCATATAATTTTCATGGGTCACAAAATATTCTTTTGATTTTTTTTAACCATTTAAAAATGTGAAAATTATTTTAGCTCGCAGGCCATCCAAAAATAGACAGTGGACTCAGTTTGACCCTGGGGTTGTAGTTCGCTGAACCCTGGATCAGAAGGTGAAAGGGCATGGAGAAGGTATTTACTTTCCTCACTTGGGCTGTCTTCAAGTCTCTAAAGAAAGGTGCTCTTGTGTTGGTTTGTCCGGTGACCCCACGGTGCCTCCTGAGAGGCCGACAGAAAGGAGCTGGAGCAGCATGGGGTGGGAGCTGGTGCACATGTGTTGGCAGGATGCCTGGGCCTGGCACCCGTTGGTTCCCTGCCTGCAGCAGCCAGAGTGCTGCTAGCTCTGGATTGGGCAGTCACCCCTGCCCCCACCCCAGCTCTGGTGTTGACAGTCCACATCTGTGTTTCAGAGAACATCCCCAGCCCAGGTGGGAAGGAGGCAGAAACTCGGCAGCCTGTGGTGATTCTCTTGGGCTGGGGTGGCTGCAAGGACAAGAACCTTGCCAAGTACAGTGCCATCTACCACAAAAGGGTGAGTACTCTGGTGCCCTCACCCCTGAGCTGCCGTGAGGGCTGACCACCTTTGAGGCAGGCCTGGGAATGGCTTTAAGAAGAGCCTGTGGAGATCGAGACCAGCCTGGCCAACATGGTCAAACCTCGTTTCTACTAAAAATACAAAAATTAGCTGGCATGGTGGTGCGTGCCTGTAATCCCAGCTACTTGGGAGGCTGAGGCAGGAGAATCGCTTGAGCCTGGGAGGTGGAGGTTGCAGTGAGCAGAGATTGTGCCATTGCAGTCCAGCCTGGGCGACAGAGACTCCGTCTCAAAAAAAAAAAAAAAAAAAAAAGAAAAAAAACTGTGAGGAAGGCCATGGGGTTATAGGGACTTGGTGGGATTATCCCCACTTGGCTGCCAGCTCTGTGGCCTGGTGTGACCCCTTTGGTCTCCTGATGGCTTCCCCTTCCTTCATCCCTGCATCCCACAGTGGGCAGCCCACACTTGATGTGCCTCACAGTTGTGGAGTTGGCCCAGGCTCCCGTCCCTGTTAACTGGCTAGTGCCTCTGCGGGCAGCAGGAGCTGGGACTGGGTGTCTGGGCATAGCTTGTACTCCCAGGACCTCCTCCTTTCCCACCAGGTGAGTTTCTGTCTTGTGACTGCCCACGGCACCTTTCACATTCCCAGACTAGTAGGGCCTCTTGGAAAAGAGATGATGCTGCTTCTCATCCAACCAAGAGTTGCATATAGAGACTGTGGTAACTGCAGAGGGCCTTAGCAGGACCTGGTTATATTTTGGAAGCCTCTCTCACATCTTGGGCCTCCAACTCCACCCTCCCCTCCCCAGATCTCTCCCCAAAACAGCCTCCTGCCCGGGTACCCATACAGACAGCTCTGACTGCCAGCTGGAAGCCCTGGACTGAGCAGTGGGGGGCACCTGGGAGAAAGGCCAGCTGAGCCCCCTTCCTCTTGGCATCCCTCCACTCACTCATGTCCACATCCCACCTGCCCGAGGTGTGTGGTGGCCCTGGAATGGGAGAGGGATTGGGGGAAAATGTAGTTCTGGGCTTGAAGCCTCTCCCCAGCTCCGAGGCTGGGGCTCTGGTGTACCTTTTACAGACAGCCTCACTCTGCGGGCAGTTTCAGCTGCTTCTGAGTCCTGCTCACTGGGCTCGGCCTGTCTGGCTTCTTCATTAGCCTGAGATCCTTGAGGGCAGGCAGGGGACCAGGAATAGTCAAGTGTGGCTGGGATGAAGAATGAAGGGACAGGTACCCGGCAAGAGGTGGGGCTTGGAGGGGGTCCTCAGGGGATTTAAGCAGGGATGTGATGTTAGATTCGTGAATCAGAAAGTCTCTCTTGGCCTGGCGCAGTTGCTCACGTCTGTAATCCCAGCACTTTGGAAGGCTGAGGCAGGCAGATCACTTGAAGTTAGGAGTTACAGACCAGCCTGGCCAACATGGTGAAACCCCGTCTCTACTAAAAATACAAAAATTAGCCGGGCGTGGTGGGGCACACCTGTAGTCTCAGCTACCAGGGAGGCTGAGGTGGTAGGGATCGCCTGAACCCGGGAGGTGGAGGTTGCAGTGAGCCAAAATCGCACCACTGCACTCCAGCCTGGTCAACAAAGCGAGACCCTGTCTCAAAACAAACCAAGTCCCTTGCTGCAGAGTAGCGGGGAGATTGGAGGGCTGGAGCTGGAAGCCAGAAATGAGTTCAGAGGGGCTTGCCATGATCCAGGGACAGAGGGTAGTCAGGACCTCGGGGCTGGGAGTGTCAGTAGAGGTAAGGTGATGGACTGAGGAGCTTGTCAGGAGGTAGAATGGTAATTTAATGAGAGACTGGGCATGGGCACAGGGATAGGGAGATTCCCAGGTTCGCCAGGTTTCTGGCTGGGTACCTCCTGGGAGTGTGTTTTTTGAGACAGGAACACTAGAAGAGAATCCATAGGCTCTGGAGTGGATGAGATCCCCCAGGGAGTGTGTAGAGGGACAGAAGAGGGACCTAGGACAGTCGTGAGGAACCCAAACTTAATGGAGTGGAAGATGAAGAGGGTCCTATGAGGAAAGGAGGAGTGGCTAGAGATGGATCTGAAAACCCAGGAAGGTGTGACAGAATCTGCAGAAAGAGTCTTTGGGAAATGGGTCATTGTACAGGGCGGGAGTAAAGATGCTATTTGGGCAGAAGGCACGAGGGAGAAATTAGATGGAGTAAGATCCCAGAGAAGGCAGATGTGTTGAGGTTGCAGGGTTGGGGGAGGGGTAGTCTTGGAAAGGAAGACTTTCCAATAGGGAGGACAGGATGAATGTAGAGAAAAAAAAAGTCCAATCCAAAACTCTAATATTTTATTATTTAAAAGAAAACAGGGTGGATGCTGTGACTCATGCCTGTAATCCCAGCACTTTGGGAGGCTGAGACAGGAGGATCACTTGAGCCCAGGAGTTTGAGACCAGCCTGGGCAGCATGGTGAAACCTGATCTCCACAAAAAAATTAAAAAAATTAGCCAGGCACGGTGGTGCATGTCTGTAGTCTTAACTATTCGGCAGTGTGAGGTGGGAGGATCACCTGAGCCTGGAAAGTTGAGGCTGCAGTGAGCTGTGATTGTGCCACTGGACTCCAGCCTGGGTGACAGAGTGAGACCCTGTCTCAAACAAAACAAGCAAAACAAAACAAAATGAAAACACCATGTTCCAGCACCTAGAGATGATCTCTATTTACACTTAGTGTATATCCTTCCAGCTTTTTTTGGGGAGTATATATTTTCTTTACCTACATGAGACCTATTGAATGTACTGCTTTGTATCCTGCTTTTTTCAGATCATGATCTCTACTTTCTTGTTTCATCTCATGTAGTTTCCAGTCCATATTCAGATTCCCTAATTGTCCCCAAAGCATCCTTTACAGTGGATGTGCCCAAACCAGGATCCAATCTAAGATCATACATTGCATTTAGTTATTTTGTTTCTTCTTAAGGCTCTTTTAAATCCAGAACTGTTCCCCTCCCCACCTGATTTTAGATTAAATGTCTTGCTCTGTCACCCAGGCTGGAGTGCAGTGGTGCAGTCATAGCTCACTGCAGCCTCAACTCTTGGGCTCAAGTAATCATCCTGCCTCCAGCCTCCCAAGTAGCTGGGACTGCAAGCATGCACCACCACGCCAAGCTAGTATTTTTTCTTTTCTTCTTTTTTTTTTTTTTTTTTTTTTGAAATGGAGTCTTGCTTTGTCACCCAGGCTGGAGTGCAATGGCGTGATCTCGGCTCACTGCAACCTCTGCCTCCCGGGTTCAAGCAATTCTCCTGCCTCAGCCTCCCAAGTATCTGGGATTACAGGCGTGTGCCACTACACCTGGCTAATTTTTCTATTTCTAGTAGAGATGGGGTTTCATCATGTTGGTCAGGCTGGTCTCAAACTCCTGACTTCATCATCTGCCCACCTCGGCCTCCCAAAGTCTTGGGATAACAGGCGTGAGCCACTGTGCCCGACCATTTTTTTTTTTTCTTTTTTAGAGATGGGGTCTCACTATGTTGTCCAGGCTGTAGAACAGCCCCTTTTTTTCATGTTACTGACTTGAAGAGACTGGGCTGCAAGATATTTCTACAAGTGTGTGATTCCAGATGCTGCCAGGGAGAAACATACAATGGGGACTGAAAGGCCTCTGTCGGATTTGAGCATTTGGGAGAATGTGGGTAGCCTTAAGCAACCTCCTCTTCAGAGTCTTGGGAGGGATGCTTAGGCACTCCAGGGCTAGGAGGTCAGGCGACTGATGGCAAGGTACCTCTGCTGACCATCCCTGTTTAGCCATGGGTCATTTAACTACTGTGGGCATACGATTTTCTCCTTGTTACTACCACGTCACTAATTACTGCTGCTATTGGTTGAGAGTTTACTTTGTGTCAGGTGCTGCTTTGGTCATTTGAGATACATTTTTTTTTTCCATCTAATTTTACCCATAACCTTATGAGATGGGTGTTATCCCAGTTTCACTGTAATCTTATAGATGGGGACCCAGACTCAGAAAGTAGTAAGCCAGCCGGGCGCGGTGGCTCAAGCCTGTAATCCCAGCACTTTGGGAGGCCGAGACGGGTGGATCACGAGGTCAGGAGATCGAGACCATCCTGGCTAACACAGTGAAACCCCGTCTCTACTAAAAAAATACAAAAAACTAGCCAGGCGAGATGGCGAGCGCCTATAGTCCCAGCTACTTGGGAGGCTGAGGCAGGAGAATGGCGTAAACCCGGGAGGCGGGGCTTGCAGTGAGCTGAGATCCGGCCACTGCACTCCAGCCTGGGCGACAGAGTGAAACTCCGTCTCAAAAAAAAAAAAAAAAAAAAAGAAAAAGTAGTAAGCTGTTCCTTGTTCTTACTATTGATACATAGTGGTGCCAGGAGTTGAACCCAGACCTGTCTGACCCCAGCACTCTCCAAAGTCACATTCCCCCTACAAAGGGTCCTTTGTCTCTGGAACAGGAGGATGAGAGGGGATTAGGAGCCAGGCATGGTGGCTTTTCTAACTGACCTAGAAGGGGACCTGTGTGGAGACTGTGGCACCCTTGGCCCAGGCATGAGGAGCATAGAAGCCTACAGGGAGTTTGGGCCCAGATTTTAGAATTTGGGGAACAAGTGTTTACTGTATTTGGAATTTCAGAACAAGTATGAGGAGTGATCCCAGGCCTAGGAACCAGAGACATTTGGGTGTCAGGTCCCTGAGTCCAGAGAGTATGGACCCTGTTCTTAGGAGTCTGGGAGAGAGGGAAGGTGACAGTGACCAGTGATGACAATGATGTGGGTCTAGCTCAGAAGTGGCCTCTGGTGGTCAGGGCTGGGGCCTGCAGGCCACCTCTCGGGTACTGGTCTCATGGGGGTACTACTTGTGTCTGGGAGGCAGGGACAGTACAGATCTGAGGTGCTGAGGCAGGGTATAGCCAAGCAGTGAGGCCCCGCCCCAAATGTGCAAGGCTTAGGATGGGAGGGTGGGGTGCAGACAGGAGGGAACCAGAGTAAAGACACTTCCTCTTGTCAGCCCAGATGTCTCCAGTACATGCTTCGGGCTCTGGGCCTCAAATACCACTACAGGTCAAGAAGGCTTGGCCAGCATAAAGCAATTAGTCCAAAAATGGGCCTTGAGTCTACCTTCCCCACCCAGAAGGCACCTGTGTCTGTGGGCGGCGAGCTGGCGGGCTCAAGCTGAAGCAGGACCCAGAGCATTGCTGACTCTGTGGGCCCATGGCTTATGTCCTGCAGGCTGGGGTTGCTGGGCCCCTCTGACCTTAGCTTGTACCCACTACCCCCACCTCATCTGTGAGGACTGACCGGGCCTCTCTCCCCAGGGCTGCATTGTAATCCGATACACAGCCCCGTGGCACATGGTCTTCTTCTCCGAGTCGCTGGGCATCCCTTCACTTCGTGTTTTGGCCCAGAAGCTGCTCGAGCTGCTCTTTGATTATGAGATTGAGAAGGAGCCCCTGCTCTTCCATGTCTTCAGCAACGGTGGCGTCATGCTGTACCGCTACGTGCTGGAGCTCCTGCAGACCCGTCGCTTCTGTCACCTGCGTGTGGTGGGCACCATCTTTGACAGCGCTCCTGGTGACAGCAACCTGGTAGGGGCTCTGCGGGCCCTGGCAGCCATCCTGGAGCGCCGGGCTGCCATGCTGCGCCTGTTGCTGCTGGTGGCCTTTGCCCTGGTGGTTGTCCTGTTCCACGTCCTGCTTGCTCCCATCACAGCCCTCTTCCACACCCACTTCTATGACAGGCTACAGGACGCGGGCTCTCGCTGGCCTGAACTTTACCTCTACTCAAGGGCTGACGAAGTAGTCCCGGCCAGAGACGTAGAACGCATGGTGGAGGCACGCCTGGCACGTCGGGTCCTGGCACGTTCTGTGGACTTCGTGTCATCTGCACACGTCAGCCACCTCCGTGACTACCCTACTTACTACACAAGCCTCTGTGTCGACTTCATGCGCAACTGTGTCCACTGCTGAGGTCATTGCTCCACCTTACCTCTGCTCCAGAAATAAATGTCTGACGCCTCCCCACAACCTGCATCTGTGGGGCACTCTTCTGGTTCAACTCTCTGTAGCCCTTTGGGACTTTGCAGTCCCCTAAGTAGAAAATTCCTATGGGCCTGTCTCCTGGGGGCCTCCGTCTGCTGGTGGTCTGCTTACCACAGAATCCTAAAGGGCAGGAGTGCCTGGGCATGTGTCTGTGGGAGCCCTGTAGTCATTTGTCTTTGGACGAGCGCAACAGTCAGGCTGCCGATTCCTGTGGCATGCAGGCTGGAAAGGTTGACAAACGGAGGGGGTTGTTGAGGGTGAGCCCTAGTTGATTTTTTAAAATTTAAACTGTGGTAAGAACATTTAACATGAGACCTACTCTCTTTTTTTCTTTACTTACTTATTTATCTATTTATTTCGAGACAGAGTCTCACTCTTGTCACCCAGGCTGAGGTCCAGTGGTGCAATCTCGGCTCACTGCAGCCTCAACCTCCCAGGTTCAAGCGATCCTCCCACCTCAGCCTCCCAAAGTGCTAGGATTACAGGTGTGAGTCACCACGCCTGGCCAAGATCTTCCTTCTTAACAAAATTGTGTGTACGATACTTAAAATTTAAGAGACTGTGTGCACAGCAGACCTCTAGAACTGAATAGTCTTGCATCTTGCATAATTCAGAACTTCATCTTGCGTAACTGAAACTTTGTGCCTGTTGCCAGAGTTGAGTTTTGATTCCTTGAATGGAAGGTGAGCTTTGTGGGGAGATGTCAGAGGGAAGGTATCTCGGTCAGGGGTAGCGTCAGGCTGCGGATAGGGGCTGCGGTCTTTGCTCCAGCAGGGCGAAGCCCTACAGTGTGAAGTACCATCCACATGGGTCCCACTTGGCAGTTCGCTCAGAGTCTGAGGTAGAAGCCAGATGAGGAGCTAAGGATGCAGAGGTTAAGGGCCTGCCTGGCTCTACCACACTTTGCTAGGAAGCTGCTGGATCTGGGAAAGTTGCAAGCTGAAAGTTGCCAGAGAGTGGGGGGCGGGAAGGCAGCAGCACTGTAACAGGAGTTGGGACGAGCTAACTCCCAAGCCCTAAAGACCAGAACCAGGGTAAGGGGATTTGGGGCTGAAATAGCAAACTCCTTCATCTCCTGGAAGGGAGACCCACTTAGATACTCTCTAGGCAGGAGAGGTGAATTCAGCCTGATAGTTCAGTATCATTTATCAGTCTAGAAGTCACTACTGCACAATGTTGCCATGTAGTAGGTGTTCAATAAATATTTGTTGATTGAGCTTACCGTGGTGATCAAGGGGCTTAGGCGGTAGTGAAGGAGATGGCTAGAAAAGCTCTGGATGGGAGCTGACTCCTGATATTCTCAGGGATGATGGACCCTCTGTCCCCAGAGCCACGTTCTGTCTGCATCCCATCAGTCCTTGGTGAGTCCCCACTATGGTGGTGGCAGGGATTCCCATGCTGTGTGGCTGCATTCCTAGCCATGGCCAACAGGTGGCAGTGCAGCCTGTGCCATGAGACAGCTCAAGGCTCCCACAGCAGGGCGGGCTTCAGCGGAATGCCCTCACTCTGGGTTAATGGCCTCCTTTAGAGACCATATGGCCCCCAGGGTGGTGGTAACCAGCCATCAAGGACCTACTGAGTCCAAACCTGTGGGAGGGGAGAGTAAAGACATCAAAGAAGTCGGCCTGACAGGAACTGGGCATTAAGAGCCTCCTCTTCATCTCTCTGTTGCCCTCACCTACCCACTCTTCTCTTCCAAACCTGTTTCTTTCCCAAACCCTCAGCCATCGCTTGACAGAGGCTGTGTACATTCCTGGGATCCCAGGATCCCTGTGTTCAGGATATTGGGTGCCATCAAACTGGGTGAGGGGCTGTGAAGGGCCTTTGCTGTGCTTCATCTGGGTGCAAGGGGTGGCAGAAGCTACCAACTGGACCCAATTCTGAGGAATTCACTGTGGGTATCCCAGAGAAAATGGGCAACTAAGGCTGGGGATTTGGGCAGATGGGCCTGGTGAGCAAGGTGTCAAAGCAAGTCTGGAGTCATGGGGTTACTCTGGGGCCTTGACTGTTTTTCTCCAAACAGCTTTCTGTTGTGGGTGAGGACTTACATGTAGCTTTGAGCACATCTGAGCACATTTGAAGCTGAGCTACCTCACTGGCAGTTGGGAGCTGTGGGGGTCAAAGTGCCATCTCTCCAGTGCTAGCTGCCCAGCCTCGGTTCTGTGAGCACACGGGAGACTGAAGGTCCATCCTGGATGATAGGGTTTCCATTCTTTCCATTTGAGAATCTAGGCAGTAGCTACGCTGGGATGATGGTCACTAGAGATACATTTGGAGAATAGAACAAAAGCCTGAGAGGCAGATAGGGTGATCCCACTGTGGTCTCTGGTATGTTTTAGGGGACTAGAAAGGGATAGAGGCCTGGGGCTTGTTTGTACCAAGCTTGTGGCCACTCCTGCCCTAGGTTGGGGGATAGAACTTGCATCCCCTCTGTACCCCCAAGCTCTGACCTCTTCTGTGATTAATGAGCTGACGATTCTGCATCAATAAAGAATTAACCTAGAGCCCCTACCCATCAATAGTCAGGAGCCCAGATCCCCAGCCCCACCCCCATCCAAACCAAATGCTGCAGGGCCCCAGAGCAGACCAACCTTGCAGTGTCATACACCTATAGCTAGGTCCTTTCCCCCATCCTGCCGCTAGGAATTAACCCCCTAACTGCCTCAGCCCACCTCCCCTAATTAGCTCCCCCACCTCCCCACACAACACACAGGCAGCAACTGTTTATACTGGTTTAATCCATGTCAAATGTAGTTTACAAAGGGAAAGGACAAGTACCTTTGTATAGAATATACAGACACAGCATCACACCATAGGGCCCACGGGAGGGTCGGGGAGACGACACTTTTTCCCTGGGAAGGGCAGCTCTAATCCCAGAAATGGTTCTCAGCAGAGGCTGGGTGGCCAGGAGCACTGTCTTCCAGTCCCCCATCTCAGCCTCTGCTTCAGCTCGGTTCCCGTTTCCTGCTTCTACCCCCCAACTCCTTATAAAGAGTCCCATGAGCTAAGACTAAGGAGAGGATCATGTCCCTTGGGGCATGTGCCCCACGTCTGGGAGAAGAAATATACACCACTGAACACCGAGCACGTGGGAGAGGGAAGGGACACCACGGGAGAGGGAGAGGCAGGTACCCCAAGAGGTGGATGAGCCGAGCCCCCAGCCAACCCTGAAGGAGGCACTGCTTCCAGGGGTTCTTAAAAAAGAAGAAAATCATACAACCAAAGGGGGAGGGGACAGGTAGAGGGCGAGGAGTTGTCCCATTTATACACAACATTGTAAACATACACGGTCTATATTACATGTGCTTCAGTCTGGTGTTTGCATGTCTGTCTGTCCGTCTGTCAGTCTGGGGGCTGCATCTCAGGAGCCATGCCCCACTACTCCCCCAACCCCCACCTCCCTGCCCTACCCTGGGAACAGAGCTGGAACAGGTATGGCCCCCAAACCATAGGTGGGAGCCAGCAGGTAGTGCCTGGGCCACAGCCTCTACTCTGGCTCCAGAGTCCTGCGTGTGTAAATGTGTGTGTGTACGCATGTGTGAGTATGTGCATGTATGTACATGGGGAACCTGTGTGCAAGTATGTACAAAGGGAAAGGGTCACTGTCACAGAGGCTGGGGGCAGGTGGGGCTGCTGGAGGCGAGGCCTGCCTGGGGCAGATAGCTCACAAGTAGATCCTCCGCAGGTCTCCGGGCGCTGTGATCGTGTTGCACTGAGGGCAGAGCTTCTTGGCACCCTGCAGGGAGAACAGGGAGGGCTCTGGTCTACACAATGTGCCACGTGTGCGCATGCGAGCACCTGGGCCTGCAGCCATGTCTCTCTGCACCAGTGTGTGCTGGGACCTTGGTCCTGTCAGCACAGGCTGGGGATGCATAGGCAGCTTCTGTGAGCAGGCAGGCACGCTCCTGTGTTGGGGGGATGCCAGGATCAAACCGCCTGGCCAGCCCCGCAGCAGGAGCCCCGGTAATGAGAACAAGGCTGGGTCCAGCTGTGGCAGCCGCAGCCCTAACGAGATTACACGCGGCCTTTGATCAGGACACAGAGCCCACGTCCGAGCCTTTTATTGCTGTCTCCGGGCGACATTTTAATGGCTGCTCCTGAGCGAAGAACAGGGGCAGGAGCAGAAGGAGCTTAGTAATGGGAGGGGGAGGGGCCAAGGCCCTGGTCCTGTTTACCTACAGCCAGCCTCCTCCTGACCCTGGGCCTCACCAGTCTGTGTGATGCAGTGGACCTTCGGGGGGCAGGGGGAGGGGAAGGGAGAATGCAGTGAACTCATGGAGGGGGAGAAGTTCCTAAACCTGCAGTGGGGGAGGAGGCAGCGAGCCTGGGGGTAAATATCCTGGGGGTAAATATCCTGTTCTCCTTTGCCCCATGCTCCCCACTCCCCCCAGGCAGGCTCAGGCATAAGCACGGACATCTGGGCAGTGCCCGGAACGGCCTCCCATTCCCCGACCCCCATGCCACCTCACCAGGGTCCGCAGCCAGCACTCCTCGCAGTGCACGTGCCAACACTGGATGGACGTCAGGGGCATCGAGTACGAGTCCTAGGGAGGAGGGGGCAGACAAGGGGTCACTCTGAGGCAGGTCCACCCTCCGAAGAGCCCAGAGCACAGTGCGGAGACCCTCTTCAACTCCCCCAGAGGGCGCAGAAGCCTGACCAACGGAACCCCTAGGTTCTTTTCTACTCACCATGCAGATGAGGCATTTGTAACGGTCCCCACGAGATAGCTGCCGTTCAAGTTCTCTGACCCGAGCCTTCAGAGCCTCAAACGTGGTCACAGCTGAATCTTCGGTGATTCTGTAAAAAGGCAGGCATGGGTGGGTGGCAGGCGGGCATCTCCCATTCGCACCTCCAGCCTACACCTCCCTTGAATTCCAGAACCAAATACATAAATGTCCCCTAGGCATCCCTGTCTGCCCCCTTCCTCTGATAGCCCGAATCTGCAAATTCCACATTCCAGAACTAAACTCCTCACGCTCTCTGTTCCTCCATTCCCATCCGGATGAATTTTTACACCACAGATACCAGGGAACCGTTTCCAACCACTCCTTCGCAGTCTTCCCAACAACCCAAATCTGTCCTCTTTCCTGGTATCTCCAGTGTCTCTCCACTTCTTTCGCCCCTCACCACCACTGGTCCAGGCTCTCAGATGTCTTGCACCAATTCCTCCACTAACTTTTTCCAGACAGCCTCTCTGCCTCCAGGCCCCTCATCTCCATTCCACTCTCCCAGCACCTAGAAGAATTTATGTTCTCAAAGCGAATCTCTCGTGGTGTGACTTCCAACATTCCAATGTCCCCCTCAGAGTAGAGCTCCACCACACCCCTTGGTCCAGTTCCAGCCCGCCGCACCCCTGAGGACCTTGCCATGCATTTTATGCTCGACTGCTACGTGTCACCACCCATGCCACCTTTTTCACTGCCTTGGCCTCTGCACTGTGATCCCTCTGCACCCCCTCGCCTGACTCACTAGCTCTGCCTCATCATTCAGACCTAGTTTTGTTCTCATGCCCTCCCAGAAGCCTTTTCTAGACCCCCGAGCCAGCACTGCACAGTGGCTCTCACAGCCCGGTGTGAACTCCACCACAGCAGTGTAAAGTTCCTGAGTGTGGGTTCCCTGAGGGTGCGCTGCTCACTCCACCAATACTACGGCCAAGAGCCCCACCTCAAGCACGGGGCACGAGCAAACACCTGCTGAAGAAAGGGCCCGTCCAACCTCCAGGGAGTGGGGGAGAGATGCAGGGACTGGGCGGGTCCCACATGATCTAGGTCCCTTTGCCACAGGCTGGGCCTGCCTCCAGGGCTCCTTGTTACTTTCTAGGCATATCAGATGCCCTGGTAGTCCTGTCTGTGGGCCAAGCCCTGCACCAGAAGGTCCCTCCTGCATGTCCAGGACTCCTTGGGCTGCACTGCTGAACAGGGAATAGCTAGGACTCTCTCAAGGAACCTTCCCGCCCTCCTAAAACAAGTGAACAGGACCCAGGGGAGCTCACAGAGGGAGGAGAATGCTTCCTGGAAGACTAGAAAAGATGGTGTAGGAGATTGGCCTTAGGGAATAATAATGATAATACAAATAAAATAGCTAAAATTTATTAAGCACTTACTAAATGCCAGGGATTGTACTGAGGGATTGATAATTATTATCTTATTTACACCTCACAAAAACCCCATGAGAAGATTCTAATATCTCCGATTTATATACAAAGAAACTAAAGCACAGAAAGATTAAGTAGCTTGCTCAAGGTCCCCACAGAGTCAGGGAGATGGGATTCAAACCTGGCAGACTGATTCCATGATCAACTAATACCTGTGTGACTGACCATGACTGTACCGGCTACACCCAGGAGGAGGGGCTTCCAGGCCAAGAGAACAGCAGAAACAGAGGCCAAGAGGCCCAAGATTCCAGTCTGGCTAGAAGGCCCGTGTGTAGGCAAAGTGCTACAGTGAGAAAGGAGATGGCATGCAGGAGGACCTGAAATGCCACACCTGAAGGAGCTGAAGTTTATCTCACGGACAGCAGGAAGCTGCTGAGGATGCTGGAAGAGTGGGGTATGAACAGCTCAGGTTTCACAGATGTTCTCAATCAGGAAGCAGAGGCTGGACTGAGAGCAGGGGGAATCATAAGGGAGGTGGACTTTGGGCAAGGACAGTCTCCTGGGGGCACCTGTTCTGCAGTTTAGGGGAGACAATCAGCTCAGGAAGCTTGAGAGCTTACAGGTGGTCTGTCATTGCTGGATGTGAGTGGTAATGGGAGTGCAGGGAGGGTAGTGGTCACATTTCATGGGCAATAACAAACTTCAATCTCTGGCCTTTTTCCTCTGGGGAGCTAGCAGCAACACAGAGCATGACTCCTTAGTGGCTGTGTCCCTGTATCAGGGACACTTAAATCCATCACCCTAGGGTCCATGATTCCCTCTGCCTTGCCTCTTCCCACAGATGCCAAGAAAGGCTCTGACTCGTTCCTCCTGGAACTGGCTGATTCCCTGGGGGCTTCCATTTATCCCTCTCGTTCTGGAGGTCTTTACTACCCCTTCTCTCGTCACAAGCCCTCAAACAGCAGGCTCCTTCCCTGGCATTTTGCACAATGTCATATGTGCCATCCCCATCTGGATTACAGGTAAATTCCTGATAAGGAGACAAGGATTTGTAGCTGTGCTCCCTTCCACTCCAAGGACTAAGCTGAGAATTTGCCTAGTCCTATATGGTTATGTCAAAGATGGGGAAACTAAGGCCTGCAGCTGGGGGCAGCCTACCCCAGAATGGAGAACTAACTCCCAAACCTCAAATCAGAGAACTGGAGCTGGAATGGCAAAACGGATGAGGCCAGGAGAGAACGAAGTCATTTCCCATGCCATCTCCAAAAGCTACAAGGCCACACTGAAGGCCAACAGCCAACTCCAGAGCCTGCCTATCCTGGGTGTGCTCAGCACACACCTGCCCTCCAATCTTGGCTCTGGCGAAATACCCAAGCCTCCAACCCCTGGTCCAGGCTGGCTGTGAGCTATTCCTGAGCCCCTCCAGGGCACGGGGGGTGGGGAGATTCTTGGCGGAGCCATGGCATCCTACCATTCCTTTTCCCTGCGTAGTAAAACAGATCTAGGGCAAGAAATAGAGAAATCTTGGGGACTGACGGGCCCCAGTCTCAGCAGACCCAGAGCCAGTGGAGAGCTCTGCACGTGACTGAGCCAGTCTCCCACCTCATCATAGAGATCCCTGCCTATGGGTGCCTGTGCTCACACAGGTGGGACAGAAATCCTGGCTGCCCCCAGCCTTGGGTGGGTTGTACCTTCATGGAAGCCACTGGCTCTGCCCCCACCTCCCCCTTGGGCGCCATCCCTGATTAATGATCGTGTCTTTCTGATTTATGAGCAGCCCCTCCAGACGAGGGTGGGTGCCCCTTACAACCCCGCCCGCCCCGCTCAGCTGGAGTAGGAGAGAATTATTAAATAAACATCCATACGTCATTCCTCCCCCCCACAAGCTGGTTGCACCGAACCCGTACGGCCCGCTCCGGCGCTGACACGGAGCAGCTGCGGTGATTCATGGGCAGCCGGGCCCTGCGCCGCGGCCCATACATCATGCCAGCAGCACTCGCAGCCCCGGCCGAGATAAACTGATCAACCACAACGGGCTGGAATGAATTTATGACAACACAAAATGGAGGGAAACAAATGGGAGGTGACCCTGGGCCACCGACCCGGCCCTGCACCGGCCTGCAATCCACTCTCCTGGCAGGAGGCAAAGATGGAACACTGGCCCTGGAATGAAGAGGCTGCCTTTTAACCCCAGGCAACCTAGCCTGCAGTCAGAAGGTGGAGTGGGTACTGGAGTTAGGCAATGACCAATGGCAGCAGCACCAAGCAGCCCAGACTGGACAATGCCATCTCCTGAGGCCAGAACTGGCTTTCCTTGGGCTTCTGGGAAGTCAGGGAGATGCCCAGCTGATACTAAATCTTTGTGGTTCCCGGGGATCCGGGCCAGGGATTGCCCAGCGCTGGGCGAAGTGCTAATGGATCCCTTTTCCTCTGCCAGAGAACCCAGGCCAAAAATTCCTACCAGAAGTGATGAGACCCAATGTTCCTGCCTAAAACCCACTGCGAGTGCCACCCGGGACAAGAAAAATGAAACCAATTTAGCTCCCGATTAAGAAACAGAAACTGGAGATGAATCAAGTGCGCCGGCTGGGCTGGGCGGCCATACATCACATTCCCCGGGTGGAGGCCGCCACAGCGGGCAGGCAGGCGGGCGGACTGCTCCTCCCTCCGCCAAGGCTCCCGGGGCCGTGGCCCAGCGATCAATTCACAGAGTCACGCTTAGCACCAGCTGGGCTCCACTGCCGGCTGTGTGCCCAGGGCAGCAGCACTGAGCTGCACTTGGGAGGGCCAGAAGCCCTGGCAGCAGGCCTTCCTGCTAGCAAAGGGCCCCTCCTCCCACTGAACTGCGGTCCCAGGGCCCCCTCCTGGCCAAACACTTACTTCTCGATGTCGCTGTTCTTGCAGGTCTTCTGCATGGCCTCCTGCTTGCTGCTTTCACCATTGCTGGTGGATGGCATCTCTGCTGGGACAGAGGGGCAACTCATACTCCGGCCAGACTGGGCAGCACAGGTGAGGGGTTGGGCTTGAGTCAGTCACCACCATCCAGGGATACCCCGTCTCCCCCATTACTCCTAACCTGGGGCAGGACTTACCGTCATTGGCCCATTTAGAGAACTCAGGCGTGATGCGTGTGCTGGGAGGGCCGCCACTGGAGGAAAGGAGGGAGGAAGAACAAAGTGAGGCCTGAAGGCGGGCAGGACAGCCCTGAGGGTCAGTACTGGGTTGACCCCTGCCTCAGGGCTTCTTCTCTCTCTGCTCCACCCACCCAAGCCTGTGCCCACACTTGCTTTAGGACTGCACCCCGGAGTGCCTCTCTCTCCTTGGCTTCACCAGGCTCCTCGCCTGTGCAGGGGATGACATCAGCCTCTGTATATCTGGCATGGTGGTCAAGGACAATGGATCCTAGTTTGCAGCAGGCCATGCGGGTTGAATCCTCAGGAGAGCATGCCCCTCCTGGCCAAAGCTGACTCTGGCCGGGGGGGTGGTGCAGGTGAATACCACAGGAGCTACTTTTCTTATTCCCTGTGGCCTGCCGCATAAGCCCCACCAGCACCCACAGTGCTCCAAGGATACTGTGGCTTCCCATACTCCAAAGTGTCATCCCCATCCACATCCAAGTCCGCATCACTGTCCGGGTTCTCTTTGCCGCTGCACATGATGAAGCCAGAGCCTGTGGGAAGCAGGGTGTGAGGAGGGCCTGCGGACAACAAGACTAGGCCGAGGGTGCCCCTCCTGTTGCCTGCAGGTAGTGGTTAGGCTTCGGACCTGTTAAGGCCCAGAGGGAAACCTGGGCCTGGAATATATAGAGCCAGATACTTCAGTGCCCCTGACCCTGACATTTCAGGCCCTTCACTCTGCAAACCTCATCTTTCTCTGCCACTGCATGCTGCTCCAAGTGGTCTCTGCTCATAAACTAGCCCGTTCATACATTATGTCACGTCCTTGGGGGACGCTCAGCCCCAGGCCTGCTGTCCACCTATCTTCCAGGTCTAGGAAGAACAGGAAGAGGACAGAAAAATTCAAGTCTAGGAATTTCACAGGAAAGGAGTGGGGCCTCCCCCTATGCCCCATTATCCAGCCTGACAAGTCCATCGGAGGAAAGAACGGGCTGGCTAAGGCCAATCAGAGCCACAGAGTGGGACCCCCCGGCCAACATCCTGATTTTGGCCGCGAGGTCCTTGCCAGCAAAAACACCAGGCAGCTGTTCAAATATTTGGTGTCTGAAGCGCCTGACATTAATTATTCATCTCCACCTCACTCAGCCCAGATTCCTGGACAAGTGCAGTTATAAAGGGATTAAGAAGGGACAGACGAGGGAGGACAGGCATGCACACCTACTTCTCAAAGCAGTCCATGAAGGCAACCAGGCTGAGTGGAAGCCAGGCCATGGGCCAGGCAGGCGGCTGACCCCTGAGGTGCATCTGGCAAGCCACGGGTGGACTCTCAGCTCAGGGGGAGGGGCGAGCTGCTGGGGCTACACCAGGCCTGCTCACCTGCCAGGTGATCTCTCTGTCATCCAGGACCACCCTTCCTGATAGCCCAGGGTCAAGTGCTATAGAGTTGTTCCCCCAGCTCCCCACTTCCTCCCAGTGGGTCTCAGACCACACCTCACTAGCCAGCACAGCCCTGCAGGGACAAAAGAATGTGAGACTCTGTGGCTACTGGGATCAGCAAAGAAATACTTAAAGAAGTGAGGAAGCAGCTCAGTGTCTGCCCGATGATTTCAGACATTTCAGCTTGTCCATTCTTTCCTCTCAGGTCCTTATACTCTCATTAGGATATGTCTTGTAGGGAGTCCTCAGGCCTCTTATCTGTTCCCTCATCCTGCTTACCACTGAGTTCTGACCACCTTTCCTCCTGCTCCAAAACCATCGATGGCTCCCCACTGCATGCACAACCAAGCCCAGGCTCCTCAGCCAGATCCATGAAGATCTGGGTCCATCTATGTCTTTACTCTTGCTCTCTACTAATTCACTCTGTAAAACCCATGCATGTAGACACACAGGCTGCTCACCAAACCCCAAACATACCCTGTATATCCCACTCTTAAGACCCCTGCTCATGCTATTCACTCCATCTGGAATGTTCTCCATTTTTTAAGCCCTGAAAAACACTGAGTCTTTATCTTTCTCCCTTCTACCCCACCAGTCTCTGGTCTCACAAAGATACCACCAAAGGTAAGCAGCACCGCGAAGGAAAGACGCCGGGCACAGCCTGGACTCCACCTCTCCCTGACAGTCCTCATTTGCCCTCTACCCTGAGGCACTGACACACTTGAGGCAACAAGCAGGTCAGCCGCAGGGCCATTAAGCTGAGAAAACACCAAGTTACAGCTCTGTCTCCTGTTCACAGCCAGGTGTCCTGACAAGCAATTCCCGCCTTGTGGGTGAGTGGCACCTCTATAAACCCTCTGACAGTTTGGGAGACAAACTCCACCATCAATCAGAATGTAGCTATCAGGTTCACTTACAGCTTGCGGCACCCAAGCCCTGCCAACCCCGCTTCCCCAAGTACACGCAGCTCAGCAGCTGGCCTCACATCCTCTGCTCGGTCTGGCCCTGCCTAGCCCTGCCTTATAAGTGGAAAGCAGAGAACCCTGGCACCACATGTGAGCCCGATACGGCTCCATGGCAAAGCAGAGAAAACAGGGTACCCCAGGCCGGGCACGGAGGCTCACGCCTGTAATCCCAGCACTTTGGGAGGTCGAGGTGGGCGGATCACAAGGTCAGGAGAGCGAGACCATCCTGGCTAACACGGTGAAACCCTGTCTCTACTAAAAATACAAAAAGAAATTAGCCGGGTGTGGTGGCCCGCGCCTGTAGTCCCAGCTACTCGGGAGGCCGAGGCAGGAGAATGGCGTGAACCCGGGAAGTGGAGCTTGCAGTGAGCCGAAATTGTGCCACTGCACTCCAGCCTCGGCGACAGAGTGAGACTCTGTCTCAAAAAAAAAAAAAGAAAACAGGGTACCCCAAAGCTGCCAGGAAAAGCTCCAGCTTCTCAACACAGAAAGTAGCCCTGTGGCCTGAAGTCCTTTTCTCTGCAGTCTTACTGCCCACCATGCCTGGCCCAGAACTCATACTCTAACAGAGCTACTGTGGTCTCCCAAATCCTCTGTGCTTTCTCATGCCCCCATGCCTCCACACCTCCTGCTCTCTGCCTAGAACTTTCTCCCTCCTGGTCTGCAATACACAGGCCTGCTCCTTTGGCAAGTCTGACTCAGCCCAGCCATGCCTCCTACCATCAACTCAGTGCCCACACAGAGCAGCTGCTTTCTGAATCCCTGCTAAAGGAAAGAACTCACACCTCAACGCCATTCTTTCAACCTTTATTGGGCTTATCCTCTGGTTGGCTCCATGTTGAGAACAGAGAGCTTCAGGACCTGATCCCTGTCCTCACGGTGCTCTGCGTGGTAGATGGGGCTTCCCAGCTTCTTATACACAGGTGGCCCTTCCCTGGTGTCCACCCAGACTCCTGTGTAACTCCAGAATCATATTTATCACCACATATTGTCACTGTCCCTCACCAGACTGGAAGCTGCAAGGGTCCCAAGTGTGACTCACTGTTGTGATCTCAGCAGCACCCAGCAGAGCTGGCTGGGCTGATGGCTGGTGCCACACAGCACATCCCAGCAGTACTGGCTAAACACTGGTGACACTGCTGTATTAGGTACTAGTTAGCTGGTGGCCTGGAGAAATCTCTCAGGATACAACTTTCCTTATCAGATCCCAGGTCCCAGCCGGGCAGCAGCTTTCTGTTCCTCTGGCCAGTCAGGCAGGATGGACAGCACGACACACTTTCTTTGCCAAAGAAAAGGCCTCTGCCTCTGGTCTGAGCCATTCACTCTGACCCTGACCCCATCCTCCAGCTAAGACAGATGTTGGGAACCTCTCCCTACCCCCACAGGTGTTCAGAACAGGCTGCTGCCAATTTCACTCTTATGCTGCCCCAGCCTGCTCCAACCTCTTTCCCAGCACATTAAACTTTATTTTCTTAATGAAATGTCACTTGCTGACTTCTGGCAGAATCATAATAAAAAGAAACGGCCATAAAGCCGTTTTATGCAGACAGCACCCCCGCCAGCTTGCCCCCCCCCCCCCCACTTGGAGAGGAAGGCTCCACAGTCGTTTGATGTTCTCAGCTGCTGGAATATCCCAAGCCAGTACTCAGAGGCAAGATGGCACAGACAGCTCCTTTCCAAGTCTCTGGCTCCTCTTCCATGTAGCTCCAGGGATAACAGGCAAGCTGCCACTCCTACTGCTGCTATCCAGGGAAGGAACTCAGCACCCAGGACCTCCAAGATGGCCCAGAGTACCCTTCAGTCACCAGGGAGGGCCCCTTGCTACGGTTCTGCCCCACCTTAAAGTGGTATAAAGGCCTGAGCCCCCACCCATAGGCAACCTAAGCCTGATGGTCAATGATACCCAGCAGGGTGGTGCCAGAGTTGCCCATTCCTGGCAGGGTGGGCAGTGCAAAAAAAAAAATCCTTCTCCTCACAGTGAAAACTTAGCAACAAAGAGGGAGAGAGTTAAGTGCAGAAATGAAACACAGGTCTACATTTTATAAAAACAACCCTTCTCCCATAAACTCATTTCTTCCTGGGTTATTGAGAAGGGAGAAAAAAAAAATCAGTGTTAATTTAATCAATTGATCAGATGATCGATTGAGAAACTGGAGATGCCCGTTTACCGGGGATAGTATCATCCTGGAACCTGAAACCACAAAAAAGGAGGCATCGATTTCCTCACCTGCTGCTCCCAACAAAACCAGAGCCCAGGGAGAAAGGAAAGTCTCGGGGCCCTCCAGAGGCCTGCGCTCTCCAACACGGAGGGCAGGGGCAGCAGCTTCCGGCGAGTTTTACACTGGAATTAGTTACAGATGCAGTTACGGTGTCTTGTGTAAACGCCATCGATTGGGGAGCTGACAGTCTGGGGAGCTGCGATGCGGGACAATCAATCGGCCTGCAGTGTCACCTGCCACCTCGCTGAACAGTTGACAATGCAATTATCCAGTGTGGAGGCAGGGAGTTGGCGTGTGTCAAACGCACTTAGCCACTTTCCGGGCCTCCTCGATAACGCGTTTCACTGCCTCACGTCAGGAGAGACGCAGAGAGACAGACGCCGTTTAAAACCATTGATACTTGCTCCTTCTGCCTGTACTCCCTCTGTCCTAGCTTAACAATTATGTTCCAAAAGGCGATTAAATCCCGTCAGTTGCCACAGGGGACAGAAGGTGCCTTGCTCCTTGCCACGTCTCCTCACCCCTCCCAACAGGCGACAGAGATAACTAAAGGTGGTGGGGAGTCACAAGGCAGCAGCACAACCCTCTCCACTCCAAGACCGCCTCCAGCAGTGTGCTGTTCCAACACCTGTCACTGACTGGACCAGGAGCAGAGCTGCACTGGGGGACATTTTTAGCACCTGGGGCTCCTTTCTTTTGAGAACCAGCACACCGAAGGAGGCAGCAGCTAGGGCAAGGCCTATGTGCCCATGCCCTGGGGCTTACAACACCTCTTACCCCCTTGCCCCATACTTCTGGCGCTGAAATTTTATCAAGAAATAGCCAGATAAAAGATTTGTGCCAGGCTGGGTGTGGTGCCTCATACCTGTAATCCCAGGAGGTCGAGGTGGGCGGATCACCTGAGGTTTCAGGAGTTCAAGACCAGCCTGGCCAACACGGTGAAACCCCGTCTCTACTAAAAATACAAAAATTAGCCGGGTGTGGTGGCACACGCCTGTAATCCCAGCTACTCGGGAGGGAGGCTGAGGCAGGAGAATCTCTCGAACCCAGAAGGTGGAGGTTGCAGTGAGCCAAAATTGTGCCACTGCACTCTAGTCTCCAGCCTGGGTGACAAAGTGAGACTTTGTCTCAAAAAAAGAAAAGATTTGTGCCACAGCTGCTCTGCCTGTTTGCTTCACGACTTCTCATCCAGCTACTTGGAACCGGCTTAAATGTAAGGAACTCATGAAAGATAAGAAACGCCGCAGGACAGAGACCGTGCACTGCTGACTGTCTTAACACCCTTCTTCTCCCTACCCACTCCACCTGTTTGGTTCAAAGGGGCTTCATGCTGGATTTTAGCAATGCATTCACCTCCAGGGCTTAAAAGATAGCTGCAGCCTTCCATTTCCTGTGATGCTTCCTGGGAAATTCCTCTATCTCACCACTCTTGTGACCACATCATTGCCACCTTATTTGAAACCAATCATTCCCATGTCCTCCTTCCAGCATGTCCCTTCCAGATATGAGGAGCTCTGGGCTCCCCAATGCAGTTGGGTGAACTCTCACTGGCAACCAACACACAGGAGGGACCACAGCTCACCACTGTAGGTCTCTTCTCCAGGATCCAGGAGCTGGATGGAGGACAGGAGAGGAAAGGCATGGCTCCTTAGTCACACACCTCCATAGACTACAGGTGGAAGCAGGCTTGTCTTAAGGGCTGTATAGTTAGGTTCCCCTGTAGTCTGCTTCTCTAGCCTAGAAGCCCCTTGCTTGGCCCAGGTTTGGCATGGTACCCAAGAAAAACATCTTTTCTCCCTAACTGCGGATCTCTTTTAATGGAATGTTCATGGCGCACTAGGTTCTGTGTGCTGCCCTTTATGTAAAGAGCAGTAGCAGGTTAGAAAATCTGTGGTTCTGAAAGGACAATCAACAGCTTAGGCACACAGCTTAAGTACTTCTTCTAGAATTGGGAAGGTCAGAGTGCCTCCTAGGCAGCAAAAATTCCTTCCAACTTACTTGAAGTAATACCTATTTCCTTTAGTCTTTTCAAAAATCTATTTCCAGTGGGACCTACCTCAGTGCTCGCCTGCTCTGTCTGGTTATTTTGTCCTAAAATACCAATCCGAGCACTCCCAGGCCTGAGATATCTGGGAGCTCCTCCTCAGTAACCACAGGTCCCCATCTCTAAGGCCTGTTGCCCTCAGCCAAGTGTCTCCACCGAAACTCTTGCCTGTTCCCTGCTTCCCACAGCAGATTACATTTGAGGTAACTGATCTGATCCATAAGACCAACCCCCAGGGGCCTGGTGGGAAGCTTTGCTGAGGATGACCAAGGGGCCCTAGTCTGGGAGGAGGGATGGGGGTGATCGGATACAGGAACTTATCTGCAATTCTTCACTTCTTTCATATCTAACAAGGACAGCAATCTCTGTTCTGTCAGCACGCACAGCG
This sequence comes from Chlorocebus sabaeus, assembly GCF_047675955.1. Taxonomy (NCBI): domain Eukaryota; kingdom Metazoa; phylum Chordata; class Mammalia; order Primates; family Cercopithecidae; genus Chlorocebus; species Chlorocebus sabaeus. Next base: position 92,283,887 of record NC_132923.1, read on the forward strand.
CTGTTTAAATGGGCCTCGCCACTCGCCTGCTCATCCTGCCTCTGCCTCCCTCTCTCTGAAGTCGGCTGGGCAGCTTCTTCAGCTGGCGTTATCACTCCCTCTAACCGGTCTTGGCAGGCAATCTAATTCCTCCTGAAAAGGTCACCGCCATTTTAACTGCCTTTCAATCACATTAAGCACGCGCTGCCCGGCTTGCGGCCCGGCCCGCCCGGCGGGCGATCAATGCGCTGCACTGACACCAGCCCGCCTGGCGGGGCCACACCCAACCCCCCAAGAGTTGGGGCCTCTCGGTCCTGGCCAGGGAGGGTAGGCTGACAGATGGCCAGCTTTTGCAGACAGGGTTTTGGGGGCAGAGGCAGTAGGGATCAGCCAGGGCCTCCCTTTGATAGTCCCCCCACCGAGGAGCCTCAGCCTCCTCCGCTCCACTGCGCCCCGCTCTCTGCCTCATGGACCCCGCTGATCTCGCTGTAAAACAGCCTTTCAAGTCTGCCTGTCTTTTGACTGCACTAAGCTGTTTAAGAGGCGGCAGCAGCTTCTATCAGGAAAGCTGGAGCAATTCTCTGCAGATAAAGGCACCTCCGGCCCCTGTTCCCTCTTCAAGTCTCACTCTCATTCTCGCTCTCCAAATCGCTCAAAGAAAAGCCCCCTTTGAACTCCCCTCAGGAATTCTTGAAAGGAACAACCTCACAGTGTAAACACTCAGGGAAAACGGATACCCGCCCAGGGCCTAAGAGCCCCTCACACTGCTCTGCAAGTGCATCCCGGCACAGGGGAAATACTCTTGTCAAATCAGCAGGCCCTTCGCAGCTTTATCCTCCGTAAGCCCTGTCTGGTGCCCAGAAGCCATCAGGTCCAGGTCTGTGCCAAGGAACCTAAGAAGTTGCCACAGCAATGGAGGACATGAGCAGCTGCAGCTGCCAACAGCGCTAACCAGAGCGGCATGCTGGAACTGACCCTATGTGGCTGCCACCGAACACCCATGTGTCCAACTCACAGGACAGACAATCGTCAGCTCTGCTGCTCACTCTTCTAGGGCCTCAGACACTCTAAGGCTCCAGTACAGGATGAGTGAAATGGCAAACTCACACTCTCCAGCTCCGGTTCAGGGAGACAGTTTGATCTGACTAACCTTCCTGATTTATGTTTTGGCTTGCCCCCAAACACCTGGGTAATGTGAGAGACGCCCAGAGGCATAATGTCCCATCTGGGCTCTTAGCCCCTTCGTGGAACCAGTCTGCACTGGACGGCCCTGCAGAGACCACTCCTCAGCATCTGCCCAGGTAGCGTGGCCCCATGGAGGCAGAGAACTTCTTCCCAGCTGCTGTGAGATTCCCCAGGGACCATACACAGCAGTACTCCCAAAGGTGTTGCCCAGAGAATGAGAGGCAGACGGGAAGCAGATTGGCTCACTTAATGACCACAAGCTGCAGTACCAGCTGTGCTCGTGCACAGAGAGAAGAACTGGAGGCCAAGAGGCAGACAGCTCCCCTTTTCCCCTGCCCAAGGCTGGGGAGTTTAACAAGTCACTGACCCTGGGCACCCAACCAATTCTGCTGTCTGACCTGGTCGGGGGTGCCAAGCCTTGCTCCTCCAAGGAGCTGGGAGGGCACTGGAGATGGGCAGGGCCCTGCATACTCCTTTGCAGCAACTGGGGAGAGCCCAGGGGAAGGAGGGAGCAGCTGGGCCCAGGCCCCTCTTGCTTCAGGGCAGAGGGCGCCCAGGGAGAAGGGATGGGATCAGAGCTAAAATTAGATTCACCAATGAAGCTCATGGGAGGTCAAATTTTGCCATAACTCACTCTCTCCTCTGTAACTGATTTCCCTGACATAGGGCTGAAGAGGAGGAGGAAAATCCAATGTGTTTGCCTGGAAGCCCTCAGGGCCCCCAGTGCTGGAGGTGTACAGCAGGTTGCTGGATTCTCATTTATCAGCCTTAAGAGGGATGGAGTGATAAATGCATAACCGTCCCTTTAATATTTTATGCAGGTGCTAACGCGGCTTGGCTGTCACCTTCAATGCATCACCCGAGGCTGAGAGCCCCCCTCGTCATTCCTAGCTTGCAGCCTCACAATTCCATTTCCCCACCCAAATACATCCATTTTAATATGCACATCACAGGCAGGCAGCACGGTCACAAAGGAGCCCCACCAGCAGCAGTCCCCACGTGGTGGAACGGATGGATGACCAGCCACCAGCCTCGGCCTCTTGGCTCCCAACAGATGGATACCCAGCAGAGGCCTGGCACCAGAGTGCCACTGTCTATGTGTCAGCTGCTTGTACCTCGGAAGCCACCTTCCAGAAGAGTGGTGGCCCGTATCCGCTTCTGCCCACACCATTCATACTCCTCAAAGCGGTTGTTGTTCTCATGCTCGATGTCCACAGCATCATCCTCAGCCATGCAGGAGCCTTCCCTCTGTGAAGAGCAGAGCAGGATCATGCTGGGCCCAGGCCATCCCCACCTGCTCCCCACAGTCTGCGACGAAGGCACAGCTCTAGCCCCAGCTGTGGTGCGCCAAGTGGGCCCTCAGCTCTAGGGCTCCTCTGAAGCAAACCAATTTAGAGGTCAAAGACCTGGGCCTCTTCCCAAATTTTCCACTGGAGCCCAAGGAGGGAATGAGTGAGAGTGAAAGCAAAGGGAGAGAGCAGTGGACAGAAGTGAAGAAGCTGCTGAGACCACATGGAGACCCCAAGAGCCCACAGATTCAGGGGTAGTCTGCAGCTAGTGTCAGGGGAAGGGAGTGGGGAAGGAAGGTGGGTGGTGATGGCCCCTCTACCTTAGAAAGGCAATGCTCCACATGCCTACTCATCTCCTGCTCCGATCCTGCCAGGGGGCGGTTGCACAGGGGACATACCTGCCCTTCATCTTGCTTCCTCCGTTTCATTTTCCCAATCCGAGCTGCACGGGGGAACCGAAAACAAAGCACAGAACAAGCAGACGGTCACTGCAGCCCCCAAGGTCCCAGTGGAGCTGACACATCCTGACCTCTTGCCAAGCACTAGCGTTTTTATTCAGTGCCTGATCTGGCCCTCATCTTGAAGTACCTCCTGCTCCTTTGGGGACTGGGCTTTGCCAAGAGCACCTGGGGAGGAGACTGGTGCTAACTAAGCCAGTGAGTAAGTCTACTCTTTGGCCACAGCTGGTGCAAGGTCTACCCATACCTTTACTTGCAGTGTTTAGTAAGAGTCCAATGAGCAAAGACACTCCATGTTGCTAGGTATCTCTCCAGAAAGCCAAGACCATGAACTCTTTTGGTGTCGGGAAATACAACTCTAAAGAGTATCTCTTGGCTAGAACCTAACCCCTCCAGTGGCCTGACTTGGCCTGCTGTTCACTCATCAGCTAAATCCTCTTTTGTTCCTGTGCCAAGAGCCCTGAGGTACAGCTCCTAGCATCCCACCTAGAATCTTAACAGGAAGAATTTCTCTGAGGTCCACTAATCCCATTTCACAGAAGAGGAGACTGAGGCCCAGTCACAAAGGTAAGAGGGTCTGGGTCAGACTTTTGGCAGCCAGGTCAGAAGGCTCAGGGAACCCTGAGAAGGCAGCCCTTATTGTGCCCACCCGAACCTGTTCCATCATTTCTAATCAGTACAGAGGGGCTGGCAGGCCCTAGAGGCAGAGGGCTGCCTGCCATGTTGTCCCGCAGGGGGCTCAGTTCCAAAGTGCACACTGCAAGCCCACAGCACTGCTAATTAATGCTGAGCGATGCAATCATTTCTAATTAGCTCAGTAATCCCTCTCTGTAGCCCTCCTGTCACTGAAGCAGGAAGGGGTCAAAACAAGAAACTCTGTTCCCTCTAGTCCCTTCCAGAATGCCACAGCAGGATCAGAGATGGCTACTCTGGGACCAAACTGATGGGGAGGCGGGAGAGCCAGCCAAGGAGGGAAAGGTTCCCCAATGCAGGGCCAGGAAGAACTTTCTCATGGACAGTGACCCTGACAGGAAGTTCATGAATGCAATCTAGGAGGGGGACACAGGTGAGAGCTGCTATGTTACAATTTAGAGCTTCTACTGTGTGTCAGGCTCATAGCCAAGTACGTTACCCAAGGTAGCTCATTTACTACCTCTTGCTGAAGCTAGATTGCATTATCCCATTTTAACAGATGAAGAAACCCGAAGCTTAGATCAAGGCACGTGTCCAAGTAGCTAAAAAGTGGCAAAGGCAAGATAGGAAACCAGGCTTGACTTCATAACCTAGAATGCCCTTCTGTTCCAAGGGGACCCCCTAACTGAGCAGCATCAACAAAGACTGGTCCCAGTGAGTGTGCTAGAGCTCCAGCTCCTGCCTGTTGTGAGCCTGAGGCAGGGAGCTACTCCAACTCCAAAACAGAGCGACCCCAGAAAGACCCAAACCAAAAGGAAAGCTACCATCCTGCCAGAACTGGGCATGGAGTTTGAGAAAACTTGGTCTGTAGCCCAGTCCATCTCTTCAATTTCCTGTGTTTTCACTATAGGTGACATGACTGTGTCCTAGTGCCCCACTTGACTTTATGCACAAAGATTGAGAACTCTTCACTTTGGCTGCCCTAACTCTTGGAATCTCAAACTTAGGTAGCCTTGACACCGTAGAGCCAGGGCTGGGATGGACAATGGACGTGAAATCTCAGAAAGGCATAGAGCAAAGGACCCTGAGAGTTTTAGAAGTGTAGTATGGAGCAGTGTGCCAACACAAAGCTTCCTCCCTACCATGCCTACACCAAGAGAATGCCTCCCTGGGTAAGAAGGTGCTGATGATACCACAATGTTCGATGATTAAGGAAACGAATCTCATGGAATGGTCAAGAAAAGCACGATACTGGACGTGCTCCTTGCTCAGGACACACAGGCCAGCAGATGATCCCTTGTAGTCCCTGGAAAGCACCCTGATGGACTGGGCTTCATCTGGAAATTCTCAGAGAAGGCAGGCAGGTTTGGTTTTCACCTTCCCATTCATCTTCTAAATCCTGAACTAAGCTTACCAAAGTGTAGTAGGGAAAGTTCTGTTCTCTATCCAGAGGCTACGTATGAGTAGGAAGAATCAAAGCATTTGCCAAGGAGGTAGCATGGTGTGGTTGGAGAAACACGGGCTTTGGCGGGAAACAAACTTCAAATGAATCATGGCTCAGTTACATCCCAGCTGTGTACTTTTAAACAAACCACTTTCACCTCTCAGAGCCTGTTTTCTTATTCACAAAAGGTGTGTAATACTCCTCTCAGAGGTGTTGTGAGAATGGTGCTTAACATGGCGCCAGCTCATCATGAATGTTCTCCCTTTTCCAGACCAGGGCTCAGCCTGGCAGCAGAACCCACGTGGTAAGAGCTGGGGATCTTGAACTCCATGGCCTCTCTCACTTACCAGCTGGTCCAGAGACCCTAAACCCCTTACAGTCACCCCCCAGATACCACACCCCAGTAAGCACAAAAAGCTAGGATCGTTCAATTGTATTCAGCAAACAGGAATGCTCTAGAGGTTTGCATCCAAAAGGGGGGCTGCTAGGTAGTGCATACATGGCCTGCTTTCAGAGAAGGCCTCTAAGAGCTGTCGAGCCCACGCTGATCACCTTTGTGAAATGTGGGCCGACTGATAACTCAAAGAGCCCTGGGATGAGTTAGTTCCTGTTGCCGTGGGAACTCCAGATCTCACTGTATTGTCAAGTCTCAGCAGAGAGGCTGTATTCACACTACTGGGCACTGATTAAAAACTGGAAGAAAAACATTCTCAGCGCCCTGCAGGTTTGTATAGTGAGGTCCCAGCAGTTTGCAAATTCAAAGCTGAGCTCCCGAGTAGAATTGTGTAGCTCGTTCCTCATTCTCCGGCACTTATTGCCCGCCCCCCAGGGCTCTTCAGGGCCTTTAGAGAGGTTTGGGCAAGGGCTGGGAGCCATACCTCCATTAGACAGACGGGGAAACTGAGAGCGGCAGCTTTGGTTTGCACATACTCAGGCGCCGTGACTGCGAAGAAGCCAATGGGCCCCAAAGTCGAAGAGACCCAGGCAAGCCAGGAGCGGCAGGCAGTGAGGGAGGGAGGAGGCCGGGGGTGGGGCGGAGGGAGGGGCCGGGCAGGACTCACCATTCAGTCGGGTCTGCCGGTTGGCTCGTACTCGCAGAAAGGTCTGGGAGAAGATCGCGGGCAGATGCAAGAAAAGAAAAGAGAGCGTCAGGCGCGGCCTGGAGTCCTGACCCCCGCCCCAGCACCGGACCCCCAACCAAGCCTGCTCCGCCCCAAACAGCCCGTAAACAAACCTACTTCCTCCCTCCCGCCGGCCCCTCTGCTCCTCCGGCCGCTCCGGGCTCTCGGCATAGCCGCCGGGCGCTGCTCTAACGGGAACCCGTGGCCGCTGCGCGGTGCCGCCCCAGCCCCGGCCTCCGGCGCTCTGGGCCCCACGGCCGCCCGGCCGGCGAGGGCGGCGATGCGGGCGGATTCCCCCCGGCTGCCCGGCGGCGGCGGCACCTCAGCTCCCAGCGGCGGCGGCGGCCATGTTGGCCCTGATCACGTGATCTGCCGCCGTCGCGCGCTGGGGGTGAAAGTTCACTATGCGTTGCGGGGCGGCCGGACAGAGACCAGGAAGCTGCCGTTTGTAGTCCGGTAGCAACCGGCAGAAGCCTCCCCAGGGTCCCTCCCACCGCCCGTGAAGCCTACCAACCCCAGCTTTAGCGGCTGCAAAGTCCTTCCACCCCCCCCTCCACGCCCCCTCCCGCTGCGGGGCTCCTTTCGCCCCACCGCCGGGCCCCAGCTCCCACCTCCTGTGCCTGCCTTCCGCGCGGCTGCCCTTAGGGCAGAGGCATCGCGTTGGGCGCTTTGCAGGGGACAAGGCGTCGGAATTCCCGATCGTCCGTGGGCGATCCCCGCCCAACCCCTAGGCCACCCAGTTTTGTTATCAGACGACTCCCGACATGTCAGCTGTCTGCTGCACGGCCCCTGGAGCTCCCATAGGCGCTGCATACCGACATGGCCAACATTAAACTCAGTATCCTCCAAACAGAGGCCTTTCTTTTGGGTTCCCTATTCAAAAGAGGAAGCCATCATCTACTCAGGTGTGCCCACGGAGTAAAGTTGAGAGTCGCCCTTGACCCCACCTTCTCCATCCCTCACACTCAGTCCTTTTCTAGATCCTCAAAGTCTACTTTGAAAGGTCTCTAATTTTCTCATCTCCACCTCTGTATCTCCTACTCATCCTTCCTGGTCTGTAACTGAAAAATAGCTTTGCCTCGTGTAAGAGTACATTCATCTCTGCACCATTATCATAGCTTGTGTAGGTTTTTATCAGTGGACTGACCACTTCAGGGTTGGGGCCATGTGTGAGTTATTTGGGTGAACCCAGAGCCCAGCATGGTGCTGGGCATGGGCAAGTCAGCCCTGAGTTTTTTTCCATGGTTGTACCTACCTTGGTTGTCGTTGTGCTCCAGTCATACATAATCTTAGGAGCTTTCTAAATTTGCAGCTGTTTCCCGTCTCATCTTTTGGTCTCCAGCTTCTCTCTCTGCAACCCATCCTCCACACTACACACAATGTGATCCTTCTATTGGACAAAATGAACCCTCTCTTTCTTTAAATCCTTCAGTGGTTCTCCACCAAGATCTGCAACCTGGCATATAGGCCTGCCCTGTCTGCCTCGCCAGACTCTTCTCCCACTCCTATTCTCTCCCTTTACACTCCTGCCACTCAGCTTTGCAGAGCTAACTGTAGCTCTTTGAGCACTCCATGCTCTGGACTCCAGGCCAGAGAGCCTCCATGGCCTCCAGTATCCCCTGCTTGGTTAACTGTTGTTCATCCTTCAGGACTCTGGTAAGACTTAGTTCTGTCCCCCAAGCCTGGGTTTGATGCCTCCTCTGAGTTTTCGCAGTTCCACTGCTTCTCTTTGATCATGTATATTTTGACTGTTCGTTTACATATCTGTCCCTTGTACTTGGGAGGTCATCTCTAGCCATTTACCCAGCACAGTGTCTTGCATGAAAGAGACATCAGTGGGAAGGGGAGAAAGACTTTATAAGCCCTGAGCCCAGTGATGGGTTGGGAAACAATCTCGGATTTAGGGCCAAACAGACTCAAGTTCAAGTCCTAATTCTGTTACTTGCAATTTATATGTTCTTAGAAAAGTCACTTCTTTCTAGGCCTGTTTCCTTGGTAATAGATTGGGGATGATGAATACAGTTGCTATGAGGTTTAAGTGAGGTAATGATAAAGAGGGTTAGTCAGTCAGCAGGGGCTAAGTAAATGAGAATTCAAACTGGAAACCAAGGCTGGGCACGATGGCTCATGCCTTTAATCTTAGCACTTTGGGAGGCCAATGCAGGAGGATTGCTTGAGCCCAGGAGTTCAAGACCAGCCTGGGCAATATAGTGAGAACCTGTCTCTATAAAAAACAAAACAAAAACCCAGAAACCAGTACCCCCTGCTTTCAAGGCCTAGCTCAGTGACTTTAAAAATCCAACATAGCTGAACAACTACTACATGCCAGGCCTTGTGTAAAGAGCAAGGGACAGGATACCCAGCTAGTCCCTGGATTGCTTTCCAGCTTCATCTACTAACTTTCCTTGCATTCTACTTTCTAACAAAACCAAACTACTGGTAGGTCCCCAGATATATCATTCTGTTACACCTCTATGTTCTCTGTACATAGTGTTGCCTTTATATCTGGAGTAACCTTTCTTCCTTGTCTGCCAAGTGAACTTCTATTCCTTCTCTGAGTCCATTTTCAGTCATTATCTCCTGTGTGAAGCTTGCTCTGATTTTCCCTTCCTTCTACTGTAGTATCCTAGAAACTTATTCTTTATTATTAATTTTTTTAAAATTTTATATTTTTAGTAGAGACAGGGTTTTGCCATGTTGCCCAGGCTGGTCTTGAACTCCTGGCCTCAAGCAATTCACCTGCCTTGGCCTCCCAAAGTGCTGGGATTACAAGCATGAGCCACTGTGCCTGGCCCCTAGAAACTTATTTATACTCCTGTCATAGCACTCAAAACACTGGACCGTAATTATCTATCTGCAAATCTAACCCCTTGAAGGCAAGGACACAAAGCTGAGCATGAGTGAGTACTAGATAAATGTTTGAGTAAAGGAAGGATAAGACAAGGTCCTTGCCTTGGAGAAACTCCAAGTCTAGTGGAGTCAAATTCATTGTGAACGATTAAATACGGCCAGAATTATTTGCATCTTCTCCTATCAAGAGCTGCCTTTCCTCATCCCTTGATTATGGGCTAGCTTTGTGACTTGCTTTGCTTAATAGAAAGTGGTAGAAGTGATGTGTGAGTTCCAGATTCTAGGCCTCAAGAGGCCTTGTAGCTTTGGAATTTACCTTCTTGGTGTGACACTGCCCTGAGATTGCTAAGAAAGAAAGCTATTGAATGTACTGGAGGATGGGAGGCCACATGGAAGAGAGCCAAGACACCCAATCTCCCAAACATGTGGTGAGGCCATTTTGGACTTTCCAGCCCAGCCTGTCCTCTAGGATGAATGAGCTCCATGAGTGAGGAAATGCCCACTCAACCCACAGCATCATAAATAATGAGTTGTGTTAAGCCACTAAATTTTGGGATGTTTTGTAGATAACGGAAACATACCTAAACAGGTGATCACAATGTAGGGTGACAGGGGCAATAACCAGGACACACAAGGGTCATGAGATAGCTCATCCAGAAAGGCTTCCTGGAGGAGATGATATTTGGGCAGGATTTGGAAGGATAAATAGAAATTTGATGGAGTGGGGTAAAACAGTTATGTTAGAAGAAATAGCATGTGAAAAGATACAGAGGCAAGAAAGGAATGTGTCATCCAGGGAGTGGTCAGCGTTAGTTCAGTGAGCATAGCCCATAGGATTCATGGACAATATTTGGAATAGAAGCTGGACATATAGGTTGAATCCGTATCACAGAAGGCCTTGCTGCCATGATAAGGAGCTTCAGCTTTATCTTGTAGAATACAACGTAGTTTGATTTGTCCTTTAAGATGTGTGCTTAGAGTCTACAACAGGGTCTTGGGTCTTAACCTGGGCTTCAGAGATCTCTAATTGGTACTGGGATGGGCTCTAGAGCTTTCCTAACCTCCTGAAATTGTATATATAATACTGCATGTGTGTGTGCCTGTGTGGTATATAAAAACACATGTGTATGTTTTTAGGCAAGAGAGTCCATAGCTTTCCTCATAGTCTCTAGGAGATAAAAGAAATACTGACATTTGTGGGGAGGAAGGTGGGTCAGGGAGTTGAGGCATTATTGCCTGGTGGATACTCTTCCTGGTTGAACAGATGGCAAGGTGCATGCCATGAGTGCAGTACAGAGGACAGGCCTCTGAAGGTGGGGCTCTGTCTGTTCCTCCGGACCAGAATGCTCTGGAACAAAGCCTTGTCTCTGTTCCCTCTCAGATCAGAATTCCCTGGGGTCTGGTCATTTCTCTGCCTTGAACCAGGGTTGTCTGGATTGGGGCAATGTCTCCCAGGGGCTTATTGGGCTTCCTCTCTGAAACTGGGGTTCCTTTAGAGAGAGCAGGGATCCCTTCCCAGGGCTTGCACTTGGGCTCTGCAGTTTGAGTCCCATGTGAAGGCATTCGGTGGAGTCTGTCCAGCCGTGCTGGGCACTCTACTCTCCAAGCTCTGCACCCTGTGCCAGGCCAGGCTGTGTCAGCTGTAAGGAAGGGGTGCAGAGAGAACACCTTTCTGTAATTCCCATTAGGGGTCAGGTGTGCCAGCAGGGCCCCTGGTTCTCTACCCCAGCTTACAGGTCCCTGCAGCCCTGTTTTTCCACATCAGATCAGGGCTCTTCTTCCCTTCTCACACTGCGCCTCCCTGAGAAGCCCTGGTGCCATTTGGACAAATGTTCCTTGGAACAGGAACTGTTTTTTTTCATCGAACGGCTCTGGGGGTCTGAAAGACAGGGCTCTGCCTCTCCTTAGACAAAAGTTTTGGGGGAAGTTCTTTGTCCTTCCTACTCCAGAGAAGGTCCATCTATAGCTAAGATGCTACCCTTAGGCCCCTCTGCTATGATCTTGTAGGACTGTGTGATGACTCCCTTCCTATTTGCCCAAGACGCTCATAGGCAGTGTCCAGGGTTGGCGGAATTGAATGGCTATTTGCTTAAGGTATCATGCTATTTCTTTTTTGTTTTTGTTTTTTGAGACGGAGCCTTGCTCTGTCACCCAGGCTGGAGTGCAGTGGTGTAGTCTCAGCTCACTGCAACCTCCGCCTCCCGGGTTCCAGTGATTCACCTGCCTTAGCCTCCAGAGTAGCTGGGATTATAGGCACCTGCCACCATGCCTGGCTAATTTTTGTATTTTTAGTAGAGACGGGGTTTCACCACGTTGGCTTGGATGGTCTCGAACTGCTGACCTCATGATCTGCCTGCCTTGGACTCCCAAAGTGCTGAGATTACAGGCCTGAGCCACTGAGCCCGGCCAGTATCATGCTTTTGAAGTCTGAAATCTTCAGGTGATTCTGGGCTGTGTATCTGGGTCTCTTATGAAACCAAACCCCATAGGATACTTCCTGATGGATGGAATGATTCAGAGGTGCTCAGAACCCATGGAGCCCATGTGACCTTGGCATCTCTCCCTAAAATCCATCTATTTAAGGCCTATTCCCTGACACCTATGCCTCCTGAGTTCATTTAGGGGCACTGGACACAGAGGGAACCAAACCCAGTTCAGGCCTCTCCTGTGGCCTGCGGAGGAGAGGAGGAGTTAGCACCAGGTAGGCTCTTGAAACCTTCCCCCAGGTGAGCTTGCTTCTCATGGCCACCCACCACCCCTCCTCACCTGGTATCTGTCTGAGTGGTGGAGGTCATCGGTGGCAGATGAGTGGGGTGATGCCGTTGGAGACTCTCCTTCCCTCTTGATGGAAGCAGACAACAGGAGGGACTGGAAGAAGAAAAAGGACATGTGGCCTCAGGCCGAATGAGACCTACAGTCAGTCTCTAGAGTTCCCAGTTCTGTGGCATTTTGGGGAGCGAGGCAAAGAGAAGGAGGCTGAGGGACAGAAAGACCACTCTTGAGATTCTAAAGGCATGGGGTCAAGTCCTGGGAGTGTAGTTGTGGGAGAGCATGGCTTGGTTTTAGGGATGGGTGGAGACCCCCTGAGGGACCCTGCTTAGGCTAATCTCTGCCCCAGTGGAGCGAGACTCCCAGTCCACTCCCAGTAGGCTGAGACTGTATATGTTTTGTTTTCCCTTGGAGAGCAGAGACTCTGGGATACCCATGAAGCGTTGGGGGTAAAGCCATATACCTGCTACCCTGCCTGCCCTTAATACAGGCTGATGGCAGCCCCACAATAGAGACAGTAAATTAAATAGCATGTGAGTTTCCCACGTGCAGCTAGGGATGTACACTGGTCCACTTATCCTGGTGCTACAGTGATGATCCCAGCAAAAACCCCAGCAAAACTAATCCCCCCATGTCAATCTTGTATGGCCTCTTCTACATACGCCTGCAGTTTAGATTAATAAACTGTCTGCTTGAAATTGTGTGCAAGCACCACAATTTGAAATACCACATGGCACATTCTGCCTGAGAGCCAGCTCTTGCCAAGGCCTGTTCAGCTGCAAACTGGGGGCCTGGAGGCCTGAAAGCAATCCATACTTCCTCCCCCCACCTTCTCCAGCCTGTACAGCTCTGAGCCGGAAGCACACAATTCCCTAGGAGTCCTCCCCAGCTTAGAAAACCACGCCAAATCGCCAGTGACAGCCCAAAGAAAGCAATTTGGGAAAGATGGAGCAGCCATTTATCCTTCATCTCCGGCTGAGCCTTAGGATGTGACCCGCATGCGGTGGCCATGCTGCGCATCCTTAGGCTTGGACTGGAAAGGGCCCTGGAAAGGGAAGGGACAGCTGCTGGTCTGGCAGGGCTCCCTGACTTGCCTGTACCCCAGGAGCTGGAGGAGAGAAGAGGCTGGAAAGGGCCTGTGCAGGATTCTCTGCAACGTGGAGCTCCTTCTTCACCCACCCAAGCCCGGTGGGAGGCCTCGTGGGTGACCCAGCCCTCAGCTCAGAGAGGAGGTGCTCTCAGGCAATGTTCTTCTCCTTCTCTGGTCCCAAGGAAGATGCTAAGGAGGGGGAACAGTGTGGGTCACCCCGACCTTCGGCCCATGAAAAAGCCCCTGTTTGTGCGCCTTCTCTCTCTCTCTCTCTCTCTAGGTTAGAAGCCCTGAGAGGCCTCGGCGTTACACCTGGGGCAAGCGGAATAAAAAAAGGTCACTGGCGCTTTTTAAACATGGACCAAAAAGCAGTAAAATGTGTTTTGAAAAAAAAATCCCGGCATTAAATCATGACTTTTTGCCTGGTTCTTCGCCTCATTAAAAGTGGCCTTTTGGAAGGTAAAATTATCATTGTAAGCGATAAGATCTTTAAGAAAATAATTCACGGCTTCTTCACCCTTTAATATGATAGCCGCCACCGGCTAATTTTTTTCTTAATGGCAACGAGGCCATCAATCTTGTCTAAGGCCCCCTCGTCCTCTCCTCCTCCTCCCTCCCTCCTTCTCCCTGTCCTTTCAGTCTCTTGTTTGAACCTTCTCTCTCTTGCCTCTTCCACTCATGACCTGCTTCCCTAAAGCCTAGGTCAAGGCAGAGAATAGACCCTGAACTGTTCAGCTTTGGGGGTGTGGGCATATATCTGGAAGTGGGTGAGCAAGTGTCCCTTGTCTCTGTGTCTGATGGTCAGTATGCCTGTGTCTGTAGTTTCAGGACACATGTTTAAGACTTCCTATGTCTGTATTGTGACCTGAGTGTGTGTGGGTCTGCATATGTGGGGAGCTAGGGACGGAGGTAGATGGTGTCTGCCAGGGGTTTGTCCTTAGAACACAGGCCTCACTGATGTCCAAGTCCCCAACCCTGCCAGCCATGCTCAGGTGTCAGCTGTCACCTGTGGTAGCCGACTTGGAAGCTTGTCTCTGACTTTCCTGAGCCACACCATTACATGCTGCAGGCTGGTAACCACACCATTACATGCTGCAGCTACCTCACAGAGGTAGCTCCCTACCTCTGTGAGTCTGCAGCTGCCTGGCACCCCTAGCCTCCCCTTTCTCTTTGGGGCTTTGCCTCCTTGGCCAAGGCTTACACCCACCCAAGGCTGGGCTAGGCGCTCTGCTCCTCCTCTCCCAGCTTGCTCAGGTGAGCAGTTTTCTAAACGAAGGTACACGATCCATTCCTATACCTTTGAAAGGCTTGCAGGGTATTTGGGCCTACCCCATGGAGGTGATACTTGTCACTCTTTCTCCTTTCCCAAAACTGCCCTTTTAGAGGTCACCAGTCACTGCCAGACTTCTAAATACAACAGCCCCCTTCTCCAGTCTTTCCCCATTTGACTGCTGACCACCTGATACATTTAGAAACTTTCTTCCTTAGGATCCTGAGATAACACACTCTCCTGTGCCCCTCTTAACTCACTGAGCTTTCCTCCTCTGTCTCCTTCCCTGCTTCCTAGACCTTATCTTGATACCAAGTGCAGGAGTCCCCCAGATTCTCACCTTTGCCTTTGCTCTAATCTCTCCAAACACTCTCCTTCACTGATTCCACCCTTCCCAAATCTTCCATAGTCATTCCTCACTTCCTATAAAATGGGCTAGGGGGTGGCCTCCCATTCTGAATAATTGTGGGAGAAAGGATGCAGCCTTCTACTGAGGAATGGGGAAGGGGATACTCAGTGAGTGAGGGTTTGGTTCTCCCCATATATCCATCCCCTCAAAACCACCTTTGGGTAAGTAGTACCCACGGTGTCTGTGGCCATCTTTGGGGAGTTCTTGGTACAAATTTCATTGTGCAAAGGCCTCTTGGCCCCTCCTTTAAGCCAGATTCTTGCTCTTCATTTTCCCTTTCTCCATCTGATGCTTTCAAGTCTTTCTCCCACAGGGTTTGTTCAGAGAGGCAGACTGGTTCCCCAGATGAGTCCAGCCTCTTCCTTGGCTCCTTGTTGCCCTCAGGACAAAGTACACACAAACACACACACACGCACACACACACACACCTGCACACTCATACACCCCTGTGCCCCCATAGTCTGGCATCTAGGGCCCTGCACTATCTTGACCTGCATTTCTTTATTTTTCTTCGTCTGCTATAGCTCACTTTCTTCCTTTGAGTCTTCCCACCCTTAGTGTCTGGGTCACCCACATCTCCCAGGCCATTCTTGGCTCTGACCCCTCTCCCGGCTGGAAGAGGAGCAAGTCAGATGAGCACACTCTCCCTCATGCACAGACCACACACACTTAGACACACGCGGCGCAGCCCTAGGCCTCAGGATGATGTTCAAGACCTGGAGATTGTTGAGGATATTAGAAAAGCTGGAGATAGTTGAGGATACTAGAAAAGCTCCTTTTTCTCAGGAGGAACCAGTTCTGGATAGGCCTAGGTTAGTATGGGCAGGAGGAAAACATGTAATTGGCCACCTACCTTGGGGGTGCCTGGAGCCATGGCATCCTTCAGAAGGGAATTCTTGCTGCCAAGAAAGAAGAGAACAGGGTAACCATTCTACCTGCCGCCCAGGGCATGCAACGGTAGAGTAGCAAGAAGACCCCAGAGACAGAGAAGGCATAGCCAGCCTAGCCCAGCCCAGCTCCGCCAAGCTCCACCCAGTCCTTTCAACTCCCGTGGCCTAGCCTAGCTCAGCCTCTCTCATGGGCCAAGGGCTAGTGGTGGCCCCTGGGAGGGAGACACAGACACTAGGCATGGTAGACTTCCCAGTGGATCTGAAGAAAGGGACTTTACCTGACTCCTTGTATCAGCCCTGAAGATTCTGCCTGTCCCCTTCTCTCCACCCCCGTCCCTAGCCCGCTCTTAGCTCCTGTGGGATTGGGGTGATGGAGCTGACATGGCTCTTGTCAATTCTCCCTCCAACATGCTGCAAACTGTGTTAGGCCAGGAATGATCTCCCCCTGATTCAATTTGTCAGCCCCAGGCCCTCCGGCATCGGGCGCGGCAGGCAGGCAGGAGCTGGGCCCTGAAATATGGTGGGCGGCTCAGAGCAGGCGGGGGCTGGGGTGGGAGGTGATGGATGGGCTGTGGGGGAGGCGAGGACTGTGTTTAATAACAAAATTGGTATGCAAGGCCACATCCCGCGCTAAGCATGAGTGATCCAGAGCCACAAAGTATTACAAATCCCCACTAAACAGATGCTGACAATGGAACAAGACGTATCAAATCAGATCCACTTCAGAAACATTAATATCCCTGTTCCTGTCCCTCCCTGCCTGCTGCCCCCACTACGCTCACCACATCTGTGCTCGCACATTCATGTGCGTGCACTCACACACACACACGCTCACAGAAGTGCTGGCTGATGAATGCACGGAGGCAGACGCAGCCCATTCACATAGGGTCCCCGTACAGACACACATATGAGCTATAACGTACAGCACACCCGCAGATATACCCAGAACGCACAAGAACACACAGACACACATCCAAGGCAGAATGCACGGGGCACATAGGGACTTAACGAATGTAGACATAAGGAACATGCACAGATGAGCTTAGACACCCACAGACATACCGGACATGCCAGCAAAAGCACAGTCAGATTTGGATGCAGCAGTGACTCTCAATGGGGGACAGGGGAGAAGGGGAAGGGATGTTTGCCTGCCCAGGGAACATCCGGCAATGTCTGGAGACATTTTTGATTGTCAAAACTTGAGTGGAGTGGGGGAGGTTGCTACTGGCATGTGGAAGGTAGAGGATGTTAAACAGCCTACAGTGTACTGGACAGCCCCTCACAGCAAAGAATTATCTGACCCCAAATGTCAACTGTGCCGAGGTTGAGAAACCCTAGTATAAAGGTGCACACATATACATACCCACAGACTTCCTATAATTCTGCCAACAGGCACAGATACAACCAGTCACACCTGGAGACTCAAACACACATACAGATGCACAGGGCCACAGAGGCGTATTCCCAGACACATGTCCATACAGATTCATGGTCCGGCACAGTGGCTCATGCCTGTAATCCCAGCACTTTGTGAGACCGAGGCTGGTGGATCGCCTGAAGTCAGGAGTTTGAGACCAGCCTGGCCACCATGGTGAAACCCTGTCTCTACTAAAAATACAAAAATCAGCTGGGCGTGGTGGCAGGTGCCTGTAATCCCAGTTACTTGGGAGGCTGAGGCAGGAGAATCGCTTGAATCCAGGAGGGAGAAGTTGGAGTGAGCCGAGATTGCGTCACTGTACTCCAGCCTGGGCGACAAGAGTGAGACTGTGTCTCAAAAAAAAAAAAAAAAAAAAAAAAAAAAAAAGATTTACAACAGCCACACAGATTAGATGATAGCTGCTCATGTGCACAAGTCCAATAAACACATGCATAGATATGGACACCTGTGTGTACCAACACACACCCAGATGCACATGTACCCACAAATGTAGACACATATGCACACACACACATAACATATGTACATCCCAGTGCAGGGGCCACCAGGCCCAGCAGCAGAGTGAGGCCAAGGTCTGAGTGTAGAAACATAGCTGTCACCCAGTCTAATCACACAGTGGGGGCATCACAGACCAGGAAGGCCAGCTACAACAGGTTCCATTCAATTATGTTTTGCTCATAAATGGTTCATGCCAGCCCTGATGTAGGCACTGGGGATTCAAGGAGGACACGGAACTGCTTTTGAGAAGCAACTAGTTTTTGAGTCTATGGCTTTTATCATTTGTTCACTCCTTCATTCACTCAGTAAACAAATACTACCATCACCATTTCTGGTACGGAAATGAGGCATCTATTGTACAACATCATGCTTGCTCTGCCCTGGCCTAGGATATGAGTATTATCTCCAGTTGGATCAGGTGACAGCAGAAAAGGAAGGAATGAACAATGATTGTGCACCCACTGTATGTGACAGGGGCAGGCCTTAATATATGTTATCTCATTGAAACTTCGCAAAATCTCTACAAAATTGACTACCAGGTCAAATGACATTTATATGGTCACACAGTCCGTGGAGGGTTTGGGATTTGAGGTGGTGTCTGGCCAAGCCCACAATGCTGGCTTTTAAATGACCATGCTGCCTCCATAAAGACACCCAGGGCTTAGAATAGAGGACAGAATCCAGTTATTTTTCTTTGCTTGCTGTGTGACTTTGGGGAGGGAACTGCTGACTCTGGGCTTCAGTTTGCTCTGCTGGTGAACAGAAACGGCGACATTCAGGGTCAGAATGTCCAGCCTGTCACTTGGTGATCCACTCCTCTGGATCTTTTCCTAGCAACACTCTTTGCTGTCCCTTGCATTGGATTGGTACTAGCTGAGGCTCCTTGCCTCTCTCTGAGCAAGGGACCCCTCCCTATCTTCCCTCCAACAACC
This sequence comes from Chlorocebus sabaeus, assembly GCF_047675955.1. Classification (NCBI taxonomy): domain Eukaryota; kingdom Metazoa; phylum Chordata; class Mammalia; order Primates; family Cercopithecidae; genus Chlorocebus; species Chlorocebus sabaeus. Next base: position 92,302,142 of record NC_132923.1, read on the forward strand.
TGATTACCTCCCAGTGTGCTTGGCCACCCAGAGGCTGAGCAGTCTGCTGAAGGGCCTGCCTCATAGAAGAGAGGTCTGAGGCCAGCAGCTGTAGGCAGCCTGGCTCCCGCCCAGCCCATCAGCTCTGCTTTCGTCCCTCCCTATTTCCACAGCCCGCCCCCAACGATTTCCTCCCTTGCTCAGTCACTCGCTGCCTAGTGATCCATGGGTTTTAAATTATAACTGGGACCCAGGAAACGCGTTCCTAAGTACAATATTCATGGGCTGGGCTGACACTTTTAATTAAGGTGATTTACACTGAATTATCCTTGGAAATAAAGAAACGGTGTGCTGCCCGGGAATAAACCATCATCACCAGCCGCCTTTGTAAGTTACACTTCGTTTTAATCTATTTGGGGAATTGTTTATCTAGTTCATTACCCAACCAAACACCGAGGCCGGCCTTAAATAAGGCTTAAGTGGGGGTGGGGGCACTGCCATCTCCACACCCCGCCTCTCCTCTAGAGTCACCCAGCCTCCCTCTGGCTTCTTTCAGGCCTTTTAAAGTGCTGGCCAGAGAGCTGGTTTCCCAGCTCAGAGGCCAGATCTTGAGTGGCTCCAGAAACCTCCCAGAGAATATCTCTAAGTTCAGGCCCCACCAAGCCAAGCCCCACTTTTGTGCTATCTCTCCATGCCCAAGGCTCCTTCATCTCTCTGGGTGGAAACTCCTGCCTGAGGGCCACTGGGAAGTCTGGGGGCCAACTCCTTCCTCCGCCCCCACCCTTCAACCTCCAGCCCCCATCTATTTATGTCCCTGTCTGTCTCTCCACACATCCAGTCCCTCCCCCATCACCACCCCAGAGACATCTTAGGCTGAGCTTGCCCAACATCCCTTCCTTCCCTCAGACACTTGCTTCTCTGCTACCATCACTCTCGCAATCATCCAAGTTAGAAAGCTTCCTCCCAGTAAGCACCCCAACTAAGTCCTGTGGCTTTTTCCTCCACCCGGTCTCTCGTCATTCCCTCTTCTGCATCCCCACTGCCCTGGGTCAGCCTCACCAACTTTCCCCTGGACCCCAGCCAACCTCCTCCCTTGCCTCCTGCTTCTACCCCCAATCCACACTCCACACTGGCCTCACAACCATGCCCCTCCCACTTGTCTCTCTCTGACGGAGCTTCACCCTGGCTCCTGAATGTTCAGCTTACTCTCCACCCCATCAAGGACGTCCTCCAGCATTGAAAGCCCTCCACAATCTGTACTCCATCTAACTTCGCCCTCCTTGTTCTACCTGGCCAAGTTCTGGGGTCTAATGGAGCCCCTGTGAAGAGGCTGAGAAGGGGAAAGATAAAGGATGGGGTGAGGGAGAGAGTGTTGGCACAGCCTCTGATCTCAAATGGAAAAGTGTTTGGAAAAGTGTAAAGACTTTGCCAAAGGAAGTTCTGACTACTCTTCCTGTAAGTGTCTGTGCGCCCATGTACCTATGTACCCATGTACATATGGGAATGACATCCATGGGACAAGACTTCTTTCAGGGTGTGTGTGTGGGCACATCTCTGTGTTGGAATGGGTGTGTGTGTGCACTTGCGTGTCCTGTATATGTTTGTGCCTGTGTCTGAAGCACAGCCAGCCCTGGCTCTGGAGCTGGAAGGTCCCTGCTTCTCTCTGTGAGCCCCTGAGTGTGTCTGAAATAGCAGCCTGCTCCTAGTGGGGTGTGCTTTGTGTTGTTGGGCAAAGGGAGGCAGGAGGCAGAACACCAGGCCAGTCTGAAGAGCCCCTTAGGAAGCAGTCAAGTGGAGGGGGAACATGTCCAGGTTGATGGAAGGCACTTGGCGGCAGCATCCACAGACTCAGGAGCTGGCTAAGCTGAGGAAGGCCAGGGAGGGCGAAAGAGGCAATGGAGGCAAAGGCAGGGTAGGAGAGGAAAGGGGACGGTTGGAAGCCAGAAGAGGGAGGAGCCAGTAGGGGAAAGAAGGGCTGGGGCAGAGAGGAGATGAGAGGGGAGGAGGGAGAGCTGGGGAGGAGGCCTCCAACCATGTGCCTTTGGTCGATGGGGCTGCCTCATGTGGGCTCTGCCAGGACCCTGGAAGTGAGGTACACACAGGCTCTGCCCTCCTACGGGCCTCAGTTTCCCCATCTGTGAAATGCCTGGTTTCAGGCCCCTCTGCTCAGGGAGCTGATGGTGGGGAGTGGAGAGGGGTCTCAGGAACCCGTGTGCCAACTTTTCCCAACCTCCTCTGCTGTCTTGGCTTCCCTAGAGCGGGTAGGGGCGGGGCAAGGGCAGCCAAGGCTGGGGCCCTCCCCGCGCTCCCCGCTGCGCGGCCGTCAGCCCGGAGGGAGCTGACACGCTCCTTGGGAATTTATCACACACCCAATTACAATGTTAATTGGCAAGTTCCTGAAATCAATTAATTCGCAAATTTTTTCCAATTAAAAATCCAGATAAATCACGAGGGCGGCGGCGGGCCGGTCCAGCCCGCAGTCCGGTGGGCGCAGCGGCCGCAGGGAGGGCGGGCGAGAGAAGCGAGGGGAGGGGGCGCGGGCGCGGCTGCCCTTGAACGCCTTTGCCGGCCGGTCCGACTGTCAGCGCGCCGGGCGCGGCGGGGCCGAGACAGATAAAACCATCGACCCGTCGCCGCCAGCGCTTCGGCTTTATCGATCCGACGGGAATTTCACTTGCTGTGCAGATCCCGCTGTCCGGCTGTCAGACACCCGGTTGGAGGGGGGCGCGTGCCGGGGGTGCAGGGCGTGCACAGACGGAGGGGGCATGGGCGTAGGGGTGCTGGGCTGGGCCGCGACGTGAGGGGTACAGATGTGGGGATGCAAGACATAGCGCGAGAAGCATGGAGCTCGGGGTAGGGAAATGGACACACGGATGCTCTGGGAGGATGTGGGGGATGAGGGGCTTGTGCAGGGTCGTGGGTGGGTGTGTGGAACAAGGAAGGCTGTTGGCAGAAGTGCATGCCCTGGACATTGCAGGTGTGGAGCACCTGGGACTGCGCTGTAATGTGGCCCTCACCGAGGAGGCAGACAGAGAGCTGGGGGCCCCCATTCTCCAGGCCCTTAGGGGGCACACTGCTTTTATAAGGCTGGGCAGGCTCCTCTATCCTCTGCTTCCATTCTCTGACCCTGTTAGGAGAAGTCCTCCTCTGGGAGCAAATTACACAGGACCCCTCCTGGACAGTCAAAACATGGAACTCAACTGCAGAAGGATTTTTTTTCCCCCACTTTCTGCCACTGGCAGGCCAATCCCAGGCGTATGTGGGAAGTGGTGGGGATAGGAGTGATTAAGAGCATGGGTACTGAAGTCAGATTACTTTAGGTTTGAATCTTATCTTCATCACTTACTAGCTGTGCAACCTTAGAGATGTCACTTAACTCCTCTGCACCTCAGTTTCTTCCTCTGTAAAAAGGGAGCAATTATTATCACCTACTTCAGAGGGTTGTTGTGAAGATTAAATAAATTAATGCAATGTAAAATACTCGGTGCATAGTGAGTGTTCAACAAGGATTACTATTATTATCACTAGTATAGTCTTCTATGCCCATGGATTCTTGGATACTCCTCCCTTCAAGGGATAGAGCTTCTAGAGCTTAATTCTTCTCCCCTGAGAATAAGCTGGACTTGACTACTTGCTCCTAGTGAATAGAATAGAATAGAATAGAATAGAATAGAATAGAACAGAACAGAAGCAACACTGTGTGATTTCCCAGACTATATTATAAGAGTCACTGTGGCATCCTCCTCAGTCCTCTCTTGGACTACATGCTCTGTGGGAAGTCAGCTGCCATGTCATAGGGAAATTCAAGCTGTCCTATGGAGAGACCCACATGTGGGGGAATTGAGGCCTCCTGCCAACAGCCATGTGAATGAGCATCTTGGAAGCAGATCCTGCAGTCCCAGTCAGATCTTCAGATGACTGTTGCCTTGGTTCACATCTTGACTGCAGCTTCATGAGAGATTCCCAGCCAGTAGCCTCTACTACCCACAACCATCCAGCTAAGCTGTTCCTGAATTGATGACCACAGAAACTGAGATAATAAATGTGTGTTGTTTTAGCCGCTAGGTTTTAGGATAATTTGTAGCACAGCGATAGATGACTAAATATTTCTTCCTTCAAAATTCAGCTCAGGCCTCACCTTCCTGAGGAAACCTTCTGTGCTCTGTGCTGGGTTTGGTGGCTCCTTGACACCCCCCAGCTCCAGTTCTTCCCGTAGAGCAGTCTCCATCCCTCCGGGTTTGTACTGCCCGACCCTCCCAACCCTCATGCTATGAACTTTCAAGGTCAGGGACCATTCTGATTCACTATGGGATCCCCTGCACCCTGCATGGGGATTCGGTTAGAAGGTAGAAGGAAGGAGGATCAGTCAAGTCTGATGACTTAAACTGAATAAGGGTTGGACTAGGAGGAGCGGGGCAGGATGTCCCTCAGTAGCAGATTATATTGTCCAAAGACGGCTGCAACCATATCTTCCATCCCACATATGTTTCTACAATGTGACCTTGCCAGTCCTCCCATCAAAAGGGGGGTGTATGTCCCCTCCCTTTGAATTCTGGGTGGTCTAATACTGCCTCGATAAATAGAATACAATGGAAGTGAGACTCAATGACTTTCAGGCTAGGTTATAAAAAGTGATCCAGCTTCCATCTCATTGGCTGGAACATTTGCTTCTGGAGCCCAAAGCTGCCATGCAAGAATTCCAACCATCCCGAGGTTGGCAAGCTATGAGGAAGCCGAGGCCACATGGAGAAGCCCTATGTACGTGCTTTGAGTCTAGCTTCAGCTGAGGTCCCAGCTGATAGCCAGCATCAACCCCCAGACATGTGAGGGAAGCAGCCTCCACATGACCCAGCTCCCAGCCACCCAGTCTTCCCAGCTAAGGCCCCAGACATCACGGAGCAGACATCAGCCATCTCCTCTGTGCCCTGTCTGAATTCCTGACCTCACAGATTCCATGAGCACAATGAAATGGTTGCTTTAAACTGCTAAGATTTTAGGTAATTTGTCACACCTCTCCTCTACTCTTTTTGATAACCTGGCTCCTCCACCAGGCCTTGAGGAGGCTCAGCCCAGTCCTTCAGGCAGGGACAAGGGAGGGAGGCTGGGGGTGAGGTGGGGTGGGACAGTAGGGGACACACCTGAGCACATTCTCCAGATTGTCATCTTTCAGACACTGAGATTCATAGAGAAGGTAGTGCCCACTCCCCTGGAGGGAGTAGGCTGTACTTCTGAGGGGCCTGCCAGGCCTAGGACCTGCTGCTTTTATTCTGCTGTGAGGCTCAACATGGCAGTGCTGGGCCTGTGGCAGTGGCTCACCCCTGTCTAGCTCCTCTCATGTTCTCTTTTGAGGCTGGGGACTGCAGGGTCACTCTCCTCACATCTCCAAAAATAGAGCAAGAAGAGGAAAGTGGCTTCATTCAGCGGAAAGATCTGAGGATTGAAACAGAGTTGTGGAGAAGGGTGGCAGGGTCCTGTCTTCTCCCGAGGGGCTGGGGTATGGGCCAGGCGGCTGCTGCTGGGATCCGGGGGCCAGAACCTTGCCTCCAGCAGGCAGGCTCCCTGGCAGGTGGCTTACCTCGAGGGCAGTTGGGCTAGCTGCTCCAGTTCCTGCTCCATATGCTCCTGCAGCTCACTGGGCCTCAGCAGGACCTGGCAGATGGGGCAAATTGGGGCCTGGCTGTCGAACAGTGCTGCTGCTTTCTTTTTACCTGGTGAGGGGAGAAGAACAGACAGACACGTAAGCTGGGCTAGTCCAGGACGCAGACCCAGCATCTCAGTCCTGAAACCCGAGCCTGCTGCTGTCTTCTAGGGCTTCTAAGGGTTTCAGAACCCACCAGCACCCCTCTTCCTTGCAGCTCCAGAGGCTGTGCCCATGAATGGTACCTCCTCAGCCAGCCACCCCTCTCAGAAATCTATTAGGACACATCCCCCATGGGATGTCTATTTTTTTTCTTTTTTAAATTAATTAATTAATTTGAGACAGAGTATTGGTCTGTTGCCCAGGCTGGAGTGCAGTGGTGTGATCTTGGCTCACTGCAACCTCTGCCTTCTGGGTTCAAGTGATTCTCCTGCCTCAGCCTCCTGAGTAGTTGGGATTACAGGCGTATGCTATCATGCTTGGCTAATTTTTGTATTTTTTGTAGAGATGGAGTTTCATCTTGGTCAGTCTGGTCTCAAACTCCTGGCCTCAAGTGATCTGCCAGCCTCGGTCTCCCAAAGTGCTGGGATTACTGTGCCTGGCCTTATTATTATTATTATTTTTAATAGAGATGGGTGTCACTATTTTGGCCAGGCTGATCTCGAATCCTGGCCTCAAGTGATCCTCTCATCTTGGCCTCCCAAAGTGCTAGGATTACAGGCATGAGCCACTGCTCCTGGCTGGCTGGGATGTTTAAACGCCTCTCTTGCCACTCCTGGGGACAGGCAATGCTCTGTAGCCTCTGCTTACAGGTGTGAGGTTGAGGAGCCCTATTAATTTAGAAACATCCCTGCATATCCATGGATGCTCTGACTGCACAAAGGACTTTAGTTTGAGCCCAGATCTTCCTTCCTTCTTCTTCTTCTTCCCACCAGTTCCTGGAGGGGGTCAAAATCAGCTTTCGGAAAGATAAAGGCCATGCCAGTGATGAGCAAGATGGTTGCCTAAGTAGGGTTGCCAAATTCCACACAGGATGCCCAGTTGAATTTGAATTTCAGATAATGAAATTTTTTTTTAGTATAAGTATGTCCCAAGTATTACATGGGACATACTTATTCTAAAAGTTATTTATCATTTTTCTAGAATTCAAATTTACCTGGATGTCCCATGTTTTTATATGCTAAATCTAGCAACCTTGTACTTGAGGAAGCCTCAAGTTCAGGCTGAGCACAAAATCCACCTCCCTTTGACACCAGACTGAGGATGATTACGGCTCCCCTGGATGCCCAGATAAGAGGCACCTGAGGGCTCAAAGGAAGAAGGAATTCATTTTGGGTGTGTGTTTTGAGGACTGGAAAAAAGAGAAGGCTTAACCAAAGAAGTGAAATTTAAGCTGTACCTTAGAAGTATATCAGGCAAATGAATGAGTTAGTGAATAAGTTGTGAGTTCCTTGTGGGACAGACCATTTCTTATTTATCTTTATATTTATAGACAATTTATATCAGGTCTGGCATAGCCTAGATGCTCCATGATGAAGCAAGAGAGAGGAAAAGAGAAAAGGGGAGAAGAAAGTTGGGAACAAAGAACAGACTGTCCTAGAAGCCAGATAACCTTCACAGGGCTGGGACAGCAGCTCCAGCCATCCAGGAGGCTCCAGCCTGTGTGGCAAGGTCTCTGAGGAGGGGAGGAAGTCCTACTGATCAGGTGGCTGTGCCTCGGATGCTCAGGGGACAGCTGGAGGGAAGCTGTGAGTAACAGCAGCAGATGTGGCCCAGGTGTGGGAGGTGGGAGACGAGGCGTCCAGTCTCAGCTCTGCTTCTACCTTCAGTTAGCCAGAGAATCTCACAGGTGAACAAGACCCTAGACATTCTCCAGGCCATTATCTTTACAGCTAGGGCAACTGAGGCTCAGAATGGGACACAGACATTTGTACTCAGCTTTTGATCTCATTACTTTATTCACTCAGCAAACATGTAACAATTATTCTGTCAGGTATTATTCTAGGAGAAACTGGAGCTCAGAGATAAATATAATGCATCCTTGGCCTTGAGGAGAACACAAATTAGTAGGAAAGGCAAAAAGAGAGCCCATGACTGCAGTCAGTGCTGGTGAGAACTATGAGGAGGACATGAAGGATTCGTGGGAAGGTGGGAAGGGGCCAGCAAGGTTGGCAGGATCTGTGGGCAAGGTGACGCTCAGCGGGAGGCACAAGGAGTGAGTTAGGGAGTTGATTGGTTGTTGGAACAGATAATTGAGGCAGGGGCTGGGGTCTGAAGGGGGCAATGGTAAGAGAGGAGAATGGAGAAAGAGGTGGATCCCAGACATGGGGTCTGAGCTGAGCTGGACATATCAGGGGTTCAGCCCCCGTTAGCCTGGTATACCAAGTCTGGCTCTTAGGGGTTCCTGGAGCCCAGATGTCTCACTCCAGGCCTGGGGACCAGGTGTCAGCATTCCCACATACCTGTACTCAGTTCATCTGCTTTGCTGCCACAGGGACATTCTACTTTACTGAGCTTGGCCCCAGTTTTCCTGTCAGGGACAACAGGCCCTCTTCCTGCCTCCAAGCTTCAGGAATAGCACTGGCAGGGATCAGCAGAGGGACTCTGCAGCCTCTGCCCTCCAGCCCACCCCCATTTTCTCAGGGGTTAGAGTGGCAGGTGTCAGCATGGCCATGGGCCCCCTGTGTCCCTTCCCCCGCTGTGTTCTCTATAATTTTATATTGAGACCTGTGGTCATGACGTGGGTTTTACTGCACTAACGACATGGCCTGCCCAGGTTTAATGACAAAATCCATACTCTGGCCCTGGGCCTGCTCCTCGTTTGCATAATTCCCAGAATACAGCTCCCTGAAGCTTTTGACCTGGGCCATTACAGTGGCCATAAAACGGGCCATAAAACCGCTGGGGATGGCCAAGAGGAGGGGGCTGTGGTCTTGCTGGGGTGGAAATGAAGCCCTCAACCCCATACTCTTCCTACGCTTGGGAGGAAGCATCCTTTGGCTCTTCCTTTCCACAGCTCCCAGAATCTGGAAGTCCTTTTCAGGCTGGCGGGGCCCCTGGAATCCTTAGTCCAGCTGCCCATCGGACGCAGGAATCCCTTTTCCAACACTGCTGGCAGCACCACAGGTGGGCAGACCAAGCCCACCAGAGGCAGGCTGTCAGCAGGCGTCCTCTCGAGTGTTCCTCTCTCCAGCTGATGACACCCCCAACCCCCAAAAGCCAGCCAAACCCTTTTGCCACAGGTAGGTCTAGGTCATGTAGGCCTCGGTTGAATCCTGTCCCTCCTCAGGAGGCTTTGCTCCCTCAGGAGGTCAGGAGCCGGGCTGAGCAGCATAGTGGGGAGATGCAGGAAGCACAAGGGGATGGGGATGGGGACAGGGACTGGGATGGGCTGTCAGTGCTAAAGATGATGAATGGGGGAGGTGACACGGGAGGCCCAGTGTTATCAGCAGAGGATGGCGGGTGCGGGCGCTCGCCGTTCCTGCTAATCCCCGGGCGCTGCCTCAGCCCTTGCACTGATAACGAGGAAATGGGACTGACAACAATTTTTAGCTGAGAGATTCTTCACCAAAATGCCAGGCGGCCGGAGGTCTGACAGCGCCTGATTGAGTGTGTGAGTGTGTGGGGGGAATGCCCGCAGCCCCCTCCCTCCCATGCAAAGATGGATCGCTCATTCCGCCTCCCGTCCACATTCATTACCGCACCTCCCTCCCCACCGCCCCAGCCACGGAGTGCCTGCCACCTCCACTTCTCTGCTTGCCGCAGGTATCCCCACAAGCAGGAGGAGGGCACGGAGGGGAGGGGCGCTGACCCCATCCTCAGCCTTATACAGGGCAACTCCAGCTCCAAGAGCGGAGAGGCGACTCTGTAGAGGCAGGGGCTGGGAGTCAGGGGAATCAGGTCCCAGCCTGGAGGCTCCCTAAGTTGTATGACCTCCAGAGAGTCCCTTTTCCTTGCTGAGCTGCTAGAATAGCTTTCCTGCTGGACAACAGTGAGGCTCCAACAGGGAGTGACTGACGGTAAGCTGCAAAGGACAGGCCTGTTGAGGAGGAGAGGAGAGGTCATGCCAAGGCAGCCCTCTTCCTAGCTTGGACCAGGCTCCAGCCGGCCCAGCCCTCTCACCTCGAAATGAGGCCTCAGATACCTGGGGTCCTAGATCAGCCCTCTGCTGCCCCCCTCTGTTGGGAATGGTTGACCGTTGGGAACAGGCAACTCAAGGGCCGGCACAGCCTGCTCCTTCCCGGCCATCTTCCACAGCGAAGCCTGGTGAAGAACTGGACATATAGAGGCCGGGGATCTCGTTCAAAGGGAAAGCCCTCCCCTCCTTGACCACTCACCCACATCTGGCCTTGCAGTTCCCCACCGTGTGATTGCCTCTCTGGCTTGGCCTGTTTGGTTTTGCCCAGTTCTGCTGCATGAGAGTTCCGTTCTCACCTCTCTGCTTGTCCAAGCAACAAATCCCATCTCTATTATCTTTTCTCTACAGACCACAAAAAGCATGGCTTGACTGCCTGGTGTCTGATAGGGATGAGGAGGGTTGAAATGAGGGTGAGGGTGACTGTAATGACAGATGGCCATGGAGGCTGGGGCTTTTAAGAGTATGTGTGTGGGCATATGTGTGTGTTTATCTGTACACATGTGTGTCCTACTCCTACCCCTTCAATGGAAGGGCTTCCATTTCCTAGTGAACAGGAAACAGGAACTTCAAGCAGAATTCAACAGAGCTGCCTCTTGCTAGCTGTGTGACCTTGGGCAAATCACTTAATGTTATTGAGCTTCATTTCTCCTTGTGTGAAATGGGGAGAATGATATCTAACTCCCAGGACTTCTGTGAAGATCCAGTGAAATCAGGGCTATGTACAAGGGAGGAGTCATTAGTGCCTCCAGTAACACACTGGCAAAGTTTGTTGTTTGTGCCAATATCCGCCCCATCCTGACACCTGCCCTGCCTTGCCTGTATCTGGCCTTCTTCCCTTCTATGATCCAGATCTTTTACCATTCAGTAGGTGCCCTGGTCCTAGCTCCTCTGGCCCCCATGGAGTTCCTTCTTCCTATCCATCATTACCCATATATCTGTTTATTGGTTTATATGTCGGTGTATCCATCTGTCCATCCAACTATCATCTATCCATTATCTGTCCATTTTTAATAATAACTGTCTATCAAGTATCATTATATATTTGACTGTAGGTCAGTACTACACATGCTTTACTTCATTAATCCTTACAGCGGTTCCGTGAGGTAGGTGTTACTGTCTCTATCACACTGATGAGGAAAATGGGGCTCAGAACAATGTGGTGACAGCTAGAAAGTTCAGAGCAGGGATTTAAATCCAGGTCTGAGTCCATATCTGAACAATACCCAACTACCTACCTACCTACCCACTCACCTAGCCAATGATTAAATATGACTCCACAGATGTTTACTGGATGCCCACTAGGGGTCGCTATAGCACAGATGCCAGACAATGAAGACAGGCACAATCTCTGCCCTCAGGGAGCTTAGGACCTAACTATGGATGGAAACATGAAACAATTGTCCCCAGAGTGGTCTTAGGAAAAGAAAAGTACATGGGGCTGTTGTGGTGGCTCAAACCTGTAATCCTAGCACTTCGAGAGGCTGAGGTGGGAGGATTGTTTAAGGCCAGGAGTTTGGTCAGCCTGGGCAACACGGTTTGACCCTGTCTCTACAAAAAAATTAAAATATTAGCCAGCTGTGGCGGCATGTGCCTGTAGTCCCAGCTACTTGGGAGGCTGAGGCAGGAGGATCGCTTGAGCCCAGGAGTTTGAGGTTGCAGTGAGCTATGATCGCACCACTGCACTCTGGCCTGGGCTACAGAGTGAGACCCTGTCTTTAAAAAAAAAAAAAAAAGTACACAGAACTAGGGGAGTATATCATCTGGTCTGGAAGGTGAGGGAAGTGACATTCAACGAAGGCTGAAGGATGCGTGGGAACCAGTCAAACAGTGATTGTGGGAAGTGGAGCTCTAGATAGAAAACAGCACATTTGGCTGGGGGCAGTGGCTCACACCTGTAACCCCAGCAATTTGTGAGGCTGAGGTGAGCAGATCACAAGGTCAGGAGACCGAAATCATCCTGGCTAACGCGGTGAAACCCTGTTTCTACTAAAAAAAAAAATAGCCAGGTGTGGTGGCAGGCACCTGTAGTCCCAGCTACTTGGGAGGCTGAGGCAAGGAGAATGGCGTGAACCTGGGAGGCGAAGCTTGTAGTGAGCCAGGATTGCGCCACTGCACTCCAGCCTGGGTGACAGAGCAAGACTCCGTCTCAAAAAAAAAAAAAAAAAAAAGAAAACAAAAAGAAAACAGCACATTAGAGCACATTAGAAGGTACACAGGAGAAAGAGCCTAAGTGAGGAATCAGAAAAAGTCCAATGTGGCTGGAGCAGACACAGTGAGTGAGGGGCAGAGTGCTGAGGTATGATGATAGAGAGGGCACATCCTGGAGGACTTTTAAACTACATTAGTGATTTTGGTTATTATTTTTTTAACATACAATGAGAAGCCATCAGAGAGTTTTAAACAGGGGAGTGATATATCAGACTTGCATTTTAAAAAGATTATTCTAACTGCAAAGTAGCCAGTGGTCTAAGGGGCAAGAGCAAGTGCAGGAAGGCTATGTAGGAGGTTATCTCACTAACTCAGGGGAGAGACGATGGCAGCTTGCTCTAGCATGACGATGCTGGAGATGAATAGAGGCAGATGGATTGGACATGGAAGTTAAGGGACAGAAAAGAGTTAAGGATGACTCCCAGGTTTCTGGCTTGAGCAACTTCTAGATGGTAGACCATTGACCAACTTATGGAATGGGAGGAGGAGCAGCAGGCTTGATAAGGAAGAACATGAGTTGAGTTTTGGATGTACTTAGTTTGAGAAACTATTAGACATCCATGTGAAAATGCTGAGTAGGCGCTGTATGGGAGCTAGAGCTAGAGTTCTAGACCCGGGAGACACTGACATAGAGAACCAGAGCTCACCACTGTGTCCTCTGCCTGGAACAATGTCTGGCATATGGTAAATACTCAACAAATATTTATGGAATACATAAATGAATGAAGTTCAGAGTAGGCAAGATCACCTAGGGAGAGAAAATACACTAGGAAGAGTATCTGGAATAGAACCTTGGTTTACAGTTAGAGGAAGTTTAAAGCATCAAGGACTAAGAAAGAAGAGCCAAGAGGTAGAATGAAAACAAGGAAAATGTGATATCATTGAAGCCAAGAAAGGAAGAGTTTCAAGGACTCTACTGTCCTCAGTAAGGTCAAATGCTGTTGAGAGGTCAAGAACACAAGGCATGAAAAGTGGTCCATCCACTCATCTTATCCATAGCACAACCATCTACCCTCCAGTTCATCCACCTGTCATCCATCCAAACCACCTAATTACTCATCCACTCTCCCCTCACTCAGTCCCTTCCTCCTTCTCTTAAAACTATGATTGGCGCTTCTGCTGAGTATGGGACAGCAAGAGTTAACATGCTGACAGATGGCATTTTTTACCTTCAGTCAATATGAACGAGGCCCCAAGACTATGATTCCAAACATCTGGATTTCATCAATATGTGATCTGTCATCGTATATTGGCATTCCCCAGTCTCCGGGCCAGAGCAATGTGGCTGGTTTTATTAATACGTCAAATACATTATCCGTGTAATACACTTGTCTGGCTGGGGCCTCCCGCTGGGGCGGGGCGGCGGATTTGAATGTATGATGAATCAGTTTGCATTACATGTTCGTAAGTCATCATTTGTCAGGATTAATAGGCATCCCTGGTTGAGGAGGTGGGGGTAGGGCGGGCAGGGGAGAGATATGTATTTAGCTGTGGCCCATGCTTTCCTCTGGTGCCCAGGGATGTCCTGGGAACAGCTGTGCACCCTCTTGCCCAGACCCCAGCGTAGTTGCCGGTGCTTAAGGGGCAGATGTGACATTTTCAGCAGTTCCAGAGTCACTTGGAACCCAATAGGCCTATTTGTTTCTGCTTTGGGCTTGCTAAACAACCAAAAAGGATAGGACAGGGGTTAGTTGCACAAGCTGGCTAACTCTTCCTCATCCTTTAGGATTCAACCTAGAGTTCCTTCCTCCACATGGCCTTCCCGGACTCCCCCAGACTGTATTGGGTGCCTCCTCTGTGTTCCCGAAGCCTCTTGTGCTACTTCTATCACAGCACTTGTCACAGTTTTATTGTTGCCTGTTATGATTCTGAGGGCAAAAATTAACTTGTTCCCTGCTATAGCCCCAGCATCTAGCAGAGGGCATAGCCCAAAGTGAGAGAATAGTCAGAGTAATAGTAGAAATCAATAAATATTGTTTGAATTAATGAGTAAGTGATCACTGACCTTGCTAAATCCCCAAAGAGGCAGATGCCAGCTGGGAGATGCCATGGAGTTCTTCTCTCATTCCTTGTCCTACCCTGACTCTGGTCTAGTCTGCTCATCCACCCTTCTACATATGCTTTTCTTTTCTTTTCTTTTCTTTTTTTTTTGAGATGGAGTCTCACTCTGTCGCAGGCTGGAGTGCAGTGGCATGATCTCAGCTCACTGCAACCTCTGCCTCCTGGGTTCAAGTGATTATCCCACCTCAGTCTCCCGAGAAGCTGGGACTACAAGTGCCCACCACCACGCTCAGGTAATTTTTGTATCTCTAGTAGAGATGAGGTTTCACCATGTTGGCCAGGATGGTCTCCATTCCTGACCTCGTGATCCACTGCCTCAGCCTCCCAAAGTGCTGAGATTACAGGCATGAGCCACCGTGCCCGGCCCCTATATATGCTTTTCTTTATCTGCTCTTCTTCTTTCTATAAGACATGTATAGACCCTCTGACACAGCATGAGGTCCCTTACATGTGACACACATACCTAGATATAATATACAGGTGTGAAACATTCATACCTACGTACCCTTGCCATCTTTCCTTCTCCCTCCATTCTTCCTGCAGAAGCTCCGACTGGCACTGCCCATTCCACATGGCCTCCTGCCAGCTCCAGGTACAAGAGCCTGATTCCTATTGTAACGCATGCTATTTACTGTCTCTAGCAATAGAGGGTGCCTGGATTGAGCCAGACATGGCTCCTGGGTGGCCAGTGGCAAACATCTGCAAGACAGCCAGGTGAGGTCAGTCTGTGGACAGGTTTAGGCTCAGACTTGGGCTCGAGCTGGAGCCAGAGGCTCCAGGCCAAGGCACAAGCAAGCTCACTGAGTCTTGGTCATAGAAGCTAAACCCTTGGCCCCACGAGCCTTTGTTCCAGCCAAAGGCACCAGTCAACCTGTTCAGAGACTGGAGGGGCTTCAGGGGCCACAGCTGTTTCACACCCATGACCTTGGCTATTTCAAACATAACCACAGCCTCTCTCCTCTTGCGGAGCTACAATTCAGTTTCCCTCCTTCTTTAGCTAATAACTTCCAGACAGCTCCCTGGGCTGGGCTGGGCCAGTGGTGGGTGGGGCAGGCAGGGCCTCGCAGAGTTCCCTGGGATCAGGCTTCAGAGACTACAGTCAAGGGCCTGATTCTGGAAAATATCCGCATGTGGACCTGCACATGCATCCTCTCAAGTGTCTGGACACATGCCTGTGCTGGCACTGGCACACACAGGTGCTCACACGGTGTGGGTATTTTTTTGCATTTAGACAAACACCTGAGCACCTATGCATATGTTCAGGTGTGGACCCACTATACCTGCCTATTCTCCCTAGCCTGCCCACACACTCCACTCTCTCCCATGCCTTCCTTGCCATGCAGCCCAAATGCTAAGACTGTACTGTTTAAAGGAAAGTAACTTCAAGTGTGCTTTACCCCCTGCTGGTTCTGACGATGGGCTTATAAAAATGAAGTGGGAACCTCCGCAGCTGTGGGCAATAAATCCTGAGCTGCCAAGGAGGGCAGTGTTACCTGCTTTCCAGGCTGATGGGTGGACCGTGGGGGCACCGATTACAAGTGCCTGCAGGGCTGGATGGGCAATGGGCCAGCTGCTGGCCTCAGGCACTGCCTGCTAGCACATCCCAGGCCAGCTGCCTCCCTCACACCTGAGGGGTTAAGAGACCCAGAACCCTAGGGAGGGAACAAGGACTATGAGAGCAGCAGAGGGAGGTAGAGGAAGAGAAGGGCTGGATGGGGAGAGTGAACAGCCAGCCACGTGCTGCTAAGGCTGAGGGGAGCCCTCGCATCTGGAGATCAATTAGCATCAATTACTGACTTCATTTAATTGTCGTCCAAGATGAATTTGTCATTTTTAGCTGGGAATTAATGGGAGACCTTCACCTCTCCCTGGCAGCAGCGGCGGAGCCAACAACGGTCACCTCAGCCTCCCAGGAGCTCTGAATCCTGCTTGGGTCTGGGGCCAGACTTGGGCAGGCAAATAGTGGGGCTTCTGCTCCCTGGGCGAGCTCTGGCCTGGCCCACTGTAGCCTGGGGCCAAGGTGGGGGCCGTGGGTCCTGGGTAGCAGTTCTTTGCAGCCTCTGGCTTCAGCCAGAAATTAATTTGTTGGGCTGAGCATGTTTACCTTTTCCCAGCAAAAGCGAGACAGTAAACAGCGGACCGGCGGCTGAAATTGAATTGATAACTGCATCAACGTGCCAGATAACGCCTAAAATAATACGCCGATAAGGAAATTCGATTTGATTTGCTGCTGCGCATCAGATTGGCCCCATCTGTAGCTGCCTGTAATCATTTTCAATTGCGTTGGGAAACCTTATTTGTCCTTAAATATTTCTGTCATTTTTCATTGCTGGCGACAGATCCTTGGGCAGGTGGCAGGGTGCGCTGCCTCTGTGGGCGCAGGGCGGCGGCCCGAGGAGGAGGGGTGGTGTGGACTCGGAGAGAAGGAGGCAGGGAGCAGGCAGCCGGGCGGTGACAGCTGTTCCTCCAATCAATCACGCTGTCGACAGGGAGGGACGACTGGCTGGCAGAAATTGAGTTTGCCTCACAGGGGACGATTGAGCAAATTAATAGCCCATTAGCCAAGCAGTGACCTGAGAAATGAAGGTGCAGGGGTTCCTGCTCACTCAGGCCGGATGGGGTGGGGCAGGGCAGGGGAAGGGTCTGGGGAGGGGAGAACTAAGGAGGAGTGTGGGAAGAAGAGGAATGGATGGATGGATGGGATGAGCGGTATGTGTGTTGGGGGTGGATGAGATGAGCAGTATGTGTGTGTGAGGTGGAGTCAGGAGTCAGTGAAGGAGGAGAGACATCAAGTTGGGGAAGGCAGGCTAGAGATGCAGGCAGTTCTGGGAGGGATGCGGTGGACAGAGGGTAGTGGTGGAGATGGCTCCGACTGATGTCTCTCCACTACCTTCCCAGCATGACCTCTGGGACACAGGACCATGCCAATAAACTCCTCTCCATCTGCAGTCTCTAGATATTCCCTTTACTTCCTCTACTCATTTTCCCCGGAACCTGGAGATGCTGCCACTCACTTGCGGTCCTCTCCGGTGCAGGCTTTTTATTCTCTCAACCCCATGCTCCTCAGGCCAGAAGGTGGGCTCAGTGTCTTCCAGCTCATTGCCTCTCCACCTTCTGGACTCTTTGAGGTCAGTTACCTACCATTTTCTACACTCACCCAGGACTTTCACACTTGCCTCTCTCCCACAAGCCCATCACTGTCCTGACCTCCTCAGCTCCTATCATTTTTTCATGTACTTGATTTCCTCCTGGAAATCCTTGTCATCAACCTAAATAGGACCTGTGATGGAACTCCCTCTCCCCTAAGCCCTCTCAAAGCCTTGTACCCATTAAACTTGCTCCTCCCTCTTCCCTTCTCCCAACTCCCAAGCCACCACATACTCATGGATGCTAGCCCAGGCCTGTTGTGCACCTTCAACACCATCTTGCCAACACACTCAACTTCTTACTTCCTTTGCCTTCTCCACAACCCAACTATTCTCCTTTTTGTCTCAGACACGCAGGCGGCTAAGCACAGTTGGGGAAAATCACAAAACCACGCGGATATGTGCCAATAAAAATTCACAGTTTCCAATCTCAGCACCACTAAGCAATCCTTTTACATGCTGTTGGTCAGCTCCGTCTCCTCTTTCCCAGAGACAATTCAATAATATTTTACTATCTTGAGCCGCCTCTCCATCTCCTGTCCCCCTCTCTCTGCTAGGTGGCCTTGCTTCCTCCTTCACTCTGAAATTTAGTCCTTAGGCATGAATTTCCTCAGCTTATGGATCTACTCTCACCTCCTTGCTCCCTCCAGTTTCAGTGGAAGAGGCATCCTCCTACTTTAGCCTAATCTCTTCTCCTGGGCTTCGATCCCAATCCTGCCTATGTTCCCTGGGAAAGCCGCCAAGTTCTCCCTCTCTACTGCATCTTCTCCTTCCCTTCCTCATGCTTCCCTCCATCAGCATATCAACTCCCGCATCTCTCCCATATTACAGCAACATCAGCCTCAACAACCCAGCTCTCTCTTCCATATGGCACCCTTTTACTAATGGCCTTTTCTTCTCCTTCTCTTCTCACCTAAGATGTTCCAAAGACTTGCTTGCTGTCCATACTCTTTTACCTCCTAACCACTTCTTAAATCATCACAGCCTGAGTTTCATCCCCACCATTCTATGGAAACTACTCTCAATGAGGTCCTTGGTGATCATCCACAATAGATACTCCAGTTATATTTATACATTAGTCCAATAAATATTTGTTGAGTGCCTTCCATGTGCTAGGCAATATACTGGGGTCTAGGGATACAATGAGATCCATGTCCTTATGGAGCTCACAGTCTAGTGAGAGAACAGATGCAATAAAATACTTGTACAATTGTAAAATTGCAATTGTGCCAAAAAGAGGTCGACATTGCTGCGGGAGCCTGTAATATGGAGATTTGCCTTGTTCAGAGAAACCTAGACAGGCTTCCCTGAGGAAGAGTACACAAGCTGAGGTGTGATAGATAAGTACTTGTTGAAGAGATGAGGAAGAAGGGAAGTGGTAACACTAATCAAATGCTTACTCTGTGCCAAGCACTATACTTTTTATTTATTTTTTTGAGACAGAGTCTTGTTCTTGTCGCCCAGGCTGGAGTGCAATGGTGTGATCTCGGCTCACTGCAACCTCTACCTCCCGGGTTCAAGTGATTCTCCTGCCTCAGCCTCCCGAGGAGCTGGGACTACAGGTGTGTGCCACCACACCTGGCTAATTTTTGTATTTTTAGTAGAGATGGGGTTTCGCCATGTTGGCCAGACTGGTCTTGAACTCCTGACCTCAGGTGATCCATCCACCTCGGCCTCCCAAAGTGCTGGGATTACAGGCATGAACCACCACGCCCGGCCTAATCCCTATTTTGTAAGTAAGGGAACAGAGGCATAGAGAAGTTCTTAGCTTGCCCATGGTTACGAGGTAAGTGGCCGTGTGGGACTTATGTAGTACCACAGCCCCATGCATGCTCTTAATCACGCTATTCTGCTGCCTCTGATGTTAGCTATTGCCCTTGTCATCATTCACTTCTCCCTCTCTCCGCATTCTATGTGTGATCTCTGAAACTCTGGTTTCATTCCCTCAGCCTGTACCTCCAATCTGAGCCACGTACAACACTGCGTAGAAGATGCTCTGCTTGGATGTCCCAAAGGATCTTTAAGCTCAACACGTCTGAGATGGGACTTACCTTCCTCTAGGCCTGTCCTCCTCCTGCTTTTGGTTTCAGTGAACGGTACCACTATCCAGAGACCTCCCTAAATTGAGGTCTTAACTTTTACTCTTTACTCCAGTCTCTACATCCAGTAAGTCAACATCTTACCTGTTTTTTACCTCCTAAGTACTGGTCAGAACCATCTTCTTTTCTTCATTGCCCTAGTTCAAGCATCTTCATATTCAGTCCCTACTCTTAGGTCTCCTTATGTATTTCTCTCCCCGCTAATCTATTCCATCCCTACAGTTACAAGGATCTTCCTAAAACACAAATCAGATCATATCATTCAGCTGCTTAAGATCCTTCCCTGGCTCCCAAAGCCACAGCATACATTCTGAACTCTTTATCTTACAAGCCCCTCTCCAGCCTCCTATCCCATCCTGTAATAGTGTGTGCTCTGCCTGGACAAAATGTAGCTCTTCATCTGGCATTCTCACTGCCAATAATGCTCATGCCCATGCCATCATCTCCCTGTGGGCAACTTTTAACTGTGATTTATTCCTTTTTTATTTTGAGACTGGGTCTCACTGTGTTGCCCATGCTGGAGTGCAGTAGCGCAATTACAGCTCACTGCAGTCTCCACTGCTAGGCTCAGTGATCCTCTCACCTCAGCCTCCTGGGTAGCTGGGACTACAGGCACATACCACTACACCCAGCTAACTTTTTGTAGAGATAGGGTTGGGTCATGTTGCCCAGGCTGGTCTTGAACTCTTGAGCTCAAGCAATCCATCCACCTTGGTCTCCCAAAGTGCTGGGATTACAGGCGTGAGCCACCGTGCCCAGCCGTATTTATTCTTGAAGAGCACACTCAGACAATGCTTCCTCTTTGAAGCCTTCCCTGATAGTTAATTACTCTCTTTTTCGTGCTATGTTCCGCATATGTCTATATGTCTATTATTGCATACATCATATAATATTGCAATTATTTGTTTATTCATCTGTCTTGTCTGGGAGATTCTGAGCTCTTTGTTTTATTTATTTATTTTTTACTGCTCCTTGTGGAGCAGGGCTACCCCGTAGGCAGTGTGCCCAGAGTAGCTGATACTGAGCTTTTTGAGGGCAGACAGATTCTCTGATTCATCCTGGGACACTCAGGACCCTAGGCATAGGGTCTGGCATAGGGTGGGTATTAGTAACTGTTGAATGATTCAGGGATTAAGTGAATGGGAGTGAAGGGCCTGCAGGAGAATGCCTGGAAAAAAAGAGAGGTGGGGTGGGGGAAGTGTGAGGGTGAGAGAGATGGGAACAGGGGAAGGAAGGCAATTGAGGCAATGCTGAAAACTTCTTTTGCTTAAATGAAGCCTTGCTTCATGGTCAGTAAGAGTCAGAGGCCCCAAGAGTGTCAAAGTGTAGAAGCTCTCAAAAGACAGAAGCTCCAGAACCGCTCTCCTTACCAAAATATTAAGTGTTCATAGACCCGGTGGGAAATGGGTGGGCAGTGACCGTGTGAACATAACCAGACAGCAAAATCCCATGCCTAGAAACACTGACAGACATGCACACGAGGACAGACGGCCAGTCACATGCTCCTAGAGGGTCCCCAGCAGCTCCCCTATCCCAGAGCCCTCTGCAGGCCTCTCGGTGGGCCCGTGCCCCACCCGGAACCCCTGGGCTGCACGCTTTCTCTCTCTCGCTCAGCAATTTCCCTACCCAAGAAAGCTCTAAGGGTTTCAATTACCGGCGTGTGGGATTTAGTGCCCTGGGCTTCTCTGACTGGAGGAGATTTATTTGAAGGTTTAGTGTCGTGGAGAATTCACGTCTTCACTCCCAGGAGCCCAGCTTCCGTCCTGAGCCCCTAAATCAGGAACCAAGATGGGCTATTGTCACTTACCGCATTAGCCTCGTTAGCGGACCAGGAGGGGTGATTAATAGCAATGCACACACAGCCATCCTGCTCGCTTGCAGCTCCTGCTGCTGCTCATGACCTGGGGAGGGGTGGGGACGAGCTGAACCTACTCCAGAATAACTGAGGACTCTGGGCTTAGCCCCCTCCCTGTTTCCCCCTCCCCATCACCAGGCAGGAAAGTCCACAGGACCATTCAAGATCTGGAGACAGTTCAAAGATTAGCAAGTCTAGCCAGAGAGAGCACATCTGGAGGCCTGACTCTTGGAGCAGGTGGGCAGGGGGCGTGAGGGGGCTGGTTTCAGGATACGTCCCAAAGTGTACACCTGTGTTCGAGAGAGAACGAGAGAGAGAGGTGGGTGGGGTGGGGTGTGAGGAGACAGTGGGGGGTTGTACGTGAAGGAGGCAGACAAGTGTACGTTTATTTCATTTCCCAAACACTCTTTGAGACTGGAGATAGCGCACTGAGGAAGACAGACAAGGGCACTGGGAAGAGGAGGTGTGTACATGAGAGAAAGAGGTCCATGTAAGTCTGAGAAAGACCAAGAAGTGTGCAAGGAGAAATAAAAAAGTGTGGCTGAGAGAGGGGTGAATATGTGCGTGTGAGAGGCTTCTATGAGACAGAGAGGTGCGTGTGTGCCGGAGCCATCTGGGAGATGTTCATGAGAAACGGTGTGTGTGCAAGAGTGGGTGTGGGAGAGGGGATGAGAGAAAGGGGTGCGCCACAGACGTGTTGTGTATGAAAAGAATGTGAGAGGTGTGGATGAGAGGGAGGGGCACAGCGTGAGAGAGGGAGGTGAGAGAGGTTCGTGTGTGTGTGTGTGAGAGAGAGAGAGAAGGGCGTGTATGTATGTTGAGACAGAGAAGGATGTGCATTTTCTGTCTTGTTTTCCTTTGTCTCTTCAAATTGTCCCCTCCTTACCCCTTTCCCCCTCAAAGTTTTTGAAGCCATGCTAACCTGGGTTTGAATTTCAGTTCTGGCTACTTCATTCATTTATTTATCTACTCATTCACAAAATTATTACTGAGCATCTGCTAGCTTTTACCTTCCTGTGCCTCCTTTTTCTTTTTTTTTTTTTTTGAGACGGAGTCTCGCTCTGTCGCCCAGGCTGGAGTGCAGTGGCCGGATCTCAGCTCACTGCAAGCTCCGCCTCCCGCGTTCACGCCATTCTCCTGCCTCAGCCTCCCGAGTAGCTGGGACTACAGGCGCCCGCCACCTCACCCGGCTAGTTTTTTGTATTTTTTTAGTAGAGACGGGGTTTCACCGGGTTAGCCAGGATGGTCTCGATCTCCTGACCTCGTGATCCGCCCGTCTCGGCCTCCCAAAGTGCTGGGATTACAGGCTTGAGCCACCGTGCCCGGCCTCTTTTTCTTACCTATAAAAAGAAGATAATAATTATACTTGCCTAACGGGGTGATTAGGATACCTTGGTGGTATAACTTACATAAAATGTCTCGAAAGGGCACAGAATTTGGAGCTAGATGCACTCTACAGCATAGCGTCTGGCATGCGGGTCAGGAAATGGTAGCTACAGAGCTGCGGCTCCTCTGCCAATCCCTTTCTCTCTTCTTTTTCCATCTCCCTTACCCTCCTTCCTCCCTCTCTCCCACGCTCTTGTTCTCTCTCAATCACAGCTGAGCCACAGTATTAATTATTAGAACCAATTGACTGTTTAGACTCTGATGTTTTAACTAATCACCACTAATGGCAGACACTGGTGGGCAATCACATTCATTTAGTTCTTGGGCAAACTCCTCATAGTTGAGAGCAGACTAGAGGGAGGGGATCCAGCAATAACTGGCATTTGGCAATGATGGGAGGGGAGGCTCACTGCTGCCCAGAAAGAGTCCCTTCTCTCCTCCCCGGGCCAGCCAGGCCACTTGGGATGGGTCTGCTGAGCCTTGCCTTGGAAGTGCGTCGGCTTCTTTCCCTATCTTTTTTTTTTTTTTTTTTTTTTTTTTGAGACTGAGGGAAGTGGTAACACTAATCAAATGCTTACTCTGTGCAAAGCACTGTACTGTTTGTTTGTTTGTTTGTTTGTTTTGAGACAGAGTCTTGCTTTTGTCCCCCAGGTTGGAGTGCAATGGCATGATGGCTCACTACAACCTCTGCCTCCCGAGTTCAAGCGATTCTCCTGCCTCAGCCTCCCGAGTAGCTGGGATTACAGGTGCCTGTCACCACACCCAGGTAATTATTGTATTTTTAGTAGAGACAAGGTTTCACCATATTGGCCAGGCTGGTCTCCTGACCTCAGGTGATCCACCCGCCTCAGCCTCCCAAAGTGCTGGCATTACAGGGATGAGCCACCGCACCCAGCCCCTTCTCTATCTTTTTACTTCTCTGCCCTTTGGCCTCAGTCTCCCCTTTTGACTTAGAATTCTTTTATGGGAGTCTCCAGCAACCACCACAGTGGAAATATCCTACCTGCTCCCCTTCCTTGAGTTGCTTTTTAGTTGTTGTCCTTCCTAAAAGTCCATTTCCAGGAAGAGTCATGTAGACAGAGGTTCAAAAATCTTTGCTCCTTGGCCGGGCGCGGTGGCTCACGCCTGTAATCCCAGCACTTTGGGAGGCCGAGACGGGCCGATCACGAGGTCAGGAGATCGAGACCATCCTGACTAACATGGCGAAACCCTGTCTCTACTAAAAATACAGAAAAATTAGCCAGGCGTAGTGGTGGGCGTCTGTAGTCCCAGCTACTTGGGAGGCTGAGGCAGGAGAATGGCATGAACCCGGGAGGTGGAGCTTGCAATGAGCCGAGATTGCGCCACTGCACTCCAGCCTGGGCGACAGAGCAAGACCCTGT
Organism: Chlorocebus sabaeus; assembly: GCF_047675955.1. NCBI lineage: Eukaryota > Metazoa > Chordata > Mammalia > Primates > Cercopithecidae > Chlorocebus > Chlorocebus sabaeus. Next base: position 92,326,034 of record NC_132923.1, read on the forward strand.
CTCAAAAAAAAAAATAAATAAATAAATAAAATCTTTGCTCCTCACAGGGCATCTGCTCGATGCTGGTTGAAATGGGAAGCTGTACCCTGTCCATTCTGGCTGAGGGTTTCAGTGAAGAGAGCAGACAAACACATGCTCAGTACTGCTGAGCCTGGGGAGAACGCTAGGGCTGGGGATGTGACCTGAGCATCATGCCCCTGAGAAAACACCTGCTTACTGATCCTGCCTTCTTCACACTGAGGCCGCAGAGCCCCAGTCTGCACACAGCCCTGCTCTGCACTGAGTCCTGGCCCATCCTGTACCTGCTCCGCTAGACTGTCCCAGGGAGCCAGATTCCCAGAACTCAGGAATGCCAGCTTCAGGGTGCAGGACAGGCTGGGCCAGATGGACCACAGGGCTTGGGCGCCCTGGAGGAGGTGATCTAGGTGCCTGTGGCCAGTAGGTGTCGCTGTGGCTCCAGCACTGGGAGGGGGTGTTAGGCAGGGGCCCCGGAGCCGGTTGAGGTGCTGGGTGCCCCTTGGCCTCCCACTCCTACCTCAGGCCTTCCTTCAGGCAGAGCCTTCACCAGGCTTCTCACACTTTAAGTGTGCGTGGAACACTTGGAGGTTAATCTAAAACACAGAGTCTGATTCAGCAGCTCTAGCGTGGATCCAAGATTTTGCATTTCTACCAAGCTCCTAGGTGAAACCAGTGCTGCAGGTCTGTGGATGCTCTTTGAGTAGCAAGGTCCTAACTAAACAGCCCCATAGTGGGGAGGCACTGGCTCTGCTGTCCTCCAAAGCCCATCTTCACCCTCACTCCTATGTCTTTAAATAAGGCCCCGAATCAGAGGCCAAGGGTAGAGCCCCTCTTTTTTTCTGGAGATGAGCTTAGCTAGACCAGCATGAGTTGGGCAGTTTCTAGAGAAGCTCTGAACCTAAACCTAACCCCAGTACTTTGAGCCAACCCAGCCCTACCTCCTAGCCCAAGCCCTAAACTTCAATCCAGTCCAATCCAAATTCCCCAATTAACCCCAGTTCCCAACGGGCTGTTGATTGCTTCAGTCCTGCCCAAGACCGAACGCCCCCTTAGCCTCTCGACAACCTTCCTAGTCCTCTACCATACTTTCTTCTGGATACCAGCCTGAGCCAGGGCAGTGGGGTATTAGGGTGTGGGGACACATGCCTGGATCAGGCTCTTAGAGGACTCAGCAAGGGAGCTCAGGGATTGCCCCAGACAAAGGAAAAGAGCAATTTGGCAGTCTAGTTGAGAATAGGCATTCCCCAGACTCTCCCTGTAAGGCCATTTCTGTCGGGGAAAGGAGTTCTGTCCCTGCCTTACCCCATGTGGCTCTGCTCTGCCTGATGGGCTCCATTTCCTGGGATGTGGGGAAGGCTGGGAGGAAGCATGTCCATTAGCCCAGCCCCAAGTGCAGGTGAAGGGGGTAGGATGGAGGGAGCGAAGGGAGGAGGAAGGAATGAAGTAACAAGGAGGGAGGGGGGCAGGCAAAGTGCCTTCCAGGGCTTTTCTTTTCAAATCAAAGTTTCTCTTGGGGGTCTTTCACCTTCCTTTTTCTGTCCGCTGCCTGGCCCTGCTGGGTAGTGCAGAAGCGGATTCCTGCAGGGGTGGTAGGTTATTCAAACTGGACTTTAAGAGTTTATCCCTTTTTTTTTTTTTTGAGATGGGGTCTCACTCTGCTGCCCAGGCTGGAGTGCAGTGGCGTCATCTCAGCTTACTGCAACCTCTGCCTCCCAGGCTCAAGTGATTCTCCTGCCTCAGCCTCCCAAGTAGCTGGGATTACAGGTGTCCACCACCATGCCTGGCTAATTTTTGTATTTTTAGTAGAGACAGGGTTTTGCCATGTTGGCCAGGCTGGTCTCAAACTCCTGACCTCAAATGATCCACCTATGCCTCGAAAGTGCTGGGATTATAAGCATAAGCCACCATGCCCGGCCAAGAGTTTATCCCTTTTAAGTCTCATATTTTGTGATTTTTAAGTAAGAGTGCAATTATTTTATTTTATATCATTTAAAAAATTTTTTGAGACAGGGTCTCACTCTGTCACCCAGGCTGGAGTGCAGTAGCGATCCTAGCTCACTGAACCCTCGAACTCTCGAGCTCAAATGATCATCTTACCTCAGCCTCCTGAGGAGCTGGGATACAGGTTTGTGCCACCATGCTCAGGTAGTTTTTATTTTTTGTAGAGATAGGCTCTCATAATGTTGCCCAGGCTGGTCTTCAGCTCTTGGGCTCCAGTGATCCTCCTGCCTTGGCCTCCCAAAATGCTGGGATTACAGGCATGAGGCACCACCCCTGGCCTGTTATTATTATTGATATCTTGTGATATTTAGCACTTTAGATATGAAACATTTCTTTAGATAGGGAAAGGTAAAACTTGACTGAGGTCACGTTGGTAGAAAGCTTAAAAATGAAACTTTGGGCTCCTAATAGTCCAATGCTGTGTTCTGACTCCTACACTGAAAACATCTGGTCAAAGTAATCCTTCTCAGGACTGTGATAGGACAGTGAGTCTCATCTCTTCCTGCCCTCTGCAGTCTAGGGCACGGGATGGTACAGGGAATAGGGCTTTGCCAAACAAACTGGTGGGTCCCTGTGGGCTGGCTCAGGCTTGGGTCTGTGTTGGGAGAGAAGGTTGGGTACAGTCTGCTCCTGGATCTGTTCTGTGCTGCCTACTGGGCTTCTGTGACCAAAAGAGAAAGGTAGAGACACCATGGCAGCTCTGGGCCCATCCCCCCATCAAAAACACCTTCCTCTCTCCTCAAGCTTGTATCCTCATTTCTCTCCACATGGCATCCCCCTCTACTCCCACTCCCTGCGTCCTATCCTTGTGGCTCCATCATAGGCAGAATGCCAGGGCCAGGGCTGGGCTGACATAGGGAACAGGAGTTAGGCAAGGAGCCTGGGAGGGCAGAACATGAGCTTTGGCATCAGGAAAACCTGGTCTTGAAAGCACCTGGAAGCATGGCTAGCCATCTGTCTTTGGGCAAATGGTGTAACCCATCTGACTCTTCTTTTCCCCACCTAGAGACTGAGGATGACAATACTCACCTCCCCCTTGCTTTAACAAATGGGTGAGAGGAGGGTGCACCACCTGAAGCACAGGGACTTGCAGAGTGGCTCTCAGCATGCCTTCCTGCCCTGGGTGGGGAATCACAGAGCAGCTAAGGGCCTGCGAGTGCAGGGGGCCTGGGCTGCCAATCTGGGAGCCTGGGGGAGGCTTTGCCCACAGGCTCTCAAGTTCCTCCTTCCAGGAAGGCCTGGCCCTTCCCCAGGCACAGTGGTCAGTGGCCAGCAGGACAACACAGGCCTGTGTCATAAGGAAGGCAGCTGCGTAGGGGGTTGGGCTGGATGTTGTGTGCAATAAGGGCCTGAGACAGAGGGGCAGCTGGGAGGCCTGGCCAGGCACAGCCTGTTACCAGCTGCGCAATGGGCCTCTCTGCCCTGCCACCACCAGCTCCCCCTAGCTGAAAGGTGCCAGTCCCAGGCTCCCTTGCTCTCCTAGCTCTTGGTTCTAAGCACAGAGCGGGGCTGCAGGAAGGAATTCGGGGAAGTATACCACGACTGAGGCTGGGTCGGCTCGAGGCAGCGCCTTCTCTCCGCCCTCTCTCCCTCTGTCTGTTGGTCTGTTTCTCCCTTCCTTCTTCTCTCATTCCTTTCATTTTTATCATATCCTCTTCCAAACGTAGTCCTGGAACACACTCAAAGATTGTGGGCCAGTACTCTGGGGGTGTGGAGGAAGGAGTGAAGCCCAGGCTCAGAAGCTCACAGGATGGCGGATGGCTTGAGTACCTAAGATACTACTGTGAGCCTGACGTGAGGAGTAAGGAGGAGGAGTAAGGAGGAGTAAGTCAGGGCTCGGAGGTGGAGAGGGCGTCCTGGAGGAGAGAAGTCTGGAGTGTCAGATGGCAAGAGAAGGAAGAGTGGAGTGAAAATTAAGACAAAGGCCAAGAGGCAGCCCAGCAGGGCTAGTGTGGCTGGAGGAGGAGGACAGAGGAGTGAGAGGGTCCAGGCTCTAAAGGTCAGTGGGGCCTCCCATGGGCCTTCTTTCTGCGGGCGTTTCGGAGCTGGGAGGACTAAGAGACCATGTTGTTGTCCCCTCCATATTTAGACAGGAAATTGTGGCTTGTGACTAGAATATTCCTTTGCAGAAGGACACGCTCTGGCCATGCCTCTAACCACACCCTAATAAGCCAGGGACTGGCCCAGCACAAAGCAGCTGCATCCTTAGACATGGCAGATATAGCTGGAATTACTGACCTCACTTAATAAGAATAAAACCGAGACTCAGAGAAGTCAAGCAAAAGATACCTGAAGTCCCACTGCAAGTGCATAATGGCTCTGGGACTTGAAAGGGCTTAGATTCCTTAGCAAGGCCTGCAAGGGCATTGTGCGTGGACCATGGGTGACTTGCCAGCCTCCTCTCTTGCTGCCTCTCACCTTGCACACCACTGTCCTGGTCCCACTGAATTCTTTTGGTTTCTCAAATGGGCCTTTAAACATGTTGTTCCTGGCCGGGTGCGGTGGCTCATGCCTGTAATCCCAGCACTTTGGGAGGCCGAGGTGGGCGGATCATCTGAGGTCAGGAGTTCGAGACCTACCTGGCCAACATGGTGAAACCTTGTCTCTACCAAAAATACAAAAATTAGCTGGGTGTGGTGGCGGGCGCCTGTAATCCCAGTTACTTGGGAGGCTGAGGCAGGAGAATCGCTTGAACCCAGGAGGCGGAGGTTGCAGTGAGCTGAGGTTGTGCCACTGCACTCCAGCCTGGGTGATAAGAGCGAAACTCCATCTCAAAGAAAAACCAAAAAGCAAAACAAAACAAAAACCATGTTGTTCCCTCTGCCTGGAAAACTATCTTCCAGGGCTCAGCTTCAAGGTTAACTCTTCTAGGAGGCAGTACTATTAGAAGAGTCTGGCTAGACTGTGTGCCCTCCAGCCCCCAAGACTTCCCTAATTGTGATTACACTTTTACTTGTCTATTTCTTCAGCAGGGCCTGGCACAGTGAGTGACGTCAAATGAATGAATGAGTGGAAGGTGAATGAATCCTCCCCAGCCCCCCGCTTCCTACTCATCATTTCTGGTATCAGCAGCATCCACTCCCCATGGCCTCCTGAGTAACAGCACTGGGCATGGAGCTGGGCTGAAAGAACAGAGTCTGCAGGGGCAAACACTCCGGGGAGGGGGCACCGGACACAGCAGAGACTCACCCAAGTTTAGTTCAATGCAAGACCTAGCCTAAAGCAGGATGTATTCAGGGCCCTACATATAAGGCCACTGTTGAACCGTGAGAGCTCTGAGGAAGCATGGGGCTCCTGCAGGCTGGGAAAGTACCACTGAGAGGAAGCCCCTTGACGGATGGAGAATACTCAGACCATAGAGAGCACAGGACCATAAGCTTGGGAGCAAGGACACACAGTAGCAGCAAAGTTGGACGCAGGAAGGATTTCAGCGCCTCCCTGGACTTTCCTTGCCCAGCAGGGCCTGGGCTGCCCAGCTCACCAAAGGGCCTCATGTGAGTGATTGCCTGGAAGGCTGGTCCTTCTAACATGCTGAGTGAATGAGCTGGGATGTCCTAAACCACACCTGTGAATCTTGGTACCAGCCTGCTCCCTGGCTCAGGGATCATCACAGAAAATGCCTTCTCTGAAGACTATACCTGGGCCAGCATCCGCACTGCCACGGAGCCACACACATCAGCCCTGCTGTGCTCTGTCCATCCCTGGCAGTGCCTCTGTCCCCATATCTGGCTTTGCCTTGGGCCCATGACCTTCACCCATTTTTCCTATAGCGTTTTGCATCTTAATTTGCATAGGGCCCAGAGCCTTCTCACCTCCCGTGCAGCCTTAACTTAAACCAGCTGATTGTGTGCACCCCTTCTCCCTGCCTTATACCCCCAGACCACGAGCACACGGAGTCAAGGAATCATATTCTTTGTAGTCCCAGCTTAGGTGTTGTTTAAAATATATATTAACTATTGATAGAGACAGAGAAATATAAGACACAGGGGATGAGGGTTTTGCCTCTTTAAGCCAGTTTTTCCATGTAAAATGGAGACAGTAATTCCTACGACCTGGGAATCCTGTGAAACCTAAGTGAGGTCAAGACTGTCATGACTCCACCTTTAGGAGGTGGATAGTCTTGTTATCCCTATTTCACAGGTAAGAACTCTGGGGCTCAGGGAAGCACGGCGACTTGCCAAAGGTTGCACAGCTGGGAAATCGAAGGTTGGGATTCAAATGAATGCTTCTGGCACTGTCTCACTGTACAGCTTCCTGGGGAAAGTGAAGTTTGGTGGAAGGTGTAAGTCATGTCTAGAAGACAGATATGGCTTCTCATCTGACCAGCTGGGTTTAGAGTTCACCCTGCAGCTCACAGCTGAGCAGGGCAAGTCAGAAAGGAGAAACAGTGGGAAGGGGCATGCCCCAGCACCAGAGGGCCCCTCAGGGAGAAGATGCAGCCCTGCCCTGGGAAGCCTGATCAATTCTAGGAGAGGAGGCCGGCCTCAGGCCCATGACAGGCAGGGTGAGGGTTGGCAGAGAAGTACTTCATGGCAGGAGAGGCCTGAGATGGCGGAGTCCGAAGGTGGGAGAGTCACCAGAAACTACGGCAGGAAGGAGTTCACCCCGGCCCGGGTAGTCACTCCCTGAACCCCAGGTAGGGGTGGGGTGTGGTCACCTGCCACCCTCTTCACACCTGGGCTGGGGCCCTGCTCACAGGCAGCCCTGAGCTCCAGCCACCTCTGTCCCCTGGCCCAGCAGTTGGCCCAGCTGGCTCACCTTCTCAATCAATACCGTGCTCTTAATGGGCCCAGCTACCAGCACCAACCAGGGGCATTAAATGTTAATTATATCTATTTGGATTTGAAAAATTTTATTACTCGAGTTAATTATGGTTGGAGTCATAAAAAGGTTTCAGAGTGAAAGGGCTGCCTTATTGGGGCCACTTTCCCCAAGACAGATTGGAAAGGCAAAGAAGAAATAAAAGCATCTGGCTGAGAGGGCGGCCGCTCCACATCCACCAGGCTGCGCGCGCTGGGCTGAGGACTCCGAAGCCTCCAAGGGAAAGGCCTGAAGAGCAGCTTGCCTACTGGCCGTGCTGGTGCCCGGGATGCAGGACAGGCCTGTCCTGGCAAGGCAGGTCTGCCGCTTGGCAGCCCCAGCAGGAGTGATGCGGTCAAGTAGAGAAGGGCTCCCTGCCAGCGAGCCTCCGTGGAAGCTGCAGTCCTGCTGGGAACAGCCTGGCTCCCAGAGACCAGGATTGCAGGATATGCCCAGGGCTCCTCTCCAAGTGGTCCAAATACTGGGACCTCCTCCTGCCCAGCTCCACCCAGCCCTGCCTGATTGCTTCCTGCCAGCTCCGCTTATGATTCATGGGCCCGACCTTGGGCTATAAAGTATTCACTCTAGCGCGTATAGAGGCAGGATTTACAGCCTCGGGGTCAGTGGTAGGCAATGACACACACAATAGCTGACTCACAAGGGTGCCCCATCCCCAGCCCACACATAACTCTCCCTTGCACACACAGGTACACACACACATCTGGACATAGCCACAAATGCACACTCATGTCACGAGCTATCTCACGCACGCATCTGGTAATGGGAGTTCATTTGTAGAGCAAGCACTGTGTCTAAGGTGCTTTTCAAGCATTTGTCTAATCCTTTTTTTTTTTTTTTTTTTTTTTGAGGCAGAGTCTCGCTCTGTCGCCCAGGCTGGAGTGCAGTGGCCGGATCTCGGCTCACTGCAAGCTCCGCCTTCCGGGTTTACGCCATTCTCCTGCCTCAGCCTCCTGAGTAGCTGGGACTACAGGCGCCCGCCACCTCGCCCGGCTAGTTTTTTGTATTTTTTAGTAGAGACGGGGTTCCACTGTGTTAGCCAGGATGGTCTCGATCTCCTGACCTCGTGATCCGCCCGTCTCGGCCTCCCAAAGTGCTGGGATTACAGGCTTGAGCCACCGCGCCCGGCCGCATTTGTCTAATCCTTAACGCTGCTCCTGTAAGGCTGGTCCAAGCCAGAGCTACTCATTTTATAGAAGAGAAAACAAAGGCTCAAGCAGGTTAAGTCATCTGAACACATGAGCCCTAGAAGAGAATCAGCCCTACAGAGAACCCTGATACCCATCTGTTGGCCAGGGAAACTAATACCACCAAAGAGCTAGACTACAGCAGCCCGCAGGGCAAGACAGACCATTCCACACCCCCTCCCTCTTCCCTGTCAAAGGAGCCGAGGCTAGCACAGAGGGGGTGGGAATGCTCCCCATCCTTGCCACCCCCTCCTTGCCACAAGGTGATGAAGAGAAGGGGGAAAATGCCTTAAAGAAGATACAACAGTGGCCGGGCACAGTGGCTCATGCCTGTAATCCCAGCAATTTGGGAGGCTAAGGTGGGCAGATCACCTGAGGTCAGGAGTCTGAGACCAGCCTGGCCAACATGGCGACACTCTGTCTCCACTAAAGATATAAAAATTAGCCAGGTGTGGTGGCGGGTGCCTGTAATCCCAGCTACTAGGGAGGCTGAGGCAGGAGAATCACTTGAACCTGGGAGGCAGAGGTTGCCGTGAGCCAAGATCGCGCCACTGCACTCTAGCTTGGGTGACAGAGCAAGACTCCGTCTCAACAGAAAAAAAAAAGAAGAAGATACAACAGTGGAATTTCAAACTACACCAACTTTAAAAACAACAGAAGGAACTGCGAATTGGGGGGAATTTGCCCATGTTGTTAAGGGATGAACTACCCATCCAAGGGCAGTTGAGGTGTCGCTGGTAGAGACTGGAGGGGGACAGTATTTCATATATAAACTTTTAATCATCATTGTTATGATGCAGTTACTGGGAACACCATGTAAAAGGAGTTAGCCACTCCTCTCTTCAGCTTAATATCCATTGCCTCCACTTGATTTTCCATCTTCCCTCAATTTTCAGAACTTTTGTCTTTTCTCCAAAACCAGTGCCTACTGTCCCTCAGAGTCACTTCTCTCCATCCTCAGTAGGGACCCTCCCCTCGCGGTATTCCTCTCGCTCTTGCATTTTTGCCGCGAGAGTGGTCCTTTCTCCTCTTTGTGTGCAACTGTCTCCTAAAAGGGCCAACCCTTCCCTGGACCTTGCCGCTTCCTCTATCTCCTTCCTTCCTTCTGCTTCTAGTCTGCCTCCGAGAACAAGAACCTGCACCTGTCGCCTCATCTCCTTCCCCACTGTCTGGGATGGAGCTCTTGTTGCTGTCCTGGCATCATCCTCAGTAGTTCCTTGGGTCCCTGGAGCTGTGACCCCCTCCTCAGGCATCTGGGGCTCTTCCCCGGCGCTCCTGTCCTCCTTTCCACGCCACCGTCTATCCTCACCTTGTCCCTCATGTCTCTTCCACTGACCTGATGCAGGGACCTTGTCACTCCTGTGCTCTTTGCTCTTAAAGAATTTATCTTTTTACCCTCTTGAACGTCAACTTTCCAGGACTCCCAAACCTGCCTCCAATTTGATGTCTCCCCTGAAAGCCCATACTGAATTGTCAACTGCCCAAAGGACATGTCCATTTGGACTCTCCACTGTCACCTCCAGTGAAACATGTTAAGTCAGAAATAATTATCTTCTCTTCAAAACAGCTCCCTCTCCACCACCTCATTTCTTCTCATTAAATAACTATTCTGGTCACCTAGACTCCCCAAACACAGAACTACTGATTAAATTATTACATTAAACAAATGTTTTCCAGGTAACTACCCTATGCAAAGTCCAAATAGCACAGGGCAATGGGGGTAGAGGTGGGAGGCAGGAAGAACAGGGAGGCAGCCTGATGACAACAGAGAGTGAAGGTTTTGGAGTCAGGTAGATTTGGATTGACAGCCTGGTCTGCTGCTTGCCAGTGTATGATGTTGGGCAAATTGCCTAAACCAAACATAGCCAGAGCACCTACTGTGTACCATGCTGTGACCTCAAGGTCAGACAATCTCACAACAATCTTCCCAACGGTGCTATGATTATCCCATTTTAGAGATCAGAAAAAGAGAGAAGTTAAGGAACTTGCCCAAGGTCACACAGCAGAGCCAAGGTATGAACCCAGGTGGGCTGGTGGAGGCTGTGCTTATGGCCACTGTACTATGTTTAACTTCTCGGAGTCTCTGCTTTGTTCTATTTTGCTTACTCTTATGTCACCAGCCCCTAGGATCCCATTAAATATCTGTTGAGTAAGAGATGACACACAAACACATGACTGAAATGCATCTATTGGATTTGACAGTTTGAAATTGTTGCTGACCTTGGCAAACGCAGGGTCAAGAGAGAGGTGAGGACTTAGGTGGAACAGCCTGGTTAAAGGAGTGATGGGAGGGAAACAGTGCAGACAGATGTCAAGCATGGACACCGTTCCAGAAGTTGGAGGGAGGAAAGAGAGGGATTGGCGTTCTCAGGAAGCACAGGGTCTGGATAAGGATTATCATGTGTTTTTCTTTTTGGTGTATGGAAGAGAGCTGGAGCTCCAGGAGGGAGTATCGCTGCTGGAGTCAGGCTTCAGAGGGACATAAGGAAATGGGATCCCAAGTGCTAGGAGAGGGAACAGTTCCTGCTCGTGAGGGACATTAGTCTACTGGAGAGAGAGATGGGTTAAACAGACCTGGGGACGAGAGGCGCTTTAGGAAACCCCCAGGAGCTGGGGATTCAGGAGACGGGAGAGCCAGGTGACCTGGTGGGTAGACATTTGGGCTTCTCTCCTCTGCCTTTCCCCAGGATGCATGGTGACAGCTCAGGCAACCAGATTAGAAATGCTACTTCTGGGCTGGGCATGGTGGCTCACGCCTGTAATCCCAGCACTTTGGGAGGCTGAGGTGGGCAGATCACTTGAGATCAGGAGTTCAAGACCAGCCTGGCCAACATGGTGAAACCCTGTCTCTACTAAAAATACAAAAAGTAGCCAGGCATGGTGGTAGGCACCTGTAATCCCAGCTACTTGGGAGGCTGAGGCAGGAGAATCGCTTGAACCCTGGAGGTGGAGGTTGCAGTGAGCACAGACCGCGCCACTGCACTCCAGCCTGGGCGACAGAGTGAGACTCAGTCTCAAAAGAAACAAAACAAACAAAAAAAAGCAAAAAGAAATGTTACTTCTGGCTGTGTCAAGACAAGCTTGGGGAGCAATTATTGCGCTACATATACCCGAGCCCCAAGTTCCAGTACTTGCAACTACTGAGGGACAGCCAGCTAGGGTCTCCCCACCATCCTGACAACCTTCAGGGGAGCCAACTCCTATTTCCAGAGCTGGAGCCAGCTAAGCTTTCCTGAGTGAAGCAATAAAAGGGGAAAATCAACATCCCAATGATCTTGTTTATGGTGCTAAGTAAGCTGTACAGCTTAATCCCTACGAGGTTAATGAATTTACGACTTGCTTTGGAATTTGACAAGGGCTGTAAAAGAGGAATGAACCACGCTCTGGACAGCTCCTTCCCAGCGGCTGCTAGGGTTGGACTAGCTTGACCTGCCCTGATAAAGGAGGGGCGAAGACATAAGTGGTGGGTTCATGGCCAGTTGTCTGGGTTCTGAATTGAGTGAACCAAAGGAAGGACAATCCAAGGGCCAAAGGACATTTCCTGTAGCCCTCTGGCTAGGTCAAGTTGAGCAGCCTGGGCTGCTTGAGTTGGAGTTCCCAGGTTTTCAGGTGACCTTGGTGTCTTGGGCAAGTCATTTAACCTCTCTGAGGTTGTTTCCTCATCTGGAAGAGACATGATGCTATGGTGTAGCTGTGAGAATGTGAGAGAATGCATGTAAAGGAACTAGCATTGGGTTTGTATATAGTAAGTCCTCAATAAATGTTAGTGGTGGTAATTATCATTTTGTTCTATCTTAAATCATAATTTGCTGTCTACCTGCCCATACCCCCACCATTTATCCATCCATTCAGAAATTCAATAAATCTTTACTGAGAAATTAGACTGCATGCCAGGCCCTGTGTCAGATACAATTTGGAGTGAGAGGCACACACCTTAAAACACATTAAAAAGAAAGGAGATCGGTGCTGGGAAGGAAGGACGTACAGGTTACCCTGAATGCACAATGAAAGAAGTGGCTGAGCCTGCCTCTCTAGTCTAAGCCAGTTTTGAATAATGTCTTCTACTGATAGAGCACTTGGCACATCACAGAACTGATGTGCTTTGATTCTTGAAATAATCCAGTAATGACCACATTTTCTAAATCAAAAATTAGAATCCAGTGTGACTACATGGTATGGCAATAGGTCAAAACCTTTGGAATAGGCACAGGTTAGAAAAGCTGGGACAGGCCGAGACGGGCGGATCACGAGGTCAGGAGATCAAGACCATCCTGGCTAACCCGGTGAAACCCCGTCTCTACTAAAAAATACAAAAATCTAGCCGGGCGAGGTGGCGGGCGCCTGTAGTCCCAGCTACTCGGGAGGCTGAGGCAGGAGAATGGCGTGAACCCGGGAGGCGGAGCTTGCAGTGAGCTGAGATTCGGCCACTGCACTCCAGCCTGGGCGACAGAGCGAAACTCCGCCTCAAAAAAAAAAAAAAAAAAAAAAAAAAAAAGAAAAGCTGGGACATGCTGAACTTCATAAACAGAGAGGGCAGGGATTTATCTCTGTTTGAACAGCTATGAAAATGAAGCTACAATTGTCAGTGGGAGAAGTGAGGCTTCATCCCATTCATTCACTGATTACTCTGTGAGCAGCCAAGGGCAAGGACTGTGCTGCTTATTTCTGGGTACATGGAGCCTAGCACAGAACCTGCAGAGATTAGGGCCTCAATAAATGTTTCTCACATGAATAATGAATCTTTGTATAAGTATATATATATCTGCTTCTGGGAGCAAAATTCCTCAAAAGAGAAACTGATATTCATCATTCTCTCTTTTTCCCCTCCCATATTCTCTTGAAAGTGTTCTGCCTGGGATTGCCAAGGGTTCCCTTTTTGCCAGTTCTGATGGTTAAGTCTCAGTAATCCTCATCGGACTCCATGGGCAGTGACTTGAGCTCAGTAGATCACTCCCTTCTTCTTCTTCTTTTGAGACGGAGTTTCACTCTTGTTGCCCAGGCTGGAGTGCAATGGCATGATCCAGACTCACTGTAACCTCCGCCTCCCAGGTTCAAGCGATTCTCCTATCTCAGCCTCCTGAATAGCTGGGATTACAGGCGCCTGCCACTATATCTGGCTAATTTTTGGTATTTTTAGTAGAGATGGGGTTTCACCATGTTGGCCAGGCTGGTCTCGAACTCCTGACCTCAGGTGATCCACCCGCCTTGGCCTCCCAAAGTGCCTTTTTTTTTTTTTTCCTGAGATATAGTCTCGCTATGTTGGCCAGGCTGGAGTGCAGTAACGCAATCTTTGCTCACTGCAATCTCTGCCTTCTGGATTCAACCAATTCTCCTGCCTCAGCCTCCTGAGTAGCTGGGATTAGAGGCACCCACCACCATGCCCAGCTAATTTTTGTATTTTTAGTAGAGACAGGGTTTCACCGTATTGGCCAGGCTGGTCTCAAACTCCTCACCTCAAGTGATCCACCTGCCTTGGCCTCCCAAGGTGCTGGGATTACTCAATGATCCGCGCCTGGCATCACTCGCTTCTTCTTGAATTTTTTACTGGGCCTTGGGCACATCAGTCCCCTGTTTCTTCCTGCATCGCTGGGCACTCGTTATTTTCTTTGCTGGAGGGCCCTTCTTTTCCCATCCTTTAAATACTGGACGGCAAGAACAGACATATAAGAGGGGTGCATGGGTGTGGGAGTGAATCCACACTGCCGCTCAGGAGCAGGACCCCCGCTTTTGTGGGCTGCCAGTTTCTCAGCCTTTGCCTTAGGGTGCATCTCTTTCCCGTTCCCCTCATCCAAGCTTACTGGCTTCTTGGTTTCCAGCTCTAGTGTTTTCAAAGTCTTCTCTCTTCCTTTGACTGTCCTCGTTCTTCCACTCTGCAACTAGAGTTCTTCTGTGATCTGGTCACTCCCATCAAACAAACCAAGAGCCCAAGGATCTGAGAAGCAGCTCCGTTTAGCTGGTAAGGAAGTAACTTCCCAGGGTGAGTGCTGGCCAGGCCGCATGTGGAAAGTCGGGCAGGCATAGATGCTGGTGCTGGCGGGCCCTTCTCTTGGCCACACCAACACCAGCATTGACACATAATGCCCATTCCCATGGCCCTGGCTAGTGGGCACAGCTGCTTCACACCTAGAGATGAAACCCGAGCACACAAAGAACATGAGAATGGAGCAAGAAGACCAGGCTTGAGTCCTAGCTTTACCAAAGAGGAAGGAATAGAGAACACCAGCAGATCCCAGGTTCCAGTCAGGTCCCCAGAGGAAGGCCCAGGATCCTGCCCACCCCTGCCCCCCAGGCCTCTTTCTTCCCTCATGTCCTTTGCCACCTCTTTGCATCCACCGTGTCCCTCAGCTCTCTCTCCAGAGTCCCTCAAATATCCCTCTCTGCCAAAGAATGATCGTCTTAGGAAAAACACTGAGGGTTTGGTCCGGACTTTCCGTATCCCATGCAGACCTGAAAGCCATGGTTGCCTGGCCAGGGGTCTCATTTTTTCTGGAGACCACCCTTCCCTACTCCCCAGGCATGTGTGGGAAAGAGCTTGGCCAAAGTAGGAATTCCCTGGTCAGCACCCTGGGGAGGCCCTTTGCTCTCCAGGGAGGGTCCCTGCAGGCTCTACCTGTCCAACTGGCCCCACTGCAGGGGACAAGCAGCTGGGACCCATCCTGCAGGCGGAGAGGCTGAAACAGGCTAATGAATCCTGATGGGAGAAGTGACCTTTTCCAAATGCCACATGTCATTGGATTTTATATCACACAAGGACAATGTGCCATGGGTATTAAAATCGTTTTTCCAATAGTTATATATGTGTGTGAGTGTGGTGTAGAGTCCGTATGACGAGAGGAAAATCCTAATGAAGATGTCATCAAATGAACCTTCTCCAATTAGCACCAGACAGGCAGTCCTTTAGGACACTCCCTTTCTCAGCCAAGGCTTGGCCAAACCTCAGCTCTTAAGCACAGATGAGCCTTTCTCCCACGAAGTTTCCCTGGACCAGACTCTGGCTCTGGGCCAGGCCTTGACTCCACTTCCTGCTCTAGGAAGCTCTATTCAACATCAAGGGAAGAGCAAGGCCTGGAGAAGGCAGCCACACAGCAAATGGAGGTCCTGCTGCACACAGGCCCTAGGCATGCTGCTCTTCACTCCTCAGTCTCATGGAGAAGCTGGAGGATGCTTTGGGAAGGAGGGACACACAACCAGCAGAGCAGGTCAGGCGGCAGGTGTGGCGCTCAGCAGCTTCCAGAGCTCTGAAGGCTGGGAGAGGCTGGGATTGGAGCCCAGAACCCCAGACTGTTCTCTATAAAGCCTCAAAGGGTCTCATGGTCTAGCCTGTCTTCACAGTCTTCCTAATAGGTGGCCTGCCCAAACACCTCCAAGGCCAGGAGGCTCCAGACATCCTCGGGCGGCTTTGCTGCTCTGGGGAGCTTCGGCTGTTTAGAAAGTTCACACACAGCTTGAGCTAAAATCTATTTCCCTGGAAGTTCCACCCACTGGTCTGTGTTTAAACTCTTGGGCTCAGACAAAAAAGGTTTGATCTCTGTCCCACACAATAGCCTTTTGGAAATCTAAAAACAACAATAATGTCCCCTGGAGTCTTCTTTTCTCTAAGTTGAACATTTCTAGTCCATTCAATGATTTCCAACATGACCCGATTTCAAATATCCTGACCCACAGGCACTCCAGTTCTATTCCGCTGAGAATGTTAGGCCCGTTTTCCATTGTCATGGTGGGAAAAGGGGAAAAAAGCACAGCATCTGGAGTTGGAGGCCCAAGGTTCAAAATCCCAGCTTCATTATGTAATAGCAACGTGAATTTGAGTAAGTTTCTTCATCTTTTTGAGATTCAGTTTCTTTATCCTAACACTAGATGAAGGGACAACCTTCTCCATGGAACAATTTCTTCTTCCTTTCTTTCTTTGTTTTACTTTTATTCTTTTTTTTTTTGAGACGGAGTCTTGCTCTGTTGCCCTGGCTGGAGTGCAGTGGCATGACATGGCTCACTGCAACCTCCGCCTCCTAGGCTCAAGTGATCCTCTCACCTTCGCTTCCCAGTAGGTGGGACTACAGACGCACACCACCACACCTGGCTAATTTTTTGGTATTTTTTATAGAGATGGATTCTCACCATGTTGCCCAGGCTGGTCTCAAACTCCTGGACTCAAGCTATCTACCCACCTTGGCCTCCCAAAGGCTTCAGCCACCATGCCTGGCCTGGAACAACTTCTTTAGGGCATGGTCCAAAGATAGGTCAGGACCTCAGTGGGGACTTACTTAAGCAGAGGAGGTCAGCAGAAGTCACAGTATGAGGAGAGGAGCAGAAAGAATAAACGATATCCACAAATAGCTGGTTGTCTCAGATGAGTGTCCAGAACCAACTGTCCCAAAGTCCTAGCAAATAGCTTTAAGTACACAGTTTTCCCCATTCTTGCCCTTTACATATAGACAAACAGGCTCAAATGTAAGAGGTTGCTTGCCTCAGTGATGGAGCCACTCCGTTCTTAGGCCCCATGGCGCCAGAACTCAAGTGTCAAAGCTCAGACTGGGGGTCCAAGTCCAGGGAGAGATTAAGATCTAGCACTGCAGCACTTACTAAAGCAACTAGTGTTGATTTGTTGATTTCCATCAAGCCTCCCTATCCTTTCCTTGCTCAGACTCCTCAGTAGTCTGGGTCTGAGTCTTGGTCCTACTGCTCAGTGACTGTGTGATCTTGGTCAAGTTACTTAAGCCCCTCTGCCTGCTTCTTCATTTGAAATATGCAGTTAGGCTACCCATCTCTGGGTTGTTACGAGGATTGCATGATTTTCTTTCTTTCTTTTTTTTTTTCCGAGACGGAGTCTCGCTCTGTCGCCCAGGCTGGAGTGCAGTGGCGCGATCTCGGCTCACTACAACCACTGCCTCCTGGGTTCAAGCGATTCCCCTGCCTCAGCCTCCCGCCCAGCTAGTTCTTTTGTATTTTTAGTGGAGACGGGGTTTCACCGTATTAGCCAGGATGGTCTCGATCTCCTGACCTCGTCATCTGCCCGCCTTGGCCTCCCAAAGTGCTGGGATTACAGGCTTGAGCCACTGCACTCGGCCTGAAGATTGCATGATTTTCTACGTGGAAAACAGAACAAAGAATGTTGGACACACTGTGAGCACTCAATAAATATTAGCTACTGTTGTTATTCCACTCTCAGGACATTTGTGAAGATCAGGGATGCTAAACAATAGACACGTGTCATTCTTGGCAAACTATCAGGGTCTGTGGTCTACGGGAGTGATTAGAGTTGTTGATCAGTGTCTGTTCTCCCAAATTGGACATTGTCCTCTAGGTGGATCTACCGCTAGCCTGACAAGTGCAGAGTGGAACAGAACTCTCTATCCCCTGAAGTGTTCTGGGATCCGAATAATAGTAGATGCATGGGGGCCCATAGCACCTGCTGACTTCTTCTAAATTTACTATCAAATAACTCCCAGAGCTTCTCTTCAGCTTAGCCTTCCTTCCCTTGGCATGGACTCAAATTCAAATATTTATCCCACTGGCCAGGCGTGGTGGCTCATGCCTGTAATCCCAGCACTTTGGGAGGCAGAGGTGGGTGGATCACTTGAGGCCAGGAGTTTGAGACCAGTCTGGCCAATATGGCGAAACCCCATCTCTACTAGAAATACAAAAAATTATCTGGGCGTGGTGGCCCACGCCTGTAATCCCAGCTACTTGGGAGGCTGAGGTAAGAGAATTGCTTGAACCCAGGAGGTGGAGGTTGCAGTGAGCTGAGATTGCACCACTGCACTCCAGCCTGGGAGACAGAGCATGACTCTGTCAAAAAAAACCCCAGAAAAACAAAAAAACAAAAAACCCAGTTGCATTAATCTGGTTGGAAGATTCTACCCATTGTCTGAGCCACTTTGGGAGGCTGAGGTGGGAGGGTTGTTTGAGCCCAGGAATTCAAGACCAGCCTGGACAACATGGTGAGGCCCTGTCTACAAAAAATCTAAAAATTAGCTAGGAGTGGAGACTGAGGTGAGAGGATCACTGCAGTGAGCTGTGTTCACGCCACTGCACTCCAGCCTGGGGGACAGAGTGAGACCCTGTCTCAAAAAAAAAAAAAAAAAAAAGAAAAGAAAACAGAAAAAAAAAGGCATTTGACAGAACATTTCAAACCCAGGTGTTGGTGAAGATGTAGATAAACTGCGACCCTCACTGTTTGTTACTGGGAATGTAAAATGGTACCGTCTCTTTAGAAAACAGTTTGGCAGTTCCTAAAAATATTAAATGTAGAGTTACCATATGGCCCAACAGCAATTCCACTCCTAGGTATAAATCCAAGAGAACTGAAAACATACATCCACACAAAAATGTATATGTGAATGTTCATTGCAGCATTATTCATCATAACCAAAAAGCGAAAACAGCCCAAAGGCCCTTCAACCAACGAATGATAAATAAATTGTGGTAGATCCATACAATAGAATATTATGGTCATAAAAAGGAGTGAAGGAATGACACATGCTCCAGCATGGATAAACCTTGAGCAAATGCTAAATGAGAGAAGCTAGTCACAAAAAACCCACATATTGTAGGGTTTCATTTATATAAATGTCCAGAAGAGGCAATTTATAGAGACAGTAGATTAGTGGTTGCCAGGGGCTGTGGAGGGGAGGATGAGGACTCACTGCTAATGGGGTTTCTTTCAGGGGGATAAAAATGTTCTAAAATTAGATTATGGGTATGGTTGCACAGCCCTGTGAATATACTAAACACACAACACACACATACACACACACACACACACCATCAATTATACAGTGTATGAATGATACCTTAATAAGGCTGTTAAATTCTTTTAATCAGGCATCTACTACATGCTAGACAGTAGCAGTGGGTCTAGAGGCTTGGGAGAAAGACTAGGGAAGGGAATGTTCCCTAAAATGAATGATTCTTGAGCTTAGTCCTTATGGATGAGAAAAACTGGGCAAAGAAACAGAGGTAAAGGATGCTCAAGAGAGAAACCACAGAGCAAAAATCATGAGCTCTGGAGTCCGTTGGCCTGGATTCCAGTCCTAAATATCACTTACTAGTTGTGTGACCATGGCAATTTACCTAGCCTCTCTGTGCCTCATTTCTTCATCTGTAAAATGGGATAGTTATAGGATAGTATGTATAGTTAGAGAGTGGTATAATGTAGCACGATGAAGTGAACCAACATATGTAAAGTGCTGAGAATAGAGGCAGATGCATAATAAGGTCTTGCTAAATGCTGGTTATATTGTTTATAAGGTACTGCTACAGCACAATTAGCATGATGAAGTGAACCAACATATGTAAAGTGCTGAGAATAGAGGCAGATGCATAATAAGGTCTCGATAAATGCTGGTTATGTTGTTTATAAGGTACTGCTACAGCACAATTCGGGGTTCATAAAGGATAAGACACAGCACAAAGAGAGCTGAAGATGGAAAGATAGATGGTTATCAGATCATAGGGTGACTTATACGGGGGCAGAGAAGCCTGGCCCTGAACAAGAGGAGGTAGACCACCAGGAAAGAGAGAAGAGGAGAAGAAAGGGTTTGGATGGAACTAAAGGGATAAGGCTCAAAGTTGGGGGGTGTCACATACCGTGGTTTTCTAGATAGGGCAGGAGATGCGAGTGAAGGAATAGAAGATGGTCGACACCAAGACACAGATGATTTGGAGGACAGGCATCTGCAGTGGGACTGGTCTGCAGCGTCTTGTGATTTTGTTCAACAGCTCTCAGCTATGCACATGGAAGTAGATAATAGCCATGCTACAGAGTCAGGGCGTTGCCAATTAGTATTCTAGAAGGACAGGTACAGAGGAGTTGAGAAATATTAGTAAGACAGTTCAGGGTGACAATCATGGGGCTGAGTCTAGGTACAGAAATAAGTGAGCAGGGTATGCTGATATACTGGGAGAAAATGTTAGAACTGGGTACTGGTGGTTTTGATGAGGTCAAAGAGGAGGCGTTAACTATGTATTAATTTATTCGATTATTCGTTCTCCCGTGAAAACAACATTTATTGGAAAGCATGTGCCAGGGATACGGGGAGGGGGAAACCTGACAGAGACTGCCCTCGCCTGCTCTGGTGGGAGGGGTAGGAAATGTGGTGGGAACACGCATGTGAGAGAAAGGAAAGCTGAGGATGCTAGTGAAATTCTCAGCAGGACAGTTTTCACCAATGACTTCAACACTTTTTTTTTGAGATGAAGTCTCATTCGTCACCAGGCTGGAGTGCAGTGGTGTGATTTTGGCTCACTGCAACCTCTCCCTCCCGGGTTCAAGTGATTCTTCTGCCTCAGCCTCCCAAGTAGCTGGGACTACAGGCGCCCACCACCATGCCCAGCTAATTTTTGTATTTTAGTAGAGCTTGGGTTCCACCATGTTGGCCAGGATGGTCTCGATCTCTTGACTTTGTGATGCACCCACCTCGGCCACCCAACGTGCTGGGATTACAGGCGTGAGCCACCACTCCCAGCCCGACTTAAACATTTTAAATAGCTTCCTGTTGTATTCAGAGTATATCTAAACTTCTCGCAATAGGCTCGAAGGCCCCGCCTGTTCTGGCTCTTTCCTGCCTCTCTGACTTTCTCTTGTGCTGCTTTCCCCTTATTGCATTCTAGCTACTCTGGCCTCCTTGTCAGGTCCTTAATCACTCCTGAGGTTTTCATGTCTTGGGACCCTTCATGGCATGTTTGACTCCATCTCGTCCATGAGTTCTCAGCTCAAATGTAACATCAGGGAGCCTTTCTGCGATCATCCTACGTAAAGTAGTCTGTCCTACCACAGATTTTTTTTTTTTTTTTTTTTTTGAAATGGAGTTTTGCTCCTGTTGCCCAGGCTGGAGTGCAATGGTGTGGTCTCGGCTCACTGCAATGTCAGTTTCCCAGGTTCAAGCAATTCTCCTGCCTCAGCCTCCCGAGTAGCTGGGATTACAGGCGCCCACCAAGACGTCCAGCTAATTTTTGTATTTTTAGTAGAGATGGGGTTTCATCACGTTGGCCAGGCGGGTCTCAAACTCCTGACCTCAGGTGATCCACCCGCCTCGGCCTCCCAGAGTGCTGGGATTACAGGCGTGAGCCACCGTGCCCAGCCCCACAACTCTATCTTACCATGCTATTTATTTCCTTTGTGGTACTGATCACTCCCTTAACTATCTTGTATCGTTTCATGGTCTGTTTCCCACTTCTAAAGCAAAAGCTCCTTGGTAACAGGGTTTTGTTCGTCACTCTCAAGTGTTGAGAACACAGAGTAGGTGCCTACTAAATATGTGTCAAATGAATGAATGACATAGGATCAGGGATGGACACATAAAGTGGTGATAAAGGTCACTAAAGTTGAGGTGGTCAAGACCTGAGAATCTGCTTTAGATGGCAGAGGGGAAAAGCTGCAAGGAGAGGTGGCAGTGGGGAGAGGGGAGAAGCTGGGATGAGAGGTGGCAGCAGGTAAGGAGGGGGTGCATTGCCGTTTGGGGCTGAAAATACTGGAGAAGGCTGCAGGGGCTTGTACTTGGGCAGTGGCCGAAGATGGCTGGGATGTGAAACCTGGTAGGAAGACAGTCCTAGGGTTTCACGTGTAACTTTGGTATCAAGATTATTGCAATGTAGAGCGAACTTGCCTATGAGAGCCAGAGTGGGGGTATCTGAGCCAATGTTGGACAGATTGTCTTGACTATTTGAATCTGCTGTATCAGCCTCTGCTCTGTGTTCTAACAAGACCTTGGATATACCTCTATATATACTTGGCAAATGCTCAATTCCTTACCCTCCTGTCGGCTCCTGGAGCCTGTCCCCACTTGTCTGCAGTTTCCATCTTTGACCCCTTTCCCAGAAGTGAGCCTAGAGTAGAGAAGGCAAAGTGAGTTGAGTTGAGGTGAGAAGAGAGGAGATGAGGTAAGGAAGATCACGGAGACTTCAGCTTGGCCCAGTTTAACCAAGCTAGCCTGGCCCAGCCCAACCAGACCCACAGTCAGCACAGCAATTGTCCGGCTGAAATAACAAGTCAGAGACGAAAAAACTGGCTGTCCCTCTTTGTTTACTCAGCTTTTTTCCCCCCTTTTTCTTTGGACAATGCCCTGCTGGGCTGGGGCTGTCCTGCTGGGTGGTTGCTGGGCTCCCCTGCCAAGATGGAGCCCAGCTGCTCAGCTGTTTACAAGGCAAATCCGGTTTACACTGAGGCCCATCCTGTCCTGGCTGCACTGGGGAGCTTCAGTCACAGCCCAGCCACTGGCTGCTCCTCGCCCAGGGCTCCCCAGTCTTAGGCTGGGGGCACTAGAATTGGGAGGGAATCCTACATGCCAGGGAAAGCATCAGCCTCAAGATGGAGTGAAAACAGTGTAAGATCTGGTCCCGCACCCAAACTTCTGCCCTCAGGAGCCCCAGAGAAAGGAGAACTGCTGGAATCCCATGGTTTCCATCTCTGTTCTTTCAAGTGGTGAACTTATGACAACAAAGTTCACCAACAAATTTCACTCCTCCTGGCCACCCCCTATTCTCCCTGGTAACTAAGGTCTGGGAACTAATCTCTGCTTTATCTACCACTATCCCCTACAAACTGCTATAAGCATCAAAGAAAATTAAGTGTATGCACAGACTTGGAAAGCATTTGTTGCTCTGATGAAATAATGTATGCTAGTTCACCCAAGTGATCTATGGTAGTTCACCTGAGTGAAGTGGTAGATCACCCAAGTGATCTCTACGGATGAGGATCAAGTGGCTAGACTGGCAGTTGCTCAAGGGCAGGGACCATGTCCTTGTCGACTTGGTGGTCCCAGGGCCCATTATGGAGCATGTCGCTCAGTGGAACACAATTATTTCATTTACTAAACAAATGTTTCTTAAAAAGCTTGCAGACTAGTGGGAGAGCAGGCAATAAAAGCACAATGATCCCTTTGATATACTGATTTTTTCCCTTTGGATAAATATCCAGTAGTGGGATTGTTGAATTGCAAGGTAGTTCTATTTTTAGTTTTTTGAGAATCTCCATATCATTTTCCATAACGTCTGTACTAATTTACATTCCCACCAACTGTGTGTAAGAGTTCCCTTTTCTCCACATTCTTGCCAGCATCTGTTACTTTTTGTCTTTTTAATAATAGCCATTCTGACTGGGTAAGATGGTATCTCATTGTGGTTTTGGTTTGCATTTCCCTGGTGATTAGTGATGTTGAGCATTTTTTCATGTACCTGTTGGCCATTTGTACATCTTATTTTGAGAAATGTCTGTTCATGTCCTTTGCCCACTGTAATTGACACCCATGTTTATTGCAGCACTAATCACAACAGCACAGATACGGAATCAACCTGAGTGTACACCAACAAATGAATGAATAAAGAAAATGTGGTATATTATTTAGCCTTAAAAAGAATGAAATCCTGTCGTTTCCAGCAACATGGATGGAACTGGAGATCACTGTTTAAGTGGAATAAACCAGGCACAGAAAGACCAATACTGCATGTGCTCACTGATATGTGGGAGCTAAAAAAGTTGATCTCATGGAGGTAGAGAATAGAATGATAGTTACCAGAGGCTGGGCAGGGAGTGCGTGTGATGAAGAGAGGTTGGTTAATGGGTATAAATATACAGTTAGATGGAAGGAATAAGTTCTAATGTTTGATAGCAGAGTAGGGTGACTATAGTTAACAATGATGTATATTTCAAAATAGTTGGAAGAGAGGACTTGAAATGTTTCCAGTACATAGAAATGACAAATACTCAAGGTGATGGAAACCCTAAATACCCTGATTTGATAATTGCACATTCTATGCATGTAATAAAATGTCACATGTGATCTGTAAATATGTACAAATATTATGAGTCAATAAAAAATTAAAAAAAAAAAAACAACGCAAAACAACAACAAAACCACAGCGAAAGCAACAATCCCATAGGGGTCAGCACAGGAGGCTGAGGAAGCACAGAGGAATCACCTCACCCGGGCTGGAGGTCAGGGAAGGTTTCTCAAAGGCAGTGACATCTAAGACACAGTAAACACACAGGTGCTTATTAAACAAAGGAGGAATGAACGTGCAGAATCCCCTAATGGCAGCGCAGGGGCAGGCTGACCTGGGTGCTCTCTCTTACTCCTTTACCCTCACAAAATAGTACTGAAGGGACATGGATGCAGCTGGAAACCATCATTCTCAGCAAACTATTGCAAGAACAGAAAACTAAATTCCGCATGTTCTCACTCATAGGTGGGAACTGAACAATGAGATCACTTGGACACAGGAAGGAGATCATCACACACCGGGTCCTATTGTGTGGGGGTGGGGAGGGATAGCATTAGGAGATATACCTAATGTAAATGACCAGTTAATGGGTGCAGCACACCAACATGGCACATGTATACATATGTAACAAACCTGCACATTGTGCACACATACCCTAGAACTTAAAGTATGTATAAAAAAAAATAGTACTGAAGGGTCAGGCTTTAGGCTCTTCGGCTTTGGGGCTGGTGAACTGTCTGGGTCTGGCTTCTCTTAGTAAATGTATTAAAGACTCACAGTGAAGCCCTGAGAGGCTTTTTCTATGTTACCCAGTCTTCTTAAACTGGAGCACAGAAGGGTGTAAGAAGGTATACTTATAAGTTGCAGGAAGCACAGGATAAACACGTGTTCTAGACTTTCTCAAGGGGAAGACATTTAAAGCTTAATTTAAAAATATGACCTGAAGGACAAGTAAGAGTTAGCCAAGTGAAGTGGGATAGGGCAGAGGTCATTCCAAACGGAGGGCAGAGTTTAGAAAAAGGCCCGCCAGAGGGCAAGACCTGTAGGAAGAAGAGCATGGCCCAGCTGGGAAATCTGAGTATTATAGTATTTTTAATTCATTCATTCATTCATTCATTCATTCGTTCGTTCATTCATTCATCCATCCATTCATTTATTTAGAGACAGGGTCTCACTCTGTTGCTCAGGCTGGAGTCCAGTGGCATGATAGCCTTGACCTCCCTGGGCTCAGGTGATCCTCCCACCTCAGCCTCCTGAGTAGCTGGGACTATAGGTGTGCATCATCACATCCAGCTCATTTTTTTGGGTATTTTTTGTAAAGATGGGGTTGTGCCATGTTGCACAGGCTGGTCTCGAACTCCTGGGCTCAAGTGATCCACCTGCCTTGGACTTCCAAAGTGCTGGGATTACAGGTAGGTGTGAGCCACCACACCCAGCCCTGAGTATTACAGTATGATGAGAGGGAAAATAATTCTGAGGGGACATAGGGATGATTCCAGAGAGGTAAGCAAGGGTTAGATGATGTAGGGCCTAGAAAGCTCAGATTTTTGTCCTGTTGGAGACATACTTCCATGAAATCAACTACCATCTATAGTTTATTAGTTCCAAAATTTCTTTTTTTTTTTTTTTTGAGACAGAGTCTCGCTTTGTCGCCCAGACTGGAGTGCAGTGGCCGGATCTCAGCTCACTGCAAGCTCCGCCTCCCGGGTTCACACCATTCTCCTGCCTCAGCCTCCCGAGTAGCTGGGACTACAGACGCCCGCCACCTCGCCCGGCTAGGTTTTTTTTGTATTTTTTAGTAGAGACGGGGTTTCACTGTGTTAGCCAGGATGGTCTCGATCTCCTGACCTCGTGATCCGCCCGTCTCGGCCTCCCAAAGTGCTGGGATTACAGGCTTGAGCCACTGCGCCCGGCCTAATTCCAAAATTTCTATCTCTACCCTTGAGCCTCTCTTGAGAGTATCAGACCCCTCTATCCAACCGTCAGTGTATGTAAACTCATTAAACTCAAGCTATCTGATATGAACTCTCCTGATTTCCTTCTAGGCTTGCTCCTGATCCTCCTTCAGGCCTCTGCTCCACTCCAGGTCTGCTTTCCATGATGCCCACTGCTAGGTTTCCTTCTGTAGGTTCTGATCTCTTCTCTTCTTTCTGGCCTGGTGTCCTCATGGACTGATAGCTCAGTCACAACCCCTGGGCTGTCCTGATCCTGACATCTCTCTTTTCTGGATGCAGCATCCCATGGGCAGGGCCCAGGCAAATCTGACCATGCAACTCTCCTTCAAAGCCTTCAATGAATCCCCATTATCCTCAAGATAAACAAGAAGTAGTTCAAACTCCTTGGCACCCAACGCATAGTGTTCTAGTGAAGGGTAAATGAGATAATGCATGTGAAGCAGCTGGCACATCGCCTGGGACATTTTAGGCATTCAATTAATAATAGCCATTATTACTCTTATAATAATTATATAATTTATATCATATCATTTTCATATTATAATTATATTATAAGCTCCCCCTACCCTGTACCACATTCTGGCACCTGTCTTTCTCTTCAGTTCTCCTATGTGCTTTCTTCCTTGAGGGTCTTGAGAACTTCTCTTTCAGCTCTCCACATCTTTATCCATTTCATTCTACGTGATTTCCACCTGGAGGATCCTTCCCTTCATGGTTTACTTGGTGAACAACATCCTTCCTCATGGGTATCTCTCCCCAAGTAGAGTAACAGTACAAAAATGTAGAGATAAACACTTCTCTTAGACAACAATGGTTACTTGTATCGAAGAGAAGAGACACAAGCATGACCTGAATCCTTAGCGGCAGCAGCTGATGGCAGATATCAAAAGCTACCCTTGAGGCAGTGAGTCACAGACACTGGGAGAGCTGAGAAGAGGCTGGGCCAGAGAAGACCTGCCTAGGGGAATGGCTGGTTTTGCTGCTACAAAGGCCAACAGGTCAGAAGGAGGTAGAAGAAGCAGTAAATAGGATATTGCAATGTACAGAGAGAGATTCACTTTGTCATTGAGTTCACAAAACATTATTCAGCACCCAATTTGTGCTGAGCTTTAATTATGAAAGAGGGGCTTTTCACTTAGCGAAGACTCAGATGAGTAAACAGGAATTACAGAATCACATGATGAATATCATAAGAGCAGTGGCGGGGTGCCATCGAGGCTGGGTTTCAAAGAGTCCCTTCCCTCGTGAATTTCAGGGTACAATCACATGCAATAAACATTCAAGAGCACTTGCTCTGTGCCAGGCACTGTGCTGGGTGCTGAGGACACAGAGGCTATGAAGATGAATGAGATGATTTCTGCCACCTAGTGGGAGGAGACAGCTATGTTTTAAAATGCCACAAAGGTAGTCAAATATCACATGTCCCCAGACTGCCTCCTCTTCCATTTAATGTGACAGGAGTCGTTATCATCCAATTCCTCAACTAGAAGCCTGGATATTATCTCTGACTCCAGGATTTATGTTCTAAATTAACCATAAGACATCCTGTAGAGAACGGACTGGAGGCAGGGAGACCTGCTGGAGGCTGTCCCAGCCACTGGGGTGAGAGATGGCATTGTGGCCTGGACCAGGCTAGGGCCTTGGAAATGGAGGGAAGTGGACTGATCTGAGAGCTCTTTACGGGTAGGATGAACAGAATTTAGGGATTGATTAGATGGAGGTCTGAGAAAGGAAGAGGAGTAATAATCCCAGGTTTCTGGATTGGGTATTTAAGATTGTGGTGTCATTTAATGAAATAGGAGCTAAAGAAGGGAGAAAAAAGTTATGTTCCATGTTGGACATATGTGTGTTAGACATACGACACACGGGGAGATGTCCTGTAGGTGGCTGCAAAGTGAGTTGGAAGCTCAGGAGATTGATTCGGATTGAAGTTAAGATTTAGAAGCTGCTGGCATATGGTGTAGCATTTACATGGAAGATCGTAAGATCACCGCGATAGAACATGTGCAGACAAAAGCAGAGCAAAAACTCGTTCATTTATTCAAGAAATGTATTGAGCACCTACCATGTTCCAGGCACTAGAAATCTAACAGTGAATGTAGAATTTACCTTCTACTGCTGGAGTAGACAACCAGCAAATAAAGACACAGCGGTATGTCAGGTAGGCACAGGAAAAATGAAGGAAAATGAAGCCGGGTAAAGAGATGCTGAGAGGGATAGCAGGTGCCAGGAAAGGCCTCTCTGAAGAAGTGCCATTTGAGCAGATATTTGAGTGAAATGAAGAAAAGAGTCATGAGAATCTGCGAGGGAGAAGTGTTTCAGGTAGAGGAAATAAGTTCAAAGGCTCTGATGGGGAAGGTACTCAGTGTATTCAAGGAACGATGGGGACAATGTGGTTGTGGTAGAGAGGCCAGGTGGAAGAGGGGCCAGACTGTAGGGTCTTGTAGGTTGGGAGGAGGACACTGGATTTTATTCTGTGTGATAGAAATGTCTGGAAAAGTTTGGAGCAGAGCAGTAATATAATCTGATTTATCTTTTTTTTTTTTTTTTTTTTTTTGAGATGGAGTCTCTCTCTGTCACCCAGGTGGTAGGGCAGTGGTGTGATCTTGGCTCACTGCAACCTCCGCCTCCTGGGTTCAAGCAATTCTCCTGCCTCAGCCTCCTAGGAGAGTAGCTGGGATTACAGGTGCACACCACCATGCCCAGCTAACTTTTGTATTTTTAGCAGAGAGGGGGTTTCACGATGTTGGCCAGGCTGGTCTCGAACTCCTGGCCTCAAATGATCCACCCGCCTTGGTCTCCCAAAGTGCTGGGATTACAGGTATGAGCCACCGCACTCGGCCTGATTGATCTTTTAAAGGTTTATTTTGGCTGCCGTGCAAAGAACAGATCGGGGGAGGGCCAGAAAGGAAGGAGGAAGACTGCAATAGCACAAGTGTGGGATGACAGTGACCTGCATCGAGACATGAGCGTGAAGGTGGGAGAAGTCTGGACACCTTCCCATTCCTGATACATTGGATTGGTAAAGTAAAAAGAGGTGCCAAGACTCAGAGGTGAAATAGAAAGGAGGAGACTTCGGCTTTAGCCTGTTCTCATCTAACCACATAGTCTCGGGGACATTATCTGACCCCTCTGTACTTTACTTTCCTTAATCCAACATTAGTCTGTAACACGTGGCGTGCCTCCTGTGTGGTGGACATTCAGCACCAAATGGAACGGACACACGGCTAAATTCTAGTAGGGGAGAAAACAAGCAATTTTAAGAAGAAATGTTACCAAAGATCCCCCATGATACTGTCATAGAAAAGTGGACAAGGGAAGGGGACAGTGCTGGGTGAGGTATGTAAGAAAAGCCCCAGTAAAGGCATCACGGAAGGTGAGTCAGGAACAGGACCTGCACCCTCGCCAGATCTGCCTCTTAGCTTTGCTGCTGTTCACTGAGACGAGGGATGGAAAAGCACAGGGACTACAGCAGTGACAAAGGATTGGACTGTCTGAACTTCGCTCAGCTCTCCTCTCCATTACCCAAAATATATACCCATCGCTTCCATTCGGACCTGAAAAACAGCAACTCCTTCCTTTGTGCTGTGAAGGTCTTTAGGGGCACCACCGTCTCTGGCACCTGTCTCTAGCGGTCTTCACAGGATGGTCCCAAGGGTGCCCAATCTTCTAGGAGCTCACAGCATCTAGAACCACTGCCAAGTGTAATACTACACACCATCATAGACCTGCTACCCCTTTCAGACTACAGACCCCCGCTGGGGCCCAGGACAATGCAGGTAGAGAGCGTCTAAGCAAATGACTATTGAAGGAATGGTCTAGAAAGAAATGCCCCTTTTGTCTCCTTTTCTCAGCTCCCCATGGCCTTCCTTCTCCCTTCCTCCTTATTCCTCCTCAGCAGCCCCACACCCCTTCCCACCAGGCCCCGGCTGCCTCAGCAGGTAGTACAGAGATCCTGGTTCCACCAGGGTGGGGTCTGAGTCGGTGCCTAAGTCAGCAGGCTTTGCCCACAGCCCCACCCTGACAGGCGGTGCCTCTGGCAGCAAAGTCATGGCCCTGATTCCTCTGTCTCCACATTTAAGAACATCTCTAACTGCTCCTTGGATAGCTCAATTAGTAAAGTGAATATATTATATAAAGTCTAAAAGATTAAACTATCATCGTCAGCCCATAATTTCATGAAGAAGTCAGGGGACCGTATCCCTCTTATTAACTCTATAACAAATGTGATGAAAATGTTCAAATAGAATGTTAATGCAATGTTACGTGTAATTTTCCCAGGCGATTTTCTGCTGAAATATTTCTTTATTAATAGTAATTGAGGGTATAAATTATGAATGAGGCGATTTTCTCCTTTCAGTAGGAAAGACGTACTAATGGCAATAATTCTTTATAATAATTTTTGGGGATAGTGGGGCAGGGAGAGAGGCTAGTCTAAAAACAGACAAAAGCCCCTTTCCAAAGTCTCCCTTGGGGGAGACAGTGCATTTGCCACAGACAACCTCTTGTTAGCTTCCACACACCTCAGACTGTCCGCAAGCGAAGTCTTTGTTCTTCATCAGTTTTCCAAAAACCTCAAGGTCTGTTTAAAGGGCTGGAAGGAAGTTTTTGCCTCTAAGTTCTGAAACGGACCAAGTTCTGAAGCCAAACTTTTCGGCTTAGAAACAGCACTGCCAACAAGACCAAAGCTAGGCTCCTTTGCTGAGCTCCCAGACCCAGTCTGTCTGGACCCAAACCATCTTTTGTAGTATCCTAGAATATTCAAGGAAGAATAGCCTCCAAAGCCTTCCCATGGAATCCTCCATCCCATCCCATAAATGAAAGAATAAAAGGGCACAGAGATAATGAGTTCTTTTTTTTTTTTTTTTTTGAGACAGAGTCTTGCTCTGTTGGCCAGGCTGGAGTGCAGTGGCCGGATCTCAGCTCACTGCAAGCTCCGCCTCCCAGGTTCATGCCATTCTCCTGCGTCAGCCTCCCGAGTAGCTGGGACTACAGGCGCCCGCCACCATGCCTGGCTAACTTTTTTTTTTTTGTATTTTTAGTAGAGACGGGGTTTCACCGTGTTAGCCAGGATGGTCTCGATCTCCTGACCTTGTGATCCACCCGTCTCAGCCTCCCAAAGTGCTGGGATTACAGGCTTGAGCCACCGCGCCCGGCCTATGAGTTCTAAGCCATACAATGTGGTGTCAGTGGGAGAGCTCGGGCTCCACCCAGGCGACCTTCTGCATGCCTCCCAGCCTGTCCTGAACAGGCTGCCACTCTCCTGCCTTTGCAGCTCCATCCCCACTGGTTCCTGGCCTGGGCATCTGGAGAGTGCTTCAGGATGGCAAGGGCTACAGAGAAACGCCTTTCAAATTCTGCAGAGGAGTTAGACTAGTACATTTCTCTAGGGTCTTCTTCATTCAGGGATATCCCAGCTGGCATTTGCCCATTCGTTTATTTGGCAGACATTAAACAAACATTTACCATGTGGCTAGGCACTGTGCTAGGGACGGGGGTTACAAAGATGAATTTATCCAACAAGAATTAAGACAAATTCAGGGTGCTCAAGGTCACAGGTGGGAAAGACAAGCATTGGTGCACAGATACCTATGTGAGATAATACATGGGAGTCATATCATTAGAATGCTTGGGAAGCTGCCACGCGGCCAGTGTGGCTGGAGCAGAGTGAGGTGGGGATGAGTGCAGGGAGGCTGAGGGAGGCAGATCCAGCAGGGCCTTGTGGCCACAGTAAGGATTTTACCTTGACTGGGAAGGCTCATTACTGGAAGATTCTCAGCAGAGGAGTGGCATAGTGTCACCTACATTGTTGAAAAGGACACTCTGATGGATTTCTAGTTGGATGTGGAGATTGAAGAAGAGGGACTCCAGGAGGAACCAGAATTCCAGTAGGTGGTGACACAGCACTGATTCTCTGTGTGCCATTCACTGAGTTAGGGACGCTCACTGGGGAACAGAATCAGAGGCATGATCACGAAGTTCAGCTTTGGACAAGTTGAGTCTGAGGAGCCTGAGGGTCAATGGGAACCTCCAGGAGTCCGGGTGGAGTCTGGAGCTGCAGGGGGAAATGGGGCTTCCCAGGCAGGTTTTCAGCAGGGACTCGCACAGTCTCTGGGTTTGCACGGCGCCTGGTACACTGAGTTTCATGTCTGTTCAGAAGTCTTTCTCCCTAGTAGATGTGAGCTCCATGAGCTCCAGTGAGAGTGCAGAGTGAGCAATGAATGAATGAGTGAAGGGAAGAAGAGAGAACAATGACTTAGGCAGTGTGAGGCTATCCCTAGGGTCTTGGTGGCCACTTCAGAATCTGTCTTGATTGCTCCTGAACAGTCTGTTTCCCTCACCCTCCCACCCCTGCCCCAGGAAGGGTAGGCTCTCTCCAACTCTCCTGATTTTGAGAAGCGATCCATCCGCTCAAGATCACTTGAGAAGTGCGAGAAGTGCTACCGATGACCTCAACAGGCATTCTTGGTGCCACTCACGGGGCTTCTCAGCCGGTCACTGCTGAGTGCTCGGCCCCTTCCCTGGAGCAGGAGAAAAGGTCCACTTCAGATCTGAGACACTGGCGGGGGCTATGTGGCCAACTCTTCTCCCTGTCACAGGATCATACACAGCTGGGAATCTCACCACATGGCCCTCCCTTCACCCTCTTGCTATGTCCTGATCTCCAACAGCTGTGTCAGAAATGGGGTCACTGTCATAGGCAAGCCTTGTTTTGCTCAAAATAACACTCTTCCAAGTCTTCTGTTTGGACTCTTCCTGGTTCCCTAACCAGAGTCCATGAGCAAGAACATCCCACCTCCCGCACCCCGATAAGGAACACGGACGCCTCCACTCGGTCCCATTCCCAAGAACTCAGATTTCAGGAGAGAAGCCTGATAAGTGCCTTATGGATGCATTAAAGGAGTGATTCTCCATTCAGTCTTCTCTTCCCTTCACCATCTCTAGCTTTTCCTCCTCTTTAGACACAAGAACCTTAGCAGGACTATTCCAGGAATCCTTGGCAGGGGCAAGGGCCTGGGCCGGTATAGCCAGGCTGGCTCAGCTTTCTGCCCCTGAAAATCGTAGGGGGATGGGATAGGAAATGGAGCTATGTTAGTGGTGATCTCTGAGTGGCCATGGTGACCTCTTGACCACAGGTCACTGGGGTGACCTCCAAGGGCATTTCTGTGTCTCCCCCAGCAGGGCCCAGCTTCCAGAGGTCTTTCTTCTCTCCTTTAGGGAAATCCATCCATTAGCAGCCGCCCTCCAAATTAGGGTAATGTGTGTGTGCTCCTGCGCCAGGCCCCCTACTGTCTAACAGCTGGCCCTAGGGCTTCTCCAGCTTCTGTTTCAGATCCATACCACTTGTCTGGAGAAACCCCATCCCAGTCTCAGACTTCCATCCCCCTTTCAATCCTAGGTCATTTCTAGAAAAGGAAAGCTCACGGCTTGCCTGAGGCAGCCTTGATGGGGAGGGCTAGAGGGACTCTGACAGCCAGGATGGAGACCCCCAGCTCCAGAGCCTTTTGGTCTCTTCCATGCTCCATAGGCTAGGGTGCTGGATACAGGCAGGCTTAGCCAGAGAGGGGCTGGGGACTTCATTCACTCCCTCCCTCCACACTTAGTCTTGGCTCCCCTGGGTACCCACCTCCCACCTCAGCCCCCTTCCTTGTTGAACCAACAGCTCGATCTTGATCTCTTGAACTGGAAGGTCGACCCCAGAGGGACCCTCTCTGAAAGCCAATGCTAATCCAGTTAGGGGCTGGGCTGGGCACTGCACTCCCTCTGCAGGACCAAGTGCAAGTGAAAAAATGCCAATTACCAGATGACAAAAAGGGTCCCTGCCCCTGGGGAAGGGCAAGCTGGGGGAGGGATGGGAGGGGCAGAGTAACTGAACACCTTGCCGGAAATAGCTCCTATCAGTCCACTTAGGGAGCCATCAGCCCCAGCAGATTTATGGGCAGCGTGTGCCCCTCTGATAGATTGGACTATTTAAAGGCAGCCGAAGCCTTCATTTATATCAATGTGGAGCAGAGAGGGAGGGCGAGAGGCTGAGGTGGGGAGTGAGAAGCAGCAGTGGGGGCCAGCCATGAGGTGGGATTCAAGACTTAGCAAATTGGCTTCCGAGGACAGGTAAGACTGTGGCAGGAGGACTGGGTTGCAGGATGGGGATGGGAGTCTCCAGATCCAGTCCCATTGGCACCCAGGGAGGGGCAGGGAAGGTGGTGGTTCACTGATGTTCCAGCAGCATCTCTTTAGCCCAGCCTCTATGCAAACCCCTCCAGCTAAAATGGGTAGCTCAGGCTAATACTAAAGTGGAACTCCTGATTGGATTTCCAGCCATGCCCCCCACCCTCCCCAGCTGCGGGGCATGCTTGCCCTCCATGCAACCTCCCCCTTGCCTGGGCTGAGGGAGAAGGAAGGGGTAATTGTGTTAGGCTGGGGGCATTAGCGCTGAGGAATGGGCCCGCTGCCTCCTGCCTGCTGTCCCCAGCCTGCACTTCCTGGGGGCAGATTAAGCGGCTCCTGCGGCTCTCTCTGGCTCTGCCTGGGCCCTTCCTCCCTAACTCCATTACTCCCTGGCTGAGGTGCTTGCCCGACCCATGGTGGTCCCTCTGATAATTCACCTCTCAGGAAACTCTGCCTTTCTGACCTCTCACTGCCTCCTTCTTCCCTCCCTCCCTCCCTCCTTCCCTGCATTTTCCCCAGGCTTCCAGATCGGTACCCAACTGGCCTTATTCTCTTGATTCAGTGGTGAACTGCTATAATTCACCAACATATTCCTAGGCACAGAACCAACATCTGTCTCTCAGTTTGTTGGTTACTGGTTGATCAATTCGTTCACTCACTCATTCATTTATTCATGGAGGGCTGACCAAGCATTTTCTAAGGCCAGGCTCGTGCTATGTGCAGAGGATGGAGTTGATTCAGGCCAGGCCCATACTATACGCTGGGGATAGAGCTGATTCAGGCCAGGCCCATGCTATGCGCAGGGGATGGAGTTGATTCAGGCCAGGCCCATACTGTGTCCTAGGGATAGAGTTGATTCAGGTATCATCCCACTTCTGGAGGAACTTACAATCTAAGAGGCAGACAAGCAAGGGAACGACACGACCAGACTTGTGTTTTATAAGATTCTCCCTGAGCACATGTTTTGTGGAGAACAGATTAGTGAGGATGAGAACAGAGGCAGGAAAACAGAATAGTGGTTCTTTTTTCTTTTTCTGAGACGGAGTCTTGCTCTGTTGCCCAGGCTGGAGTGTAGTAGTACAATCTCTGCTCACTGCAAGCTCTGCCTGCCAGGTTCAAGGGATTCTCCTGTCTCAGCCTCCCAAGTAAATGGGATTACAGGTGCGCGCCACCATGCCTGCGTAATTTTTGCATTTTTAGTAGAGACGGGGTTTTTCACCATGTTGGCCAGGCTGGTCTCGAACTCCTGACCTCAGGTGATCCACCCACCTCAGCCTCCCAAAGTGCTGGGATTACAGGTGTGAGCCACTGCACCCAGCCAAAATAGTGGTTCTCAACCTTGGTTGTATAATAGAATTAACTGGGGTGCTTTAAAAATGGTGATTCCCAGGCCACGCTGAGATCAATTATGTCAGAATTTCTGGGGAGAGATCCAGGCTTCGGAGTTTTTAAAAAGACCCACCTAACTAGGGGAGTCCAATGTTCAGCCCACTTTGAAAACCACTGAATTAGAAGGTGATTACAATGGTCCAGGCAAGAGATGGCAGCGATCTGAATAAGGTTGGCAGTGACAAGGTGGAAGGGAGGGGGGAATTTGAGGAACATTTCTCTGATAGCTATTTTTAACAGTTACCACTCTCTGGTCCCCCATTCATCCCCTACTCCCACCACTCTTAGCAGATGACCTCAATTCCAACTTCACAGAAGAAACTGGGGCCACTGGGTAAAACTACAGGATTCCAAGTCCTTGAAGGCAGGCAAGGGGGCCAGTGGCATT
This sequence comes from Chlorocebus sabaeus, assembly GCF_047675955.1. Classification (NCBI taxonomy): domain Eukaryota; kingdom Metazoa; phylum Chordata; class Mammalia; order Primates; family Cercopithecidae; genus Chlorocebus; species Chlorocebus sabaeus. Next base: position 92,361,676 of record NC_132923.1, read on the forward strand.
CTCACAGGATAGGTATCTAATAAATGTTGAATTGAATTGAATCTATATTCAATTCAATTGAATCTATGGGCAGTTGTAAGTGTGGGTCTCTAACTCAGGAGAGAGCTATGAAGAGAAGATAGAGATGTAAGAGATGTCAGCTCTGGGAAACCTTAAGGGGCTCATGCAAGAAAAGGAGCCCAGGAACAGGACTGGAGGGAGCAGTCACAGAGGTTAAGAAAGGTAGGGGTGGAAGAAGAACACAGACGTAAGGCTTTCCTGGATACTTCACAGTCATCATCTCACTTGAGCAGCACAACCACCTGTGAAATAGGGACTATTATCTCTGTTTTTTAGATGGTGAAACAGGTTCAGAGAGGGCAACTTGCCTAAGATGTCATCAGGGATTCAAATTCAGGAGCTAGGATTTGAAACTATATCTGTCCAGCTCTATGGTGTCTTTGCACTGTCATACATACTACAGGACACACTAGTGTCACAGAACCCAGAGGCAGAGAATTTCAAGAACGAGGGAGGAGTCCACGGCGGCAAATGCAGCAGCTGCCCCTCTTCCTGTTCACCTGGCCCCAACTCCCTGGATGGCCTTGAAACAGGTAACATCAGGGTGAAGGGAGGGAAGCGGGGCCCCCTCAAGTCCTCAGCTGTTGTGGATGGAGCCCCTTTCTACCAGAGTTACGGTGCCACTTCAGCCACCTCCTGCAGCAGGGGGGCCACCAGCACACGGGCCCTGCCTCAGCATCAGCTCAGAGCAGTTAGAGCCAGCCCAGCCTTGCCCCTGAGGACCTAGGACCTCACCAGGAAAAAGGGGCTGCCTTCCCTCTGCCCAGCCCACACAAATCCTCATTCAACAAGGCCCAGGCCCACTGTCACCTTCTTGGAGAAATATTCCCCAGCTTCTCCCCACTCCCTTGGCTTCATAAGTGCGTCCCCCTCTGGGTTCCCACCATAGCACTTCATTCGTGCCCATGAGAACTTTTATTACCATGTTTTTGGGTTTCAGGGTAGTACCTATCGTTCCCAGCCCCGTTCAGGTCCACAGCTCCCCCAAGGCTGAGAGCAAGTATAATTCTTGACTGTATTTCCAACATTCGTCTGTGATGGCACTGGATAAATACATAGTGATCAATGAAGCAGGAGAGCAAAACTCTTGGACAGGGATGGAAGAGGATACTTCAGGGAGAGGAGAAGAAGAAAGAAGTGAGGCCTGCTTTGATTTCTAATGACCCAGGCAGTGAAAATGGCTCCAGCCTTCCCAGCGACAATTTCCAAAGAGCCCTCGAGGGCATACAGGGAGCTATGCCTGGCTTTTTGAGGTTCCTTGAGCTAAGCATGCTCCAATTTCCTTCAGGCACCACCCCCGCAACCCCGACTTAGCCCCTGCAGCTATCTGGGACCTGCTCAGGCTGAGGCAGACACTGAAATGGTGGCAGCAACAACATGGCTAGAGAGACTGAAGGCGCTCCTATATCTTTGCTCAGGAAATGGCCTCATAAAAGTGACAGGGAGACGCACCTATGGATGCTTGTTAAAGTTTTATTACTAATCACCTCCTAAGTCAGCGAGGCAGAGGGAGGGAGCTGGAAAATGGAGTCATCAAGGCCTGGGAGCAGGTGTCGGCAGCCTCAGCATCACAGGAAGGCCCTGCCACATGGGTTTAAGCAGCCACGGCTCTCTGCAGGGCCCTGGACTCCCCGCACTGCTCCAGGTCCCCCTGGACAAGGCATTCTGTGCCCTCTCCCCTCCTTGTGAAATGGACACCTTCTGGTTGGCTTCCCATATCTAGCAGGGCGCCAAACTACGTTCAGACCTCATGCTGGGCCATCTGGTCCCCTCCTTCCTAGTGCTGCTGCTCTAGTCAGATGGCACCATCTCTCATTTGGACCACTGAGACGGCCCCTCTAGATAAGCCCTCTTCCGCACTGCCGCTGAAGTGGTCTTTTCCCTTCACTGACCCTCCAGGAGCTTTTAGAATGGGTCTAACTCCTTAATGTAGCTGGGAAATTCCTTTGGGATTTGGTCCTGCCTAGCTCTCTCCTCTCTCTCTCTCTCTCTCTCTCTCTCTCTGAGACAGGGTCTCCCTTTGTCAACCAGGCTGGAGTGTAGAGGTGTGAACACTGCTCACCGTAGCCTCAGCCTCCTGAGTTCGAGTGATCCTCCTGCCTCACTCTCCCTAGTAGCTAGGATTACAGGTGTGCACCACCACGCCCAGCTAATTGTCCAGGCCGGTCTCAAACTCCTGGCCTCAAGCAATCCTCCTCCCTCAGCCTCCCAAAGTGCTGGGATTACAGGCATGAGCTGCTGCACCTGGCTCACTAACACTATTTTCCACCATTCTTTTTTCATGGCTGACCTGTTTGAATTTCCCTCAAATCCACCTCTCCTGGCCTAGAAATTCCTTCTCCCTGAATGTTTAGCAAACATATGTTCTTTTTTTTTTTTTGCTCTGTGGCCCAGACTGGAGCACAGTGGCGCGATCTCAGCTCACTGCAACCTTTGCCTCCCGGGTTCAAGCAATTCTCTGCCTCAGCCTTCCGAGCAGCTGGGATTACAGGCGCCAGCCACTATACCCAGCTAATTTTTGTATTTTTAGTAGAGACGGGGTTTCACCATGTTGACCAGGCTGGTCTTGAACCCCTGACCTAGTGATCCATCCATCTCAGCCTCTCAAAGTGCTGGGATTACAGACGTGAGCCACCGTATCCGGCTACATATGTTCTTTTAAGATTCAGTTCATACATCTTCAGGAAGCCTTGCCTAACCTCTCAGGCACTTAGGGGTTAGCTCAGTATCTTTATCACACTGTTTCTAATCATCCATTTACTTGTACAGGTACCTCCCAGACTGTAAACTCCTCTAGGGCAGGATGCCTGTCTGATTCATTTCTCCATCCCCAGAAGTCCAGCTTGGCATCACTGTTTGCTGAATGAAAGAATTAATGAAGAATTGTTATGATGTTTACCTTCCATGAGGCGATTTGCTACACAAGGGTGGGACAGTGTTGGTTTCACTCACTGAGGTTGTAGTGCGTGTACAGGTCTGGCAGGAAGTAGGAGGTCAGCAACTACTGGCTGAAGGCCGGGCGTGGGGACTCGCGTCTGTAATCCCAGCACTTTGGGAGGCCAAGGTGGGCGGATCACTTGAGGTCAGGCTTTCAAGACCAGCCTGGCCAACATGGTGAAACCTCATCTGTATTAAAAATACAAAAATCAGCTGGGCATGGTGGCGCACACCTGTAATCCCAGCCACTTGGGTGACTGAGGCAGGAGAATCACTTGAACCAGGGAGGCTGAGGTTGCAGTGAGCAGAGATCGCACCATTGCACTCCAGCCTGGGCAACAGAGCGAGACTGTCTCAGAAAACACAAACAAACAAACAAAAAACCCCCATCCACTGGCTGAATCAATGACTGCCAATTAAATGAGATCCTGTGAAAATGCTCTGAAACTCTAAAGATACTGTTGTTCTGTTCACACAGTTTCCAGCCGGCATCCTTATTTTTGTCCATTTGGTCACCACAGTCTCTACCTCCAGGAGCCAAACGGATGATGGCAAGAAAGACCCTGAAGATACTGGAAAATCTTGTGGCTTTTTTTTCCTGTTTGGGAAACTGCACCTGCCCCTCCAGTCACACCACGGTTCTTTCCTCTTCCGACATCTGAACTGGGGAGAGCAGCAGAATTTTCACTCACTCCATCAGCCACCATCTAGAGCTAATCAATAAGAAGTCTTCCGTGGGCCAGGCTCTACGTTACTGCCGGGGACATGGATGATTTAGACCCAGTTCCCCACTCACTGGGAGTCCTCCCCACATCGCAGGAGGGGACACCGTCATCAAGTAGCTGCAGCTTTTTCAAGGCCTCCCCACTCCAGAGCTCGCTGGGGTTGCCTGCCTGATGGGCACTGAGGGCAGAAGCCAGGGAGCCGGGAGGTGCTGAAGGAGCTGCGACTCCTCCTGGGCTGAGGGGGGCCCTATGGCAAGGCTCAGCTCACATCCCAGGAAAAGCCCTTCCTGGGGGAGCTCAGAGCTCAGGAAGCAGTCACCCTCTTGCCTTCAGAGTGGGCAAATAAACTGGGTCAAAGTTCTTCAGAAACTATGTTCCTGGGACAAAGACAGCAACATCGATGGAGAGAAGTAGGCATTCTCTAAAGTGGGCCAAGTCCTCTCTCTCTGCTGCCCCACAGAGCTAGCTAGCGCTGACAGCTTCCAAAGCTCCCTGGCGCACTGCGCAGGCCCCCTTCCTTCAGCTCTGGCCTCCCGGAGTCAGGGCCGTGGCCCCCTCTTCCTAACAGGCCTGCTCATCTGCCCCAGCCCCACTCCCCTTCCTCCCGGGGCTAGACCGAAGTCTCCCTCGGGACACCCCCTGCATCGCCGCTGGAGTGCAGCCTGATCCTGCGGTGCCGCCGCCCTCCCTTCCTCCTTCTCATCTCTATATATCTGTCTAATGAACATTTCAATAAGCCGAGCACAGCTTTTTCCACTTAATAAGCAGAGTGCTGACTTCATTGCGGGTTTGCTCTTCACTTATCTGTTCAGGGCCTTAAATCATTCCCAGGAAAAAGCTTAGCACAGGGAAACCTGGCATCCTGGCTATTGGCTGCTCCTGTCAGCACCTGCCCTGCTGGGGACGAGGGGAAGCCCTGCTTCCACAGAACCGTGTGGCAGTGTGAATAAAACTCCTGGGACACCCAAGAGTCTGGAAGGCTGGGACTGGGGCTGGGGGATGTTGGAGCCATCACCACTGAAAGAAGTTCTGGAGGCAAGGTGGAAATGGCAGGGGAGTAGGGGAGGACTGGAAAGCAAGTGAGGTTCTGGAGGGAGAAGGCAAGTTTAATGAGCACTTACTATGTGTTAGGCACTGGGCTAGGCGCTAGGGACAAAACACTGAACGAAACTATCATTGTCTCTGCCCTCACAGAGTTGCTTTCTAGCAGGAAAGGAACACATTACACAAACAATTTCTAAACAACCGCTGTTAGGGAAAGAACTGGCTTTATGGGAATGCATCATGGGGAATGGAGAAAGCTTCCCTTAGCAAATGAGCTTTAAGCTAAGGTCTGAAAAAGTTAGGTTGAGACAGGTGACAGGTAACCTAGAAGAGACCAGAACAGTCCAATAACTGATCTCTTTCACCGGGGCTATAACATGTGATATTGATTGTTATATGTTGAGATCATGTAAGGTAGTGGTAAAAAACACAGGCTTTGGAGTAAGACACACCAGGGTCTGAATTCTAGCTCCTTAAACTTTCTAGCTGCATGATCTTGGGGAGGTTGTTTAACCTCTCTGTGCCTCCATTTATCAAATGGAGTAAAAATCCTCACCTTGCAGGCGGTTGTAAGGATTACAGTTGATACTCAATAAAAAGGATGTATATAAAGCGTCCAGCATACAGGACATGCTTAATATGCAGTAGATGCCACCACTAATGGTACTATCATATGTGTCTATTTCTTCCCCAAGCCTACTAGGAGGTCCTTGAAGGTTTAGACAAAGTCTTATACATTTTGAATTAGACAGGAGCAATGGAAAAGATTCTGATATTTCACCAGGTGCCAGAAAAGAGCCCTAGGCACCCAGCCAAATGTATGGCCCTTGGTGTGCATACGCATATACGGTGGGGGCCGGGCCACAGAAGCTATTCTCCGGCATCCTTTTGGATTTAGTTGGCAGGATGATTTCAGGGCAAAAGGGTACAGACTCAATTAAATGTGGGCAAGTGCAAGGCAATGCCTTTTGTGATGAACACATCAAAACCCCCTCTCCAGTGCTCGACTCTGCATGGTCAGCCACGGTGCTGGCAAAGCAGCTAGAAATCCTTCTTCATTTAGACAGTTCCCTGAGGCTGTTGGCCAAAAGGCTAAGAGAACTGTGAATAAGATGTGATGGAAGAAGGAGAACATGCTTCTCGAGGTGCCAAGCTGGAGCAGTCCTACCTGCAGGGCTCAGCCATGGCACTCTGTCCCACCTGGAGAAGATGCAGGGTGTGCAAAAGCTCCTCAGTAGGGAAGAGTCGATGACTCACCCCCCAGGCTGGAAGTGAGAAGGCTGGTGGGGGATGTGAAAGAAATCACAAATCACAAATGGTGTAGAGTAGGTGACTAGAAACTTATTCACAAGATCCTGAAACTGTAGGCAAAATGGGTTTGCTTTGAAATTCGAACACATTTGGGATGAATAAAGGTGATTTTGTACCATGGCCAGTGAACTTAAGAAATTCATTCTCCCAACTGGTGGGTCTAGAAGAAAACATAAATGAATTTAAACGTATTTGGACAAATTTATGAGACACAGTCATGTACATCCCTTAATCAGTTTGCTCAGTGAATGAATGAATGAAGGAATGAATGTGGATGATCCTGGTTTTCTTTTTTTTTTTTTTTTTTGAGAGGGAGTCTCGCGCTGTCGCCCAGGCTGGAGTGCAGTGGCCGGATCTCAGCTCACTGCAAGCTCCGCCTCCCGGGTTTACGCCATTCTCCTGCCTCAGCCTCCCGAGTAGCTGGGACTATAGGCGCCCGCCACCTCGCCCGGCTAGTTTTTTGTATTTTTTAGTAGAGACGGGGTTTCACTGTGTTAGCCAGGATGGTCTCGATCTCCTGACCTCGTGATCCACCTGTCTCGGCCTCCCAAAGTGCTGGGATTACAGGCTTGAGCCACCGCGCCTGGCCAATCCTGGTTTTCAAGGTATTTCAGTTCAGAGTGCCTACTATGAGCAAAGCATTGTGCAAGGTGTGAAAATGAAGAGTTCCTTCCTTCCTTCCTTCCTTCCTTCCTTCCTTCCTTCCTTCCTTCCTTCCTTCCTTCCCTCCCTCCCTCCCTCCCTCCCTCTCTCCCTTCTTTCTTTCTCTTTTTTCTTCTCTTTTCTCTTTTCTTTTCTTTTCTTTCTTTCTTTCCTTTTTTCCTTTCTTTCTTCCCTTTCTTTCTTCCTTCCTTCCTTTCTTTCTTTCTTTCCTTTCTTTCTTCCTTCCTTCCTTTCTTTCTTTCCTTTCTTTCTTCCTTTCCCTCCCTTCCTTCCTTCTTTCCTTCCTTCCTTCCTTCCTTCCTTCCTTCCTTCCTTCCTTCCTTCCTTCCTTCCTTCCTCTCTCTCTCTCTCTCTCTTTTTCTTTCTTTCTTTCTGACAGGGTCTCACTATGTTGCCCACCTGGGCTCAATATATCCTCCCACCTCGGCCTCCCAAAAAGTGCTGGGATTATAGGTGTGTGTCACCTTGCCCAGCCAACACAGTTTCTATCAAGAAGCTTATATATATACATATATATATATACACACATATATATATATATATTTTTTTTTTTTGGTTTTTTTCCCCCCCTTTTTGTGGAGAATGGGGTCTCGCTATATTACCTAGGCAGGTCTCGAACTCCTGGGCTCAAGCTATCCTCCCGCCTCTGCCTTCCTGAGAGCTGGGATTACAGGCGTGAGCCATCGCGCCCGGCCAAGAAGCTTATATTTTTTTAAGGGGATTAGAAAGAACACTGTCGGCTGGTGCAGTGGCTCAAGCCTGTAATCCCAGCCCTTTGGGAGGCTGAGGCAGGTGGATCACCTGAGGTCAGGAGTTTGAGACCAGCCTGGCCAAGTAGTGAAATCCCATCTCTACTAAAAATACAAAAACTAGCCAGGCGTGGTCGCTCTTGCCTGTAATCCCAGCTACTTGGGAGGCTGAGGCAGGAGAATCACTTCAACCAGGGAGGCGGACATTGCAGTGGGCCAAGATCGTGCTACCACACTCCAGCCTGGGAGACAGAACGAGACTCCATCCCCACCCCGCAAAAAAAGAACACTGTCAACACACGGCAGACATAGTGAGTGCTGCAAGAAAAACGCAGATTTTTCAGAGAAAGTGATGTTTGTAATGGGCCTTGATGAACAAGTTGTTTTTTAGCAGGTGGAAAAGGAAATAAAGGCATCCTATTAAATAGAAGAGAGAATGACAACTCTCAAGATGGAAGTTGGGGGTGTTGAAAATAAAGGACATGTTTAGGTACGGATAATAGAACAGCAAAGAGAGAGGGGAGGGCGAAGGGGAGGTAGAAGAGAAGACAGTAATGTCAAACGAGCAGGAAAAGGGAATCTGGTCACCCTATGGGCAGTAAAAGCAGGGTCAGGATTCCCAAGGCAAGACCCTCATGATCCTATGACAATTAGACCCTGAGAGGGAAAGGGGCAGACAGATTCTAGTAGCTCTCAAATTTAAGACTCAAAGTAACTGTGGATTTCAGAGTGATTGAGAAAGAACCTCCTTCAACTCAGCCCCTAGAGAGATGCAGAATGAGGGCCCAGGGTCTCCTATTAATGGAGGGATTGTTTTAGCTATGTCTGCCCACCTGGGGTTCTCACTGGGAAAAGACATTCAGCTCAGTGATATAGTGAGCACCATGGGTTCCCCTCCCTGTATAGCAACATCTGTAAAGAGGAGAACTTTGCTTAAAAATGAACAGGAAGAGCAGCCAGGAAAAGACAAGAGAGGGAAGGAGATACCCTAAATAGGTCCAGCCAGTCTAAGGGAGTTGCATTAAAAAGAGGGCAGGTTTACCAGAGGACAGCAGGTAGAGAGGGGCGTCATTTATTCATTCAGGCCATCATTCATTGACTAGGGAGCATGTTTTATGTGCCAGGCACTGTGCTGAAGCTAAGGAAATACAGTACCTTTCTTTAAGAAGCACATAGGGCTGGGTGTGGTGGCTCACACCTGTAACCTCAGCACTTTGGGAAGCTGAGGCTGGTGGATCACTTGAAGTCAGGAGTTCGAGACTTCAATCACCAGCCTGGCCCAATTGGTGAAACCTGTCTCTAGTAAAAATACGAAAATTAGCCAGGTGTGGTGATTCACGCCTGTAACCCCAGCTACTTGTGAGGCTGAGGTACAAGAATTGCTTGAACCTGGGAGGCAGAGGTTACAGTGAGCCGAGATTGTGCCACTGCACTCCAGCCTGGGCGACACAGCGAGATTCTGTCTTACACACACACAAAAAAGAAGCACATAGTCTTGTGGGGGAGAAAAACATGTGGACAGATAATCAGAAAATGATGTGGTGATAGAAATACATTCTGGGTAGGGACACCAAGGAGGAGATGATTAGCAACATCAAGGAAGGCTTCAAGGAGGGTGTATCACTTTAGCTGGATCTTGAAAGATGAGTAGGAGTTCAATGGACAGAAGAAGGGATAGAAGACATTCTAACCAAAGGGAAAGCTATATGACCAGTCACAGAGGTAAAAATAAATCAGTACGTTCAGTATAGCTGGAATTTAGGGTACGCATAGAGGCCACAGGAGCTGAGACTGGGCAGGTAGGTGGGGTCAGATCATACAAAGTTGAAGTCCGGGTGCAGTGGCTCACCCCTGTAATCCCAGCACTTTGGGAGGTCAAGGCAGGAGAATCGCTGAAGTCCAGGAGTTCGAGACATTCCTGAGCAACAAAGTGAGATCCTGTCTCTATAAAATGTCAAAAAATTAGCTGGTGTGGTGTTGTGTGCCTGTGGTTCCAGCCACACAGGAGGCTGACGTGGGAGGATGGCCTGAGCCCAGGAGGTTGAGGCTGCAGTGAGTTGTGATTATGCCACTGCACTCCAGCCTGGGCAACAGAGTGAGACCTTGTCTCAAAAAAGAGTTTGAGTGCTATGCTAAGGAGACTGGAGTTGATCCTATAGGCAAAAATGGGCCATTGAAGAAAGTTAAGGAAGGAGTAAGACATGACTGGATTTACAGACTAGAAATCTCACTCTTGAAACAGTGTGAAGGGGGAATTAAGGAATCAGAACTGTGGGCAGGGAGACTAGCAAGGAAGCTATTGCAGCAATCTATGAGGAGGGACAAAGACAGGTCTGAACTAGAACAATGAAGCCGTGGAGATAAACAGGAAGAGACCAAAAAACGAGTGAAAAGGTAGGTGGGGAAGGTGAGCTGGGAGGGCCGTTGCCTTCCACCTGCTTGCTATGAAATTCCAGCTGGGACTCAGACTGGCTCCCCACCTGGCTGCATGCAAGGAACTGCTCTGATGCAGGGCACTGGGTCCCCAAGCCCCACAGGTTTGCTTCAGATGATTACTAGGGAAAGGGTAGATCTTCCTGACTCTCCATTCTCTTCTCAGCTGATTCTAAGCCCCAGATCAATGGGATCCCCTTCAGCCCAACTGTTTCCTGTCCTTGGGTCTGACATTGGAGCTTTTTGCTCTATACACACTAAAGATGCTATTGGCAGGTTCTCAGATCTCCAGGACAGAGAGATTTGTTGAGTATGAATTGATCAGAGAGTACAATCTTGAAATTCCTGCCTGGATTCCTATTCTATCTCAGCTTGGGACCCAGTGCTATGCTAGGGGAGTAAGATGGCAAAGGAGTAAGGGTAGGCGAGAAGGACATGTCCTAAGCAGTGGCAAACATTCCTCAATTTTTTTGCCCAAGTCCCTCCTCAACGCCCGCCAGGCTGCCAGCTCCCCAAATTCTTGGCTTTGCCTCTTTAACGGCTCTTGTTCTTTGTCCCGGGTGAAGCCTGAGTGGATGAGAAGACCCAGCCCTCCTCATCTCCATCCTTCCTCCATGCCCGGGGGCAGGGGCCAGAGAGATATCTGTTTGCTCCTGCAGATCCACACATCACCCTTCTCCACTCTGTTCTGTGCCCTGGAAGCTGATTTCCGTCTTCTGGCCCACCAACCAAGCTTGCTCGCCTTCAGGATTCCTATGGGGTTTGACACATGGAGGACATTAGCGAACAGGAGGAGAGAAGCAGTTAGGGTGAGTATTGCCCTGGCTCCTTCTCTGCCAGCCAAGGGTTAGCATTCCTTTCCTGAAAGTCACAGCTCCTCCTGCAGCCCTGGCCATAGCCACAGTTCTTCCTGGGCGCTGGTATATGCTCCTTCAGTCCCCGGGGTGGTAACAGCTCCCCTGTTGTTGCGAGCTCTGAAGAACTTCACCTTCTCTTTGTAAATGATCCTTTCCTTAAACTTTCCTTTCTTACCCCACTTGTGGGCCTCTGTTTCTTGCTAGAACACTGACTAGTACAGCAGGCATTCTCAAGAGATGGGACACTAACTGGACCATATATTTATTCCAGAAAGTTTTCATCAGTCCTATCCTACTTTGTCTACCATGAGTCTTTCAGTACTAAGTGCCTCCTCCTGTTGGGTTGATGGGCAGAGTGTAGAGAAACCAAACAGAAATTGAATCCTGTGCCCTTGGCCTAGGCAGCTTCTCATAGCTACTAGGGGTTCATTCCTACAGTTTTGCAGAGAGTACAACAAAGAGAGAGAGTTGTCTCATTTTTAGTGAGAGAGAAACTGAGACTCTGAGAATGTCAGGACTGGTTAGCTGGATGCCATGAAGCATTCATTCATTCATTCATTCATTCATTCATTCTTATACTCAGCAAATATTTGTGGGGCACTTATCATGTTCAAGATACTATGCTAGGAACCGTGGATACCACGAGCAATAAACAAAATATAATCCTGGTGTCACTAAGCACACAATTTTGTTGGAGAGACAGACAAGCAGATAGGCAATTATAAGAAGATAACCTTATTAGAAGAGTGGGTATGAGGAGCCGGGCGCTGTGGCTCACACCTGTAATCCCAGCAATTTGGGAGGCCGAGGTGGGCAGATCACCTGAGGTCAGGAGTTCGAGACTAGCCTGACCAGCATGGAGAAACCCCGTTTCTACTAAAAATATATAAAAAAAAATTAGCCAGGCGTGGTGACCCATGCCTGTAATCCCAGCTACTCGGGAGGCTGAGGCAGGAGAATTGCTTGAACCTGGGAGGCGTAGGTTGTGGTGAGTTGAGATCGCGCCATTCTGGGCAACAAGAGCAAAACTCCATCTCAAAAAAAAAAAAAGAAGAGTGGGTATGAGGAGTGCTGTGGAAATACACAAAAGTGGCACCTATCCTAATCTTGGGGGTGGACAGAGGAAGGCTTCCCAGAGAAAGTGAGTCTAAGCGAAGATCTGAAGGAAATCTTGGAGTTGACAGGGGGAGGGAGAGATAGGGAGGAGAAGGAAACAGTACTTGCAGAGAGGGCAGCTGGAAGATGGTGCCTTGGGAAAAGGAAAGTAACTCAGCACAACTGAAATTTGTAGCTCAAGGTGGGGCATGGTGAGAGATTAGGCTGCAAAAGTGGTAGAGATCAGATGACATGTGGTCTTCTAGGCTGCCTTAAGAAGTTTAGAATAGCAGGGAACCATTGGTCGGTTTTTGTTGTCATTGTTATTGTTGTTTGTTTGTTTTTTGAGACAAGGTATTGCTTTGTTGCCCAGGCTGGAGTGTAGTGGCATGATCATGGCTCACTGCATCACTTCCCAGGCTCCTAGCTCGCCTGCCGAGTAGCTGGGACTCCTACCTCAGCCTGCCAAGTATCTGGGACTACAGGTATGTGCTGCCACATCTGGCTAGCTTTTTCTATTTTTTTGTAGAGGTGGGGTCTCACTATGTTGCCCAGGCTGGTCTTGAACTCCTAGGCTCAAGCAATCCTCCCAAAGTGCTGGGCTTACAGGCACGAGCCACCACACCCAGCAGGAGTCTCATTTTCATTCGTGATGGACACATCTGAGACAGTCTAAATGAGGCCATTGCGAGGATCTGGAGTGTTCATGCTCACAAGTTCTGAGCCTGCTTCGGAGCCTTTTTGAAATAGTCTTAGATGAGGCTTATGGGACCCAACCAAGTAGCCTCTGTACTCCAGTTCCAGTAGCCTGCTGTCCACAGTTTGGTGGCATATCCCAGGCGCTAGAGGGGCAATGGCTTCCACTGGCACACATCAAATGACTTCCAGCTTGGAGTCAGACCCTCAGAGGAGGTGGCTGCCAACCATGCCCCATAAGGAGGTAAAAATGGAGGTATGTGTTAGGAGGAGACTAGATCTAAGGCACAGCTTGTGGGAATGGGAGCTTGAGGTGTTCAGTTTATGCAGTAGGCAAGTTGGGAAGCAGAGGTGAAGGATTCTCAGTGAAGAAGTACGTGGTGAAACCTCAGTCTTAGGATGTTTAACCTGGTGATGATTAATAAGGTGAGTTGGAGGTGGGGAGACCAATGGGAGGTTGCTACCATAATGCAGAAAGATTTTTTTCCCCTTTGGCTAATCAAATTAGTAAAGATTTAAAAATTGATAATGTGGATGATGGGTTAAGAAAATGGGTGTAATCATTCACTGATGATGAGATTGTGAATTGGTATAACCTTTCTAGAAAGCAGTCTATCAATATGTATCAACAGCTTTTTAAAACTTTATACCTTTTGACCGAATAATTTCTTTTCTAGGACCCTAACCTAAGGAAATTATCAGACATTCTCAAAAATATGAATGCTCATCAGTGCTATTAATAATAACAACAACAAAAAAATGGCCGGGCACGGTGGCTCACGCCTGTAATCCCAGCACTTTAGGAGGCCGAGGCAGGTGTATCATATGAGATCGGGAGTTCGAGACCAGCCTGGCCAACATGGTGAAACGCTGTCTCTACTAAAAATACAAAAATTAGCCAGGTGTGGTGGCCCGTGACTGTAATCCCATCTACTAAGGAAGCTGAGGCAAGAGAACCACTTGAATCCAGAAGGCAAAGATTGCAGTGAGCCAGGATCGCACCATTGCACTCCAGCCTGGGTGACAGAGCGCCTCAAAAAAAAAAAAAAAAAAAAAAAAAAAAAGGCAAGAAGTGAAGATGACAGTAAACTTGGGTGCCACTTCCAGATGTACAAAGGATAGGAGAGGGGCCAATGTTGGCAGGGTTTAGGGGGAAGACAATGACTTTAGTTTCTGCTCTGCTGTGATGGAGGTGCTAGGAGATATCCAAATCCCCTGAATGCCTGAGTGATGGATCTGGGCTCTGGAAAGCATGGTTCAAGTGTGTCATGTGACATTAGGAGGCCACACACATGGGGGTGGTGAGTGAAATGAACAGGGGATCCAACCTGGCCATGGAGAAGCATTGCAGGGACTAGAACAGACCCAAAAATGCCCTGAGCATCTCCACTGAGTTGCTGCTGAAGCTACACATACACCCAGAACTAAAAGGGCTGGAAACCTTCATTCAAAGCCTAGCTATGTTATACTTTGGTACAGCTCCTGTGGCTCAACCTTAGGCTGGGACAAGGTAAGGTATGAATGTGGGGCCAGCTCTGAGCTGCCATGATTTTGTTTTGTGGAGAGGTTCCTATTCGTAAAGATGGAAAGCAACCGTTCTGCATCTCTTCAAGGTATCTTGCTCTCTGATTCCCTGTTTCTTATTCCTCCTATCAGCCCGTCACTGCTGAGAAGGCTGCAGATTCTCCCACACATCCAGGGGAGGAGATCTGCTCTGTTGCCCCTGATTTCAGGGAACTGAATGCTGTCCAGAACTCTGCAAAACCAAAACCAGCTGCATGGCACTCAACAGCCTTCCCAGCTAATGTGCACCCCGAGAGACACAGCAGCTCCTCCAAGGGGATGTCTCCATAACCCCAAGCTTCCCCACCCAACACCTGCCTCTCTTGGTTGCAGTAGAGAGGTCAAATCTGGGTCATCTGGGCTTCGTCTTGAGCCTTCTTGGCCCACTTCTCCAAAACCCCCTGGCCCTCCTGGCTTTGCCAAGGGGACTGTGGAGGGACACCAGTCAGGACTCAGGAGGGCTCAGGTCTACACTCATGCTATCTTTTTGGCCTATTTGCTCTCTTTCTATCCCTTCGGGCAATTGAAGCTTAGGGTCTGAAATGTTCCCAGGCTTCTACCCTACAGAGGACAAACTCCTAACTTTGCTTGGTTCTAGGTCCTCGCAGAGCCGCAGGCTGAGGACAGGGCTTCTCTGGTGGCTTGGAGCCCTTGCTGCTTCACTTTTTGGAGACAGGACAGATGGAGCCCAGGCGTAGGATAAATAAACCAATGAAATCTGAGAAAACAATGTCCTGCTACTTCTCTTCAGAGCTACTGCCCACCCCCTAATCAGGGCGAAGGTGGGTCTGTCTGCCAGCTAAGAGGCTGGGGTGGGATTCTCCCCGTTCCTGGCTGGAGACCCCTCCTTCAGGCGGCCCCTGCAGCTTGGCATGTTTACCTAACGTGGTGAACACATGCTCTCTCTGGAGGATCATTGTTTTCCCTCTGAGGCCCTTCAGTCACACTGGAGTCCCCCAGTGAAGAGGCAGGGGGAGGAAGGGGAGGAAGGGGTCACTAGAATGGGGAAGCAGAACTGGGAGGAAGAGACATCAGGCTGATCATGCTGGGCAAGGAGGGAAGACAGAGAGGGAGTTCCAAGACTTTAGGACCTCCTGGCTGGTGAACACCTCTTACTGTTGGAAACACCAGTATTCTAGGAATGATGGATTGCGAGCAAGAGACTATCCTCTTGGAATTCACCCCTTTTGAGAATCACAGAAAAGGTGGAGAGAGAAAAATTCCCCTTGGCGATAAAAGTTCCTCCTGTGTGCTCTGCCTCCTTCACTTAAACTTGACCTTCACTTAGCAATCGTTCAGAGAGCCTCCTATATGCAAGGCATTGTGCTAGGGGCTGGGGCTAATGAAATGAATAGTTGGGGAAGATGGCCTTGTATATCAACATTGCAATGCTACATCATAGCGGTTGTTGTTGTTTTTTTTTTTTTTCCTGAGACAGTCTCTCACTCTGTTGCCCAGGCTGGAGTGCACTGGTGTGATCTCGGCTCACTGCAGCCTCCGTCTCCTAGGTTCAAGCAATTCTCGTGCCTCAGCCTCCTGAGTACCTGGAATTATAGGCATGTGCCACCATACCTGGTTAATTTTTGTATTTTTAGTAGAGACAGAGTTTCACCACATTGCCCAGGCTGGTCTGGAACTGATCTGCCTGCCTTGGCCTCCCAAAGTGCTGGGATTACAAGTACGAGTCACCACGCGCGGCCAATCATAGCTGTTTTGAGGGTGTCATGAACAAAGTACAGTAGTTGCTTACTAGAAAGGGTTTCCACTTATCTCTGGAGGGGTTGGGGAAGACAGCATCTCTGAGCTGGGTTTTAAGGAATGAGGCTAGTCGGACGTGGCGGCTTACGCCTGTAATCCCAGCACTTTGGGAGGCTGAGATGGCAGATCACAAGGTCAGGAGATAGAGACCATCCTGGCTAACATGGTGAAACCCCGTCTCTACTAAAAAATACAAAAAATTAGCCAGGCATGGTGGCGGGCGCCTGTAGTCCCAGCTACTCAGGAGGCTGAGGCAGGAGAATGGAGTGAACCCGGAAAGTGGAAGTTGCAGTGAGCTGAGATCGCGCCACTGCACTCTAGCCTGGGCGACAGAGCGAGACTCTATCTCAATATCAAAAAAGGAATGAGGCTGGGTGCAGTGGTTCACGCCTGTAATCCCAGCACTTTGGGAGGCTGAAGTAGGAGGATTGCTTGAGGCCAGGAGTTCGAGACCAGCCTGGGCAACACAGCAAGACCCTGTCTCTACAAAAATAATTTTTAAAAATTAAGCCAGATGTGGTGGTACCTGTAGTCCTAGCTACAATGGAGGCTGAGGTGAGAGGATCGTTTGAGCCCTGGAGGTCGAGGCTGTAGTGAGTTGCAATCATACCACTGCACTCCAGCCTCAGTGACAGAGTGAGACCTTGTCTCAAAACAAACAAGCAAACAAACAAAAAAACAAAGAAAAGAAGAATTGGGAGAGTACCAGAGGCTGAATGAAGGGGTCAAAGTGGGCAGCCTAGAAGAAGGAAGCATTCCAGGTAAAAGAAATCTTGTGTGCAAATGCTAGGAGGTATTAGAGAGCTCTGATGTAATCCTGGGAGCAATGGGGAGCTGTTGGAGGGTTTTAGGCAGGTGTTAGAGTCGCTTTTAGCAAGATCGTGTGAGCAGCAGTGGGGAGAATGGACGGTAGGGAGAAAGACTGAATGGTGAACACTGGTCAGAAGGATGTTTTAGACAATTTAAGTGAGCTACAGGGAGGTCCTGAACTAAGTCAGTAGCAGGGGCTAGAGGTAAGGGGACATATATAAGGGACGAGAAGGAATCCACAGGATTTCGTGACTAATGAGACATGGGGGATGTGAGGCCAAGACAGAAGACAGTGAGGTTGCCTAGGATTCTGGCTTAAGGGCCTGGGAGAACAGCGGTGCTGTTCGTGGTAGGGAGAAAATGAAGGAAAGAGAACAAGTTGCGAGTTGATGTGTGTGTGTGCTGGGGGTCATAAGGCTGTGTTAAGAGTCTGGGTGGAGATACTCAGTATGCAGTAGGTAGATGGGCCTAGAGCATCTATACCAAAGACCACTTCAAGATCTCATGACTAGGTAACTGAGAGGATGACAATGTCATCAACAGAAATAATGACTGCTGAAGGTGAATTATCATGGCAGTTGGGACTAGATGGCAGATTCAATTTTGAGATGTCTATGGGACACAGCGCTGAAGATATTCACCAGGCAGTTGGAAAAATGGGACCAGAGCAGCACGAGGTCAGATTTGGAGCTTTATATTCAGGAGTCCTCTAAATAAAGATGATAGCTGCAGCTGCAGGAATGGATGAGCTCATCAGATTAAAGTGTGCACTGAGAGAAGAGGGTCAGGAGAGGCAGAACACTGGGAAACACCTACTTTTATTTAGGGTGGCAGGAGGGCAAAGAGCCAGAGAAAGCTGTCTGCAAGGAGAACCAGGAGGTGGTACGAGAGACGCTGAGAGAGAAAAGGGTTTCAGGAGGGTGACCACAGGGTTAGGCGAAGAGATGTTAAGAAGGGTGAGCACCAACATGGACTTGGAGATTTGGATGAATAATCTTTAGGAGAACAGATCCACCAAAGAGGTAAGGATAGTGGCAGAAATGAGCCAGTGGAGAATGGAAGTGGTTACATATAAATGAGCCTTTGAGCAGTGAGGCAGTGACGGGGACAGAAGCTCAACGAGTGAGGAGGGTTTAAAGAATGTGTTTTTTAAAATGGGGAAGGCTTGGTCCAGTTGCATTTTTGTGATGCACACAAGGGGACATCTCTACTTCAGCTCTGTCTCGCAGGGCTGTTGGCAATGCCTTTTCCCATTCTGGGGGTTCTTGTGTTCACAGATTCCCAGGGCCTTGTGTGCCAGGCACAATGGAGGAAGCATCCCTCTCAATGTGTGACACGCATGAACACCTTGGTTTCTTCTCCCTCCTTTCTGCCCTGCTTCCTTCTCTTCCTTTGCTTATTTACTTGCTGAACCCCTCCTTTGTGTCATCTGCCTTAAGGGGTATGACTCTGGGACTGGGGCAGGTGAGAGAGGACTGCCAGGAGGTGCCTGGAGAGGCTGCTGTAGCAATGCAGTTGTCCATAGCAGGTGGGCTGGAGAGGAGCATGGATTTGGGAGAGGTGTCTGAGATACATCCTCCAGGGATTTGAAACTAACCAGACATGGGTGGAGGGGAATGCAGGGGCAGAGCTGGCTCAGAAGTCCCAGCTTTGGGGTGCCAGCGAGGGGTCAGGAGTGATGCCCGAGGTCTTTTTTCAGAGCCAGAGCTCTGTGCATCAATGACTCTGAAGCAAGCACTCCATCTCGGGGTAACATGATCCTGTAACGCAGGGCTCCTCTGATGTGGGCTGCTTGCCTTTTACAGCATTAGGGGAGCAACATTTCATGGAAAATTCAATAAATCCCCCTGTACAGCCAGACGTCTGTAAACAATGGCTTCCAAATTCAATCAGGCTGGGGACCCGCAGCAGCATTTATGAGCTCTAACGTGGAATATTATATAGGGGAGTGAGTAGCAGGGGGCTGGGGGAAGGGACTTCCTGGAAGAAGAAAGCTCTTGTGTGGCTCCTGCTCTCAGATGTTGCAGTGGAGGTGATTCTCCAGGTAGACGTCCTGGCCATGGGACCACTTAGGCTGGTCCTGAGGGCCACTAAGCCATGGCTCTGGGCTTGGGGAGGAGGACAGGGATCTGGCCTTCTGGTACTGGCCATGAGGAGGCTGGGTGGTTGGAACAACCGGGGCTGAGGGTGAGCTCCCCAGCTTCTCCTCCCATGCCCTGCAGCCCATGCCCACCTGGCAAGCAGCGTGAGTTGTCTCGGGTGCTTAATGTCTTTGTCACACCTTCCACCCTCCCTTTATAAACCTTCTACCCACTTTGGTTCTATGGTCTGGTGATGATTTTCAGAGAACTAGCCCCTTTCTCTCTCAGGTTCAGAATGCCCCTCACTCAGTTCAGAAAGGTTTGCAATGAGGTAGGAGACCATGCAAGAAAGGGTTTCTCCCTGTCTCTACAACTAATACAAAATTAGCTGAACATGGTGGCACATGCCTGTAATCCCAGCTACTCAGGAGCCAGAGGCAAGAGAATTGCTTGAACCCAGGAGGTGGAGTTTGCAGTGAGCCAAGTCTATGCCATTGCACTCCAGCCTGGGCAACAAGAGTGAAACTCCATCTCAAAAAAAAAAAAAAAGGTTTCTGATGAAGAAGTTGCAGTATGCTGTTTTAGGGAGGCTCAGAGGTCTCACCCATCTTAAGGCCCCCTAGATATCTCCTCTCCTTGGCCCTGTGAACCCCTCTACACTCTGGTCAGCTCTCCTAGCCTCTGCACCCCCACCCCCGCTGTTGCTCTTGCACCCTCTGCCAGGCTTTCTCCTGCAAACCACATGGAGCATGATTGGGCAAAGGGAAAAACAAAAGCTCTGGATTCAAATCTAGTTCTTCCCATTTCCCTGCTATGGATCTTGGAACAGTCACTTCCTCCTCTGAATCTCAAGGTGGGAATAATGTGAACTGCCTTGCCAAGTGCCTGTGAGGATGAAATTAGACAATGTATGCAAAGTGCCTGAAAGTTATGGCATGGAATCAGCATGGAATACACAGTAGCTTTCTTCTCCACAATTCTTCTCCTTTCAAACCTCCCTTCAATAAAGCTTCTTTTAGTCCTCAGAAATTGCCCTCCCTCCAGCCGAAGGTACCAGATGTCCTGTCAGCTCTTCTCTCTGTCCTGCACATCTCCCGAGCTCCCTTTGTGACTGGCTCTTCTGTGAGGCCTGATCTGAATCCAACAGGAAGAGCACAGAAGATCACAACGGACCATGGCCACACTGCAAAGCACATGGAAGGGGTGGAGGCAACGCTGAGGTGTCCCGCTTGCCTTCCTAAAGAACTACGGCATAAGCTCCTCAAGTGCAGGGATTTTCACCTGCTTCGTTTGTGGCTCTATTCCCAGGGTCTAGAGCCTTGCTTGACGCTTGGTACATGCTCAGTGAGTATTTCCTGGTTGCATTAATTCATTCAGCGTCTTCTCACCATTTTCCTGTGGTTTTTCTCTGTACCCAGAGGGAGAATGGAGAACTTGCATTCTAGGACACACAATAACCGCCCCCCGCCCTGGAAGTCAGAAATCCTCTCTTTCCTCTAAATGTCCTTGGAACACCGGCCAGGCATCCGCCGTGGAGTGGGCATGGAGCAGAATCACAGCCACAGGCTTCTCCTTGCAGCCCACTGCTAGAAACAGACATAAGCCTTGGAAGGCAAAGTTCCACAAGGCTTTAGGCTAATCCATGCCCAGCCTTTGGAGACTGAAAAGATAACTTGCAGAAAGGTGAACTAGATATGCGCTTCCCTCCTTCTCCGGAGGACAGTTCTATAGAGCCCCCAGTCAATCTTAAAACACAGGGCGACAGGGAGGAAAGGGTTGGCTAGCTCCAGAGCAGTGCTGAGTGGCATTTATAAACGATTTATCGTGTGCCAGACTCTGCACTCAGCACTTAAATGCATGAACTCATTAAAACCTCATGCTGGCTAGTACCGGCATTAGTCCCATTTTACCTCTAAGGAAACTGAGGCTCAGAGAGGTTAAATAGCATGCCAAGATCACAGAGCCAAGAACAAGAGGAACAGGGTGATCCCAGGTCTGTCTGACTCCAGAGCACAAGTGACTACCCATTAAAATCTACAGCCTCAGCAGACGGGGGATGGAGAGCAGTTCCTGGCTCAGATGGTTCTGGGGCCCCGGCAGAGATCAAGCATTTTCCCGTCTGCTCTTGCTCTGTTCCTCTCCCACCCCCGCTCCAGTTCACAGCGGGTAACTGAGATCATTGTTTGGGAGCGGTTGTCTCCTGTGGTCCTCCTGACCTCCTGCTGGGGATTCCCTGAGGACGAGGAGGAAGATGGGACAGGGTCAGGGGAGAGGTGCTGCTCCCTGACCCCAGCTCCAGAGGCCAGTGAGATGCTCTGCTGTCCAGCTGGGACCAGTTCCAGGCAACTGGGGATAATGCAAGAGTCCTCACCCCGGGCCCAGGCTGGAGATAGGGTGCTTGCTCCACCACTTGCCACTGCCCAGTAATCCCACTCGCCTGGAGGAAGGAGGTTCTTCGGGATCAGAGCTGGTGTTGACCTTTTGGTTTTTCCATTTGGCAGGAGAGGGGAGGGGTTCAAGAGGGCAGATCCCAGAGATATCTCCCCCCACAGCCAGATACCTAGCTTTCGGGGTTCTGGGATTTACTGCTGAGGTCGTTACATATGAAATGCTTGCGTGTGTTTTTTTTAATGCCCAAAACATGATGCAATGTTCCCGGTACACCCCGGTCACGTACTCTTGTCCACGCACACACGGCTTCCACGCTGACTTCTGTGACTAGCCTGTTCCGTGCTCTGGCTTGCTTTTTCTCTCTCTACTCCCCCCTCCCTCTCTCTCTCATTCTCCCTGCTAGCTGCTGTAAGGATCAGTCCCCAAAGAAAAATGCCCAATTTGTCATGTCATGTCCAGCTGTTAACCTCCCGTCGGTAAGCCATGGGGAAGACTTACTTTCTCCTATTTATTTATTTGCCACTTGGACAATAGAAGGCCCCAGGCCTGCTGAGTTCTCCATAATAAAGCCACCAACGATCTCCCCCGTCACCCCCTCCCCTCCCCCCAGCCCCATGTCAACAACACTAGCCAACCTGCAGGTGTCACTGGGCATTAACCCCAGGCTTAACTCTGGCTCTGCTCAACCGGAGGGAAGGGGGAGGGGGTAGCTGGCGAAGGTGGGGGGTCTGACGGGGAGGTCTCTGCACAAAGAGGAAGGCCTGGGGATGGGCTGGCTCAGAACCATCCCTCCGGAAAGCTCACTGTGCTGAGGCTGGGGGAGGGAGGGAGGGATCAACCAAATAATGCAGCTCCTTCTTCCCAGCTCCCCGATGGTCTCCAGGCAGAGCCTTGGCCAGCCGGTGGCAGGCGCCTGGGCTCACCGCACCTAGCAACACTGCCGAGAGACAGGGCCCTTCAGGAATGAGGCCCAGTGCGGCTGGCCCTGGAGTGGGCCTGGGAGGGGCTGGGGCAGGGAGGGAAGGCGCAGACCCTCCAGCCCCCAGGCCCACTCAAGGTACCCACTCCTTTCTCCAGCACTGCCTTTCTCCCCTCTCCAGCCTTCTTTGGTCAGCCCAATTTGCTATAGGAGAACTCAGGGGTTCAGGGGAAGCTGCTAGCAACGTCCCAAGGCTGGGGTCCCTGTCTCCCTGTGGATTAAATGAGAGGTGGGGGGTAGGGGCCTGGGCAGCCCTTCCTTCTGTTCAGATGTCAGAGTGAGTTACGGATCACACTGAGGTGCAGCCCCCATGGCCTTTCATCTGGGGCTCCCAGCCCCTTGTTGTCAAGAACACCATCCTCTTTTCCTGGAACCCTAGCTCCCCACTGGGGACATGCTGTGGAGGGAAAGCACAGATTAGGATTAGCTGGGATTATGCGCCTGAGCCTGGTTCCCCAGCCATCCCTATGGTAGTTCCTTACTTCCTGCTACACTCCCTATATCCCCCTCCCTCCCCCATAGGACATCCTAAAGTACAGGGGCACGGGCAGGGCGTTTTCCAAGACTAGTCACTCGAGGCTCAGCGTGTAACCCTCCGCTGACTGTCCTCAGTGAGGCCACAGCCTTGGACTCACGCCACCCAGATACAGATGAAAGACTTGGTCAGCTCCTGCCCACTGAGGTTTCTTGTGCATCTTTCTTTACTGTCTGATTGACAGTAGGAAGTCACTGCTCAATGGAAAAGGAAAAATGATGGTCACTATAAAGCTCCCTTGTGAGGGTCCACTGGGTCTGCACTGGTACCCCCTCTATTCTTGGCCCAGTGCTGGCATCATGTGAAGCAGCTGGAGAAACTAGAGAGCCTACAGGACCAGTGTACAGGAACAGAGGTCCAGGATCACACAGGCCAGGCAGAAAAGGACCCCACAGGCTTAGTTAGGTCAAGCCCAGGCTCTGCCACAGCATGGGTCCCGATTGTCACAGTGAGGGAAGCAAAGGTCTTGCTCCACCCAGGGGCATTCTAAAGTTAAAATTTTTCTTAAGAGGAATCTCTCAAGATTTAATTTTATAAAATTACTACATCCAGGAGACACATGGGAAGAAGAAAGCTGATAGTTGCAATATTCCAGAGCAAGGTGACCAAATGGGAAAGCACCTGACCAAACAGGAGAGGCCCAGATGACCGCTCAGTGTGCAAAGGACTTATGGCTGTCTACTGCTCTGCAGCGCCCTGGGCTGCCTCGAGAAGCAGCACCTTCCAACAGGAACATGGTGATGACCATCCAGAACAGAAAAGGGAAAGCTCCTACAGTGGACAGAAGATGGGACTGTGAAGTAAGTCTCTGAGGAACCTTCTAGTTCGTGCTCAGAAGTTATGATTTTAGAGATATCATGATCTAGTTTAGGAGACAATGTGGTACGGGGATAAATACTGACAGTGTTGTGAGATGAACCTGGATTTGATTCCCAGTTCTGTTGGTTACTAGCTGCGTGACTTTTTTTTGTTGTTGTGGTAGTTTTTTGGGGTTTTTTTTGGGTTTTTTTTTTTTGAGATGGAGTCTCACTGTGTCACCCAGACTGGAGTGCAGTGGCACGATCTCAGCTCACTGCAACCTCTGCTTCCCAAGTTCAAGTAATTCTCCCATCTCAGCCTCCCAAGGAGCTGGGACTACAGGTGTGCGCCACCACACCTGGCTAATTTTCATATTTTTAGTAGAGATGGGGTTTTGCTATGTTGGCCAGGATGGTCTCGAACTCCTGGCCTCAAGTGATCCACTCACTTCGGCCTCCCGAAGTGCTGGGATTACAGGCATGAGCCACCGCTCAAAGCCTACTAGCTGTCTGACTTTGGGTAAGTTACCTGACTTTTCTGAGGTTCAGTTTCCTCTTCCATAAAATAAGCATAAGGATACCTACCTCTCAGTTATTGGGAAGATTAAGTGAAAGAATCTAAGGGAAAACACCTAGAGTTATGCCTGGCAGATGGCAAACACCATAACAAATGTTAATTACTGTCTCTTTTCCTTGTCTGAAACTTACTTGGTTCGTCTCTGCCTCAACAAACGAGGAAATCAACTTGCTGTACCTAGTGGCCTCCACACCAGGGAGACCTGACTCGTGCTCTCAGAGAGTTTGGTCTTTCTTGGTCCCTTCTTGTACATCTCCCTTGGTTCTGGACAGAGACGTTAGAGTGGCTGCTTTGCGTGGGAGGCATCTACACATTTCTTGTCTGGCCTGAATAGCAGGCATTAAAATGCATTTTGGTTCACCCAGGACAATAAAGAAAAAAAAGGAAGCTTTAAGTCACTAATAAAAATCAAATGTAGGCAGTTTGCAGGAGTGATCAGCTCAGAGCTTTGCTGTTCTCTTGTTAAGGGTCTGGAGCCATAAATAACTTCCCCATAGAAGGCAGAGGCGAGGGGGAGTGAGTGAGAGGGAACGCAACAACACAAAATTTTTCATTTTTCTCCATAAATCATTTCAGCGTGCGATAATATTTGTTTTTTCTAATGAGTCTCTTGTGATCCATTCCAGGAGCTAACATCAGGGCCTGTCAGGGGGTGATGTGTGGTACAGTTCAACGCTTTACAAAAACTGCCTGCTACACAGATTTTTTTTCTCTCTTCCTTATGCTAAGTATTCATGAAGCCCATTATTCTGTGCTCATGCTTTACAGATTCTTCCTTTCTGATCTTCTCCTTCGGGCAGCAGCCGTCCTGTTCTCTCCTCTGTCTGCCTGTGCTGTGGGGTCTTGCTGCAGCCTGGGGAAGAGATATGGGCAGTGGACGAGGAAGGCTGCTCACAGGTACCCTGGGGAGACCAGGCATAGACTTTGAGCTTGGCTGCATAAGGGGAGCATTCTTCAAAGTTCAGCTGAAGCCAGTGTGGAAGAATGCCTTTAAATGCTGGATTTTTCATGGCCCAGTGATGGATCCTATCACAGTGGGCAAGAACACCTGCCAAGCAAAAGGCTCTCAAAGACAGCTGGCAGGCTAGACAGAGGTCAGGTTAGTAAGAGACAGTATTCATACCATGCTGAAGAGTGTGGAGTTTGTCCTAATAGGCAAAAGAGGTCAATCAAGAATTTTACAAAGAATCAGATTTGCATTTTAGAAAGACCTTGCTGCATCATCAGTGCAAAGAACAGATTGGGGGAGAGGTGCAGGTTAGAGGAAGCAAAGAGTAGGATGGGAATCAGAAAATTCTCGAAGAGTGTTGCACTAATATGGATGAAAAATGATGAGGTAATGGATTCAGAAATGAGAGATTTTGGGGAGAGCTCAGTAAACCCTACTCATCCTTTAAGACTGACTTTAGTGTTACCTTTTCCGTGAAATCATTTCCACACTCTCCAGGTTGGCTCACTAGTTCCT
Organism: Chlorocebus sabaeus; assembly: GCF_047675955.1. NCBI lineage: Eukaryota > Metazoa > Chordata > Mammalia > Primates > Cercopithecidae > Chlorocebus > Chlorocebus sabaeus. The sequence goes on from NC_132923.1 coordinate 92,387,202, forward strand.
CTCGGCTCCTGTAATGTCCTTCCATACTCTCCTCTCTGCACACACTCATCACATTGCATTATGAGGATTAGCCTGAGCTCCTTGAAGGTGGACTCCAGGCTACGTGAATTCTTGTGTCTTGCTCTCTCATATGCATAGCATGTAGAGTGGCTCAGTGGTATTTATTCATATTTTGAATGAAAAAAATGAATAAAAGGAGGGAGGACAGAACTATAAGTAGAAAGCTGGGGCATTTGGGGGCAAGTGAAAGAAGAGGACTCACCCAAGGAGACTGAGGGGATGCTCAGAGAGTCAGGAAAGACCTGGGAGAGTGATGTCAGGGTTCACGGTGAACCACAGGAATAGAGCATTTATTTATTTATTTATTTATTTATTTATTTATTTATTTATTTATTTTAGCTGGAGTCTCGCTCTGTCACCCAGGCTAGAGTGCAATGGTGCAATCTTGGCTCACTGCAACCTTCGTATCCCATGTTCAAGTGATTCTCCTGCCTCAGCCTCCCAAATAGTTGGGATTGCAGGTGCCTACCACCACACGTGGCTAATTTTTGTATTTTTGGTAGAGACGGGGTTTCGCCATGTTGGTCAGGCTGGTCTCCAACTCCTGACCTCAGGTGATCCGCCTGCCTCAGCCTCCCAAAGTGCTGGGATTATAGGCATGAGCCACCGTGCCCAGCCTTTTTTTTTTCCTAGATGGAGTCTCACTCTGTCACCCAAGCTGGAGTGTAGCGGCATGATCTCAGCTCACTGTGGCCTCCACCTCTTGGGTTTAAGTCATTCCCCTGCCTCAGCCTCCCGAGTAGGTAGGATCACAGGTGCCCGCCACCACGCCCAGCCAATTTTTTAGTTTTAGTACAGATGGGATTTTGCTATGTTGGCCAGACTGGTCTTGAACTCCTGGCCTCAGGTGATCCACCTGCGTCGGCCTCCCAAAGAGCTGGGATTACAGGCATGAGCCACTACGCTTGACCAGAATACACCTTTTAAAGAGGGCAATGATTTTTGGTGCCAAATGCAAAAGTGAAATTAAGACAGACAAAGACAGAAACACGTCCACAGAATTTGGCAATTCCGAGGTTGTTAACTGCTGTTTGAGAGAGGAGTTTACTTGCAGTAGTGAGGGCAGAAGCCATACCAGCCAGCTCACTTCTGGATGAGATGTGAGGAAGTGTAGACTGATCTTTCAAGAAACACAGCTAAGAAGAAAATGACAAAAATAGGAGTAGCTTAAGGGGAAATACAGGATCAAGGGGATCCTTTCAAGAAGGGGCAGGGATTAAAAAAACATTTATAGGGTAAATCAGACAGAAAAGAGATGACAAGAGAGAAAACACTGGAGAAAGGTAAGTAGATACAGAGATGGCTGGATAACCACACCCAAAGAATATTGATGAGAGTTTGAAAACGAGGTCTCCCAGTGACATATGACCAGATTTGTCCTTTGTCCTGTTCAGCATTTTTATCAACAACTTGAAGGCATGAACAGCATGGCTAACACATTTATAGTCAGATAAGGCTAGGGACAGCCAACAAGATGAAGTACAGGATCAGTATTCAAAAATCACTTCTGCCAGTAGGCATACGGGTGAGATTTAACAGAGGAAAGTAACTATTCTACATGTAGGCTAAAGATAGAATTTCTGGAAGTATAGGTTTGAGAAGTTATGCCTTGAGAAGGGTTCATGGGAAGAAGATCCAGGAATTCTGGTTGAATTTACATTTGCCAAAAGACTTCTGAAGACTCCGGCCACATCGGCAGAGGCGCAGTGCACAGAACAAAGGTGGGCTGGTCACACCACAAACACACTGGGAACATTCTGCACTTTGCTGGGCTTCGTACCACTCAGGTGATAGATGACTAGGGCCAGGTGGATCAGGATGGAAAGATGTCTTGGAACCCTGACTTGTGGTCATTGGTTGGGGAAGTTGGGGAAAGAATTTGAGAAATGTGACAGGAATCCTTAAGTATTTGCCGGTTTATCATATAGTAAAGAGAATAGACTCCCTCTGAAGAGATTCAAAGGGCAGAGCTTTACTCCTAGGGTAAAGAAAGGCAAATTTTGGCTTAATATGAGGTCCCCCTCTATGCATGGGTTTAGGGTCCCTAAAATGGAATATAAAATGTTGTGTAAATGTTAATATACGTTTTTTTCTTTTTGTAGAAGGGGTTCATGGCTTTCAATGCATTCTTAAAGGAGTCTGTGACACACACACACACATTAAGAACCACAGAAAAAGGGAGAATTTTCTTTCAATTATGGTAATTGGAATGGAACTACGGCTTCCAGAAGGAGCAGGATTCCTATCACTGGATATGTTCAAACAGGGGCAGAAAGACCTAGTGAACGCTATCAAGTTTAGAGGTCTGACACAAGAAGGGGTTGGTTGTAGACCATGCAAAGGAAGGTGTGTGTGCGTGTGTGTTTGCGTGTGTGTGTGTATGCAGGGGGTAGAAGAGGGGGAGAGAGAAAGAAGAAGGCAAGACAGAGGTAGTGAGATAAACACTGTCATGGGCCGTTTCCATCATGTACTCACAAGAGCATAATAAAGCCCTTGTAATATACTAGAACTTGTGTGGTCCCGGGGCCTAATTTGCATACTAATTACTGAGTGCAAATGGGACCGAGGGGTAGGGAGGGAGGGTGGGGGAGGCATGCAGGGAGCGAGGGGCCTGGACTGTTTGCTCTGCCATTTCATATCATGCTAACAAGCTAATCCGGCGTGCAGTTAGCTCCTGATATATAACTGCTCATTAGTATTATAATAAAGTACATGAAACAACCATAAAACGTTATATACTGCACAAGTGTTGTTTTCTTGCCAATTATCTGCAGGCGGATTTATCACCACAGTTGTTTCGAATTCCCCTTGGTGAGGTTTGGGCGGAATAAAGAAAGGTGTTGGTGGCGGCAGCAGCAGAGGGGGGCCTTTTCAAGGGGCAGACCATGTGTTTTCTTAAGTAGCACTTACTGATGCGCCATTTCATGAGAGTGAAGCAAAGAGATCCGTCCTTCCTCAGCTCCGCAGTCCCGGAGGAAAGCGACAAGGGTGAGAGCCGAGAAAGGCTGCAGGCCCACGTTCCAGGGCCCTGGGGACACAGGGCCCACAGCCTGCTGGACAGCCCAGAACCTCTGAGTATAAAGGGCTGTATCAATCCCACGGGCTGTTTAACGGGGTCTTGTAAATCTGCACCACTTGCTGCTCTCCAGCCTTCCAAGCTTGCTGCTCAGGTAGCCCAGCTCAAAGCACTGTTTCACCCCCACTGCCTTATTCCTAAAGCACTAACTGAATGAGTTCTAGCGAAGGCAGCCTTGTGTTGAGAAGATGTTCTGGAGATGCGTGGTTCTTGCAAAGAGTCCGTTTCTGCCTCTGTGCTCTCAAGGGACTCTCACATCACAGCCACCCACTCAGTGTTCTGGGAGAAGTATGGAGGGAAGCTCTGACTTTCCCAGACAGCCTGGAGGGCCCAAGTCACACCTCCTAAGGTCACCCTACTCCATCATCACCAGTGAATACGGAAGGCCCTGGAATTGGGAAGTAGAGAAGGCCCCCTTCTCAGTTTTACTATATTAGATTAGAAAAGAGCACCCTTGCCTAGTAGTGAGTTGGGATGAGGCTTCAGGGCCCTGTTACACTTCATCCTTTCTCACTGCTCCCTAGGCTGAAGGAAAATTTGCAGAGTTCTCATATATTCTAGGAAGGCCTCTTGAACTGCCCGGACCCACAGCACGTAGCCAGCTCCGAACAGCCTCACTGTTGGGAATGGACCACAGCTTTGAAGAAGCCAGTTCTTCAAAGGTCTGCTCACTGACCAGAAGTCCCAACCAGGCTCCGTACATTCTCCCAGACCTCTACTAAGTAGACATCAGCTTCAGTAGTCACCCAGGAGCTGTGCAGAAGGACGGCGGATCAGTCCCACTTTGTCTGTGCTGTGCTGGTGTATTGAAGGACTGATGTGGATATCAGGAAATGCATATTAACTTCAAAGACTGACGTGAACAGTCACATTTCCTTTAGAGATCCATAGTGGATGTGCTAATTCACAAACTACATTCAAATTGTGAACACATCTGGCCTGGGCTCTGGGCTCCTCCCAAAGAACCCTAATAGTAAACAAGGTAAGGAACATCAGTGGGAGTTCTCACAAATTTATCAGAAGAAGCTGCCTCCTGGCTGGGCACGGTGACTCATGCCTGTAATCCCAGCAGTTTGGGAGGCCGAGGCGGGTGGATCACAAGGTCAGGAGTTCAAGAACAGCCTGGCCAATATGGTGAAACCCTGTTTCTACTAAAAATACAAAAATTAACTGGGCGTGGTGACATGTGCCTGTAATCCCAGCCACTTGGGAGGTTCAGCCAGGAGAATCACTGAACCCAGGGAGGTGGAGGTTGTAGTGAGCGAAAATCATGCCACTGCACTCCAGCCTGGGTGACCAAGTGAGACTCTGTCTCAAAAAAAAAAAAAAAAAAAGAAGAAGCTGCCTCCTGAAGCCCCTCCTCACACAGAAGGAAATGTAATGTTGTACCCCAATTCCCAGCCCCTAGCCCCCAGGAAGCCAGAAAGCTTTACTCCTCCTATCCAGAGAAACAGTAACTTGCTTCCTGGTCACATGGAGTCTGGACAACTCAATAGCTCCCCCTTTCCCCCTCTGAATAGCATCTCCACTTGAAGAGCTTAAAAACATTTAGTAAATTTCTGTTCCAGGTATGTTCTTTGTTGTTTTAGTTCTCTCCAATCTTTAAATGTCTGTCCGCATCAGATAACAAATGGCTAGAGAGGTAATGGTTTGACTGTTTTCTAATGCCAGAGGCGTGCTTTGATGTATCACAGACTTGAGGTTCACGAACTGGAGGATCACCTTTCTCTCCCATATACAATTCTAGGTTTCATAATTCGGCTATGATGACGGCAACCATGATGATGATGATGGCAGTGATGATAAAGCAATGACCACCTCATTCTGATACTTGATAATCCCCAAAACTAAGGAAAGAACAATGGGCTGAAGGGCTATTAACGTCTCCAAACCAGATTAAATGCCAGTGCTTTGTCAGAGTCCAGCAGTGAAGAAGTGATATTTGGTATTTAGATGCAATCGTAATTTGAATTGACTAAAGAATCAAGTTGAGGCCAGGTGCAATGCCTCACACCTGTAATCCCAACACTTTGGGAGGCTGAGGCGGGAGGATTGCTTGAGCTCAGGAGTTCGAGACCAGCCTGGCCAACATGGCAAAACCCAATTTCCACGCACAAAAAGTAAAAAAATTAGCCGGACATGGTGGCCATGCCTATAATCCCAGCTACTCAGGTGGCTAAGGCACAGGAATCACTTAGACAGGGGAGGCCAAGGTGTAGTAAGTTGAGATCGTGCTACTGCATTCTAGCCTGGGCAACAGAGCAAGAGTCTGTCTCAATAAAAATAATCAAGTTCAGGCCGGGCGTGGTGGCTCAAGCCTGTAATCCCAGCACTTTGGGAGGCCAAGACGGGCGGATCACGAGGTCAGGAGATCGAGACTATCCTGGCTAACCCGGTGAAACCCTGTCTCTACTAAAAAATACAAGAAACGAGCCGGGCGAGGTGGCGGGCGCCTGTAGTCCCAGCTACTCGGGAGGCTGAGGCAGGAGAATGGCGTGAACCCAGGAGGCAGAGCTTGCAGTGAGCTGAGAACCGGCCACTGCACTCCAGCCTGGGTGACTGAGCTAGACTCCGTCTCAAAAAAAAAAAAAAAAAAAAAATCAAGTTCAGACTCTTCGGCTGATCTTCCATGAAGTGGCACCCACCTCCTTCTTCAGCTCATCTCCTAGGCCCTACCTTTATGTTCTTGCAATGCTGACTTGGGTCAAATTTCCCCTAAAAATGGATGCTTTCTTTTACCTCTCTGCTTTTGCTCATTCGGATCCCTCTGTCTAGAATGCTTACCCACTTCTTTCCAGGGCCAACTCCTCCTAACTTGGGTCAGGTGTTATCTCCTGCAGAAGTCTTTTCTGACAGTCCATCCCTCATCTGATCTAGGTGACCCTTTGTGTGCTGGAAGCACCCCGTACTTCTCCTATCTCATGTCAATCAAGAGCTTTTGAACCTCTTCAGGACAGGTGTCTTATTCTTTGTGGTTCTTGCACCTCAGTATGAAGTACTGGCCCAAAGCAAGTACTTAATACATGTTTGTATCTATTACATAGCTTGGGAGAACCAACCAGGACTAAAACTTTATTTCTTTTTATTTTTCTGAGACAGGATCTCACTCTGCTGCCCAGGCTGGAGTTCAGTGATGCCATCAGGGCTCACTGCAGCCCTCCCACAGGCTCAAGCAATCCTCCTGCCTCAGCCTCCCAAGTAGCTAGGACTACAGGCATGCACTGCTATGCTCAGCTCATTTTTCTGATATTTTTTAGAGATGAGGTCTCACTACACTGCCCAGGCTGGTCTCAAACACCTGGGCTCAAGTGACCACCCCCCCACTTTGGTCTCCCAAAGTGCTGGGATTACAGGCGTGAGCCACCATGCCCAGCCTGGACTTAAAGCTTTCAACTCACACCAATATGCTGACCTAGAGCCTTCAGTAGACTTTAGCTTATTCTCCCTTCAGGACTCAAAGCTGGGCAATACCTTCCAAGACCAAAGAGAACAGGCAAACCCTCATGTCTGTAACATTGAAAGTCCTCTATTTTATTGCCATCTATTTCCTCCTTCCTTTCAGTCTGGTCTTTACAGGTGCAAGCAGAGACTGACCAGGTCCAGCGACTCAGTGGTCCAATCCTACAGAGCAACGCCACTGCACCCCAACTTCCCCTAGGGAGCTGGAGCTCCCCTCTTCCTCCCATGCTGTGACAGGAAGGTCTTCAGGGGCAGGACCATTCAGCAGAAAGCCTCAGCATACCCTTCTGCTGTGAGCTGTTCCCATTTCCAGGAGACATAGGTGGATAGCAAGTAGATTACTGATGTTTTTCATAAGATTGTTGTGGGGATTAACCGAGATGATGAATGCAATGCTCCTATCACTGCATCAGTCATACAACAAGCACTCAAGTCATACTGTTCTGCTCCTCCTTCCCCTTTGAAAGGCACACTGTTATAATTCAAACAAAACAGAACAAAGCAAGGCTTTGAAGTCAGAAAACAATTCTGCTTCTTATAAGCTATTCAACTTTGCAGAAGTTGTTTCCCTTTCTTAACTTCAGCTTTCCCACCTGCAAAATGAACTCATAATGCTCACCCATAGTTTTAATAAGGAATAAACTATGTGATAAAAGATGCCAAAATACCCGTATGTCTAAAGTGTCCACCTCTGGTATATAGTGGGGACTCAATAAATAGTAGAAGTAAGGATGACAATAAATGTAAGAGTCTGAATTTGTATCTAAAAACCCAACAGCATAAGGACAGGATGAAAGAGACATGACTCAGCAGTGAAACAAGGTAGGGGTTTTAGTTGATAAGGTCAGTATGAGTCAGCAGCTAATGTGACATCCAGCCGCATTCATAAGGTGGTGACAGGCTCACCCTGTTGTGTCCTGGTTTGGCCACCTTGGACAGGGCAGGTCTGGGCACCATTCTTTGTGAGCTCAAAATAATCATAAATGTATGCGAAGGCCCACTGTAAACCGTAAAGCACGTACATATGTAAAACATCATTCTGAATCGTCAGCAGTAGAGTGTTAATTGAGAGAGATCATTTGCACTGACTTTAGAGGGAGAAAGCAGTACAGTAGAGGGGGGAGTGAGACTCAGCACTTTAGAAAAAAGGGGGACATAAAGAGAAGGCTTAGAAAGGGGTGACACAGGCAGAGGAAGCTGATTCTTATATGTCCTCTATGAGCCAAGCCAAGAACAGTTGGTGAAAGTTAAAGCTAATTTAGACTCTTTTTAAGAAAGTATTTTCTAACAATCAGAGTACTGCTTTGAAGAATAATGAGCTGCCCCTCATAAGAGGTATTCAAGCAGTGACTGGATGATAATTGGTCCTAATGGAGGGAATTCAAACATGGAAGACGAGACCAGATCATCTTGAAGGACTCTTCTGACCCTGAAGTGTCGTGGCTTTGGGGGCTGTCTCTCTCCTGTTCTCTCTCATCATAGGGGAAGGGAAAAGTCAGAAATCTTCAATGTAATCACTGATCTGATATTCATCAAACACCCACTACATGCCAGGCATTGTGCTAGCTGCTGAGAAAATAAGCAAAAATAAGGAAAAGACTTTGGCCTCTGCGCTCTTACAGTCTAATGGGGTTAACTGGCAAAGAGCTTTGGACACACATCAGAGAGAGCAACTAAATGCTTGGAACGGAGTGAGTCCACTAGGGAGATGATACTGGAGCTGAGTTTTGAATAAATAATCTTCCTAGATGGAAAAGGGAAATAACAGGACAACAGGTAGAAAGGACAAGACCTCCAAAGTCACAGAATCAGGCAAAAGCAGGGAAAGTTTAGGGGAAGATGAGCTGCGTGAGAAATGGGACAGAAGAAACAGTCTGGGCTGGATTGTGAAGCACTTAGTGAAACTTCTGGAGGAGCCCGGATTTACCTTGAGGATTACAGGAAGCAAGGGAGGAATCTATGAAGAGCAGCCCAGTCACACCTGTGTTTTAAAAGGGTTTGGATCATAATTCGGAAAGACACAATCCCGAATGCCATAATTCTAAATGTTGACATCCCAAAAGATCAAAATCCTTAAACGTAAATCTCGAACGTCCAAAATCTCCAAGATCACAATCACAGGTTAGTTTTCTTTCACTATTTTATTCTATTCTATTTTATTTATTTAAGATGGAGTCTTGTCCTGTCACCCAGGCTGGAGTGCAATGTCGCAATCTCGGCTCACTGCAACCTCTGCCTCCTGGGTTCAAACGATTCTCTTGCTCAGCCTCCCGAGTAGCTGGGATTACAGGAATGCACCACCATGCCCGGCTAATTTTGTATTTTTAGTAGAGACGGGGTTTTACCATGTTGGTCAGGCTGGTCTTGAACTCCTGACCTTGTGATCTGCCCGCCTCGGCCTCCCAAAGTGCTGGGATTACAGGTGTGAGCCGCCGCGCATGGCCAGCTCTTTCACTGTTTTAAATTGTCAGCATTATTTGTTATAATTGGCTATGCTATGTATTTCATCTTTGCGTCATTTCCAATACTGGAGGTATAAATTGTGTAGAGACTTTTAAGAGAGTTGTAATTCTTTTCATGCCTTTTTTTTTTTTTTTTTTTGCAAATTTGACTCCATGAAAGTGAATTATCACAACGCTGATTTTGTGTATAAGCATCGTGCATCTACGTAAAAATGTTGAAACATCCTCAGTAAATGACAAGATATCCTTTTTGTGCATCTGCATTTGTGAAAGACAAAAATTCTTGAGATCTCTGCTCTTCGGTGACTGCATATGTGGTGGTGACCCATGGTGGTGACCCATTGTAGTTTTTGCTCCATCTTGTCAAAAGACTTAGGTTGTTCATCATGGTATTTCAGATAACCCCAGTTACAAAGCTGATTGCACACAATTACAAACTATAGTGAAATGTGTTTATATGTTTCCCTCTTTGACCTATTTCTTTATGAATATGGTTCATCTGATCATAAATGCTATACTCATGCAACTTTTGTTAGTATACCTAAATGTTTATGCTTACAAAAATAATGTATGCTATTGTTGCTTATTATTTTTTAATTTTAATTTTTGGTTTTTTTTTTGAGACAGAGTCTCACTGTGTCACCCAGGCTGGAGTGCAGTGGCACGATCTCAGCTCACTGCAACCTCCACCTCCCTGGTTCAAGTGATTCTCCTGCCTCAGCCTCCCATATAGCTGGGTGTACAGGCGCCCACCACCATACCCAGCTAAATTTTTTTGTATTTTTAGTAGAGATGGGGTTTCATCATATTGCCCAGGCTGATCTAAATTCCTGAGCTCAGGCAATCTGCCCACCTTGGCCTCCCAAAATGCTGGGATTATAGCACTATTACCGGCCTATTGTTGCTTATTTTCTTGTATAAAGTGGCCTATGAAGTGTTCTGCTGGTTTTTTTTTGTTTGTTTGTTTGTTTTTCCCCGAGACAGAGTCTCGCTCTGTCGCCCAGGCTGGAGTGCAGTGGCGCGATCTCGGCTCACTGCAAACTCCACCTCCTGGGTTCACGCCATTCTCCTGCCTCAGCCTCCCAAGTAGCTGGGACTATAGGACTACAGGCGCCCACCACCACGCCCGGCTAATTTTTGTATTTTTAGTAGAGATTTCGGGGTTTCACTGTGTTAGCCAGGATGGTCTTGATCTCCTGACCTTGTGATCCGCCCACCTCGGCCTCCCAAAGTGCTGGGATTACAGGTGTGCGTCACTGCGCCCGGCCTCTGCTGTTTTTTTATGTTTTTCAAATAAATCTCCTTTTTATTTTTATTTTTTATTATTTTATTTATTTTATTTATTTATTTTTTTGAGACGGAGTCTTGCTCTGTCGCCCAGGCTGGAGTGCAGTGGCTGGATCTCAGCTCACTGCTGCAAGCTCCGCCTCCCGGGTTCACGCCATTCTCCTGCCTCAGCCTCCCGACTAGCTGGGACTACAGGCGCCTGCCACCTCAACTGGCTAGTGTTTTGTATTTTTTAGTAGAGACGGGGTTTCACCGTGTTAGCCAAGATGGTCTCGATCTCCTGACCTCGTGATCTGCCCGTCTCGGCCTCCCAAAGTGCTGGGATTACAGGCTTGAGCCACTGTGCCCGGCCAAATCTCCTTTTTAAAATGTAAATAAATATCTGGCCAGCCATTGTGGCTCACGCCTGTAATCCCAGCACTTTGGGAGGCCGAGGCAGGTGGATTAGTTGAGGCCAGGAGTTCGAGACCAGCCTGGACAACATAGTGAGACTCCATCTCTACTAGAAAATACAAAAAGTAACTGGGTGTGGTGGCACGTGCCTGTAGTTCCAGGTACTCGAGTGGCTGGGGCAGGAGAATCACTGGAACCTGGGAGGTGGAGGCTGCAGTGAGCCGGGATTGTGCCACCGCAGCACTCCATCCTGGGTGACATAGCGAGACTGTCTAAAAATATGTGTGTTTGTGTGTGTGTGTGTGTATGTGTAATTCCTTTTTTTTTTTTCCCATGCATAGTTTTACTTAACATTATTTTAGGATCTCTGCTGAAATATTCTTCAAAAATATGTTTTTAAATGGCTAAACAGTATTTTATCATATGATTGTACTATAACTTATTTAACCATTTTATTGTTGTGGAACATTAGGTTGTTTTCAGATTTTCTGTGCTACAAATAATACTGAAATGATGATCCTTATGCATAAATCTTTGACCACATTTCCAATTATTTTCTTAGAATAAATTCCAAGAAGGGAATTAGTAAAATAAAGGATATGAATATTTTAAGGATTTTGCTACACATTACAAAATTGCTTCTAGAAAGGTTATACAAATGTGTGCTTTTACCAATAGTATATAAGAATGCCTGCCTAACTCTACCCTTATTAACACTGAACTTTATAATATTAAAAGTTGCCAGTTCTGGCCAAGTATGGTGGCTCATGCCTGTAATCCCAGCACTTTGGGAGGCTGAGGTAGGTGGATCGCCTGAGGTCAGGAGTTAAAGACCAGCCTGACCAGCATGGTGAAACCCCATCTCTACTAAAAATACAAAATTAGCCAGGTGTGGTGGCATATGCCTGTAATCCCAGCTACTTGGGAGGCTGAGGCAGGAGAATCACTTAAACCCAGGAGACAGAGGTTGCAGTGAGCCAAAATTGCACCACTGCACTCCAGCTTGGGCAATAGAGTAAGACTCTGTCTCAAAAAAAAAAAAAAAAAAAATTGACAATTTGTATAAGCAAAATATCACCTCATTGAATTTACATGAACTATATCAATATGAAGGTTCATATTTCTTTTAGTAACTGGTTGTTCATGACTTAGTCCATTTTACATTCAGCTATTAGTGCTTTTTATTGATTTGTAAGCACTCTTTACATATTAAGGACATCAAATGTTCTGCTATACTTACTGCAAATCTTTGTTTTTCAGGTGGCATTTGCCTTTTATTTTTGTTTATGGTGGGGCTTTTGTTGTTGTATAGTAATTTAAAATTTTTGGTGACTTCATTGCATTCACACTATGAAAGTTCTTTCCAGATACACAGCTATATCTAATACAGATCCAGCTGTGATTTTTACCCTTTGCATTTAACTTTTTTTTTTTTTGGTGATGTAGTCTTGCTCTGTCACCCAGGCTGGAGTGCAGTGGTGCGATCTCAGCTTACTGTAACTTTCATCTCCTGAGTCAAAGTGATTCCCCTGCCTCAGCCTCTCAAGTAGCTGGGACTACGGGCGCCTGCTACCATGCCTGGCTAATTTTTGTATTTTTAGTAGAGTCGGGGTTTCACCATGTTGGCCAGGCTGGTCTTGAACTCCTGACCTCAGATGATCTGCCCACCTCGGCCTCCCAAAGTGCTAGGATTACAGGCTTGAGCCACCGCACCCAGCCCTGCATTTAACTTTTTAATTCATCTATTTGACGGGTTATTAAAAAAAAAAAAAAGACAGGGTCTCGTTATGTTGTCTGGGCTGGTCTTGAACTCCTGGACTCAAGCGATTCTCTCATCTCAGTATCTCGAGTGGCTGAGATTACAGGTGTACATCATAGTGCCTGGCTTAATTCATTAATTTCGATATAAGGTACAAGGCAAGAAACTCACTTCTCTCCTGTTTTACTTATGTAAGTAAAATAAGTTTTACTTATTTACTCCCTCCCTCCCTTCCTTCCTTCCTTCCTTTCCTCCTTCCTTTGGAGAAAGAGGACAGATAAGGGGTAAAGAAAAACAGAAGACTCTAGGTCAAACTACGTTTCTGCTTGTGTGGTTAGACGGTGCCAACGGATCATTTAAGTTGCAGGCTTGGAAGAATATAATGATGTCAGTATTAAATATGTTGAGTCTGAAGGTGCTCTGCAAGGATTCAAGGAGAGATAGTGAGTTGGCAGCTGGAATATGGGCATGAAGCTCAGGAGAGAGGTTGAGGCTGAAGTTGCAGCCATGGTAGTCATCAGTGTTTAGATGGGACGTGAAACGACAGGCATGATGAGCTCACCCCAGGAAGATGCGTAAGTAAGAAGAGAAGTGAAGCAGTGTACTCCGGGCAGCAGCAATACGGAAGGGGCACATCAAGGAGAAGCTAGGGAAGGAGAATGAGCAGGAGTAGAAGTAGATAAGATCCAAAGAGATGAGTCAGAGAAGCTAAGGGAAGAGCGCCTTTGAAGAAAGAAGAGGTGATCAGAATGTCAGTGAAGAAGTGGGATAGAGCTCAATGAGTGAATGGGCTGACTGAATGGGAGGTGGGGAAGTGGAGGCAATGTGAGTGAGACGTCTTTTGAACAAGTTTATCCGTAAAGGGAAAGAGGAAGAGGGGACAGTAATGTGCTTGGAAGTTAAGATTAAAAGAAGATTGAAAGGGGAGATTTGAGGGTGTGTGAAGGCAGAGAGAAAGGCATTGGTAGGAAGAGGGATATTTAAAATGTGAGAGAATAGATGGTGGTGCCAGGTTGAAGGAGGAGGAGTGATGGGCCCAGGTGGAAGGATGAGTACTGAGTTAGGACACAAGTACTGAATAGTACTGAGTTAGGACAAAAGTGCTGAGTAGTACTGAGTCAGGACACAAGTAATGAGTAGTACTGAGTTAGGACACAACTCGGTGAAGATGGCCTCCAAGGTGAGGCCAAGGTTAGGGAGGGAGAAAAGTTGAGACTGTTCGGCCATTATTCTCTCTGAAAAGCAGGAAATGAAGTCATCTACAGAGAATGAGGTAAACAGAGGCAGTGAAGAGAAATATTTTGAGAGAGGGAAGGGTTTACAACAACTGCTGTGGGAAATGGGAAATCATTATGGGCAAGTACACAGACTGTTGAGACTTAGGGTCTGCTAATGGTGACACCAGTTGAAATGGTGACACCAGCTTTTCTCCCCGGAGCATCACAGACCAGAAATAGAGGAGAAAGTAAATGCTTTCATGGATTTGGGATCTGAGGTAGGCAAACAGGTGGGACAGAAAGGCAAAAGGGTGAGGGAATGGCAGGAAGAAATTCTTTAAAGATATTGATCAAAGGGTCAAGGTTGGGTAGGAAAGAAAGTGAAGCTAGGAGGGGAATGGTGGGCTTGTTAAATTAGGAATGGTCCAGGGATTGAAGGTCTAAATGAGGTCAAAAAACGGATTCAGTGGGAGTGAGGAAGGAGAACAGACGTTAAGGATAGCAGACGCAGCTGATTCAGAGTTCATTATTTTTGAGACGAAGAAACTGGGAGATGGTCAGACTGAGGGCGGGGCTGTTTCCATGGAATCTGCTGTAGGAGTGCAGGATGCTGCAGCAGAGGATCCCAGGATGTATACAGTCCATGTGCGTGCTGAAATTCACAGGAGGAAGGCAGAATAGGGGTGAGCAGGGAGATACTGAGTGCCAACGTCCCTGCTGAATAGAGGGAAGATGTCATCAGCAGATGACAGTGACAAGAAAGTAGAGAGGATCGCATGGCCTCAAAAGAGCAAGGATGTTTCTATGAGGGTGAAGGAACACGTGTGGACAGTGGTATCAGCAAAGGTCACTTGCTACAGTAGTAGGGGGGTAAACAGGTACCTGGCACAGTTAGGCAGACCAAAGCGGGGCAGCAGTTTCAAGGTTCTCTGTTATTTGTGTGTGTGTTTGTTGGTTGGTTCATTCAACCATTCATTCAAAAAGGATTTGATGAGATGTGTCTGCTGAGCCCTGAGCACTGTGCTAGGCGTGCAGGACGCTGCCTCTTCCACAGAAATGCACCCAGCCAGCAGCCTTTCCCCGTTTTGCCAAAGGTGGCCCCCCTCTCGCTCAGCAAGTCCCCCACACCAAAGTCCTGGCACCAAAGCCAAGCAGGCCCTGACACGGCTGGTGACCAGTAGGGGATCTTCTTGTTACAGCTTTTTCCCCAGAGATAAATAGGCCACAGTAAAAAAGATTGCTACATCCTTTCAATAAAGATTTTTTTTCTTTTCCAGACAGCTTGAGAAATGTTTTAAAAGCTTCTCACATTTCCAGTGAAACCCACAGAGAAGAATTTTGCTTGTTATCAGCCCTGGAAGCCTCTGATAGACGGGTGACATTTTTTTTTTTCTTTTTCTTTCTCTTTTTCTCTTTTCCTTTTTTTCACCAGCTGAAGAGAGAGTCACAGTGTGTTTTATAACTGGCTCTCTGCATTTCAAAAGCTCAACGAGAGCTCTCTGCTAACCCCGATAAGCCTTGGGCTCTTAGCGTCTTAAATACCTCTGACAAGCTATACATTACAGCGCTAATAATTTGCCAAATTTGCGCCCATAATATGATATCTGTAAAACGTCAAGGGCAGTAATGCGATTAGCGGTCTCAAATGAAATATCGAACATTCAGCGTTTAGGTCCTGAATAGGGGGAGAAAGGAAAGGAAATCAATTTCAAAAGCAGGAGGGAAAAAGGCGATAAGCGTGTAATAAAAATAGAGAGAGACAGAGGAGAGATGCGGAGGAAGAGACGGGCAGAGCAAGACGCAGGGAGAGATAGACCAGCCTGCCTTCGTGTTTGAGGCAGGTAAGAGATGTAAAAAACTTTTACAAAGCAGTTCCAACACGAAGCTGGGAAATAACATTTGGTCACCACAGCAACTGGGTTTGGGTGGAAGGAGGGAGGTGGGGGCTGGGAGCCGAGGAAGGGGTTGGCCAAGCCTAGGGACCGGCCTTTCACTCTCTGCCCCCAACAGCCTGCTTCCATAAAACACAGGAAGTTGAATTACAAGGAGTCTGAGGGTGGGCTCTCACCCTGCCCCCACCCACCCGAGGTGGGAGAGTCGTAATGGACTAATTATCTGGCCAGCAGAGGCGGTGGCGGCGGCAGTTCGCAGGAGAGAGGGCCCGGGCTGTCACATACCAGGCTCTAGACTAAATAACAACATCTCACACCTGCAGCTTTACGAGCCCTTGCTGAGAGGAGCCAGTGCAAGCCCTCCCCTCCCTTTGCCCCCATCCAGCGTCCCCCCCATTCACATTTGGGCCCCCACTCTAGCCAGGCTGCTGCTGGGGCACCAGAGTGGCGGGAGGAGTCTCCCCCCGCTGAAGCCAGGACCCATCACTCAATCCTTACAACTTGCAGGTATCCCTACTCGCAATGCCCCTGCTCTTGGGTCCTCCAGGTAACTCCCCAGGGACCTCAGCAAGGGCGAGGGGACTAAGCCATTAAAATACCCCATGCCAGAGGTCAGGGGCGAGCAGGTTTGTCTGCACCTGCAGTTATCTGTCTCAGGCTCGGGACGGACCAGGATGGGACTGCGCTGGATGCTGGATTGTGAGCGCAGACATGACCAGTGGATCCTCTTGGGCCCTGGGGGATAGCAGAGGCGGGAGCCCTCTGAGCCACCTCAGCACATTTCTCTGCTTTCTCCTTTCATACCTCTCCATAACACCATGCGAAGCAGGTTCTTTCAAAACATGGTGTTCCTGCCCCTTCTGCACCACTTGGTCTTGGACCTGACCCCAAAACCGTTAGCCTCATTTTGTAAAGAGATGAGGTTTTGGCAGAGCTGCTTCAAGAGAAGAAGGCAAACAATGACAGATGCAGGAGCCTGTGCCTTAGCAAGGGGATGGCAGTCAGGAGGCACAGGACCAAGTCCTATCCCCACTCTTAATATCCAAGGCCTCTAGTCCCACTGTCTCCCCCCAGTTGGAGGCTCCCAACTAGGGTTCAGGCCAGCTCACCTAGGCAAAGAGGAGGTGAAAGGTGCTGGTTGGCCTGGGGTGGGAGGAAAGCAAAGAGGCTGTCTGGGGCCTGCCCAGACCCTTCACTGGGGCAGCCTGGAATGGCCATTACTGGGCCACTTCTTGCGGCACCACGAGCCATTAAAGCAGGAGTGCTCGGGGAGCCATCAGCCCAGTGCAGATGACTTCCCCAGATGTGGCAGTAGGCAGGATGTGGAAGCCCCCAGCCCCAACTCTACAGACAAAACATTCCCGCACTCACCAT
The DNA here is from genome assembly GCF_047675955.1 of Chlorocebus sabaeus. NCBI lineage: Eukaryota > Metazoa > Chordata > Mammalia > Primates > Cercopithecidae > Chlorocebus > Chlorocebus sabaeus. Next base: position 92,404,181 of record NC_132923.1, read on the forward strand.
CCTCGGAAACCCCACAGCCCAAAGCCCCTCTTACAGATGCTTTCTAGACCATTTAGCAGGAGGCAGTGTTTATTTTTGAACATATGTTCTTCCCCATCTCTCGCCTTCCTTCTCCCTTACTAGTCCTTCCAGACCCAAAGCTACCCTCTGGATGTGCTGCTGTTGGTTGTGACTGCCAAGCTCCAAGGCCAGTGTGGGTAGGATGCTTTGTTTTGGCTTTGTGAGTGCTTAAGCATGTGCATGCACACACAATCCTACTTGCTTTAACCTCCATTAGTGGCATGTATGTACCACACCAGCTCCAGGAGGGCAGGGCCTCAGAGGTTATCTAAGTTTGTGAGCAAACCATAAACTAAGATGGAGTTTCCCCACTTTCCAAAATGGGTATACTAGTCAGAGATGGTCCCCCAGCATTGCATTCCTTTTGGGAAGGTGACATCAAGCAAGAAGGTCCCCCCCAGGAACCTTGAAGCTCAGACTGGTCTCTACTTGGTTCTCTCTGTCCATGCATAGAGCCCAGCCCAGCACTGTGCTCAATTATTGTCTACCCCCCTCAATTAAGGTCTCTCTCTCTTTTCTTCAATAAAGTAGAATCCTCCAGTCCTTAAGTGACCAGTTTGACTTTTACCCTCTTCAGGAAGTCTTCTGTAACTCAAATGCTCCAAGTTCTGCTTCTTCTAATAGGTAGGGGGCCTCACATGTATTGGGTGCCTACTGTGTGCCAGGCACCATGTTAGGCATTTTACATGTCATTCCATTTAGCTTTCAGGACTCTGGATATTATTAGTTCCACTTTATGGGTAGGAAAAGAGGCTCTCAGAAGTTCAGTGATTTGACAATTCAGTGAACACGTGATAGAGCTGGAATTCAAACCATGTCCATCTGATTCCAGTCCCACATCCTTCCATCATGCGACGGAGCTTCCCACATGGACATGTTTTGCAAACATGTGTCACGGTGTTTTCTAAAGTGTGGCACCCAGGAAAGAAAACAACACGGTAGGTTTAGTCTGGTCAGGGCAGACTAGAGACAAGATGTTTCTTAACAAATCCTAAAGTTGCGGCCATCTTGCTTTGTTGTTTCATGCATAGTTGGCAGTTGACCAAACACTCAGATTTTCTGAGACACTCAGTCTCCCCTTCACTGTGTGACACATTGGTCTTTGGTGCTTGTTGTCTCTGCTTGGAATACACACTTCATTCATTCATTCATTCATTCATTCATTCATTCATTCAGTAGACATCAATTGAGAGCCTATTACATGCTAGGTACTGTACCAGGCAGTGGAAATACACTGATGAGCACAGGGACAGGTCTCTTCACCACGCATACAGTCGAGTGGGGGCTTTGGGCATTGATCAAGTCATGGCAGAAATAAACATGAACCTGCAGGAGCAATCCATGTGGCCACAGAAGATGTGACCTCTTCAGAGAAGTCAGGGAAGACTTGCCTAAGGAAGTAATGATAACAGTGCTGAAAACGCTATCTCACCCCTACCCCAACCCCCCCCACACACATACAAAGCCCCAACCCTAGAGTTTTCTAGACTCTGCCTAGAAAACTCCAGCAGTCTTTCAGGTCAGCTCATAGATCACTTCCTCATAGAGTGCTTCTTTACGGTCCTGACCAGGTGAGGTCTCCACTGGACTCTACATTGTTCTCTACAGCATTTTACTTATATTTGGTTACTTGTTTAAAATTTGTCATCCCATTTGTAAACTCCATGAGGGCAAAGAATGTGTTTCCCTGGTTTCCTGCTTTATGTCCTGTGTCAAGCACAGTACCTAGCAGGTGCTTGATAGTCCACAGATGTTTGCTGAATAGATATCTTGCTCTCCTTTCCTGTATTGGGGCAGCTAAAGTTTTAGATCCAGGTGTAGGAATTCACATTTATTGAATTTCACCTTAAGTGGTGGCTCATGTCTGTCATCCCAGCACTTTGGGAGCCCAAGGTGGGAGGATCACTTGAGCCCAGGAGTTCCAGATGATCCTGGGCAAAATGGTGAGATCCTGTCTCTACAAAAAAATTAATAAAACTAGTTGGGCATGGTGGCGCACACCTGCAGTCCTAGCTACTTGGTAGGCTGAAGTGGGAGGATCCTCTGAGCCCAGGGGTTTGAGGTTACAGCTAGCTATGATTGCGCCACTGCACTCCAGCCTGGGCGACAGAGTGAGACCTCATCTCAAAACAAAAACAAAAACAAATCACATTATTAGATCATCCCAGTTTATTAGCATTCCCATAAATTCCAATCCAGTACGCACTGGGTATCTACTGTTTGCCATGAACCATACCTGATGTTGGGGGTACAAAGAAGCTTGTACAGTCTTAGCCTTCAAGGAGTATATGATCTAGTTTAGGAAACAGATGAAAAAAACAGTAATTATAATGTAGTTGTTATGTCCAGAATGACATAGCAGCCTAGAGAATGAAACTGGTCAGTCTGTCTGGGGGAAGAGGAGTAGGGAAGGCTGGAAGTTGAAGTTTTACTTCAAGATGGGCAAGACGCAGGGAGGACTCTTCGAGCAGAGGAGGCAAAATGTATCAGGGGAACCCAAGGCAGGAGAGGCAGAGGGCAGGGAATTAAGATGTCCATGAAGGTCAGAACTGAGACTCATGTAGTTTCTTTTTGTTTTCTTTTTTTTTTTTTTTGAGATGGAGTCTCGCTCTGTCGCCCAGGCTGGAGTGCAGTGGCGCAAACTCGGCTCACTGCATGCTGCGCCTCCCGGGTTCATGCCATTCTCCTGCCTCAGCCTCCCAAGTAGCTGGGATTACAGGCGCCCGCCACCACACCCGGTTAAATTTTTTGTATTTTTAGTAGAGACGGGGTTTCACTATGTTAGCCAGGACGGTCTCCGTCTCCTGACCTTGTGATCCGCCCGCCTTAGCCTCCCAAAGTCCTGGGATTACAGGCGTGAGCCACTGCGCCCGGCCAAGACTCATGTAGTTTCCTACAATCTCTCTCTCTCTCTCTCTCTCTCTCTCTCTCTCTCTCTCACACACACACACACACACACACACACACACACACAAAATATTGGACTTCAGCATCCTCATACCATTGTTTTTTTTTTCCAATCTGAAGAATGTCTTCTTGACAGAAAATGCAGTCGCTTCTGGTCATGTCCCTGCTAATCCATTTTTCACACTAGCCCTGAGTTATCTTTCTAATATATGGATCTGCTCATGTCACTACCACCAGCCTTCCCAATTAAAACCTTTCAGTGGTTACCAACTGCCCCTAGAAGTCACATTCCATTATGGCAGACAAGGCTCTTAACAATGTGGTCCAAGGTTATAATTTCAACCCTACTTTCTCCTCACTTTCCCCTCACACACACTCCTGTGAGTCGCAGTGACTGACTAACACCTGCACTTGACTTTCCGTGCAGTCTATTCTTCTCTCTACATGGAGAGATGGAGGGAAGGGTGTCAAGGAGGTTCACGACTTGGGCCTCTTACTACTGTCCATGGAGCACCTTGAGCTCAACACTGGATTCCCATATTGCTGAACCATCTGGAGTTCTCTGAATACTTTTCTTTCTTTTGCTGCTGGGCTTTTGCACATGCGACTTCCTTTGCTTCGAACACCCTTTCTCTGGCTTTCAGTCTGGCTAGCACCTACTTCCTCCACTCCTCAGGATGCAACTGAGGTGTTACTTTCCCCAGGAAGTCTTGCAGTCTCTGCTTCTGAAGCCCCACACACAGCACCCTGTGCTTGCTTTGGTAATGGCATGAGCCACTCTGCATTTTAATAGGTGTTTCTTATCCATTTCCCTTTCTTGACTTTGTCTGATTATCATACATTCAGTGCCTAGCGTAGTGCTTGACATATACTAAGCTTTAAATAGATATTTGTTGATTAATGACTAAATAAATAAATGACTGAATGAATAAACTTCTCATTGTTCTCAAAACACAACACGCTTATTGACAACTGTGCCTTTCTCTGCATGTCATTCTAAAACTAAACTCTTTCTTCATTTCTCCCCACCCCTCCCCACCCAGCCAACAAATCTGCTCTTCCTTTCCCTCATCTACCTCAGTGAATAGTGCCTCTGCCCATTTTTCAAATTAGAAACCTGTGAGTTTCTCATGGTTCATTTGTTCATTCATTCATTATTTATTGAGCACCTACCCTGTGCCAGGCACTTTACTAAACAATGAAGACATGGCCTCTAGCTGCAAAGAGTTCACCTCCTAATCAGGATTAAGTTTTTTTTTTTTTGAGACAGAGTCTTGCTCTGTCACCCAGCCTGGAGTGCAGTGGCGAGTCTTGCTCTGTCACCCAGGCTGGAGTGCAGTGGCGCGATCTTGGCTCACTGCAAGCTCTGCCTCCCGGGTTCACGCCATTCTCCTGCCTCAGCCGCGTGCCGCCCCCCCGCCCCACACCGCCCCCAACCAGTAGCTGGGACTGCAGGCGACCGCCACCATGCCCAGCTAATTTTTTGTATTTTTAATAGAGACGGGGTTTCACTGTGTTAGCCAGGATGGTCTCGATCTCCTGACCTCATGATCTGCCCGCCTTGGCCTCCCAAAGTGCTGGGATTACAGGCATGAGTCACCGCGCCTGGCCAAGAATTAAGTTTCTAAAGGCTCTCTGTCTCTTCTCGGAAACAAACTCCAGGAATACCATGCACTGCCTGATGGCCCGTGTTGGATTTTCCCCCCACTGCAAGCCTGAGACAGAGGAAAGATCATGGGCTTTGGCATCAGGAAGAGGTGGGTTTATTTTTGTATTTTTAGAGACAGGATCTCACCCTGTCACCCAGACTGGAGTGCAGTGGGGTGATCATAGCTCACTGCAGCCTCCAACTCCTGAGCTCAAGCGATCCTCCTGCCTCAGATTCCTGAGCAGCTGGGCCTAGAAGTGTTCACCACTGCTCTGGCTAATTTTTAAATTTTTTATAGAGATGGAATCTTGCTATGTTGCCCAGGCTGTTCCCAAACTCCTGGCCTGAAGCAATCCTCCCACCTTGGCCTCTCAAAATGCTGGGATTACAGGTGTGAGCCACCACACCCAGCCTAGAGGTGGATTTATTTATATTTTATTTTTAGACAGAGTCTTGCTCTGTCCCAGGCTGGAGTGCAGTGGCACAATCTCTACTCAATGCAACCTCCACCTCCCGGGTTCAAGTGGTTCTCCTGCCTCAGCCTCCCAAGTAGCTGGAATTATGGGTGCCATCACTATGCCCAGCTAATTTTTGTATTTTTAGTAGAGAAAGGGTTTTGCCATGTTGGCCAGGCTAGTCTTGAATTCCTGACCTCAGGTGATCCAACCGCCTTGGCCTCCCAAAGTGCTGGGATTACAGGTGTGGACCACCGTACCTGGCCCTAGAGGTGGATTTAAATCCAAGCTCTTCTTTATCCTGAATACATTCAATTTAATATTCCTTTTTAACAAAAATATGTAATGCATTAAAATATAACATTTGAGTGCCTCCTCTCTGCTCAGTGCTGTGCACAGTGTTGATGATTCTGGATGACAGAGCAAGACCCTGGTCTCTAAAAATATAAAGAGAAACAGTGCTGCCCTCACAGAGCTTACACTTAGTGAACGAGACAGACATGAAACAACTACACATGCAAATAAATGTCTAACTACATTTGCCAAACACACTTGAAGACACTGGATAAGAAATAGAAAAGTCGATGATGACAACAGTCAAAGGCCAGGTTAAAAGAAAAAAGAAAGAAAGAAAAAAACAAGTGAAATCTTTTTTACACTGGGAAGAGTTCTCCGAGGAAATGGCATTGAAGCTAAGATCTGAAGGATGAGGGGAAGCAGTGGTGTAAGGAGGCTGGGGAGAAGAAACCAGGCAGGATGAAAGACCCCGAGGACAGATGGGGGTCAGGGCAGACCGGGAGCAGGTCTTGCCGCGTTAAGGATTATGGGCTTGACTCTAGGGGTCATGCCTCTTAGAAAGATTCCTCAGCTGCCAGGTGGAGAGGCTGGAATGGGAAGTGGCAAGGATAGAAGACAGAAATCAAATAGAAGACAGTTCCAGCAGTGATAGAGGACAGATGCTGATGCTGGGACTTTGGGGGGTGCCAGGCAAGCTGGGGAGAAGGGAATGCATTTGAGATAGGATTTAGAGGTAGACTGAGGGGCTGAGGAACAGGGAAACGCTGAAGAGTGATTCCCAGGTTTCTGACTTGGGCAAGTGGATGGGGAGGTGCCATGGGAAAAGGGGAGAGGGAGCAGTTTTGGTGGGAAAAATGATGAGCAGCATTCTGGACTGGTGAGGCAGAATGTCTGTTAGAGATCCACGTGGTGGTGGTAAATAGGCAGTGTGAAGCTTCAAAGAAAGGTCTGAGGTAGGGTTAGCATGAGAATGGGGACAGGAGAGGACGAAAAGGTGAAGTCAGGTGAAGAAATGACTCATCTTTCTGAACCACATTGTCTTAATGTAGGAAATGAAAATAATATGAAATGAGATCATGTAAAACCACATGGCACATAATAGACACTCAATAAATATTGGTTTCCTTCCCCTTCTCTTCTTTCTTCCCTTCACTTTCTTCCCATCTTCCTTTCTCTTGGTGGTTCTTCAAGCCCTTTCTTTTTCTCACCATCCTTATATGCTGCACACAACTGTCACAAAATGAGGACAGTGAATTTCTTAGAAGCTGCTAAACATATTAAGGAACAAGGGGTCAGGAATAGTTGGCTTAAAATTCACACATTCAACTATCATGCCACATCCTTCGCTGGGAACACCTTTCCTGTGCTCTTTGGCTGCGTAGCAAACTTCTTAAAGATTCATTTTAAGCTTTGCTAATTCTGTGAAGTCTTCCTTAAGGTCTCTGGTTGATTTAGGTGTTTGCTTCTTCGAGGAGGTGCTGCATCTTACATCTCTCTTAGCACTTCTCATAGTATTTTGACATTACCTCTTTGGCTGGCCTGTCTCCTCGGTAGACTATGAATTCCTTTAAAGGCGAACTGTTTTTAAACCTCTGTATTTCCAACACTTAACTTAGACGAGGCAGTTTATTTAAAAATATGTGGCATCATCTCCAAGGCTCTGAGATTGCATAATTTTAAGCAAAAAGTTTAGATGAGTGAAAAAGCAAACAACATCCATATCAACTTTGCTATCCTTTTAGAAGGAGATGGTGTAGCAGCTAAGATCACATCCAAGGGAGGCAGCTCTGAAGGTTTTAGCATCTCATCTTCAGATTCGCATTAACTAGCAAGCCAAGTGTTACCCAGAGGCACCTGCAGCCAAGTCATTATTTCAGGTCCTGGTGCAAGGACTGTATTTTAGGAAAATGCATGTAATTTACAATTTTAATATTCCTACACCGAGGTAGAAGATAAGGACAAGGTTGCCATCTCTGTGCTAAATGCCAAAGGAGGAAATTTCTGTAAGCTGCTGCTGTTTCCTAGACTCTTGGAGCATCTACAGAGCTTGGAGAACCCTGAGATTACCAAGAGAGCCTTCTCATACTGTGTGATTTTCATGGATGGAATGTTAGCCATTTTTCCCTATACTCGCACTCTCAATTCATCATACAAAGGGAAAATAAAAGGGAAGTGACTCAAATTAAATCGTAGGTCTGAAGAGCTTTGACTCAGCACGATGCCTGGAATACAGCAGGCATCCTATAAATGTCAGGACAAATAAATGGTTCTGAAACCCCAAATGCCTCAGTTTTTCTTTAAGAACCTGTATTCTCACCATAAGCAATGACTTCTTCATTCCTAGAGCATGCCAATCCTGTGGATCATTTACAACTTTATCTGCTATTACTGTACTTAACACAATAATCAGCACATGAGCTACACCTATATTATTCGAGAACCATCTACTCAGTTGTGTTGACCTCAGTTGATCTCAGCAACTGCCACAGCTCTAAGAGCCCCATTTCCATGTGATTCTATACCCTGCTACCCTTCTCCCATCCCCAGCGACATCCCCCCGTGTTCTGGATTCCCCTAGTGGTCTTGAAACCTCCTGGTTTGTCTGGGCTGAGATTTTCTTCAAACATTGAGGCAAAATGGGAAGGGTACAGACTGTTGACTTGGCCCCTGCTGCTGATAGCTATACATTCCCTTTCAACACCAGCCTCCTGGACTTGCCTTTCAGAACTTATTTCCAGTCTTCATAGCCACTCCCTGGCACAGTCTTGCTAGGTCTTCCCTTTCTGTGTTTGTTCCCCTACGACTGACCCATTTTCAAGGACTGGTCCTTGTCCAGCCCAGCTCCTAGCCCCTTTGCTTCTTGACTTTAAACTTTGCCTTCCCTGCTGGACGTGCCAATCTTTGCATCTGGAGCATGAGAGGTTACTGTAGAGGTTATGCACACAACTAGTAAAGCATAGACTTCAGAACCTCCAAAGCCACTCCCCAATCTGCGGTTCTGTGACTCTGGTACTTCCCTTGAGCTCACGTGAATAAAACATTCAACTTTGTTTCATTTATGGGTCTTTTATCAAGTTAGCCAAAAGATATATCTTTTTTAAAAAAAAATCTAAAAAGTAGCCCAATAGCCGGCTAGTTCTTAGCTTAGTCCATAGAGAATGCCTAAATCCCAAGTAAAACAGGGAGCAGCAGGACATTCTGCAGGCCAGAAGAGGAGATCGTTTCAACACTAGCATGGTCATTAGCATTAAAGAGTCAGTTGGGGTTTGACTGTAGAGCCACTAGTGAAGCTCACAATGGAGGAAGCCTAAACCATTCTGAACCAGGGATGAACACCTAATATTCTAGCTTCACTGCCACCTCTGAAGTCTTCCTCTCAGGCCACATTTCCAACACGCAATGAAGAATCAATATCTGAATATTCTAGTATTGTCTAGATACACAAAAGTCTGATTGATCAGCATTTTATACTCAGGGAAGGCACGGGCTTCCAACATAGCAGCTGTCCCTACGTAATTCCATTATTTTAGGTCACTCGTTTAACAAATCCTGGAAGCCTGCTACGTGGGAGGTACTGGGCTAGGTGCTGAGATTATGGCACTTAACAAGAGAAACAGGGTCCTGCACTCAAAGAGCTCACAGTTTGGAGTGGGAGTCAGCCACTAAACAATATAACTACTTGATCTATTACTTGGTTATATTTAGGACTAAGTGATACAAGGATAAATACAAGATGCTACACGACTGTATGTTGAATCCAAACAAGCTCTGCTGTGGTGAGACTACGAAGGGTGGCCTGATCTATTACTCGAATGGTTCTTTTCTCTCTTCTCTTATGCTGTTTCTGCTTCCTGAAGGGAAACTTCCAAAGCTAACAAACGCCTCTATTCCAGGAAGAGTGGAAGTAGAAGACATTGGCAATGTGGCATAAGATGCCCATATACCTGGGGAGACAGCCGCACGGGCATGTGTGCACACACACACACAGACACACGCGCACACACGCAGAGGATGACCCATGAAACATGCCCTGGGGGGAAGAAGAGGAAGAAAAAAAATGAAATCCAAACAGTCTTTTTCACCCCGAAAACATGTAATTTTGTGTAAATTTTTACTTTAAACATCTCTCTTTTCCTGAGCTGTGATATGGGCCCTGTCAAATCCAGGGCCAATTACTGCCATTAGGTTCCCATCATGTCACCGCTTCTCCCCCCGTCTGGAAGGCCCTCGCCTCACAGGCCTATAATCTGCACTCACTTTCGCTCCATCACTTTCAGAAGGAACAAAATTGTTTTGTGTGTTTTTTTTAAAAGGGCCTTTATTTGGCCCCTGTCAACTCTGAAAAGAAGAGAGTGAAAGAGAGAGAGGGGGAGAGAGAAAAGAGGAGAAAGAAAGATTGTTTAAGTGTTTAACCATGAGATTGCCAACAGCAAGCCTGCGGGAGGCAGCCTGGCTGGCCCCCAGGGGCCGGGCTTGGGATCCCAGGGATGCCACACCCTGGGCCTTGCCACTTGCTTCCCCTTTTGGGGCAGTTATTTCCACTCCCAGAAGAGCTCCTTGCACAGGTTCTGATCTCATAGCCTTGGAATAATCTATCTGAAGACATCATCAAATAACAGCCAGGTTCTGAATTGCCAAACCAGCTACTACGAATGTCTATCACAGGCCAGAAAGCGGGGGAACCTTTTTGGACTCCAGATCCCTTGAGGTATTGGCTGCAGTGGGGGCAGAGGGTCAGAGAAGACCCTTGGGAACGCTGAGGATGCTGTTAGCAAAAGGCAAATGAAAGCTGGTCTGTTGGGACAGTGCCTGGCCCATTGGGTGGGTTGGCCTGGTCCCTCTCTTGGCTCAGTCGGGATGTTCCCAACCCTTGCTCTCTCTTCCTCAGGTCAACTGGCTGCTCCAGGAGCCGCCGAGCTCACTGTTGGGAAACTCGCCCTTCGGTTCTTCCCGCGCCGAAGGCTGAGGGCCTGGTGCCACCTGAGCAGCCACTCTTCTTCCACTGTAGTTACACCTTCCTAAAATCTGCAGACGGTTATCACACCCCTCTGCTTGGCCAGGCTGCCCAGCATGCCTCTCCACTCCCGCCGCCTCCGTCGTCACTTAGCCAAGCTAAACAGATTTAGCTCCTTTAATCTTTCCTCATTAGCTGGCAATCTGGAAAGGAAACAAATGCTCACCCCATACAGGTTCAAGCTGTTGCTTTAACCTTGTAAAAGTGTGTAGGGCGCTGGGGCTGTGGAGTCAGTTAGGATCATTACCATGAGGAGCCACTCCCTCTCAGCTAACCCCCTTAGGGGCCGTCCCCATTCTTTTTGAAACCACCCCAGTGTGTCACCTCCCTTCTAGGTCCCAGAGCTCCATCCACATCCAAATTGTGTGCATGCAATCCCCAAAGCAAGGCAGCTTCCAGGGCCTTCCTATGGCTCTTTTTGGATGAGCAGAGATTTCCCCCCAAATATGTTCATTTGTTTCAACCTACCGCCTCCCCCCAGAATTAGGTGTTCATGTGGTTGTTGACTTCTTCAGGTTCCTGAATTGTTCCTCAGCCACACCTACCTATCAGCTTCTTCAGTTACATGCAGCTTTCTCCCCATCCAAAATGAGACCGTGTTAAATTGGCTCAGAATACTCTGTTCATCCAGAGAGTGTCCCTCTCCCTGAATGATTCCCTGCCATCGGTTTTTCTTTACTGTGCAGTTTTCATTTACATACCTACAACCATGGCGAAAACCTGAACCTGTTTTAACAACAGCCACTTGTGGCACGCCCATTACAGCACATCTGTTTTTCTGTTTCCAGTGTGACCACTTAGCGCTGTTCTGTTTGGTGTGGTTTGGCCCTTAGGCATACTAAACACACACACACACACACACTCACACACACACTCTTCTCAATTTTATTTTACTCCCCTAGATGACAGATTTTCCCCCCTTTCATTGTATCTAGTTCCAAACTGACTGGATGGACATTTTTAGGCTTGTTGTACCATGTTTTAGAAGACAGGAGTCACATCCGTTTCACTTCTCCAGCCTCCTGATGGCCCCTTTTACTTTCTATGATTTTCCAGACATAATTATAAGTGGTTCAATCAGCGCCCCGCTTAGCATGTTCCCAGAACACTAGCCTTAATACCTCATGATGGATGTCATCCTGGCTTGCTGATTTGTGAAACCTTTACATTTTCTGAGTATTCTCCTACCTGCTTTCTATCAGGAACGATTTTTGCACAGTCTGCATTTACTTCCTAATTATCCAAATTCCTTTTTGTCATTTTTCTTCTTAAAGACTGATCTAAAAAATGAGCTGAGCATCTCTGCCCTGTAGGAGGTAAGATGAATCTCCCACTTCTCTTCATTTATTAGCAGTCTACATGCTCGCTGGTCTGTCCCCCACCTTTCCTTTCCCCTCACCCTCAATACATTGCTAAACATGTTTATTCCCTTTAACCCTTCGCCAGTGAAAGTTTCTCTCTGGGGTTCAACTTCCTGCCCACAGGTCCTGGGATCTATCTTCTGGTGGCTCCTGTAGCCAATCCCTTTATTTTGTAGAAAACTAGGGTGACCTTACCCAAAGGTATTTCAGCAGGCAAAGCCTTTTCTTTTCCCTTATTCATTATTAGAATTGGTTGCAGTCTTTAGTGCTCTCCTTCTAGCCTTCTCTTTCTCAGGGCTCCAAAAACAGACTGGCATCTTTGAAAAATAAGGAGAAAGCTGAAGTGGGCTGCATGCTTTCTTTGCCTGGCCAAAAGGGCCTCAAACATCACTCTTCCTCATCCCCCCACTGCAAGAGTGTTCTCTGCACCATTCAGGCCAACTGGCCTCCATTTTGGGGGCCTAAAGAAATTTCTTAGACCTCGAAGCAACAACCCTTTCTCATCTTTACCTCTGGGAAATCTTGGTTTTCACTTTGCTCGTTTTCTCTGTGAGTTACTACCTTTCCCTTTTCTCCTTTCATTCATTCATTCATTTACCGTATTAAGCCCCTTAGTGCCTCCCAGAAGCACTGGGAATAGAGTAGTGAACAAAATAGTAGGATACCTGTGCTCCCAGTGTGAAACAACTGGTAGGGGAGAGATGGTGACTACTGTCCCACCTCAATGTGTCACTAGAAACCACGGTACCTTACATTCCAGAAGGATAGAATGCTATGAGAAAGTATAACCGGAGGACCAAATGTACATTGAGACAGAAAGGCTTCTTTGAGCAGTAAAATTCACTGAGACAGGAAGGAGGGGTAAGAGTCAGGTGAGGGTGACGCTAATGTCCTGAAAAGCAAAGACTGCATATTAGACAAACTGAAGGGAAAGCAGTTTGGCTGAACTTAGCCCAGGAAGAGGAGAGTGTCCCAAGCTGAGGCTAGAGAGCAGTGTCCTTAACTGAGCGTGAAACACAAGGAACAGGTTTGGGGAGGAAGGTGCTGCTCCACTGTGCCCTGGGGTAGCTGAGGGAGCAGCTCATGTCATTTCTTTCCTTCCTCCCTCCCTCCCTCTTTCCTTCCCTCCCTCCCTCTCTCCCTCACTTCTCTCTCTCTTTCTTTCCTTTTTTTTTTTTTTCAGGGTCTCACTCTGTCACCCAGGCTGGAGTGCAGTGGCGTGATCTCCGTTCACTGCTGCCTTGACCTCCTGGGCTCAAGCGATCCTCTCACCTCAGCTTCCTGAGTAGCTGGGACTATAGGTGCACACCACTATGCCTGACTAATTGTTTTATTTTTTTTATTTTTTAATTTTTTTTATTATACTTTAAGTTCTAGGGTACATGTGCACAACGTGCAGGTTTGTTACATATGTATACATGTGCCATGTTGGTGTGCTGCACCCATTAACTCGTCATTTACATTAGGTATATCTTCTAATGCTATCCCTCCTCCCACCTCCCGGTGTGTGATGTTCCCCTTCCCGTGTCCAAGTGATCTCATTGTTCAATTCCCACCTATGAGTGAGAACATGGGGTGTTTGGTTTTCTGTTCTTGCTGAGAATGATGGTTTCCAGCTGCATCCATGTCCATAAAAGGACACGAACTCATCCTTTTTTATGGCTGCATAGTATTCCATGGTGTACATGTGCCACATTTTCTTAATCCAGTCTGTCACTGATGGACATTTGGGTTGATTCCAAGTCTTTGCTATTGTGAATAGTGCCGCAATAAACATACGTGTGCATGTGTCTTTATAGCAGCATGACTTATAATCCTTTGGGTATATCCCCAGTAATGGGATGGCTGGGTCAAATGGTATTTCTAGTTCTAGATCCTTGAGGAATCGCCACACTGTTTTCCACAATGGTTGAACTAATTGTTTTATTTTTTAACAGAGACAGAGTCTTACCATGTAGCTAGCTCAGGCTGGTCTCAAACTCCTGGGCTCAAGCGATCCTACCGCCTTGGCCTCCCAAAGTGTTGGGGTAACAGGTATTGAACCTGTAATCATTCTATGCTGATTTTCTTTCCTTCCTTCCTTCCTTCCTTCCTTCCTTCCTTCCTTCCTTCCTTCCTTCCTTCCTTCCTTCCTTCTCTCTCTCTCTCTTTCTTTCTTTCCTTTCTCTCTCTCTCTCTCTCTCTCCCTCTCTCTTTCTTTCTCTCTTTTTTTGACAGGGTCTCGCTCTGTCGCCCAGGCTGGAGTACCGTGGCACAATCTCGGCTCACTGCAGCCTCTGACTCCCAGATTCAAGCAATTCTTGTGCCTTAGCCTCCAAGTCGCTGGGATGACAGGTGTGTGCCACCACACCCGGCTAATTTTGTATTTTTGGTAGAGGTGGCGTTTTGCCATGTTGGCCAGGCTGGTCTTGAACTCCTGGCCTCAAGTGATCCACCTGCTTTGGGCTACCAAAGTGCTCGGATCACAGGTGTGAGCCAGCGCACCCAGCCTATGCTACTTTCTAATACCATCCTCCTTGTTGCTTGGATAAACACCGGGACTGGTGAAAACCCAAATGAAACCATTGGCTGTATTACCTCTTTTGCCTCAGCTCACTTGAGTAGCCTTCCTGAGTCTTCACACCCATAAATGGGACTGTCTGTATTTAGCTAAAGAAAAACGCAAAAGATATAATTGCATTAAGGAACCCTACTCTGGGGTGAAGGTAGGGGCAGGAGGAGTGAGGACCATGGAATCTCTGGGTGGGATGGACAATTGAAAAAGGCCCCTCGGTGATGCTGCTGTGCCCTCCAGGGGATGCCCCATTTTTCAAAATTAATCTCTCTTGAGTCCCAGTCTCTTCATCATAAAAAAGGGCTTACTCCTTTCCATCTATCCCCACAGATTAAAAGAAGACTCTAATGAGTTCTTTGCAACTACAGAGTGTTCTTCAGGTATGAACAATCATCATGGTGACAGAAGTTTTCCACCATGAGGGACTAAAGAAGAGGTGAAAATCCTCTTCTGGTCGCTATGGGGAGTGAGAAAGAGATCAGAGAGGGGTGAGGAGGACCTGCTCCCAGTTCCCAGGGAAGATGGAGAAGGCCAGGGCATGCGGCAACAAGATGTGAGAAGGATACACACTGGACTCTGACTCTGATTTCTGGTTGTGTTACGTTCCACGGTGCCAATGAGACAGTAATGGAAAGGTCTTTAGAGCAAATGCCACCTACAGCAGAATCCCTTCTACAGATGTTCTTCCATCTTTTGGGGCACCCAGCCCAGGAGCAGAAACTAAGATGCAGGCGTTCCTGAGGAGCAGAAGGGAAGATGGGTAAAGAAAGGGGGCAGCCTTTGAGGGAGGGGTGAAAAAGATTTCCATCGCTCAGCAGGGAGCCTTCATCCACCTTCATCCACCTGCTGACCCCACACAACTTGCCCATCTCTCCTTACGCCGAACACCCTGGAGATGCACTAGCAAACCCTCCCTCTACAGAGATGGCACCTCAGGGGCCAAGGACACCAAGAGCTTCCGGAATATTCACCAGGAGAGGGTCCCCCGCCTAGCCTGAGGAAACAGTTCCTCTGCTCCCCACCCCCGCCCAACCCTGCCTGGGGAAAGAAAGGTCATTCCCTCCTCCTCTGCTCCTCAGCAGCTTTTCAAAGGTTAAATTCAACCAGCCTGCTCCACCACCCCTGCACGCCCACCCCCAAACAGGAGAGGAAAAGTTAATTGAAAATGCTGTTTAATTTTTCAGCTCCAGTGGATCCTACCCCAGCACAGATGGCTCCCCCAGGACTGTCTGTCCCGAGCCCATCTCCACCACTCCATCGCCTCCCGCCCCAAGCATGGGGGCAGAGGCACAGCCAGCAGTGGCTCAAAGGGAGAAAAAAGAAGGGGGAGTGTGGTGGTGGCGGGTGGGGGCACCTCCACACAAAAGAGCATTCTGAGCCCTTGGTTCCCTGGCCAGAGAACAATGCTACCGACTTGATCCTTTTATAAAGAGAGTTTCTGGTGTCAGGAGACAGCCGCCCAGCGCCCAAGCCGCCTGCACCGGCCACTTCACTGCCCACCACCAACTGCTGTGCTGGCGGGGCTTCATTCCGCACCCCCCTCTGCGTCCAGCTGGAAGTGAGTGTGGTACCAACCCCCACACCACTCCAAGCCTGCCCGCTACTTGTTGCCCCCTAAAGGCTCTGACAGGGCCCCCGAGAGGCTGGCCAGCTGAGATGAAAGGCTGGGACTCTAACTGGATTACCCCGACCAGCCCCAGGACTGAAGAGGCCAAGAAGCCCTAATTAAAGCCATCCCCTCTTCCCCCTTCACCCCACCCCCAATCACCGCAGCATTTCTCCTTTCATCCCAGGTTCTCCACTTTGTTCAAATTTCCGCTATTGATGAGTTACTAGGCTCTGGAGAGATGGGGTAAGTGGAGAGACACACAAATCCCTTCAGCCTCCTGTAGCTTAAAGCCACTGGCTGTCAACTTGCTTGGACTTCGTTGTCCCCTCCATTGTAGCCAAGGAGAAGCCCTAGAGGAAGAAGCGGAGGAATGGCAAGAGAAAGGGCCAAAGCAGAAGAAGGGGTTGTGGCTGGAGGGCGGGAAGAGATCCGGCTGCTAGGAGAAGGCATTCCTCTAAGGTGGGGTACAGCCTGTGGTCTGCCCTGATGCCTGCCCCATGGAGGAGAGCAACACTGGTTTTCTGCTCCAGTGGGACTGGGACTGGAGGGTCCCTGCCTCCTTCTTCTCCTCATCATTGTACCACCCCAAGTGCCCCTCCAGTCCCACTTCCTTCTTGTCCTTACCCAGAAATAGTCACTGGCCTTTGGCCTGAGGGTATGATGGGTTATTTGAGACTCCATGATCAACAATCTATGCTTGGTTCTGGAGTCTGTATTCACTCATTAGCTACTTTTGATCTTCCTAATAATCCCATAAAGCAGGGATTTTTGCCCTCATTTTACAGATGAAACGAAGACAGAACGTTTCCAAGGAACTTCTGTGTCAACGAGTTTACCACACCGGGCAAGTCAGTGGGGAAGCTGAAACAAAAGCACATAACTCCTGGCTCCTACTCCAGTGTTCGTGCTTTGGCCAAGCTCTCTGAACATCAAAGAAGCCCAAGGTCAGTCAGAGCGCCCGCTTTGGGAGATGCTGGACCTGCTCTGTGCTAGAGGGGAGAGGTTTCACCTGGCTTGGGCCATCCAGCCTGCAGGGTATTGCTGGAGGCCGGTAGATGATCCCCAGGGGCAAACAGAAGAAGGCCAGGAGGATCCACTTCTGGCAAAGCAAAAGGCTGCCCCAAGCAGAGAGGCCCTCACCCCACCCCTGCCCTCGCTCCACTCCTATGCAGACAAGGGAAATATGTGTATGGCACATGGCGGCCAGTGCCAGTGGCCTTCCTGCCTTGGTGTGATGGACCCAAGAGAAGAGGAAGAGTCCCCCTGGCCACTGATGACCATCGCTGTCTCCCACTATCAGGAAGGAGCTGGCAGACTCTGCCCCCTTCACCCTTCCACACCTGCCACCAGCAACCCTGCCACCCTCCCGAGTCCTTCTGCACAGCCAGCCCTCTCTGACCACTATGATGCTGGGCACCGGAGGCTGGGCACTGGCCAGGACACCGCCTCCTTGTAAGAAACGTAAGGGACAATAACTTCTGGGCCAATGTGCCTGGGCATTGCTTGGGCACTGGGTCCATGAAAAGAAGGCATCTTTTATGTGTTTATCCTTTTGTTTTGTCTTGTTTGCTGCCCAGAGAAGAGGTAAGGAATAGGAATGCTCTATTAACCTAATTTTCAACAAAAGGAAATAAGGGGGTAAGATGGGCTACCTTCTAGAGGTGTCAAGGATGGGGGAGAATGATTCTCCCAACCAGAGGAGGGCGGAGACTGGGGCAGGGCATGGGGGGAGGGGAGCAGAGAGGATTGGAGGGAGGTCAAGGGAGAAACGAAGAAAGAAGAAAAAAGAAAAACCCAGCAGTGCGCCATGTCGCATTGTTCATGCTCAGCCCTTCAATTTGCTCTCTGCATTCTCCTGCCGTGGGGAGAATGTTACGCTGGCTTAAGGGACAAATCAGACACAAAATAAAGACCAACACTCAGCAGTAAAGCAATTATCGCAACATTTTATGCCAGGACTGTTCCTTTTGAAGGCAGCCTGGTGCTACCCGCATGTACCTTAACCCGTTCCTAATAACCATAAAGTTACCATTATTTACGGTACAAGACATTAAATAAATAATGCAAACTCAGGCAAGCGAGCAGTCCGTGCAGAGCTAGGCAAGAGGGCTTCCCTGCTGTGGGCCAGCCGCAGGGGTTAACGCGTGATGGAACGGATGCTGACTGCAACCTGTCCAGAGGCCTGGTGGCTTCACTCTGCCTTCTCCCTCAGGAGCCCACGTAGAGCCAAGGAGGCGGAGAGGCCAGCTGGCCAGGAGAAATCAGGGAGGGCCTGACCAGAGTCTAACCAAGAGGGAATCCAGCCAGGACCTACAAAGCTTGTGGACTTGGCTAGAGTCCTGTTTCCTTGGGGTTGCCTGGGAGGGAGCCAGGACCTAGAGGATCTCTCCTGACACAGTGTGGTAAAGAGAAGCAAACATGTGCTCTGAAGTCAGGCAGATCTGGGTTCAAATCCTGACTGCCACTTAGAAGCTGTGTGATGCTGCACGAGGGACAAACTCTCCCAACTCCAGTTTCCTTACTTATAAAATGGGGGAAATAACATATAACGTATGGGGTTGCCGTCAGGATAAATGAGAAGCATCATGGAAAGCGAGGTGCACACTGCCTGGCCATTTCATGTCTACTTCATGATAGTTTTTCTTCCTCTCTGAAAGGAATTCTTAGCCTTTACTTTTTACAGGTCAGAACCAGTGATGTGGTTGCATCAATCTGAAATGGCCCTGAGGACACCACATGCTTCTAGCTCCAGGCGAAAGGGAACATTGGGAGAGGGAAGAGAGGCCAGAGACAAATTTGAAAAAAAAAAAGGATAGATGCCAGCTTCTTAAGACAGATATGGTCACGTGCTTTTGGCAAGAGAATTTTCCAAAAAGAGGTTCTCAGTCTGTGCCAAAAAAGACACTGATGCCAGTGAGATGCAGGTGCTGGGATCTTGTCCCTGAGGTGTCAGAAGCTGCT
This sequence comes from Chlorocebus sabaeus, assembly GCF_047675955.1. NCBI lineage: Eukaryota > Metazoa > Chordata > Mammalia > Primates > Cercopithecidae > Chlorocebus > Chlorocebus sabaeus. Next base: position 92,423,047 of record NC_132923.1, read on the forward strand.
TACAAAATCAGATATGGAAGAGGAGACTTTGCTCTCCCTCACTGCCCTTTCCAATTCTAACCATCCATTCATTATACCTGCCCACCCAGAAACTCCGGACAGCCCAATCGTGTCATGTGCTGTCACAAGCCCGGATTCCTGAGAGGACTCTCAAAGGGACCTGCCATACTGGATCAGCCCCTACAACTTCTGCCAGGCCCCATGCTCTGAATATGAGCACAGGGGGCCAGTCAAGGCTCAGAAGGGTCAGGGCCCAGGTTCCCCAGATAATGGGGTCCTTAAAGCATCTGTGTCCCAGCCATTCATGTCCATATCCTTGGGCAGATTAGACCAAGAACTAACCAAAAGATTTAGGTGCTGGGCTGGATTGGCCACCATTGGCCCCTTGACTCTACCACAGCAAATTATTTTTGAAGTGCGTCAGGAAGATCTAACCAAGGGTAGCAGTGTTGATCAGCATGCCTAGAACTTCATGGAGCATCAGAATGATCTGAGAGCCTGTTAAAACACGGATGGCGGCCGGGCGCGGTGGCTCACGCCTGTAATCCCAGTACTTTGGGAGGCCGAGGCAGGCAGATCACGAGGTCAGGAGATCAAGACCATCCTGGCTAACACGGTGAAACACCGTTTCTACTAAAAATACAAAAAATTAGCTGGGCATGGTGGCACGCACCTGTAGTCCCAGCTACTCGGGAGGCTGAATCAGGAGAATCACTTGAACCCGAGAAGTGGAGGTTGCAGTGAGCTGAGATTGCACCACTGCACCCCAGCCTGGCCAACAGCAGACTCTGTATAAAAAAAAAAAAAAAAATCACGGATGGCTGGGCCGCACACCCAGAGCTTCCAGTTCAGTAGGCCTAGGGTGGGGCCTGAGGATTTGCATTTCTAAATTCCCAAGTGACTTTGATGTTGTTGGTCCAGGCTTTGAAAACACTGGCCTAAAATTCTCTTCCTCGGATTAACTTTCTCAATGCTTTCTCTTCACCTCAGATCTGGCCTTGAAAGAGGAACAGAATGGCCTGGGATAGCTGTTTCTCTCCTGGGGGAGGCGGTGTGGCAGAGGGTGGAACAGGAGGTGTCTGAGATTATATTCAGCTGCAAATCAGACGGAGAAGTAAACTAGCAAAATACTTTTAATGTGGTATTGGATGAGGGCAGCGTGGGCATGGAGGTCTCCCCAGCACACTAATTTGTGTGCACACATGGACATTCTCCTCCTTCTTCCCTTGGCCTGCATTTGGAGTCCAATCCTCTTTCTTGCTTGGTGGGACACATTTTCACATCCAGAATGCTTTCCTTGGTAAACACTTCTTTTTTTTTTTTATTTTTTTTTGACAGAATCTGGCTCTGTCGCCCAGGCTGGAGTGCAACGGTGCAATCTCAGCTCACTGCAACCTCACCTCCCAGGTTCAAGCGATTCTGGTGCCTCAGCCTCCCAAGTAGTTGGGACTACAGGAGTGTGCCACCACACCAGGCTAATTTTTGTATTCTTAGTAGAGACGGGGTTTCACCATGTTGCCCAGGCTGGTCTTCAACTCCTGACCTCGGGCGATTGGCCCGCCTCTGCCTCCAAAAGTGTTGGGATTACAGATGTGAGCCACTGCGCCCAGCCCTTTTTTTTTTTTTGACACAGAGTCTCACTCTGTCGCCCAGGCTGGAGTGTAGTGGCACAATCTCGGTTCACTGCAACCTCTGCCTCCCAGGTTCAAGTGATTCTCCTGCCTCAGCCTCCCAAATAAATAGCTGGGATTACAGGCATGTACCACCACACCCAGTTAATTTTTGTATTTTCGGCAGAGACGGGGGTTTCACCATGTTGGCCAGGCTCGTCTTGAACTCCTGACCTCAAATGATCTGCCCACCTTGGCCTCCCAAAGTGCTGGGATTATAGGTGTGAGCCACCGCACCTGGCCCTTGGTAAACACTTCAAATGCACCAAACATTAAAGTAAAAATATGAATGAAATCTTAAAAAATGCAGCCTGGGCAACATAGCAAGACCTCACCTCTCCAAAAATAAAAGTAGAAAAAATTAGTCAGGCATGATGATGTGCTTCTGTAGTCCCAGCTACTGGAGAGGCTGAAGCAGGAGGATCGCTTGAGCACAGGAAGTCAAGGCTGTGATGAGATATGATCTCACCACTGCATACCAGCCCGGGCGACTGAGTTAGCACTCTGTTTCTAAAATAATAATTTAATAATAAGAAGAATAAAAATTCACACGTTTTTCTGTAGTAGTCTCTTGTCAAATGAAGTTAAATGGCATGTATGTTACAATGTATTGTGTGGCTTGTGTGATAATATTATCTCATTGGATTAGAATTATTTGTTATCCATTTGCTTTTCTGTTTAAGAATAAGCTCCTTCAGGGCAGGGACAGTTCTTATTTCCTCTGTGTCTCCTAGGGCCTGGCACAATGTCTAACACAGGGAATGCTGAGCAAATATTTAATGCATGAATATTTGCTCCATGAAGATGAGGCCTAACACCATGCATGTCAAAATAAGAATAATCCCATTTTTATATTCTCTTTCCCTCTTCCTCTGATCTTTCTCCTCTCAAATATTTTCAGGCTGGAATTCAGGGATTGGTTCTGGAGTTATCATTACGGTTGTAGAACCCCTAGAACTGAGAACACATGTGGTGCCATTTAGCGGCAGCCTTAGCCAGGAGCCTCATAAAGTGTATGCGTGTGTGTGAGTGTGTATAGTGTGTATGTGAGAGAGACAAAGGATCATGCTGCAGCCAGGAGCCTTATGAAGTGTGTGTGTGTGTGTGTGTGTGTGTGTGTGTGTGTGCGCTTCACTGGTGTGAAGTCAGCTGCGGAATGCCAGGTGCCCACTCCCCAACTTGGAATTGCAGATCTCTAGCCTGCTGCGTGGCTGTAGCTCCCTTCCTCCTTCCTCTTTTTCTCCCAACATTGAGAAAGCAGTATGCTGCCTATTTCAAAGACTACAATAGCTCCACATTTTTATGCTTCTTTTTGGAGCAGTTAGAATGCAGAGGAGGGTCAGCAGAGGGCAAGAGCAGGGAAAACAGCTGATTCCTGGGCACCCTGCCCCCCTCTCCTGCACCAACCAAGCCTGCACTTGTCACAAAGTCAGTCCTGGCAAGTGCTCCGCCGCCGCTGTGCTTGGGTGGAGGAGAAACGGAGGGGAGAGAGGGAGGGAACTTCATTCTTTCCTGGCTTAAAAAGTCAAAGGCTCTGTAAGGCATGCAAAAGGAAGAAAGAAACTGTCCTGCTTGGCCGCATTGCTTTCCTTTCTTGACCAGTTCTCCTGCTCACACCCAATAACCCCACGCTTCTCTGCCGGCTTTCCTCCACCTGGGCCCGGGAAGCAAAATGGGATGCCTCCTGCTCCTCCGCTCACCCATCCCCAGCCTTTCTGCCAGCCTGGGTGTCCCACAGCTGACCGGCCAGCAAACAGGACTCTATCTGCAGAATCCACCCCCTCCCCCTCAACTCTAGCATTAACCTTTTTCTTTCTTTCAACAAAAGCCAAACTCTTTCAAAGCCAACCTGATTGAAATTCAAAAACTTTCCAGGGCCTCTGCACCACTCTCTACTCCTCCCCATACTGACAGCCGCTGGCCACCCCCCACACCCTTCCCTCCCCCCACCCCCACCCCCAGCAATGTAGCAAATAGCAGGACAAAGGGCTCTCCCCACCCCCTCCCCCAAGCACAAGACTCTCCCTTTGTGTCACTGTGTCACTGGGCTGGTGGAAAGGGAGAGCTGGCTCTGGGCTCTCCTATTGTCTCCCGATACCCCCACCCCCACGGCCTTCTGTGGCCTGGAGGCCTTGTGCTGGGTCCCACTCAGTTGACCAAATCGAGGGGAGTCGGGGCCTCTATGGGGCCTCCAGGCCCACTCTCTGACAGGAGAGAAGAGCCAAGGGCCTATGTATGCCGAAGGGTGCCCGGTCCCGGGCTCCCGAGCCCCGCGCTGTGGACTCCAGGGTGGACCTGGAGCCGCAGACCAAGGCTGGTTCCCTTATTTTCCTGGACACCAGATGGAGCTCCTCCCTCCCTCCTCTCTCTTTAGAGACTCCCTCCCTTGGCAGCAGCGGCAATTAGAATGGTCTGGCAGGCTCTGGGGAGGGGGGTGCCCAGGTGGTGGCCAGGAGGCTATTAGAGAATGGAGACAGGCAGCCTGGAACACCTCCTCGTACAGAGCTGCAGCCACTGGGGAGGAAAGACCTAAACACTCTTCCATTAATTAATTAATTCAACAAGTACTCATTGAGCACCTATCTTATGTGCTTATTGGGGAAACAGCAGTGAACAGAATAAAGTTTTCCTCGCAGCGCTTACATTCCAGTGGGTGAGACAGACAACCAGCAAATCAATACATATTTCAGGCACAAGTCCACCCAGAAAAAGAGAGCAAGACAAGGAGCCAGACAGTGCCCGGTGGGGAGTATGTGAGATGTGGGTGGCAGCGGGGGTGTGTTAGGGAAGTCTCCAGACACAGGCAGAATTTAGACATAGGCCTGGCGAAGGAGCTTCTGGGAAACGAGACTTCCAGCCCAAGGGAACAGCAAGAGCAAAGGCTCCAAGCTGTTGATTAAGAAACTAAAAGGCTAAGGTGGAAACCCAAGGGCATCGTGTGTAGCCTGTGAGCCCAGAGGGGCAGGGAGGCCTCAGAGGGTAGGTCTCTCATGCCTGTAGAGGGGTTTGGATCTTACTCTGAATGAATGGCAAGCCAGAGGAGTCACAGAATTTGATTTATGTGTTAAAAGGGCCAGAACAAGGGTAGAAGCAGGAAAACCTTAGGACTCTGTTGAAATTGTCTAGGTGAGAGATAGTGGTGGCTTGGTCCAGGGCCATGTGATAGAGATGGCGAGAAGCTGTCAGATTTGGGAACCAACAGGATTTGCTGACAGGCAGTATGAATGGTGTGGGAGAACAGAGTCCAGGATAACTTCCATCTTTTGGCCTGATCCAACTGGAAGACTGGAGTGGCCACTGACAGGCAGGGTAGAGATAAAGGACATAATTATTGATGCTGTGCAGTTAGAATAAGGAGTTCAGTTTTGGACTTAAAATTTGAGCTGCTTCTTAGACATCCAACTGGAGATGTCCTGTAAACAATGGGGTTGGTGAATTTGTAGTTCAGGGGAGAGGTCTAGGCTAGACATATAAATCTGGGAGTCACTGTAGAGCTGGTATGAAGCTGTGAAACTGGAGGGATCACCTGGGAAGGTAGTGTAGATAAAGGAGAGGGGAAATCTGAGGACCAAGTCAGGGGTACTCCAAAGTTTAGCATCACTGAGAAGAGGAGGAACCAGCAAGAGGCACAAGCAGTGAGGAAGAAGGAGAACCAACAGAGGGCGTGTCCCAGAAGCGGAGTGAAGAAAGTGTTTCTAGAAGGCAGGAGAGACAGATTGATTATCATATGCACTGAGGATTGGCTGTTGGATTTGGCAATAGGGAAGTCACTAGTGACTTGGACAAAAGCCATTTCACAGGAAGGATGAGGAGAAATCTGACTAGCAAGGGTTCACCTGAGAATGAAAGGAGAGGGGGTGACCTAAAGGGAAACAGAGAAATGGAGAGGTAGCTACAGGGGGAAATGGAAGGCTTTTAAAAAAGATGGTAAATATTTTTGCATGTTTGTGTGCTCACAGGAATGAACCAGCAGAAAGGGAAGCTGTGATAGTGAGATTTGGGGACACAATTACTGGAAGATAATCTAAGCTACATTAGGAGAGAAGTTAGGTGAGATGGAGTGGGGCACATGAAAGGCAGGCAGGGTCAATAGAGTGCAGTCCCTCCCATTGGAGTTGGAATTGGGTCACTACCAGGAGTAAATTGGCAGTTGGAGAGCAGGTTGTTTAAGCTGGTTATTAGGAAGGGGTACAATTACTGGTAATGACAAGATTTCAGGGATGAACATCAGAGTCTGACTGAGGTGGGGCAGAGGACAAGTTTATTGGGGAAGAGAAGGTCAAGGAACCGAAGGAGCAGGATATTGAGAACGATTCTCTGAGTGTGGCCCTTGGAAGAGCAGCACCATCAACACCACTTGGGAACTTCTCAGAAATGGGCACCCTTGGGGGTCTTTAGACCTACGGAATTCTGGGCGTGGGGCCCAGCGACCCGTATTTTAACAAGCCCTGTTGAAAGACTTGATGATAGTAAGTTTGAGAATCCCTGGTATACAGGGTTTTGATGGGTTGTGGCAGTTGAGGAGGGGCCAGACACAGGGTCAGATGAGGGCAGCGGGTCTCAACCACGGCTGCACAACATTAGGATCACCAGTAAAACAAAAACTCCTAGTGCTGAGCCTGTGCTTCAGAATCAATTTCCTTATGATCTGGCAGGGAGGGGGACCTTAAGGATATCAGTATTTTTGAGTTTACTTAGTGGTTCCAATACGCAGGCAAGGTTGAGAACCACTAGATAATGGGGTATACAGAGCCCTACAGGAACGAAGGCTTCCTGGGAGTCAGGGAGCTTCTGTAGTGACGGAAGCAAATGGAGAGCTTGATGACATTGGTCCTGGTATGCTCTCGGGCAGAATTGGGTGGCAAGGCTGTGTGCGCTGGAGCTTAGGGTAGGACAGTATTATCAGGAGCATGTGGACCTGTGGAGTTACCACCTGCCAATGGTTCTTTCTTTTCTAGGAACCCAGAAAAAAGTGTAGATGGAAGAATGAATCTATAAATGAAAGAAATAGGGTCGAACCTTCGCCACTCACCAAATATATCCCATAGTAAATGTTGGTTTCCTTCTGGCACACCAGGGTCTCGGGAAGCAACCACTGTCAGAGCTCGGTCTGGGCCAGGCCATTGCTGATCCACGGCTCCAGCCAGCAGCCTCCTTGGCCAGGCCAGGCTTTTCCCCACTGGTTTTTGCTTAACGTGGAAGCACAAGTAGCTTTCCAAGTATCAAGCACCTTTGCCTTTGGGGCCAGTACAGGTCCCTTGGGAGTTCAGATGAGAAGAATTATAATTACCTTTGCAGAAAGATTTATCCTAACAATTAGGAAGCAACTTCCAGCAGAAAGAGGGGAGACATGAGAAAAGGGGTGCTTGCAGCAGTATAGTAGGTGCTCAGTAAAGTGGCTGGTAAATGGAGCAGGGACGAGGGGAATTGTTGAGCTTGGGGGAATGTTGGGGGAATGGAGAGATTTGCATGCACCAAGGAAAGGGATGGGGATGATCATATACTCACGAGGTCTGACCTTAATACAGGAAGACCTGGTTGGATAGATTGTCTCATACAATAAGACAGTATTAAGGCTGGAGACAAGGATTATCACATGGTGGTGATGGGACAAGAAGGGATTGTCACCCACAGGCAGATGAAAGGAACAGGCACACACTGGGGGCTGATCACACCCTGATGAGACCTGATGTTCCCTCAAGACTTGAGGATATTATTCCACACTGGTGGTTGAGACTCCCAGGGATTTTTATACAGGAAACCGTGGTCTCTAAGCACAGAGTGATCAGGTATTGACAATGCAATACTTTGTGTGTGTGTGTGTGTGTGTGTGTCAGGGAAGGGAAGATTATCATATAGATACGTGCCAAGAACCAAGAAGACCCTTAAGAAAGTATCTGGACTGTGGGTAGGGGAGGCACAATTGGAAAGGATGAGACAAACATATCAAATATATCTGTCATGATGGCATTGTTTTAACAGGACCTCTAGAGATGCCTTGGGAATTCTAGGCTCGAAGGCCCGGAATTTATTGGAAAGGGGACACTAGTGTAACCGTTGCTTAGCATCTAGGGAAAAAGGCAGAACTGGCCAGAGGAGAAACTCTCCCAGGGGTCCTACCCCATCCCTAGGCCAGTGTCATAGAGGAGACATCACAGGCCAGGACTCTTCACCTTTGAGGCAATCGCCAAGCCAGCAGGAGGCAGGCAGCACCGTTTTCCCATCCAACAGGAGTTTGGAGGAGGACCACGAGAAGGTGGCGGTGCCTCCTGCAGCTCTCACACTGTCTGCCCCAGCCTCCTGCAGCTCTCACACTGTCTGCCCCAGCCTCCTGCAGCTCTCACACTGTCTGCCCCAGCAGTTTCCTGCTCTCTGGGGTGGGCTGCAAAATTATTCAGCAGGCCGGGCGCGGTGGCTCACGCCTGTAATCCCAGCACTTTGGGAGGCGGAGGTGGGCGGATCACAAGGTCAGGAGATCGAGACCATGGTGAAACCCCGTCTCTACTAAAAACAGAAAAAATTAGCCGGGCGCAGTGGCGGGCGCCTGTAGTCCCAGCTACTCGGGAGGCTGAGGCAGGAGAATGGCGTGATCCCGGGAGGCGGAGCTTGCAGTGAGCCGAGATTGCGCCACTGCACTCCAGCCTGGGCGACAGAGCCAGACTCCGTCTCAAAAAAAAAAAAAAAAGGCCGGGCGCGGTGGCTCAAGCCTGTAATCCCAGCACTTTGGGAGGTCGAGACGGGCGGATCACGAGGTCAGGAGATCGAGACCAGCCTGGCTAACATGGTGAAACCCCGTCTCTACTAAAAAATACAAAAAAACTAGCCGGGCGAGGTGGCGGGCGCCTGTAGTCCCAGCTACTCGGGAGGCTGAGGCAGGAGAATGGCGTAAACCCGGGAGGCGGAGCTTGCAGTGAGCTGAGATCCGGCCACTGCACCCCAGCCTGGGCCACAGAGCCAGACTCAGACTCCCTCTCAAAAAAAAAAAAAAAATTATTCAGCATCCTCAAGTGAGCTGGCTTGATTAAGTTTTAATTTTAGCAACTTGCTAGGTGGACAGAGGAGGCTGTTTCAGTGTTGCGGGGAGGGAAGAACTAGATAAGAGCTGTGCTCTGGGCTGTCAGCCCACGCCACATGAATCTGCTAAGCAGCAGCACCACACTGGACTAGAAAACCATGCCACTGTGAAGGTGGCCAGGGGCAGGGGTGAAAAGTAGGACCTGCTGAAGTGGCAAGTCACCCTTTCCCACTCTGGGGCATGTGGCTTTCTCCCCTTGGACTCGGCTCTGCGGCATGGGATTGAGAGGGAGCAGTGGTTCATTAATTTAAGTCTTCCCCTTTTTTCCTTAGCATTAATCATTCCTCAGGTCTTAGGATAGCCAAAGCTGTTCAGAGCAGGGCTTTGCATTTCATTAATTCATGCATTCATTCCTTCTCATGCCTGTCCATCCCTCTTCCAGAGATACCTCATTCACTCCCACAGCTTCGGTTATCATAAACATTAGTGACTCTGACTCTCTATCACCAGCCCAGATCTCTCTGATTTCCATCCTCACGAAACTCTCTGTATCCCCACCTTCATCGGGATTTCCCACAGGCACCTGAAATTCAGTTTGTCAAAAGCTGAACTCATTCTCCCCTTCAAATGGATTTGTCCTTACACCTTGGAGGACGGTCCCCTGTCCACCCCATCACCTGGGGTATCCCTCAGCTACTCTTTATTCTCCACTTTGCAGTTACACAGCTCCTTCTAAAACACAGATCTGAGCACGTTCTGCCCCTCTTCAGTAGCTTCCCATAGTCTTTAGGATTCAGTGCAAGCTTCTTAGCAAGGCATATATGTAAAAGCCCCACACGAACTGACCCTTGTCTACCTTTCCAGCATCATCCCTTGTCACTGTTTCATCCATCCATCCATCCATCCATCCATCCATCCATCCATCCATCCAATAAGCATATGCTGAGTGGTTACTAATGTGCTTGACACTACTCTAAATGCTGGGATACAGCAGGGAGCAAAACAGATGTCTGTCTTCCCAGAGCTATAGCTCTCCTGATCTATTTTCTGTTACCCTCTTACCTCTGGGCCAGTATATACAAAGTTTATTCTGCTAGAAAGCTCTTTATCGTGCCAGGCGCTGTGGCTAACGTCTGTAATCCCAGCACTTTGGGAGGCCGAGGCGAGCAGATCATGAGGTCAGGAGTTTCAGACCAGCCTGGTCAACATGGTGAAACCCTGCCTCTATTAAAAATACAAAAATTAGCTGGGCGTGGTGGCGCACCTGTAATCCCTGGCTAACTTTTGTTCATTCTTTAGGCCTCCCGCACTCTCCTAACTAAATTAGGTTACGTTCCCTTACTAACTACATGCTTCCAAAGCAATTTGTACCAGCCCTATTTCATTGTAACTACTTTTTAAGTTGTCTGTATTCCATTACTCTATCTGTTCCTTGAAAGCAGTCTTAGAGATCATCTTGTTGTAACCTTGGTGCCTAGCACTACTGAATTAATTAAGTAGATATTTAACTACCAACTGCTCTGTGCCAAGCACTGTTGTAGTCTAAAAATATTTATCTTGCCAGTCAAATCTATTCTTTTTTTTTTTTTTTTGTATCTTTTGTTTCTGGTTTATTTGTTTTTTGAGACAGGGTCTCACTCTGTTTTCCAGGTTGGAGTGCAGTGGCATGATCACGGCTCACTGTAGCCTTAACCTCCCAGCCTCAAGTGATCCTCCCACCTCAGCCTCCGGAGTAGCCGGGACTGCAGGCGTGTGTCACCACACCCAGCTAATTTTAAAATTTTTGGTAGAGATGAGGTCTTGTGATGTTGTTGCCCAGGGTGGTCTTTTTTTTTTTTTTTTTTTTTTTTTTGAGACGGAGTCTCGCTCTGTCGCCCAGGCTGGAGTGCAGTGGCCAGATCTCAGCTCACTGCAAGCTCTGCCTCCCGGGTTTACGCCATTCTCCTGCCTCAGCCTCCCGAGTAGCTGGGACCACAGGCGCCCGCCACCTCACTCGGCTAATTTTTTGTATTTTTTAGTAGAGACGGGGTTTCACCGTGTTAGCCAGGATGGTCTCGATCTCCTGACCTCGTGATCCGCCCGTCTCAGCCTCCCAAAGTGCTGGGATTACAGGCTTGAGCCACCGCGCCCGGCCCCAGGGTGGTCTCGAACTCCTGGGCTCAAGCAATCTTCCTGCCTCAGCCTCCCAAAGTGTTGGGATTATAGGCGTGAGCCACTGTGCTCCGCCTGTTTCTGTTAATGGTGCTATTCATTATTCCCAGGCACCCATAGAAATTTCATTATGAAGTGATTCCTTTTTTTTAAAGACAAGTTAGAGATTTATTTTTATTAAATTCTATCTACTTTTTTGATAGGTAATAATACATTGACACGATTCAAAATTCAAAAGGTACCAAAAGAAAGAGTGAAAGTCTTCTTTCTACCCAGCCCCTGGAGTTTGCCTCCCAAGAAATAATTTTATCGTTTCTTTTGCAGAGACTTTTTTCACATGCAAACAAATACATTTCCACAAAAGGAGGCATATTAAATCTAGTGTTCTGTATCTTGTTTTGTTTTGTTTTTTAACAGTATGTCTTGGAGGTCACTGCATATTAGTAATCTAAACAGCTGCCTCATTCATTTTGGTGGCTGCGTGGTGCTCCATGGCATGCATGTACTATAATTTTTTAACCTGTTCCCTAGAGAGGAACATTTAGATTGTCTCAAACTTTTGCTGTTTCAAACAATGCTGCAAATGCTATTTCATGCATGTCTGAGAATATCTCTAGTTGAATTAATTTCTTTTTCTCGCTTGTACATCAATCAATTTTTAGCAAGTCTAATAGATTGTCTAGCCCTGTAATCTCTCTTAAGTTTAACCCTTCATCCCTTCTCCACCATCCCCACTATTACTGTTCCAATTCAAGTCCTCATGATTCATTTTGTTTTTCTTTTTTCTTCTTTTTCTTTTTTTTTTGACAGAGTTTCTGCTCTTGTTGTCCAGGCTGGAGTGCAATGGCGTGATCTCGGCTCACTGCAACCTCCGCCTCCCAAGTTCAAGCAATTTTCCTGCTTCAGCCTCCCAAGTAGCTGACCTCAAAGTCATCCACCAGCCTTGGCCTCCTAAAATGCTGGGATTACAGGCATGAGCCACAGTGCCTGGCCCTTTTTTTCTTTTTTTATAGATACCTTTATTAACATATAATTCATATGCCATACAGAGACCCATATGAAGCATAAAATTCAGTAATTTTATTTGAGTTCTTGCTTTTTTTTGAGGTGGGGGAATCTCACTATGTTGCCCAGGCTGGTCTCAAACTCCTGGGCTTAAATGATCCTCCAACATTAGCTTCCTGAGTAGCTGGAACTACAGGTGCACGCCACTGTGTCCAGCTAAAATTCAGTAGTTTTACTACAGGTTCCATATCCTTTATCCGAAATGCTTAGGATCAGCAGTGTTTTTGGATCTGGGATTTTGGAATATTTACATATACATAATGAGATATCTTGGGGATAGGATCCAAATCTAAACACAAAATTTATTTATTTATTTATTTATTTAATTTATTTTTTGAGACGGAGTCTTGCTCTTGTCACCCATGCTGGAGTGCAATGGCACGATCTCAGCTCACCACAACCTCCATCTCCTGGGTTCAAGCGATTCTCCTGCCTCAGCCTCTCGAGAAGCTGGGATTACAGGCGCCCGCCACCATGCCTGGCTAATTTTTGTATTTTTAGTAGAGACGGGGTTTCACCATGTTGGCCAGGCTGGCCTCGAACTCCTGACCTCTTGATCCATCCACCTTGGCCTCCCAAAGTACCGGGATTATAGGTGTAAGCTACCGCTCCCGGCCTATTTATGTTTTACATATACCTTACACACACAGCCTGAAGGTAATTTTACACAACATTTTAAATAATTTTGTGCATGAAAAGGAAGTTTTCACTGTGTTTTGATTATGAACCATCACATGAGGTCAGTATGGAGTTTTCCACTTGTGGTGTCGTGCTGGTGCTCAAAAATTTTGGAAAGCCAGGGAAGGTAGTATGCATCTGTAGTCCCAGCTACTCAGGAAGCTGAGGCAAGAGGAATGCTTGGGCCCAGGAGTGTGAATCCGGCCTCAGAAACATAATGAGACCTCGTCTGTATTAAAAAAAAAAACAAACAGATTTTGGAGCATTTCAGATTTTGGATTTTTACAGTAGGTATGCTCAACCTGTACATTAAAAGAGTTGGCTAGCCATCACCACAAATGGCTTTTAGAGCATTTTCATCCCCCCTGAAATCCATACCTTTAAATGGTCACCCCCAATCCTCCCCTCACCCCAGCCCTAGGCAACTACTCATCTACTTTCTGTCTATAAATTTGCCTATTCTGAATATTTCATATAAATGGAATCATGTAATACATGGCCTTTTGTATCTGATGTCTTATAATTAGCATGATGTATTCAAGGTTCTTCCATGTTATAGCATGTAACAGTATTTTATTCCTTTTATGGCTAAAAACATCCCATTGTATGAATAAATCACGTTTGTGTTTATCCATTCATCAGCTGATGGCTATTTGGGTTGCTTCCACCTTTTGGCTATCACAAATAATACTTCTATGCACATTGTGTATAAGTTTTTGTGTGGACCTATATTTCAGTTCTTTTGGGTGCACACCTAGGAGTGGAATTGCTGGAACAAATGGCAACTCTATCTTCAGCTTTTTTTTTTTTTTGAGACAGAGTCTCACTCTGTCACCCTGGCTGGAGTGCAGTGGCCAGATCTCAGCTCACTGCAAGCTCCGCCTCCCGGGTTCACGCCATTCTCCTGCCTCAGCCTTGTGGCACCCGCCACCTCGCCTGGCTAGTTTTTTTGGGTTTTGTTTTTTTGTTTTTTGAGACGGAATCTCGCTCTGTCACCCAGGCTGGAGTGCAGTGGCCAGATCTCAGCTCACTGCAAGCTCCGCCTCCCGGGTTTACGCCATTCTCCTGCCTCAGCCTCCCAAGTAGCTGGGACTACAGGCGCCCGCCACCTCGCCCGGCTAGTTTTTTTGTATTTTTTGGTAGAGACGGGGTTTCATCGTGTTAGCCAGGATGGTCTCGATCTCCTGGCCTCGTGATCCGCCTGTCTTGGCCTCCCAAAGTGCTGGGATTACAGGCTTGAGCCACTGCGCCCAGCCTATCTTCAGCTTTTTGAGGAACTGCCAGACTGTTTTCCAAAGTGGTTACACTATTTTACATCCCCACCAGGAGCATATGGTTCTTCAAATTTCTATACATTTTTTATCAGCACTTGCTATTATCTGACTTTTTGATTATATCCATTCTAACGGGTGTAAAGCAGACTCTCATTGTGGATTTGATTTGCATCTCCCTGATGACTAAAGACATTGAATATGTTTCATGGGTTTGCCGAGTATTCGTACATCTTCTTTAGATAAATACAATTCAGATTCTTTGCCCATTTTAAAATTGAGTCATTCTTTTTATTATTGACTTTACTTCTGTCTTTCCAATCTGATGACTGTTATTTTCTTGCCTAACTGCCCTAGCTAAAACCTCCAGTACCATACTGAATACAAATAGTAAGAGTGGACAGCCAGCCAGGCACAGTGGCTCACACCTGTAATTCTAGCACTCTGGGAGGCGGAAGTGGGTGGATCACTTGAGACCAGGAGTTCAAGCCCAGCCTGGCCAACAAGGCAAAACCTCATCTCCACTAAAAATACAATAATCAGCCGGGCGTGGTGGTGTGCACCTGTGGTCCCAGCTACTCAGGAGGCTGAGGCACGAGAATTGCTTGAACCCAAGAGACAGAGTTTACAGTGAGCTGAGATCATGCCATTGCACTCCAACCTGGACAACAGAGTGAGACCTTGTCTCAAAAGAAAAAAAAAAAAAAAAAAGAGTGGACATCCTTGTCTTGTTCCTGATCTTAGGGAGGAAGCATCCAATCTTTCCCCATTGAGCATGGAGGAAGGCCCCTTCTATTCCTAGTTTGTTGAACGTTTTTATCACGAAGTGGTGCTGAATTTTGTCAGATGCTTTTTTTGCATCTATTGAGATGATCATATAGCTTTTATTCTCTCTTGTATTAATATGGTATATTACATTGATTTATTTCATATGTTACACCAACGTTGCATTCCTGGAGTTAATCCCATGTGCTTACAGTACATAATCCTTTTTTTTTTTGAGACAGAGTCTCACTCTGTCGCCCAGGTTGGAGTGCAGTGGCGTAATCTCGGCTCACTGCAAGTTCCACCTCCCAAGTTCACGCCATTCTCCTGCCTCAGCCTCCCGAGTAGCTGGGACTACAGGTGCCCACCACCATGCCTGGCTAGTTTTTTGTATTTTTAGTAGAGACGGGGTTTCACTGTGTTAGCCAGGATGGTCTCGATCTCCTGACCTCATGATCCACCCGCCTCGGCATCCCAAAGCGCTGGGATTACAGGCGTGAGACACCGTGCCCGGCCTACATAATCCTTTTTATATGTCACTGGATTTGGTTCACTAGAATTTTGTTGTGGACTTATATATTAAAAATATATAAATATATAAATATTTAATATATTTTAAATATTTTTATATAAATATATAAATAATTATTTAAAGATATTAAATATTTTATATAAAATATGTATAAATATATATTAAATATTTATATATAAATATATAAATAAATATTTTATATATTAAATATTTATATATATATTCATAAGTTATTGGTCTAAAGTTTTACTTTTTTGTGTGATGTGTTTGCCTGGTTTTGGTATCAGAGTAATAGTGGCCTCATGAAATCATTTGGAAAAGGTTCCCTCTTCTTGTATTCTTTGGAAGACTTGGTGAAGAATTGGTATTAATTGTTCTCTAAAATGTTTGGTAGAATTTACCAGTGAAGTAATCTGGGCTTGGACTTTTCTTTGTGGGAAATGTTAAAATTACTAACTCAATTTCCTTAATTGTTATAGGTCTATACAGATTTTCCTTCTTCTTGAGTCAGTTTCAGCAGTTTGTGCTTTCTAGAAATTTGTCCATTTTATCTGATTTATCTAACTTTTCGGCATATATTTGCTCATAATATTCTCTTATAATGCTTTTATATTTCTGTAAGTCTGGTAGTGATGTCTCCTTTTCCATTCTTGATTTAGTAATTTGAGTCCTCTCTCTTGTTCTTATTCATTCTAGCTAATGGTTTTTCAATTTATTGATCTTTCCAAAGAACCAATTTTTGGGTGTGTTGATTTTCTTCTTTGTCTTTCAATTCTGTATTTCATTTATTTATGATCTCGTCTTTATTTCCTTTTTTCTGCTTGCTTTGGGTTTAGTTTGCCCTTTTTTCAGTTTTTAAATTGGAAGGTTAAGTTATTGATATAACATCTTTCTTCTTTCTAAAGTATAGGCATTTACAGCTATAAATTTCCCTCTGAGTGCTGTTGTGGCTAGATCTCATAAGTTTTGGTGTTGTGTTTTCATTTTGATCTATTTAAAGGTACTTACCAATTTCTGTTGTGATTCTTCCTTTGATACATTATTATTTCTTATCTTTAACTATCCTTAAGAAACATATCCAGTATTTCTCTTTCTAGTTGATTTAATATTTTGCTACTCAACTGGTCTTATGAAGAACGGTTTAGTTTAATAATACAGGTTGATAAATTCAAAGATAGAATTACTTGTAAAACAAAAAAGAATATAGAAAAGAAAGTAATTAGCTCTAACAAAGTACATTTTACAACAGGGATAATGACTGAGCAGGGTTTATAAGGACAAAGAGTAACACACCAGCTAGGCACAGAGATGACAGACCATTTCCCAGGCGGTGGAAACAGCATGAGTAAAGACTTAGAGCTGTGAGACAAAAGGAGATATTCAAGACTACCCTTTCCCCTATTTCAGCCAATGGGACTCTGGTGAAGCGGATTCTGCCCCTCCATTCAACTGCGGGGTCATGAATGTGACCCAGGCATTACACAGTTGAAGCATGACTTCTCCCTGGCCTCAATGATTGGTTCAGGAATGGGCGTGAATCAAAGCCAAAGGGATGCGCCAGGACTTTCCCTGAGATTTTGAGAAAAAGACTTTTGCTTTTTGTGCTGAAAAATGCGCAACAGGCAGCTGAAAATCTAAGTCATCCTCATGTAGTTTTAACCAGGTAGATGGATGACAGCCAAGGGCGAGTGCCTGCCACATAGTGGGAACTCAATGCATATTCACTAAATACATGAATGCATAAACACTTGTATAACAGAATCCCCAGGAATACCAGGAGCTCCCAGCTGAAAGCCATCTCCCTTTCCTCTGAACTCCCAAGACAGCTTATAAGAATTGTTCTTACAGTGTTGACCATCTTCTGCTTCATAGTATGTATAGTTACATGGAAATGTGTATTATCTCTTAGTATTGAATGCTTGTCTGATGCTACTTATTTGTAGTCTATATAAGATTTTATATCATGTGGCCCCTTACCTACCTCTTCAGTACTTCTTTTGCTCCAGCAGTGTTTTAGAACTTGCTGTACCCTGAACATGCCATGTTCACTTGTTCCTTTTCCTCCAGAATACAAGAACGCTTCAACTCAATTACTAACCAAGTGCCTTTTACTTGCAAAGTGAGATCCATTATTGAAGGATGATGTCAACCTAGAGTGGTAATGAACGCTTTTTAATTAAATACAATAGAACAGAGCCAGGAGGGGTGGCTCATGCCTGCAATCCCAGTACTTCAGGAGGCCAAGGCTGGCAGATCACTTGAGGCCAGGAGTTAGAGACCAGCCTGGCCAACATAGCGAAACCCCATCTCTACTAAAAACAGGAAAACTTAGCTGGGTATGGTGGCATGTGCCTGTGGTCCCAGCTGCTTGGGAGGCTGAGGCAGGACAATTGCTTGAACCTGGGAGGTGGAGGTTAGAGTGAGTCCAAGAGCACCACTGCACTCCAGTGACACAGTGAGACTCCATCTCAAAAAAAAAAAAAAAGAAAGAAAGAAAGAAATGCAATAGAACAGAACAGGGACATAGAACATGGCAGAATATATCACATAAAGGAAGGCTAAGTACTATTTTTGTGAAACTTCTGTTTCACTTGGTCGTGTGTACTGAGTCATGATGTAAAACATATTTCTTACTGCAGAGCACAGTGCAGGCTGGGCATGGTGGCTCACGCCTGCAATCTCAGCACTTTGGGAAGCTGAGGCAGGAGGATCATTTGAGCTCAGGAGTTCAAGACCAGCCTGGGAAACACAGCAATACCCCATCTCTAGTAAAAATAAAAAATTATGACATGGCGAAACCCTGTCTCTACTGAGAATATAAAAATTAGCAGGGCATAGTGGTGCTTGCCTGTAGTCCCAGCTACTCAGGAGGCTGAGACAGAAGGATCACCTGAGCCTTGGGAGGTCGAGGCTGCAGTGGGCCGTGAACATGCCACTGCACTCCAGCCTGGGTGAAAGGACAAAACTCTGTCTCAAAAAAAAAAAAAAAAAAATCACAATGCCAAAAGGCCACCACTCTTAGACACTCCTGTTACTAAAGTGAGCAGTTCCCTATTTATTTTTATATTTATTTACTTATTTTTTTGATACAGAGTCTCACTCCATCACCCAGGCTGGAGTGCAGTGGTGCAATCTCGGCTCACTGCAACCTCCACCTCCCAGGTTCAAGCGATTCTCCTGCCTCAGTCTCCTGAGTAGCTGGGATTACAGGTGTGTGCCACCATGCTCAGCTAATTTTTGTATTATTCTTATTATTTTTTAGTAGAGATGGGGTTTCACCATGTTGACCAGGCTGGTCTTGAACTCCTGACCTCAAGTGATCCACCCTCCTCAGCCTCCCAAAGTGTTGGGATTACAGGCGGGAGCCACCATGCTCGGCCCAGGTTCCTACTTTATAACTCAAACAAATAAGAATGCCCAGGGGCTTCTCTCCCTGTATCTCCATCCTAAATTTTGAGACTTTACCCTCAAAGCCCAAATTCTGCAAAAGGGTCACAAATCAGGGTATAGTCCTTACTTCTGTTGCAGCAACCACAATTTTATTTTATTTTTTAAAATTATTTATTTATTTTTGAGACAGAGTCTCGCTCTGTCACCCAGGCTGGAGCACAGTAGCACAATCTCAGCTCACTGCAACTTCTCCCTCCCGGGTTCAAGCGATTCTCCTGCTTCAGCCTCTCAAGCAGCTGAGACTACAGGCATGCACCACCATGCCTGGCTAATTTTTAGTAGAGGCAGGGTTTCGCCATGTTGACCAGGCTGGTCTCGAGCTTCTGATCTCAGGTGATCTGCCCACCACGGCCTCCCAGAGTGCTGGGCTTACAGGCGTGAGCCACCACACCTGCATGACAATTTTTAAACCATCCTAACTCTAACACACAACCTGGGCCAAAGCAGTTTGCTGCTGTTAACTGTGTTACTTATAATAATAGTTAACATTTGAGGCCGGGCGCGGTGGCTCAAGCCTGTAATCCCAGCACTTTGGGAGGCCGAGACGGGTGGATCACGAGGTCAGGAGATCGAGACCATCCTGGCTAACACGGTGAAACCCCATCTCTACTAAAAAATACAAAAAACTAGCTGGGCGAGGTGGCGGGCGCCTGTAGTCCCAGCTACTTGGGAGGCTGAGGCAGGAGAATGGCGTAAACCCGGGAGGCGGAGCTTGCAGTGAGCTGAGATCTGGCCACTGCACCCCAGCCTGGGCACAGAGCCAGACTCCGTCTCAAAAAGAAACAATAATAATAGTTAACATTTATTGAGCACTTGCTGTTTGCCAGGCATTGTTCTAGGCTTTTTGCATGGATTATCTTATTTATTCCTTAGAACAACCCTAGAGGTGGATAATATTATTGCCAATTTCATTGGTTAGATTGTGAAGATTGAATCCTGGAGATATTGGCTCAGCTTCCCAAGTCCACACAGCTAGGAGGTGGTGGAGCTAAGATTTGAACCCATGCAGTCGAGCTTCCCAGCCCACTCTTAGCCATGAAGCTCCATGGCTTCCTAGGTGGGCTTTACTGTTGAACAGACACATGGATGTGTCATGAACAGCTCTTCTGGAATGGCCCTAGGGAGATACTGCTGAAGACGATTCTACACTGTGATGCTTACTTTTCCTAACCAACCATTTTGATAAAAAAACCAGCGTGATTTATTTGGCCCTGGGTCCGTAGTTCAATGTTAATCTGCATGTTGGTTTAAGCTCTCACTAGTAACCTTGGAGAGAGAGAAAAGAAGAAGAAAAATGAGGCCAAAATTCATTTTAAATTTTAAAGTTATTTTTAAAAAGAAAGATGATGGGGGAAGAGAACATATGTCTGACTCTTGAAAGGAATGAGCCTCTGTCTGTTGCCCATGATTTTCTCCGACTTTGAAGCTCTGGCCCCTGCTGGAGCCTCTGAGCTCTCTCAGCCTATGTGCTCCTGTTAAAGGTGATGAGGACAAAATTGGGACAGGTCGCCAAAAAGACCCCCCCCGCCACTTTGTTCTGGGCGAATGCTCTGTCTTTCTGAACATTCTCAGCTTTAGCTAAGCAAAGAAAGGGCAGCCCCTCTTTCATAAGAAGAAAGCGAGAGGGTCTGGGAGACTGTTCCTTCCCCAAGTATTCAGAGAGTTGCTGAATAACAGGGAGAAAAGAGTCAGAGAAAGGACAAAAAAATAAAAAAGTAAAAATAAATAAAAAATAAAATGACACAGCAGAGCTCTAAGCCCTCTCCTATCAGGTTTTACAGAGGGGCAATAGATTTTCTTCATTGCCAGTCCTGACTTATCACAGCCTTGTTTTTAATGAGGTATAATAAGGGGAACATTTTGTAACAACACGGTTCCCCTATTTTATCCCGCAAACAGCTGTGTCATGCTTGTGGCTAGAAGAATGAATCATATCTCTGCCTGCATATGCTAACTCCCATGTAATTACCCCAGCATCTTAAATAAAGCAGGCCCTAAACCTGTCGCTCATATTACAAGCAAACGGTGCAGACCTCGTAACTGGGGCCTCTATTATTACAATTAATTTATCACAGAAGCGACTGAGATTAGAGGCTAGAATTAAAACCCAGAGCATGGAGAGTCACCGCAGTGACACTGAAAAACAGGCTCTTGAGAGGTGGCTGGCTCCAGCGGCTGCCTGACTAATGCCTTTCCTGGGGAAAAACGACCTTAGTTGGATTTTGTTTTCTTTACGTTTTTCCCACTCGAAGATTTTACTAAAGTGATTTCGGTGCCTCTCTTGATTCAAAATGATGTTGGAAAAATTCTACCTGCTACTTAACCAGAACCCTGAGCAGGAGTCACCATTTTCTCATTCTTAAACGACCACTGTCTCTCCATAGGAACAGTCCCAGGAGACCTCCCATTTGTTTTTGTTATTAGAAAGGAATTTCTCACGACATCAGTTTGTTTCCTTTCAGGGC
This sequence comes from Chlorocebus sabaeus, assembly GCF_047675955.1. Taxonomy (NCBI): domain Eukaryota; kingdom Metazoa; phylum Chordata; class Mammalia; order Primates; family Cercopithecidae; genus Chlorocebus; species Chlorocebus sabaeus. Next base: position 92,444,109 of record NC_132923.1, read on the forward strand.
ACAGGAGATTGGGGGGAGGGAGAGAATAGTCTAGAGCATTTGCCTCAAATATGAAATGCTGTTTGTTTGTATCTCTTCAGGCAGGGGTTTCTCAGCCAGGGTTCCTCAACTGAGCCACAAAGACAGAAGAATTACCTGAGCACTATTTTCTTTCTTTCTTTTCTTTTCTTTTTTTTTTTTTTTGAGAAGGAGTCTCGATCTCTTGCCCAGGCTGGAGTGCAGTGGCACCATCTCAGCTCACTGCAACCTTCACCTCCCAGGTTCAGCCTCCCAAGTAGCTGGGACTACAGGTGCGTGCCACCACGCCCAGCTAATTTTTTGTATTTTTAATAGAGATGCGGTTTCATCATGTTAGCCAGGATGGTCTCCATCTCCTGACCTTGTGATGCACCTGCCTTGGCCTCCCAAAGTGCTGGGATTACAGGCGTGAGCCACCGTGCCCGGCCATCAGAGCAACTATTTTCTTGGTTCTCCCAAGGACAGTACAACTTGTACATCTAGACTGTACATTCCAGATGCGTAGGAGAGAAATTCATTAATTACAGTCAATGGCTTAGGGCATTTGTGGTTACCATGGTTGAAAAAGGTTGAAGAGAGACAATCAGATTGACCCAGTTACAGCAATACTGAGGGACCCACCCGATAACTCTCCTCCAGATGTGAGTCAGCTCCCATTCTGTTCCAAACAGTTCTTACTCAGCCCCTGGTGCCCAGGCTCCTTTCGTCCATGGAGTGGCCTCTGCCAGTCCTCCCACCTACAGCCCTAAATATGGGCTATGTCTCCAGACACGGGCACAGGGGGATCCTGTGGCTGTTGCCCTCATACTTGCTGGTGCTCAGCAGTCTACTGTCTTTGTGAGTTCTACCCGCTGTGCAGCAGAGTGTACTATGTGCTCAATGAAACCCGTTTCCTCCTCTTCCTGGGCACACAGCTTGATTGCATTCCCAGCCTCCTGCGCAGTTAGATAGGAATTCCCCTCACTGGATCGTAGGTGGAGGTGATGTAAGCCATTTCCCCTGGGCCAATACAAATCTCCTACTTGACCCTTCATGCTCTTTCTTTTCTCCTGTGCCAGTTAGAGCATCCAGCAGGGGGATCCTGAACCCTAGTGGACGGCTCAACCTGGATTCCAAAGGCACTGCTATGTGACTGCCTTCTAAAAAGGATTTGTTGGATGTAGTCATTAGCCTACCCTGACTAATAAACCCTGAAAATGAGATGCCTCGACCCCACCTCAGGAGGCTCTACAGCTTGTGAAGAACAAGGAAGGAAGCAGAAGCAGCCCAAGGCTGGGAAACAGTTGTCCCCAGATTTTGGAGACATTTCACTGCTTGCCTAGGAAAAGCAAGGGTACGGGGTTTAGGAGGGCCAAGGCTAGCAGTGGGCCCAGACTCCTGGAAATGGGGCTCACAGCCTCAGGGGTTTCTCACACATCTGACAAGCTGCATTCTGATAGGTTTTGGAAGGCTCAAGACAGAAAAGAGCATAAGAGGGAAGGCTATGAACATCTGATTTAAACAAAATAAAGTATGCAAAAGCAAACTATAAATCATAAATCAGATCAAGTTGCACCACTGCTTATACTCTTTGGCCCTCTCTGATCTGACCCCTTATCTAGCCTGCCACTGCTATGTTCTCACAGCTCCTCAGACATATCTTCATTGAACGCCTCTTCAGGGTAACCTGCTGGCCCACTAGCTCGGGAGTTCTTGAAGGTCTGGAGAAGAGCCTCATTTACCTTCATATCCCTTTAGCCAGCTCCAGGCCTGGAACCCGGTACTAGCTCAGTATCTGCTAAATGAATGAGCACAAAGCACTGTACATGTTAGTATGATGAGTATATTTTCTGATATGGGCATGGCACTTCTCCCTTTCCTGACTCCATTGTTGAGATGCTTTCTAAAATAGTACTGTGAGCCTGGACATATTTCTTCCACATATTTTCATTTTGTTTCCCTTCTGATGTAGAACAGTATTTAAAAGCTGGGCTTCTGACATCGATCAGGGTAGAATAGGGCTAACTGGCTGCAAAGAGATGGAACTCATCCTTGTGAAAGGTGTGTATTAATACCATGCTTGGGCTGGGCGTGGTAGTTCATGCCTGTAATCCTGGTGCTTTGGGAGGCTAAGTCGGGAGGATGGCTTGAACCCAGGAGTTTGAGACCAGCCTGGGCAATAAGGTAAGACCCTGTCTCTACCAAACATAGAAAAAGTAGCCAGGCGTGATGGCGTGCACCTGTAGTTCTAGCTATTCCGGAGGCTGAGGCAGGAGGATTGCTTGAATCCTGCAGTTTGAGGCTGCAGTGAGCCATGATCTTGCCACTGTGCTCCAGCCTGGGCTACAGAGCAATATCCCATCTGGACAGAAAAAAAAAAAAAAAAAAATGGCTGGGTATGGTGGCTCACTCTTACAATCCCAGCACTTTGGAAGGCCGAGGCAGGCAGATCACTTGAGGTCAGGAGTTTGAGACCATCCTGGCCAACATGGTGAAACCCTGTCTCTACTAAAAATACAAAAATTGGCCAGGTATGATGGTGCATGCCTGTAATCCCAGCTACTCAGTAGGCTGAGGCAAGAGAATCGTTGGAATCTGAGAGGCAGAGGTTTCAGTGAGCTGAGATTGCACCACTGCACTCCAGCCTGGGTGACAGAGCGAGACTCTGTCTTTAAAAAAAAAAAAAAAAAAAAATTTACTGAATTACCCTAGACTATACCAAGGATAAATGTGAAGAATCCTGTTTCAGATCCCCTAGAACTCAAATGCCTCATGACAACCAGAGCATAGCTCCTTTCTTCCTACAGAAAGATTTCTAGCTCCACTGAAGCTATTCATTGCTCACTGAGAGAAGGAACACAAAAATTCTTTGAAAATTATGCAGCATCTAAAAGGCAAACAGACTGGAGTTAGTATCAGTCTTCTCTCCCCACTTCCTTCAAATGTCTTCACCACAGCAACTGCCCCCAACCCCTCCTGCTCCCCTGAGAAGCGAGCCCCAGGGATCCAGACTAGACCGGGTCTGGTCTGCAGGCCGTGTATTCTTAGTTCTGTCTGATGTTTTGAACATTATTTCTCTATGGAAAAATGAATCCGTTTGGAATAGAAATCAAATGTGGGTTCAGGATCAGATGCATGGGGTTTAAATCCCAGTTCTGCTACCTGTAAGTTGAGAAACGTTAGGAAAATTTTTAAACTTTTAAGCTTCTCTTTTCTTGTCTGTAAAATGGGAATGAAATAAAACCAAAGTCAAGGGGCCCAAGTACCACATGCAGAACTCGTGGCGCAATGCCTGACACAGAGCAGGCACCCAGGAAAAGCGGGTGCGCATTGTTTTGGCTTCTTATCTCTGAATTAACTTCATCTGCTCCCTGTTCTCTTCTGTTACAACTGAGAGAATGGCCCTCTTACTAATGAAGTCTAATCCCTCACACGTGGTCTGGATTCCATCCCTTCTTGTCTTTTAAAACTGCTTCATCATCTCTGTTTCTTGACTGTCAATCTTTTTCTTTGCCTGGATCACTTCCATCAGTACACACACACACATGCACTGGTATCTTCTCTCAAGAACAAAAAAAGTTTCCTCTCTTGATTCCACATCCTTTCCACTTGCCATCATATTTTTCTGCTCTTCTTTTTTTCCCCCTTTATTTCTTCTAAAGAAAAACAAATTTAAAAAAAAGGGATACATGTGCAGAACACGCAAGTTTGTTCCATAGGTATACGTGTGCCATGGTGGTTTCTGCTCCTATTGACCTGTCCTCTAAGTACCCCGCTCAACCCCCAGCCCCCAGCAGGCCCTGTGTGCGTGTTGTTCCCTTCTCTGAGTCCATGTGTTCTCATTGTTCAACTCTCAGTTATGAGTAAGAATATGCGGTGTTTGGTTTTCTGTTCTTGTGTTAGTTTGCTGAGGATGATGGCCAGCCCAGGATGGAGTGCAGCAGCACGACCACAGCTCACTGCAGCCTCGAATTCCTGAGCTCAGTGATTCCCCCTGCCTCAGCCTCCCAAGTAGCTGGGACTACAGGTGCATGTCATCAAGCCCAGCTAATTTTTAAAATTCTTTTGCAGAGACGGAGTCTCACTATGTTTCCCAAGCTGGTCTTGAATTCCCGGGCTCATGCAATCCTCCCACCTCGGCCTCTCAAAGTGCTGGGATTATAGGCGTGTGACACCGCGCGCAGTCTTCTGCTTTTCTTTACTCCAGACACCTCCAAGTTGCTGTCTACATCTGCTGCATACCTTTTCTCACCCCCTATTGGCTCTTCAATTCATGTCAACTTGAATTTGCCCTGTCATTCCACTAAACTGTTCTCAAAGTTACCCATTGCCCTCCATATTGACAAATCCTGAAGACACGTATGTCTCTGTCCTCGATCTCCCAGGAGCATTTGACATAGCTCATCATTTTCTCATCATTTTCTATTTTATTTTATTTCATTTTATTTTACTTTTTGAGACAGAGTCTCACTCTGTTGACCAGGCTGGAGTGCAGTGTTACAACCTCAGCTCACTGCAAACTCTGCCTCCCATGTTCCAGCAATTTTTCTGCCTTAGCCTCCCAAGCAGCGGGGACTGCAGGCGCATCCCACCAAGCCAAGCTAATTTTTGTAGTTTTAATAGAGACGGGGTTTCACCATGTTGACCGGGCTGGTCTTGAACTCCTGACCTCAAGTGATCCCAAAGTGCTGGCATTACAGGCGTGAGCCACTGCACCCGGCCCATTTTCTCTTTTAAAACACTCCCTTTTCCTCCTTGGTTTTACGAACTCTATCGTCCATTCCTTCTCAGACTCCTTTCTTCTTTTCCTCTACTACATCTTTAAATGTTAGAGTTATCCAACGCTCGGGTCTGTGCCCTTTTATTTTCTCTCTTTACACCACTCTTTTGATTTCATATTTTGCAGTCACTTAATTAATTAATTAATTTTTGAGACAGGGTCACTTTGTTGCCCAGGCTGGAGTGCAGTGGCATGAGGGCTCACTGCAGCCTTCACCTCCCGGGCTCAAGCAATCCTGCCACCTTAGCCCCCCAAGTAGCTGGGACTGCAGGTATGTGCCATCACACCGGCTAATTTTTTTTGTATTATTAGTAGAGATGGCATTTTGCCATGTTGGCCAGGCTGGTCTCGAACTCCTGGACTCGAGTGATCCACTTGCCTTGGCCTCCCAAAGTGCTGGGAGTTGACGTGAGCTACTGTGCCCTGCCTTTGCAGTCATTTTAAATAGCAAGGTGCTGTTATAACTAGAACAACAAAACACAAAGATATGTGACATTGGCTTTGGGACTAGGCAAGTGGGCAGCAAGGAAGCTGATCTAAAAGCCGGGAATAATAGCAACTTGTATTATTTAGTGGTAAACATGTGACTAAACTACAATAATCTGGAAGGCAGGAAATGTATCTTATAAACTAGCGAAGTTGAAGGAGGGGATCTTAAGGCAAAATATTGCAAGCATGAGCTGGCTGCTTTTAGCTGTATTTGATGAGGCACTAACAAGAAAGTGATAAACTCAGAAAAGAACTGGCTAGTGTGCAAGCAGGATTCAGTGGGAATATAGAGAACCCAGAACTTGTGGGGTTGAAAAATAAAACTTTCTCATCTCCAATCTCTCTAGTAAGAGATTTTCAAATTAAGATCCATCCTGGAGCTAAAGACCTAATTCAGAGAGTGCTGCAAGAATGATATTGTTCCAGGGTGAAGTCAAAATCAAGAGTATTAAGCTTTGAAGGAAATCAGAGGGCATCTAATAGCCTCTTGCAGCTGAAAATGAAGCTTCTAGAAAACTTAAGAGCAAGGTTCTACAGCAGCCTGACATTCCCAGTACTTAAGTCTGAGTAGATTCTGTCTTGTAAAAATTGTGGATGTGGCTTGTGGTACCTAGAGTTGATGAGTATGAAACACTAAAAATCCACAAAGTTGGTTGGGCACGGTGGCTCACACCCGTAATCCCAGCACTTTGGAGGCCGAGGTGGGCAGATCACGAGGTCAGGAGATCGAGACCATCCCAGCTAACATGGTGAAACCCCGTCTCTACTAAAAATATAAAAAATTAGCCAGGCATGGTGGCGGGCGCCTGTAGTCCTAGTTACTTGGGAGGCTGAGGCAGGAGAATGGCGTGAACCTGGGGGGCGGAGGTTGCAGTGAGCCGAGATCGCGCCACTGCACTCCAGCCTGGGCGACACAGCGAGACTCTGTCTCAAAAACAAAAAACAAAAAACCACAAAGTTTGTGAAAGAGCTGTATTGGCAAAAGACTGACAACTCCAACTGAAAGAGACAGAGACTATTCAAGAAGTAAAAAGATTTCTGGGGCCCCAAATTTCTACATGTAGGCAGTAGGCTGAAAAAAACAGCTCAGCCACAAAAATTATTTAATATCTTTTTCAGAAGTGTCCATGGGTGATGTCCAAGGATGATGGAAAAGGAAGGTCTTCCAGAGGACTGGACCAAGAGCTATGGAGAACAATGGATGGGAGAGCCAGAATCAGAGCCTAATTGGAGAGCATTCTCAACCCCTAGGACTGCGGGGCCTGTCCACATTTGCCCAGCAGAATTTCAGAACTGCAATGGACTGGTGATTTCTGATTTCATTTCTCTCTCTCTCTTTTTTAGAGACAGAGTCTCACTCTGTCACCCAGGCTGGAGTGCAGTGGTATGATTATAGCTCACTGCAGTCTCAAACTCCTGGGGTCATATGATCCTCCTGCCTCAGCCTCCCTCATAGCTAGAACTACAGGCATGCATCAACATGCCCAGCTAAGTTTTTAAAAAATGTTTTGTAGAGATGGGATCCTGCTGTGTTGCCCAGGCTGTTCTCAAACCTCTGCACTCAAGCAATTCTTCTGCCTCAGCCTTGCAAAGCACCGGGATCATAAGCATGAACCATGGTGCCTGGTCAGGACTGGTGATTTCTATGTGCTTCTAGTTCTTCTTTTTTTCGTTGTTTGTTTTTTGAGAGAGTCTCGCTCTGTTGCCCGGGCTGGAGTCCAGTGGCACGATCTCAGCTTACTGCAACCTCCGCCTCTCAGGTTCAAGCGACTCTCTTGCCTCAGCCTTCTTAGTAGCTGGGACTACAGGCATGTGCCACCATGCCCAGCTAATTTTTGTATTTTTAGTAGAGACGGGGTTTCACCATGTCGGCCAGACTGGTCTTGAGCTCCTGACCTCAGGTGATCCACCGGCCTTGGCCTCCCAAAGTGCTGGGATTACAGGTAGGAGCCATCACGCTCGGCAGTTCTTTCCTTTTTTTTTTTTTTTTAATGGAATAATGTATTGCTACTATCCTGTATTCTGCCACTGTATATTGAATGGGATGGGGGATGGGGAGTTGCAATGATTTATTTTTTTAAGTTCTTAGGTCTTCAGATCAAGAGAAACCATATTTAGGCCTGATATACAGATGATAAGATCCCGGATCTTAAGCCAAGTACCACAATTTGAGTGAAAATTGGGGGAGGTTGGGGACAGTGGCTCACACCTATAATCCCAGCACTTTGGGAGGCTGAGGCGGGGAGATTACTTGAGGTCAGGAGTTCGAGACCAGCCTGGCTAACATTGTGAAACCCCGTCTCTACTAAAAATATAAAAATTAGCTGGGTGTGGTGGGGCATACCTTATAATCCCAGCTACTTTGGAGGCTGAGACGGGAGAATTGCTTGAACCCAGGAGGCAGAGGCTGCAGTGAGCCAAGATTGTGCCATTGTACTCCAGCCTGGGTGACAGAGTGAGACTCTGTCTCAATAAATGAATAAAATACAAGCTGGGGGAGTCTTGGGATTGTGGGTGAATGTATTTTGCAGGTGGGAGGGATGTGAATATTCACAAAGAGATGCACTGTTGTAGATTAGATTATTGTTCAAAAACATTCACTTCCCAACTACCTCCATGGCGAATTTTACCTGCTTCTTGACTTTTGACTCAGTTTTGTGATTGTTTTGGCTAATGGCACATTAGCAGATGTGACCTAAGCGAGTACTTGTATGCTTGGTCCTCCTGGAGAGAAGAGCTCTCACCAAGTAGCTGCTGTCTTTTCAGCCTAAGCTGCAGAATGAACATCTTTGGATCAGACCTACTACAAGGAGCAGAGATTCCTGGCCAAGCTGAGCTTAGATCAGATCACCTACAGATGCATGAGAAATAAGTGCTATTGTATGCAAAGGGTGTGGTTGCTTGTTATGTAGTAATAGCTGATTGGTTCTTTCTCATTCTTCAAATGCAAACAAGCATTTTCCTGCCTCAGGACCATTAAAATACTCGTTCCTTCTTTTTGAACTGTCCTCCTTGCTCATTGCAGGCCTTAACTGCAGATCTTAATTTAAATGCATTTCATCAGAGGCCACTCTTGATAAATCACCCTATTATTCTAGATAGTTGTGAGATTTATTTCACAGCACTCATCCGCATTTGTAACAACAAATAATTATTTGTTTCCTTCTTTTCCCCACTTGACTACAAGCCTTACAAGGGAAGGGACCATGTTCATTTATTCACCAATGCATTCTCAAAGTGTAGGATTAAGACTGGTGCATAGTGGACTGCTAGTAAATATTTACTGAATAAAAGAATTTTTTAAGTCAGTGAATGAACTTCATATGCATGTTAGGAAACACAGCCTACTCTTTGAGCAGCTTTAGAAAATGTAATTCAATTCCTTTCTATTCCTCTTCTTATTTTTAATAAGAACTATTTTGTTCCCTTCTTAATGAGCTGTGCTTCCCGAGGAATTAGGTTGCCTGCTTGGTAGCTGCACCAACCAATTTGGCCAAAACACATAACTGATGGGCTCTTTGCTTACATTTTCCCTGCTTGCTTCTGGACCAGCATTAGGACTCTGGGTCAAAGATGCAGCTCAGGCCATCTGCTATTTCTGCCAAGGCCAGAGCAAACTTTTTCATAAAGTTTGATTAGTCTATCCACCCAGAAAACACAAGCCCGCTCACAAAAATCCCATACACACACAGCTTGCCTCAAGGCTGTGACAGAACCCTGAAGCCCAAGGCTATCTCTAACCTGATGGTTCCAAGTCCACAGCCCGGTGACGCTAACATCTGCCTTCCCTAGGTGCTCTCGAGCTTCCTCCCTGTAGCATTTGCTGCCCTAACTACAAGGTCCCAATAACAGTCTTCGCAATGTTTCTAGGGCCACAGACCACACACTGTGAGAGAAAGAGGGCCTGGGAAGCCTGGAGATCTTCTCCTAAGGACGGGGTAGAAACAGCAGTCAGGGCATGGATCCCGGTACAAGTACCCAGCTAAGCTCATTGTTTCTGGAGGTTTGGCTTTCTGGCTTTTCTAACTCTAAATTTCTTCAAGTCAAGATCTTTGACTTTAATCTCCATACTTTTCTATTTTCTTTTCCTTCTTCAAGGCATTAAACTTTTATTAAACATTATATATGAGTTATGTGAAAGTTATGAAGCCCAATAAAATGAACATTTGTGAACCACCATCCCACTTAAGAAAGAGAACATGACTACTCACAGTTGGCATCTCTGATGTGCTCCTTCTGGACCCCAAGTCCATACTTCCCCATCCCACCCACAGAACTAGCATCTCAGATTTTTCTTCCCCTCAGGTCCCTATTTTCTTTATAGCTTACCAAATATATATATGTTCTTAAGCAATATATTGCTTAGTTTTGCTTGTTTTGGAACTTTATAAGCATGTATATCATACTGTATGTATTCTTCTGCAACTGATTTTCTTTCTCTTTCTTTCCTTTCCTTCCTTCCTTCCTTCCTTCCTTCCTTCCTTCCTTCCTTCCTTCCTTCCTTCCTTCCTTCCTTCCTTCCTTCCTTCCTTCCTTCCTTCCTTCCTTCCTTCCTTCCTTCCTTCCTTCCTTCCTTCCTTCCTTCCTTCCTTCCTTCCTTCCTTCCTTTCTTTCTTTCTTTCTTTCTTTCTTTCTTTCTTTCTTTCTTTCTTTCTTTCTTTCTTTCTTTCTTTCTTTCTTTCTTTCTTTCTTTCTTATGCAGTCTCACTCTGTCGCCAGGCTGGAGTGCAGTGGTGTGATCTTAGCTCACTGCAACCTCTGCCTCCCGGGTTCAAGTGATTCTCCTGCCTCAGCCTCCCGAGTAGCTGGGACTACAGGTGTATGCCACCACACCCAGCCAATTTTTGTATTTTTAATAGAGACGGGGTTTCACCATGTTGGCCAGCCTGGTCTTGATCTCTTGACCTCGTGATCCACCTACTTTGGCCTCCCAAAGTGCTGGGATTACAGGTGTGAGCCACTGCGCTCAGCCTCTGTAGACATTAATACACTCAATAATGGTACCCAATAGATGATAAATCCTATTACAGAGAAACTCTCTTATTCAATGCATTGGATGATTAATCTGAAAAGTCCTGTATATCATTAAACAGAGATATATACTTACCTTGAACATTTTATTTTAACTTAAAAAAATATAAATACAGATTCATTCTCCAAGTTTTTGATGTAGGGCCAAAGGTATGTGTCTGCTGACTGGCTTTTCAGATCTTTCCTGCATAAATCACACCCATAACACATTGTCTACAATTTTAGTTTTTAGTGGAACAAGAACTTAAAGCAATTAGAGTGCAGATTCCTAGACTGTTGTGATTTTTTTTTCCTCAGTCTTACCCACATATCTTTCAATAGCAATTATTTCAGAGATTCACCATAGTTTTCAACTTAGCTTTCATAGAAAAAATAAAATATCCAATTTTATATCATTGGGTTTACAAAATACAGTTGTCCCTTCATATCCACGGTGGATTAGTTCCAGGAACCCCTCCAGATACCAAAACACTTGGATGCTCAATTCCCTTATATAAGATGGCATAGTATTTTCATATGACCTTCACATATCCTTTCGTACATTTTAAATAATCTCTAGATACTTATAACACCTAATATAATGCAAATGCTATGTAAATAGTTCTTATATTTATTTTTTATTTGTATTATTTTTTATTGTTGTGTTGTTTTTATTTTTATTTTTTTGGAGACAGGGTCTCGCCTTGTCACCCGGGCTGGAGTGCAGTGGTGTGATCATAGCTCACTGCAGCCTGGAACTCGTGGGCTTAAGTGACATTCCTGCCTCAGCTTCCCAAGTAGCTGGGACTTTAGGTGCATGCCACCACACACAGTTAATTTTTAAATTTTCTGTAGAGACAGGGTCTTGCTGTGTAGCCCATGCTGGTCTTGAATTCCTGGCCTCAAGCGATTCTCCCTCCTTGGCCTCCCAAAGTGTTGGTATTACAGGTGTGAGCCATGCCACTCCCAGCCTATTATTATTATTATTATTATTATTATTATTATTATTATTTTGGAGACGGAGTCTCGCTCTGTCACCCAGGCTTGAATGCAATGGTGTGATGTCAGCTTACTGCAACCTCCGCCTCCTGGGTTCAAGCGATTCTCCTGCCTCAGCCTCCCAGGTAGCTGGGATTGCAGGCACACACCACTAGGCCCAGCTAATTTTTGTATTTTTAGTAGAGACAGGGTTTCACCATGTTGGCCAGGCTGGTCTTGAACTCCTGACCTCAAGTGACCCACCCGCCTCAGCCTCCCAAAGTGCTGGGATTATAGGCATGAGCTACTGCACCCGGCCTATTATTTTTTTATTGTGTTTTTTTTCTTGAATATTTTTGATCCGTGGTTGGTAGAATCTGTGGATGAGGAACCTGTGAATACAGAGGGCTGACTGTACTTAATGAAATTAGGTAATTGCAATAATAACTAGCACTGGTATAAAGAGGCTTAGAAACAAGTACAGCTGAGTTCTGGTAAGCACACAAGACAACGTGTGGGAATGACAGTAAGTGGCCAAGATGGTACACTAGCAAAACCATCAGCCGACATACGGTAGTATGTCGTGGGCATCAGTTAGAATGTTATATACAGGATATAAAGAGTGTCGGTTAACCGGGTGTGTAAGTTAAGTGGAAGTCGGTTGAGATAGCTATGATATTATTATTCTCTCTGTTTCTACCATTGACCTAGTTACAGGACCCGATTATCTTCTCAGCTGACCCCTCTGAAGGAAATTATCTTCAATCAGTCTGGTTCATTGTTGAGGTCTGCCCCTGGCCAGAAAGGAACAGAGGAACACACAGACTCCCTAAGAAATGAAGCCTAGTAAGTTGGAAGAGATTTTAAAATATTTAGTTTTCAAAGGGTTACTCCCGATTTCTGAGTCCCCATCCCTGATGAGCTGGGATGGGGAGAAAAGTTCCACCTCTCTACACTGTCCTGTGATGGGCACAGCATTGTGGAGAGGAAGGTCTGACTTTAATTAGTCAGACCATCACCCTACTAAACTCCACTGAAACCAAAACAAACCAGGCAGTCCCATATGTCATAAGAATTAAAGGCATGGTTCCCACTTCCTAACGATGCTTTTACAGAAACCGTTCCACTGTAAAACTTTATGATTTGAATCTTTATAGCCGCCAGCAGAGCACATGTTCACTGCCTTAAATTATAACTTAATCACAATAGAAACTGACTTTCCAGCCCTTTGCAGTCAAGACGGGAGAGGGAAGGGGCCTCCAGAACAAACGGCTGCTATTCCTCTGCCCACCTGCCTCCTCCTGCCCTGCCTAGTGTCGTCCCAGGAAAGCAGAGGATGCGGGGAAACACATACCTCACAGCCCAGGAAAACTTCAAAGCCAGAACCTTCTAGTATGGTCTAGAGACATGAATATCGTCCTGTCCAGGACTTACGTGGCCTAGTTACGGCGAAGTGAGTGCTGCCGAGAAGCAAAAGGCAAGAAGGATCAGAGGGAGAAAGGCAAGGCGGCAGGGAGCTGCAGGCATGTGCACCCATCTCATCACCCTGCTCTGTTCCTTAACTTTGGTTGACATACTCTATTGTTGCAGACTAGTTTGACAAAAAAAGGAAACAAAAGCAAAATATCCCCACCTCTCCTCAGTTCAACACAGCTGAAACAGAAAGTGTGGGAAGGAGAGTGACAGAAGCTGTTGGACCGGAAGGCTGAGGCCAGATCCTGAAGGGCCTTGTGTGGCACACTCAGAAATGTTTATTTTATCCTGTAGGCAATTAGGAATAATTCAAAATTTTCAGTACCGAAGCAACCTGATGAGATTGCCTTTCAAAAAGATTCTACATTCAAAGAAGATACACAAATGGCCCCCAAATGAAAAGATACTCAGTATCATCCGTCACTAGGAAAATGCAAATCGAAACCACAGTGAGATACTGCTTCACACCCACTAGGATGGCTGTTTTTTAAAAGCCCAAACAAAACATAACAAAAAAACCAAACCAGAAAATAAGTGGCACCCAGGATGTGGGAAAACTGGACCCCTCATGCAGGGCTGATGGGAATGGTATAAATGGTGCAGTGGCTATGGAAAGGAGTTTGGCAGTTTCTTAAAACGTTAAACATACAGTTATCACATGACCCAGCAATTCCACTCCTAGATATATGCCCAAGAGAATTGAAAACACATGTCGACACAAAAACTTGTATAGCAATGTGCATAGCAACATTATTATAATAGCCAAAATGTGGAAATGAGATCAATTCCATCAACTAATGAATGGCTAAACAAAATATGGTATATCCATACAATGGAATACTATTAAGCCATAAAAAGGAATGAAGCACTGAAACATGCTACAATAGTGGTAAAACTTGAAAACATTATATTAAGGGAAACAAGCTAGACACAAAAGGCCACATATTTTATGATTTTATTTATGTGCAATGTCTAGAATAGGTAAAATCACAGAGATGGTAAGCAGATTAGTGGTTGCCAGGAGATGGAGAAGAGGGGGAATTCAGAAGTACAGGGCTTCTTGTTTTTGTTTTTGTTTTTGTTTTTTTTGAGGCGGAGTCTCGCTCTGTCGCCCAGGCTGGAGTGCAGTGGCCGGATCTCAGCTCACTGCAAGCTCCGCCTCCCGGGTTCACGCCATTCTCCTGCCTCAAGACTCCCAAGTAGCTGGGACTACAGGCGCCCGCCACCTCGCCCAGCTAGATTTTTGTATTTTTAGTAGAGACGGGGTTTCACCGGGTTAGCCAGGATGGTCTTGATCTCCTGACCTCGTGATCCGCCCGTCTCGGCCTCCCAAAGTGCTGGGATTACAGGCTTGAGCCACCGCGCCCGGCCTTGTTTTTGTTTTTTGAGACAGAGTTTTGTTCTCGTTGCCCAAGCTGGAGTGCAATGGTGCAATCTCCGCTCGGCCTCCGCCTCCCGGGTTCAAGTGATTCTCCTGCCTCAGGCTGCCAAGAAGCTGGGATTACAGGCATGTGCTACCAAGCCTGGCTACTTTTTTATATTTTAGTAGAAACAGGGTTTCACCACGTTAGCCAGGCTGGTCTCGAATTCCTGACCTCAGGTGATCCTCCCACCTTGGCCTCCCAAAGTGCTGGGATTACAGGCATGAGCCACGGTGCCTGGCCAGTACAGGGATTCTTTAGAGCATGATGAAAATGTTTCAGAGTTAGGGGGTGGTGATAGTTGAATGAAATTGTGATTATACCAAAAACCACTGACTTGTACACTTTATTTTATTTTATTTTGAGATGGAGTATCGCTCTGTTGCCCAGGCTGGGAGTGCAGTGGCACGATCTTGGCTCACTGCAACCTCCGCCTCCCAGGTTCAAGTGATTCTCCTGCCTCAGCCTCCTGAGTAGCTGGGATTATGGGCACCCAACACTTCGCCTGGCTAATTTTTGTATTTTTAGTAGAGACAGGGTTTCAGCATGTTGGCTGGGCTGGTCTCGAACTCCTGACCTCAGGTGATCCACCAGCCTTGGACTCCCAAAGTGCTAGGATTATAGGCGTGAGCCACTGCACTCAGCCAATGACTTGTACACTTCAAAATGATTAAAATGGTGAATTTTATCTTTTTTTTTTTTGAGATAGGGTCTCACTCTGTCACACAGGATGGAGTGCAGCAGCATGGTCACTGCTCACTGCAGCCTCAAATGCCTGAGCTCAAGTGATCCCCCGCCTCAGCCTTGGTGGAGATGGAGGTCAATGCTGAAGTCCAGTGGGTTGGGAATGAATGGGAGACAAAGAAGAGGAGAAGGTCACCTCTCAAGTATTCATTGAATGTCTCCTATGTGTCAGGCCACAATAGAGAGGAAATCCTTCCAGAAAGCTTTGGAAATAATAGGAAGGGAAGAAATAGGAAAGTAAATGAGGAGGATGCAGGAAGAGGACGGGAGGGAAATGAGAGAGCCAAAAGGACAGGAGGGTCCAGTTAGAAAACAAGAAGTTTAAGGTTGATGAGTTCTTAGTGATGAGACTCACAGTGTGGCCATGGGACTGGACAGTGAAATGGAGTGGTGGTAAAGGTCTGTAGAAATTAACAGGCCAAGAAACTATACATGTGAGGGATCAGATCATTCCATCCAACAAATGAGGAGTGGAGACTGTCAGAGAACAGACAATGACAGAAGTGAGAAGACAATAGAATAGTGGAACAGCAAGGGTCTCAAAGAAGGGGGAATTGTGTGTATCCTTTTTATTTTTCTTTTATACAAATAAGTAAACCTGCATATTCCACTACTAGCTACTTAGTAGACACTCCATAAATAAATGTTGCCAACTGACTGATGTGTGCTCTCAAAAGCATCTCATAGCTGGCATGTTCTCAACTGAACTGTGATTCCCTTCCAAACTTAGTTCTCTTCCATTGTTATCTGTCTCACCTATTCCATTGCACATGCCAAAATCTTAGGAAGCATTATTGACATATTTCCTTCCTCTTTGCCACTCTTGAGATGGAACCCATCATCAAGTCTTACCAATTTTACTTCCTAAACATCTCTCACATATGTCCGCATTGCTCTACATGCTCGTCTAAGCACCCATCATCTCCTGTCTACTTTATCTGCCTCCTTACTCACCTCTGCACATCTGCTCTTGTCTCCCTGCAATCCATTCTCTACTCTGCAGGCAGAGTCATAGTTTCAGAATCTGAATCTGATCAGGATGTGTCCTTTACCCCTGCATCCCGTTTAAACCCTTTAAGGGATTCCCACTGTTCTTAGAGTAAGAACCCCTTAATGTCAGACTCTGCAACCTCACCTCGTACCACACTTTCATACTATTTTCCGTCTTTTCCAACCTAGTGCTTGTCGTGATCCCTCCTGGTAGGGCCTTTGCACCTGCGATTGCCTCTGCCTAGTGTTCTTCCTCTCTGTTGCCTAAATGCCTATTCATCCTAATCAGTTCAACTTTCCTAAAATTTTTGTCTGGGTCATATCATACTCGGGCTGTCATAGCACTGCATAATTCTTCTTCATAGTGCCTGCTACAGTTGCAATTTTGCATTTGATTAATGCCTGTTTCCATAAGGACAGGGACGGTGCCTCACACATAGAAGGAACTCAGTAAATATTTAGTGAATGAGTGAATAATATACCAATAAACTTGCTCAGTGGTGTTAAGTGGCAGATCTGAGACTGTGTCCCAAGAGGAAATGTATTAGCAGGGAGGTTTGAAAAATGAACTCCAAGATCCCTTCCATTTCTGAGATTTGTGCTTACTAGGTGAACTTCTATTATTTTCCTTCCCTTCCTTTTCTTAGGTTGGCTTGCCTGGCCTTATCTATACACCGCCATTGGGTACCATAAAGAATTAAACACCTAAGGATTGGAAGGAATTAGTTCCCTCAGATGTTGGAAACCTTTCCTTTATCAGATGATTGAAAGAAACTCCTTAACAACAACCTTAATAATGGGTCATTTATTCTCTACTTAAACACATCTAATAATAGAGTTCAATTCTTCTCCAAAGGATTCCCTGTGAGTTTTCTTTCCTTTAATAATACATAAGTTAGGCATCTTTTTTCATATGATTATTGGCCATTTGTATTTCTTTCTAAAACGAGTTTTCATATCCTTTACCCTCTTCTGTTAATTTTTTAGACTGATTTATAAACTCTCTGCAAAGAAATTAGCCCTTTATCATATTATGTTGTAAATGTGTTTTCCAGTTTGTTGTTGATCTTCTGATATTGTTTTTGGCATCTAAACAATTCTATTTTTTTTTTTTTTTTTTTTGAGATGGAGTCTCACTCTGTTGCCCAGGCTGGAGTGCAGTGGTATGATCTTGGCTCACTGCAACCTCTCCCTCCCAGGCTCAAGCAAGTCTTGTGCCTCAGCCTCCCAAGTAGCTGGGATCACAGGTGTGTGCCACCATGCCCGGCTAATTTTTTGTATTTTTTTGTAGAGACCGAGTTTCACTATGATGGCCAGGCTGGTCTCAAACTCCTGACTTCAAGCAATCCACCCGCCTCAGCCTCCCACAGTGCTGAAATTATAGGCATGAGCCACTGCACCTGGCCTAAACAATTCTATTCTACATGGAACAAAATTTAAAAGATACAAAAGATTATATAAGGACAAATAAATCTTCCTTCACTCTTGTTTTCCAGCTCAATTCCCCTCCCCAAACGTAAGTACTATTAAAGTTTCTTGTATATCTTCCCAGGGCTTGCCTAAGCAATAACAACTTACATATATAGCTGTTTATCTTCCTACGACACACACAAAAGGTAATAATGCACTCCGCTTCCACATCTTGCATTTTCACTTACGACACAAGATATATCAGAGACCTTTCCATATCAGTACAGGAAGAACTGACTGATACTGCCAAATTGCCCTCCATAGAGGTTGAACCAATTTGCACTCTCATTAGCAATATATGCGAATGTCTCTTTCCACATCTTTCACTGGTACAGGCATATCTTGTTTTATTGCACTTTGTAGACATTATGTTTTTTACAAATTGAAGGTTTGTGGCAACCCTGTGTTCAGCAAACCTATCAGTGCCATTTTTTTCAACAGCCTGTGCTCACTTTGTGTCTGTGTCACATTTTGGTAATTCTTGATCTTTGATGTTACTATTGTAATTGATCTGGGGTGCCATGAACCACACTCATATCAGATGGCACACTTAATAAATGTTGTGTGTGTTCTGGCTGCTCCACCAACTGGCTATTTCCCTATCTCTTTCCTTGGGCCTCCCTATTCTCTGAGACACAACCATATTGAAATTAGGCCAATTAATAACCCTACAAAGAGCTCTCAATATTCAAGTGAAAGGAAGAGCCACACATCTCTCACTTTAATCAAAAGCTGGAAATGACTACGCTTAGTACAGACGGCATGTCAAAAGCTGAGACAGGCTGAGAGCCAGGCCTCTCGTGCTGAACAGTTAGCCAAGTTGTGAATGCAAAGAAAAAGTTCTTAAAAGAAATAAAAAATGCTATGCTAGTGAACACATGAATTATAAGAAATGAAACAGTCTTATTGCTGACAGAAAGTTTTAGTGGTCTGGATAGAAGATCAGCCACAACATTCCCTGAAGCCAAAGCCTAATCCAGACCAAGGCCCTAACTCTCTTCAATTCTATGAAGGCTGAGAGATGGGAGGAAGCTGCAGAAGAAAGGTTTGAAGCAGCCGGGCGCGGTGGCTCACGCCTGTAATCCCAGCACTTTGGGAGGCCAAGGCAGGCCCGGTGGCCCACGCCTGTAATCCCAGCACTTTGGGAGGCCAAGGTGGGTGGATCACCTGAGGAGGAGTTTGAGACCAGCCTGACCAACGTGGAGAAACCCTGTCTCTACTAAAAATACAAAATTAGCTAGGCATGGTGGCGCATGCCTGTAATCCCAGCTACTCGGAAGGCTGAGGCAGGAGAATTGCTTGAACCTGGGAGGCGGAAGGTGCAGTAAACTGAGATTGTGCCACTGCACTCCAGCCTGGGCAACAAGAGCGAAATTCCATCTCAAAAGAAAAGAGGAAAAAAAAAGAAAAAGTTTGAAGCTAGCAGAGGTTGCCTCATGACGTTTAAGGAAAGAAAGTATCTCTATAACAGAAAATTACAAGGTGCAGTAGCAAGTGTTGATGGAGAAGCTGCAAGTTATCCAGAAGATCTAACTAAGATAATTGAAGAAGGTGGCTGCACTAAACAATGGATTTTCAATGTAGGTGAAACTGCCTTATATTGGAAGGTGCCATCCAGAGCTTTGAAAGCTTGAGAGAAGAAGTCAATGCCTCAAAGCTTCAAAGGACAGGTTGACCGTGTTAGGTGCATAATGCACTTGGTGACTTAAAGTTGAAGCCAGTGCTCATTTGCCATTCCAAAAATCCTAGGGCCCTTAAGAATTAAATCTATTCTGCCTGTGCTCTATAAATAGAACAACAAAGCCATGATGACAGCACATCTGTTTATAGCATGGTTTACATAATATTTTAGGCCCATTGTTGAGATCTACTGCTAAAATAAAAATATTCCTATCAAAATATTTCTGCTCATTGACAATGTGCCTGGTCACCCATGCGCTCTGATGGAGATGTACAAGAATATGAATGTTGTTTTCATGCCTGCTAACACAACATCCATTCTACAGCCCATGGATCATGGAGTAATTTCAACTTTCAAGTCTTATTACTTAACAAATACATTTTGTAAAGCTATATCTGCTATAGATAGTAATTCCTCTGATGGATCTGGGCAAAGTAAATTGAAAATCTTCTGGAAAGGATTCATCATTTTAGATTCCATTAAGAAGAGTCATGATTCATGGGAGGGGGCCAAAATATCAATATTAACAAGAATTTGGAAGAAGTTAATTCCAGCCCTTATGGGTGACTTTGAGGGTTTCAAGACCTTAGTGGAGAAAGTAACTGTGAATGTGGTCAAAATAGTGAGAATTACAATAAGTGGAGCCTGAAGATGTAATTGAATTGCTACAATCTCATAAGAAAACCTGACTGGATGAGGAGTTGCTTCTTATGGATGAGCAAACGAAGTAGTTTCTTAAAATAGAATCCACTTCCTGGTGAAGATGTTGTGAACACTGCTGAAATGACAACAAAGAACTTAGAATCTTACATAAACTTAGTTGATAAAGTAGCTGCAGGGTTTGAGAGGATTGACTACAATTTTGAAAGAAGTTCTACCGTGAGTAAAATGCTATCAAATAGCATCACATGCGACAGAGAAATCTTTCATAAAAACAGAGTCAATGTGGCAAACATCATTGTTGTCTCATTTTAAGAAATTGCTACAGCTACGCCAACCTTAAGCAACCACTGTGATCAGTCAGCAGTCATCAACACTAAGGCAAAACTCTCCACTAGCAAAAATATGATTTGCTGAAGGCTCAGATGATCTTTAGCATTTGTTAGCAATGAAATATTTTAAAATTAAGGTGAGTACATTGTTTTTTAGACATAATGCTATTGCACATTTAATAGACCACAACATAGCATAAATGTAACTTTTATATGCACTGGAAAACCAAAAGTTCATGTGACTCGCTTTGATGTGATATTTGCCTTATTGTGGTGGTCTGGAACTGGATCTTCAACATCTCTAAGGTACACGTGTGCACTATTAAAATCTTTTTGATCTCTGCCAATCTGATAGGTAAAAAATGGCATATCACAGCCAGGTATAGTGGTGCATGCCTATAATCTCAGCTACGCAGGAAGCTGAGGCAGAAGGATCACCCTCAACCCAGGAGTTTGAGGCCAGCTTCTGAAATATAGTGAGGGTCCATTTAAAAAAAAACGGCACATGGATTTATCTAAGAGTAAAGTTGAGCATCTTTTTATATATTTAATACATTTATGGCCATTAAAATTTTTTATGGCTTCTAGGCCTTTCCATTTTAGAGGAATTAGGATTGGGAAGGATTATTGTGATTATAGGAGAAGGAATCTTTAGTTAATCTAGATTTAGTAACCTGCTTTTCCACTGGTGTCACAGTGGGAGGGTTTGAGCTCTATCCTTATTTTTATCAGCAACACATCTGTGACTAAAGATATATTATGATAGTGTAGAAACAGTATGGGTTTTCAGGTCAAGCAGACTTGAACTGAAACCCCATCTCCTTTCTTTGATTCTTTCTTTTCATATTAATTTATTGAAGTTGTACTACGTGTCAGACCCTGTGTAAGGTGCTGGAGATTCAAAGGTAAATAAAACACAGTTCTTGCCATCCAGAAACTCTCAGTATAATGAAGGAGCCAGGCACATAAACCAGTAAGTATAATGCAAAATAGGTAACAATAATGATGATGTGGATGCTGATGAGATACCGATAATAGCTGGCAGCTCTGTGGATGATGAATCAGGAAAGGACGACACCAGAGACAAGGAGAGCAGTTAGTAGGCTGTAGCGGCAATCTAGGCAAGCAATGTAGTAAGAATGAAGAAGAGAAATCAGATTCTAGATGGAATGAGGCAGTCAGTAAGAGAATGATTTTGGTAAGAGTGGGGAGTGAGGATAGGTTTCCGTGGGTTGAGGACTGACAGGGAAATGAGGGAAGTTGCTGTTTCTTTG
Source organism: Chlorocebus sabaeus (assembly GCF_047675955.1). NCBI lineage: Eukaryota > Metazoa > Chordata > Mammalia > Primates > Cercopithecidae > Chlorocebus > Chlorocebus sabaeus. Next base: position 92,465,408 of record NC_132923.1, read on the forward strand.
ATATGATAGCTATTGTGGCATATTAGTTCATCAAATATCCATTCCCTTCATTCCTCCACCTCCCATCTTCTCTGCCACACAGATGTGCTTTGCTCATATGACTTGCTTAGTCTTCAAAGCAGGATGAAGTGACATTCCTACCCTCTGACTTTGGGCTTGGCCATCGATTTCCTTTAACCACTGGAATGTTAGCAGATATAATGCAAGTAGAGATTTTAGATATGCACAAAAAAAGAAAAAGAAAAAGATGCGCATGCAAAGTCGGCCTTGGTCTCTTGGGCTCCTGCCTCCCACCATGAGAAGAACATGCCTCTGGTAGCTGCTGGTTCAAGAACATTAAAGGACACATAGAACAGACCTGGACCTAACCCACAGCTTAGAGTCAGGCCCATCTGAGCTCAGCCTAGACTAGCTGACTCTCAGGTGATCTATACAACTGTACACTCAAGAAATATATATCCATCATGTATGACACTGAATTCTGAGTAAGTTTGTTATACAATGTTGTTGTGGCAAGAGCTGCTGATATAGGCCTCTAAAAGTGGTATCTTTTCTCTAGGTTAAATATCCCTATTTTCTGCAACTGTTCATAGTATGCCCCCTCCTTTCTTACTTCTGTCAGATTTCTCTGCAAGATATACCAACTGAACCAATTAGGAGGCACCCCTCCAAAGAATCACCAAATTAGAATTGTGCACACATGCGACCCTCTTCCTCTCCTCTTCAACTGTCTCCATTCTAGAGGTCACCCTATGGAAAAAAGAAGGAATCTGTCCCTGGAGCCTGGGCTCAGGGTGAGTCTAGAATGAGGAGTCTTGGGAAGATTAAAGATCAAACTCCACGAGTGAATTAGAAGGGAGCGGTTCTCAGCTCCTGGTTAATTCTGGAAACTCAAGTTATTCTACAAACAAAGACAGAGGTCAAGAGACATCTAAAATGTCTACATGGAAGCCAATTACACACCAATTGTCTACAGTTTGGACTCAAAAGATGATACTGCTTCACATCCCAAACCGCCTAAAGCCAGGCAGATAAGGGGGATATAGCGCAGATTCCCATTCTGTGGCATCCGAAGCTTAGCATATACCACTTTGAGGACCTTTTAAAAAAAAAAGAAACAAAATTACAAATATAAAATTAGGTTCAAAAGTGAGTATTTATTAGAATGACAAATCATTTCACAACAATTACAAAGTTTTAAAGGTTGAGGAAAATGAGAACCATCACAGAAATATTCCAATAACATAATTTTAAATTAATTGATATACTTCTAAGTGCTTATTTCCTATATTTTCTCTTTTTTTCTTTCTTTCCTTTTTCTTTTCTTTTCTTTTCTTTTTTTTTTTTTTTTTTTTTTGAGACAGAGTTTTGCTCTTGTTGCCCAGGCTGGAGTACAATGGCGCAATCTCAGCTCACCGCAACTTCTGCCTCCCGGGTTCAAACGATTCTCCTGCCTCAGCCTCCCAAGAGCTGGGATTGCAGGCATGTGCCACCATGCCTGGCTAATTTTTTATTTTTAGTAGAGACGTGGTTTCTCCACGTTGGTCAGGCTAGTCTCAAACTCCCGACCTCAGGTGATCTGCCCGCCACACCTTTCTTGTATTTTCTTTTTTTGTTTTTTGAGACAGAGTCTTGCTCTGTCGTCTAGGCTGGAGTGTAGTGGTGCAATCTTGGCTCACTGCAACTTCCGCCTCCTGGGTTCACGCCATTCTCCTGCCTCAGCCTCCTGAGTAGCTGGGACTACAGGCGCCCACCACCACGCCCGGCTAATTTTTTGTATTTTCAGTAGAGACGGGGTTTCACTGTGTTAGCCAGGATGGTCTCGATCTCCTGACCTTGTGATCCGCCGGCCTTGGCCTCCTAAAGCGCTGGGATTGCAGGCGTGAGCCACTGCATCCGGCCTTTCTTGTATTTTCTAAGCTATGGACTCTGACTCTTCATATGAACAATTCTGAAGTATCTATACTTCATTTTTCTATAAAGAAAATAGAAAATCTTGTCTTTCTTCTACCAAAATTTGTTTATAACTGATAGCTTAGAGAATTTCTTTCCACCTCAAAACTCCTTACTAGTACTGTTAAATAATGTTAAGGATTGTGAAATTTGGGGAAACCTCTATTAAGTTTCTTTCATATAGGAGTTGTAAGATTTCATGGCCTTTGGAATTTTCCTTAATATTCTCGGACTTTATTGCTACTCTTTCACAGTTTATTATTGGTGTCCTGGTTACAGTGACATAATTATGAGTTTTCTGTTACCTTTGGTGATGTCAATATCTTGGAGATGTGTATATAACTTCACATAAGAATGCACTCATTGTTAGTAGTATTGCTACAGGCTCAGGCACCATAAACACAGGAATTTTAATAAATCCCATTTCACGTGATTCCCATTTATATTTATATACACACACACACACACACACACACACACACACACACACACCAGGTATGGTGGCTCACACCTGTAATCCCAGCACTTTGGGAGGCCAAGGCAAGCAGATCACTTGAGCAGGAGTTTGAGATGAGCCTGGCCAACATGGTGATACCCTGTCTCTACTAAAAATACAAGAAAAAAAAATTAGCTGGGCATGATGGTGCACACCTGTAATCCCAGCTACTTGGGAGGCTGAGGCAGGAGAATAGCTTGAACCTGGGAGACGAAGGTCACAGTGAGCCAAGATTGCACCACTGCACTCCACCCTGGGCAACAGAGCAAGACTCTGGCTCAAAAAAAAAAAGGAAAGAAAAAGGAAAAAGAAAAAAAAATGATACATTTACAATTGTATATACTGCATTAAGATGTACTCCTGACAGGTGCGACGTTTTGTTTTGACCAGCCATTAATAAAAACCAAAATTTCCACTTACAATTTTACATATCTGAGGACTAGTTTCTGGATCCATACATTTTAAGCCTTGTTTCTCTTCCATTGCAGAGCATCATAGGACACATTCATGTCCCCTGACAAGCTCTGATCATGCACCTTCATGACCTGACCCAGTTAATTAGCAGAGTGGGCAGCAGCAGTACTCCTGAAGTCATTTATACACCAGGACAGCCAACAGTAAGTTAACTGCACAGAAGAGACTGCAAACCACATAAACAGATGCATAAACTAAATATAAAATATACTCAAATAAACTAAATATAAAATATACTCCCAACTCAGCTTCTCCTGAAACAGATCACTAAAACATCCATGGCCACTCCAACGCCACTCCAGGAGGGGAAGTATGAACTTGAAGGGAAAACAGTAGTCTCAGTTTTGATTAAAGTATTTTATTTTTGCAAAGTGAAAAAATATAACCATGTAAAAATATTGCTAAGGCCTCCTCCAGGGTCTTGAAAGGAGTTCATGCAAGTAAGGGACCTGGAAGTTTAAATTCATTAACTGCATAAAAAATCCACTTCTAGAAGGATAAAAATCCTGGTTTTATCTTTTTCTTGGTGTAGGCACCATCAATAGACAGCATTACCTGTTGCTGGGTATTTTGGCATTAAATATGCAATATTTATTGAGTACTGACTAGGTACCAGACACTAGGGATACAGTAGTGCTGAAATGAACACCATCCCTGCCCCCGTGAGCTTAAGCTTTATCTAAGAGAGAGACATCAAAGAGTTATATTTAGATGAATGTCCCAGGAAGGTTCCTTCTAGGGGGCAGGTCTGTTAAACCCAAACCAAACCTATTATTCCGATGTGCTGACAGGGGAGGGGGAAGGCCAGGAATGCAAGGAGTCCCTCAGCAGCGTCAGACCCCTCAGAAGGTCTCCTCTGACCCTGTGGTTCCCCTAGGGTTCAGAATCTAGCCACCGTCTTCCACATGTGTCCCCATCTACTCTGCAGCTACATTCAAGCTATTCCTCTGGCACTTCAGGTTTAGAATTGCTAGCATGTGAGGCTGTACCAGCAGGGCCTCTTTAGCTGGGGAACCCAGGACTCAAAGTCTAGCAGAGGAAACACTGGGCACTAGTCTGGGGAAGCTAAAAGAGGATCCTGAAGTTAGAAGTGGTTAGTGCAGCCGACCTCCTCTCCCCTAACTAAAAACAGGGAAGTGTTGTGAGAACCCTCAACGAACAGCACCGGGAGGCTCCGATCTCCCGTTTTACCCCTTCGCAGAGTCAGCCTACTGACGTATCTTTTATCTTATTTTTTCCGCCAAACATCTTGAAATAGTTACCTACATCCATTTCCTCCACTTCTCACTTCCAATTTCCTACTGCTCCACAGCAGTCTAGCTTCTGCCAGTGAAACCGCAGGTACCAGGTGTTAGAGGATGTCACTGCTCTACCAGTATCCCCTGCCCTGACTACTTCAGTGAAGCCCAGGCTTCCAGCTGCTGGTACCTGCATTCATTCGCCTGAGGGATTTCTCTCACAGCCGGGGTCTGTTCTCCTGCCCAAGCAGCAGGCTGGAAATGTCAGTGAATTAGTGCCCTCTAAGAACAGCCCTCAACCAGTGACCTGAAAGAGCTCCCTCACCGCATGAGAGAGGAACGATGAGGTGGGTGTTCTGCATGACTTCCAGGGCTTTCCCCATGGATTAAGCTGTAACTGCCCACGGTGGCTGCTGGCTTGATTCACCCTTTACCGGCCGTCCCCTCCCTGTTCATCCCCCTCTCCCACACACACCAGTGTTCTTCATCTTTCAAACAGACTAATGGTCTCAGGGCCCACTTTTAGGAAAACTCAAACTAAGCACCAAGATCATCAATGACGTCCTGACTGTTGCAGTCTTGGTGAGTCCATCAGTTAGCAAGTATGCACTGAGAACCTACTAGGTGCTAGGCATTGTCTAATCTGACCTCACCTCTTTAACACACTTGACATCCATAACCACTCCTTCTTGAAGCTCTCCTTCCTTGGATTCAGGCTTCCTTGCATGTGGATATTCCCTCTTTCATCGGCAGTTCCGCTCCACCTACCCCTTACACAGTGGTGTTCCCAGAGTTCACAGCCCAGCTCTTGTTCTTCCTACTCTACATGCCCTTCTTTGGCCATGTGGCCCACCTGCACAGGATCAAATCCCATTTTTTTGTTGAAGATTCATAGATTCCTTTATCTACCCTTACTTTGTTTCCTGGGTTTCAGATTTTGTGTCCAACTACCTTTTAGACATTTTAACCCAGAAGCTACAAAGTTATCGCAAATGCAGCATACCCAGTTTTGGGGGGTTTATTAGCTGGGTTCTGTGTAAAGACAAGTGTGTAAGGAAATTGGGTGGAAGACACTGGCAAGAGAGCATTTAAAAGTGATGGATCATGAGATGTAGGCTCAGTAGGAAAGGAAGTAATTCTGGGAGAAGGCTGAGAGATTAGGAAGAAATAGAAGTGTCAAAGGCGGTGCTGGATTACTCAATAGATAAACACATTCTTCGGGCATCCAAAAAGCAAAGTGAACCCTCCCCCACAACATCTTTTTAGAAAAACCTTAAAATTAAAAAAAAAAAAAAATCACCAAAAGAATCACCATGGTAAAAGTCAGAAATTTATTGAACTTCCTTACACTTATTTTACAAGTTAGTATTGTTTTCATTTTAAATTACATAAGGGAACATTCTCTTTTTTGGTGCTTGGGGACATTAAAGGTCTGACTTGGGTCTAGGCAGTCAATGAGATGAAAGCACAGTTATAACGGGAGCAAGGGAGAGAGGAAGCCGGAAGGTAGAGGCTATTGTCCAAGAGTGGATGCTCTCTTACCCAGCCTCTTCCCTACCGACCTACTGGGTTAACTCAAACTTTCCATTCCTGCTGTAATACATTCTAGTTAATGGACACGGTGCTCTGAATGTTCCTGGCTGGCAGGCCACTCTCTTCCACACACATATACTACTTCACTACTTCCATATTTACCAGCTGAGTGTAAGTCATTGTGATTGTTTCAAAATTTCTTTATTCCTGTGGTAGTAGTTATTGTGTTTACATAATTTAATTAAACATTATGTAAACCAATGGTGCAAAAAGAAAGACAACTGTTGTTTCTAAGAACACTAAATCAGATACTTTGGGAAGTTCCATAAAGGTAAATCTGTTTTTTAAATGCTATTGAATTGGGTGTGGGTAAGACAACTAGAAAACAGTTAACATTTATTGAATGTTTACTACATGTCAGACAGTACATTAAGGCTTTGTATACAATAGTTATCTCATCCTCACAATAACTCTCTGAAGTGGTTACTGAGGAAACTGAGGCACAAAAAGGCTAAGCAACTTACCCAAGTTAGGGAATGGTACATCCAGGATTTGAACCCAGGCGGTCTGGCTTAAGAAACTGTCCTAACCATTATGGTATCACGTAAAAAAAAAACTGGAAAAAATCATAACAGTGAGTCTGTGCAGAGGCTCTTTCATAAGAATATTTAAGTTTCTCGTTCTATTTTTTTCTAAGAGACGGTGTCTCACTCTGCTGCTCAGGCTGGGAGTACAGTGGTGTGATTATAGCTCACTGTAACGCCTGGGTTCAAGTGATCCTACCACCTCAGCCTCCTGAGTGGCTGTAACTACAGGTGCGTACACCATGCCCAGTTAACTTTTTCATTTTTTATTTTTTATTTTGTGTAGAGGGAGGGTCTTGCTATGTTGCCCAGGCTGGTCTCAAACTCCTAAGCTCAAGCGATCCTCCCACTTCAGCCTCCCAAAGCACTGGGATTACAGGCGTGAGCCATCACACCTGGTTTTCTTGTTCTACTGTAAAGAAGCTGAAGCCAAAATCCATAGACAAGTCGATATGGATATGGTTGTTCAAGAATCAAGAACTCCACACTTGATAAAAGGCCCTGACACTCTACCCAAAGACTAGCAAGTGGTTGTGCATTTCTATCGTCTAAGTTAGAATGCAATGTTGAAAGTATATATGTGGCATATGTGGTACTTTTTATGATGTACCACTTTAACTGGCTTTGATTAATCAACCTAGTAGCAATGCTGAATGAGAAGGACTTCTCTGTTTCAGAATTTAAAATTTCAGACATGGAACAGCCCTAGATGAAGAATCAGCTATCTTCCTAAAACACAGATCTAAATATAACACTTCCTTGCTTAAATACTTTTAATTTCCACCATCGACCCCTACTCTCAACCAGAAAAAAAAAAATCCAAGGTTATAAGTAGTATCCCGCCTACCTTTACCATCTGATTGTAAAGGAGCCAGTCCCTCTTGCCCGTATTTCTAGTCATCTGCCAGTTACTTCATTCATGCTTCAGTATCTTTGACTGTCATTTTCTTTGCCTGGAATTATCTTCACTCCCTCTCTAATTGGAGAAATCTTACTCATAATTTTGTTCATTCATTTTTTCATTCATTCAACAAATAGTTCTGGGCACCTATTGAGTGAAGAATGAACTAATATATATCTATAATATATAAAAATGATGTTTCCCTATTGAAATGTTATGATAAGCTATTCTTTTCCTTTGAAGCATTTATCTCAATTTACTATTTTATATTTATTTTTGTGTTTATTTGTTTAGTGTTCAAGGGAAGGGGCAGAGAAGAGGAGGAAGAGGAGACAGGAAGGTAGGGTGTTGGGAGGGTGTTGGGAGAGTATATATAGTTTGCAGGGAAGAGGAAACAGTTGGGAAAAGTCTGAGGAATTAACATTGGAGCTACAGCTGAAGGATAAGTGGGTGTAACTGGGCAAGACTGGTGGCAGTTGGGGATAGGTAGGAGCAGGAGGGGCTGGGGGCACATGTGTTCCAGATCCAGGGAACAGCAGATGCTAAGACACTGGGACAGGAGGCGGGGCGACATGATGGAGGAACTGAAAGAAGTCCAGTGTAGTGGGATTGCAGAGTGTCCCACCCCAGATGGAAGAGACAGAGGGGTATGAGACCAGAGAGGGAGAGGGTCAGACCCTGCAGGACTCTGCAGGCCATGGCAATACGACTTCGATCTTCATCAGAAAAGCAAAAGGGAGCCATTGGTGAGACCTAAGCAAGGGAATAACGTTTTCAGGTTTGTGATTTTAGAAATCTTCTGGCTGCCACGTAGACCACAGATCGGAAGTGCAGCAAATGTCACTCCTTTCTTAAGCCTTCCTTGACCCCATGTGCTCCCACCAAAACTTAGGAAGCTCCTCAAGGACAAGGACTTGGTATGTTTTGTTCACTGCTGTATTTCCAGTGCCTAAAACAGTTCCCAGTGCTTAGTAGGTCCTTAATAAACATTTCTTAAATAGTGCAACTTTTTAGTGTCATTTCTCACATGACACTTATATAGTATCTCAACTCCATGGACTTTCCAGCACTCTGAGAAGTGAATGACCTTTCTTGTAATGGAAGGACTAAAGTCATAGTTAATGTAATGTTAAAGCTGTGCACAAAATTCATATAATCTGAAGGGAAAAGACATCTGTCCTGCCACCACTTTTTCCTTCTCTGACAACATGCAGTTACCTTACTTCATAATAGGAACATTGGACCCTTGGTAACCAAATAATTCCATGAATTCTTCAGTGGAAAGGAACTTCTTTCTTTCCTAAATTAAACACCTCCAGAGACTAATGGTAATTGTCTTGGCTTGGATTACCTGATAGCTTTTTGTATTCTTTCCCCTTGCAGGTCTTAGGGCCTTTCTCCAAATTAAGAGAATCCTTTTTCTAGGAATATGACACTCTAGCAATATTTTCACAAGAATCACAAGATCTGAAAGCTAGAGGGCTCTTTGGGGGCATTTAATCTAACCCTTACTCCCACCCCAAAGCTTCCACTCCCTCAGTACCACTCCTTCCTCATCACTTGGCTGTCTGGCCCCAGGGTGTTCTGAGATGGCTCAGGTGCCAATGAGGGACAGAAGGCATGTGCCAGAGCTAGAGAACTCAGACGGTCACCCTTGATCTTCACAAAGTTCCCATGTTTATTCCAAAACAATCTGTGTTATATTTATATAGTTTTATGACTAGTTGATTATCTCCAGTGCCAACCCCTCTTCTTATTCCAGACCATTAAATTAGTTTTTAGGATTCTTCTTCTCGCTCAACTTATTCATCTTTCCACGTGATTTTCAATGTTTTTACTGTCTCCAGTTCATGCCTTTGCAGTTCTAACAAACTTGTTTCTTATAACCTACTTAAAATACCAAGCTCCTTAATGAATTAATCAATCAGTTAATCGAATAGTATTAAATCCCTACCACATTTTTTCCATCCCATAAGTTTTTCTTTGAGAGCCCCATGAGCCCCCAGGAGACTGGCAACAAGACTATTAGAAAGTCTCACGGCTAGCTCTATGCACTCACCACTCCCTTCCCACGCATAATTTTACTTTCATTTCTTTTCTTCCCCCTCTTTTGTTCTCCATTTTCCTCTTTCTTATTTTTCTCCTCTCCCTCCTATGACTCCATTTTCCCATCCTGTCACTGAGGTGTCCTTCCTGGCATTTTGTGCTTGAGGCATTTTGGTGTATACTACGCCTTCACTAAAGGGAATCATAGTAAGGAGTCTAAACTCACATCCCAAAAACAGAGATTTGACAGAAGCAAAGGAAAGAGCAAAACAAATAGTAAGCAAATCCAGTTAACAGAGAATGACAGGAAAATGGCTTGGCAATTTCTCATAAATTTAAACTTATACTTACCATTTAACCCAGGAATTCTGCTCATTGTTCTTTACTCAAGGATAAAGAAAACTTATGTTTGCACATAAACTTGTTCGCAAAGATTTATAGTAGCCTTATTCATAACTGCCTCAAACTGGAAACAATCTAAATGTCTTTGACTGGTGAATGCATAAACAAATGGTGGTATATCCATATAATGGAATACTACTCAGAAATAAAAAGAAAGAGACTACCAAAACAGGAAACAAGATGCCAGGAGCTGGGGATCAGAGAAGAGGCTGACTACAAAGGGGAATGAAGGAATTTTTGAGGGTGGTAGAACCCTTCTATGCCCTGACTATGGTGGTAGTTAAATGATTATATGCGTTTGTCAAAACTCACAGAACTATACACTGTAAAGGGTAAGTTTTACTATATAAAAATTATACCTCAATAAATCTGACTTTAAAAAATAAACCCACCAAAATAAATGAATTAGTATAGACTGAAAAACAAACAAAAAACAATAAACTTGAGTAATCATACCAAAAAATGTTCTTTAAAACACAATAACACACAGCAATAAAATAGTTAAACCTAAGGCAAATCCAAATGAGAATAAAAGAGAAAACACACAGGTAAACAGTATTAGAAGGAAAAAAAAGGGAGATTTAATTTTCAATAGAAAATCTAAAAACTGTAATGTAAGCATGACTTTATTCTTAAAAAAATGAAAATCTACATGAAATTCCACGATTTTCCAGGTATACATAAATTTACAAATTGACCCAAGAAGAGATACAAAACCTGAGTAGACCATTAACTGTAGCGGAAATGGATATACCATTCCAAAAACCATCAGTTTCAAATAATTTACAGATGAGGTCTACCTTCAACACATACATAATTTCTATGCTACTTATTTTAGTACATAGGAAGAATGCTAAACTCATTTTGCCATATCAGCAGATCTCAGATTGTAGGCTAGGGATATGTGAAGATCTCTGAGACTTATCTGGGAGTCTACACACCCAAAACTATTTTGATAATGATACTAAGATGTTTTGACCCTTTCCCTCATTCTCTCATACAAGTGTACAGTGTTTTCCAGAGGCTAATGGAATACCATGTGATGATGCATTGCTCTGGCAACTATTAATAACAAAATGCATGCTTGTATATTCTTGTTTTAAAATTTTCTCCATTTTAATTTCTAACATTGATAGGTAACCGACATAAACAAAGTTCTCTGTGGATCCTCAATAATTTTTAAGATGACAAATGGGTCCTGAGACCAAAAGTTTGAGAACCACTGCACTAAACTAATATTGCTCCAATATAAAAGATAGCATAAATAAAGAAGACTATTAGCTTACTTAAGAACATAAATGCAAATATCTTAGACTTAACTGTTCTTAAAAAACAATTTTCATGACTAGATAAAATTTATCTAGTAATGCAGGGGATGGTTCTGTATTTAGATATCTATTAATATAATACATTACACTAACAGTTTACAGGAGGTAAAATCTCATGATCACCATGAAAAGATCCTTCAAAAAGTTACATATTTTAATATTCATTCCTGATTTTAAGAGGCAAGCAGGCAAACAAATGAAAAACAAAATTAAAAAATGTAAAACTCTCACAAAACCAGTAATAGAAGAAAATTTATTTAATTTGTTAAGAATATTCACCATACCTATCGAAGTCAGGAACAAGATAAAGATGGCTGTTTTCATTGTTATAGTTGCAACTACTAAATATGGCACTGGAAGTCCTAACTAGAGCAATAAGACAAGAAAAAGAAAGAAGACCATCACAAAGAAATACATAAAACCATCAGTATTTACAAGTGATTTAATTTTCAACTTAGAAAATCTAAGAACTGTAAAATTTAAAACTAATACTATATTTTTGTAAAGGCTTGATAAAAGATCAGCCACAAAAATTAATCCTTTTCCTATACACTAACTATAACCAAATAGAAAGATGTGGTAGAAGATGTACAATAGCAAGCAAACTGTAAAATACATGTGACTAAACTCACCAATATGTCCAAGATTTATAGGAAGAAATTGTAAACTTTATTGAAAGACATTAAAAGAAGACAAACATAAATGAGGAACACATCACGTTCCTGGATGAAACTCAAATTAAACTATAAATTTAATGAGTTTCTGATCAAAATACTTATATTTTATGGAACTGACAAATTTATTCTAAAGTTAACCTGGGAGAAGAAATGTAAAAAAGCAGTCAAGAAAATTATGAGGACAAAAACTACTGAGACAAAGAAAAAGGAAAGGTAATAAGAAGGTAGAGGCTGGACGCAGTAGATTATGCCTGTAATCGCAGCACTTTGGAAGGCCAAGGCAGGCGGATCACGAGGTCAGGAGATCGAGACCATCCTGGCTAACAAAGTGAAACCCCGTCTCTACTAAAAAAATACAAAAAAATTAGCCAGGCGTGGTGGTGGGCACCTGTAGTCCCAGCTACTCGGGAGGCTGAGGCAGGAGAATGGAGTGAACCTGGGAGGTGGAGCTTGCAGCGAGCCAAGATGCACCACTGCACTCCAGCCCAGGCAACAGAGTGAGACTCTGTCTCCAAAAAAAAAAAAAAAAAAAAACAAACCCAAAGGAGTAGAATAGAGTTTAGAAACAAACCCATGTACAACCTGGCATTTTAAATCAGTAGGAAAAGGATTATGGACTATTTAATTGTGTTGGGACTACTGGAAATTCTCTTAAAGTTATAAACCTAATTCACACTATGTACTATCAAATTATTGAAAGGAAAATTTAAAACATATAACATCTTCTAGGGAGTAGGAATACCCTTCCTAAGCAAAACACAAACTCTGGAAGCCATAACAGAAAAGACTGACAGAAGAATTAAGGCTGGGCGCAGTGGCTCATGTCTGTAATCCCAGCACTTTGGGAGGCACAGGCGGGCGGATAACGAGGTCAGGAGTTTGAGACCAGCCTGGCCAACATAGTGAAACCCCATCTGTACTAAAAATACAAAAAGTAGCTGGGCATGGTGGCCCATGCCTGTAATCCCAGCTACTTGGGAGGCTGAGACAGGAGAATCACTTGAGCCAAGGAGGCTGAGGTTGCAGCGAGCCGATCACGCCATTGCAATCCAGCCTCAGCGACAAGAGCCAGACTCGGTCTAAAAATAAACAAATAAATAAATAAAAAATAAACAAAAATTAAAACCTTATGTATGATGTAAGACAACGTAAAGACCAGCAATAGACCAGGAAAAAATATTTGCAACACATATCACAGAGAAAAAATTTATATCATAATGTAATGGAGAGAATCTTCAAACTAAAAAGAATAAGACAACCTAACAGAGAAACAGACAAATAATATAAACAGGTAATTCACAGAACAAATAATCTATAAATATATGAAAGCATGCTCAATTTCACTAGTAGTCACAGAAAATCTATAAAAGAACAATATACATTTTTTATTAATTAGATTTGCAAAAATTAAAGGAACTGATAATATCCAGTGTTGGTGAGATGTGTAATGAATATTCTCATTATGTAAATGAATATTCTCATTCTCTATCAGATGGGAATGTAAACAAGTACAATCTTTTTTTTTGTTGTTGTTGTTGAGACAGAGTCTCACTTTGTCGCCCAGGCTGGAGTGCAGTGGCGCAATCTTGGCTCACTGCAACCTCTGCCTCCCAGGTTCACACCATTCTCCTGCCTCAGCCTCCTGAGTAGCTGGGACTATAGGCGCCCGCCACCACGCCCGGCTAATTTTTTGTATTTTTAGTAGAGACGGGGTTTCACCATGTTAGCCAGGATGGTCTCGATCTCCTGATCTTGTGATCTTCCCGCCTCGGCCTCCCAAAGTGCTGGGATTACAGGCATGAGCCACCGCGCCAGGCCAAGTACAGTCTTTTTTAAGGGTAAGTTAGCATAGTGTCACAAAAACACCTCTTAACTCAGTACTTCCACTTCTAGAAACTTACTTGCAGAAATAACTAAAACCTATGTGCCAAAAGTTCACTGCAGCATTGATTGCAATTACAAAAAACTGGAAGTAAATTACAACACGTTCAACAGGAAAATAACTAAATAAATTATGGTAGTTCCAAAACACGGAATACCATTTAGGAGTTAAAAAGAATAAGGTAATTCTATTATGTATTGACACGGAAAAATTGAAAACACACATGATTAAGTGAGAAAAGCAAGAAGCACGTTTATGGTATAATCCCATTTGTATAAAAACTATTTCTATCTACATAAATATACATAAATGTATACATGTATAAATAGAAAAGGTCTTCAAGGGTACCTATTAAACAGTAAACAGTCCAGTTATTTATGTTTATGGAAAGGAGTAGGATTAAAGAGGTGGAGTAAGAGGCTTTTACTTTTTAATTATTTCTGTAATTTTTTTTTTTTTTGCAATGGGCATGAATTTATGTTTTACCTATACATTTCAACACCAATAAAAAAACCCAACTTCCTGCTATATCTACAGTAAGAGGCAATGCAGGCTTCAGCAAGGGCACTGGTTTCGAAAAGAGGACGGGAAATCTCTTTCAGACTTTTTTTTTTTTTTTTGACACGGAGTTTCTCTCTTGTTGCCCAGGCTGGAGTGCAATGGCGCAATCTCGGCTTACTGCATCCTCTACCTCCCAGGTTCAAATGATTCTCCTGCCTCAGCCTCCCGAGTAGCTGGGATTACAGGCGTGCGTCACCATGCCTGGCTAATTTTGTATTTTTAGTAGAAACAGGGTCTCTCTATATTGGTCAGGCTGGTCTCGAACTCCCAACCTCAGGTGACGCCTCAGCCTCCCAAAGTGCTGGGATTACAGGCATGAGACACTGCGCCTGGTTCAGACTTTATTTATTTATTTATTTATTTTTAACATACTTTGTGTATCTCCATTATGTGGATCATCTGAAGTCTGCAGGTACATATGTATTTGCTTCTACAGACACAGAGACTGGTAAGCATTCATCTCTGTGTCTTCAGTGCCTAGCAATGTGTTAGGCATTTGGTAGATTGCACATAAGTGTATGTTGAATGAATCATAATCTGAGACAAAATAAAAAGGTAGAATAGGAGGGGCACCATGGCCCACGTCCTAATCCCAGCACTTTGGGAGGCCTGGGGGGGCAGACCATATGAGTCTAGGAGTTAGAGGCCAGCCTGGACAACATGACAAAACCCTGTCTCTACAAAAAATAAAACAATTAGCTGGGCGTGGTGGCACATGCCTGTAGTCCCAGCTACTTAGAAGGCTGAGGTAGGAGGATCACCGGACCCCAGGAGTTTGAAGCTGTGGTAAGCCATAATAGCACCATCACACTCCAGCCTGGGTGACAGGGTGAATAAAAAAGGTAGAATATACAGTTTTTGCTAACTCTTTAGCTGAGATGGAGTGAAGAAGAGGGTTCGAGTGGATAATGGTATCATTACCAGATAGGAAAAATTGGAAGTTTGGGGGCAATTTTGGATGATAATAGCTAACATTTAATGATTACTGCCTGTGTGTAGGTATTGTGTTGAATGTGCTGTGTCTGCTATCTCATCAAATCCCAAGAGTAAACCTCTATTTCCTCACACAAAGAAAGAACAGTTCAGAGCCTTTCCCCAGGTCATTCAGCTAGCTAGAGCTGTGACTGAAACCAATATTCCAGACTCCACGCTCCTAACTTTGAGGTTATGCTGCCTCTTCAAACATGGAAAGTTAATACACTCAGTTTTGACATGCTGAGTTTGAAGTGCTGGTGGAAGATTCCTTGAGGTGTGACTGTTCAGTGAGTAGCTAAATATCCTAAGTCTGCAGCTTCTTGGAGAGGACAGAGCTAGAGTCAAGCCAATGAGAGAGCAGTGTCTCGGAGGCCAATACTCAATAACCATTCAACAAATATTTGTCAAGCTTCCACATAAAAGTCAGGCTCAGGTATATCAAGCATTCACTTGAAACCCATTTGGATACACAGAATGTTTACTATGTGAAAGTACTGTAATCCGGTATTTTCAATTGTGGGTCTTATAAAACCTCTAATGTTCTCAATGACATTTGAAGCATCTTGAGGGCAAGGGCAAGACACTAAATTTCTTTGTATTCCCCTTGTTATAGGTCTCAAAACATGTTTGTTGATTAAATGCTTGAGAAGTTTCCTAAATCTCAAGGAAACTAAGTGTAGACAGTTTTCGTTTCTGTTACTATCTAAAAGTCTATAAAAGCATCCAGGTTTCAAATCAAATACGATTTTTCATCAGTGTCATCAAGGTTAATTGTAGGCATCAGAAAGTTGCAGCTTGGAGCAGCAGGTTGGCTGCAAGAAGGCTTGTGCCACATGATATTGCCCTTGTCAAATTTATCAAAGACCAGAGTCTGGCCCTCAGCCTTGCTAGTCCAGAGACTCAATCCTGTCAGAGTCCAGAGAACCCAGGCAGGCACATGCATGCTAGGTTCTAAAAAAACCTAAGTATAAAACTAGAATGTCAGTTTATTTTATTTATTTATTTATTTATTTATTTATTTATTTATTTATTGAGACGGAGTCTTGCTCTGTCACTCAGGCTGCAGTGCAGGCACACTGCAACCTCTGCCTCGCAGGTTCAAGCGATTCTCGTGCCTCAGCCTCCCAAGTAGCTGGGATCACAAGTGCGCACCACCACACCCAGCTAATTTTTGTATTTTTAGTAGGACAGAGTTTTGCCATGTTGGCCAGGCTGGTCTTGAACTCCTGACCTCAAGTGATCCGCCCACCTTGGCCTCCCAAAGTGCTGGGATTACAGGCGTGACACTGCCTGGCCAATGTCAGTTTATTAATATACTAAAAGGAATGTGACTGTCAGGAAAATCAGATATTTGCATCCACCATCATCTCCCTGTAGCTAAGTGATGTGCAAAGCTGTTACCAGGAGACCACACAGTAAGCCCAGAAGGCAGGGACTTAGTAATAGGATTAGAATGCTGAACAGCACAGGCAGCATGAAGCAGGGGCAGAGCATCCGCTTTGGAACCAGAGAGGGCTGGTCACACATAGAATTATTCATGTCCCAGCAGAGTGGCAGTAGGC
Source organism: Chlorocebus sabaeus (assembly GCF_047675955.1). Classification (NCBI taxonomy): domain Eukaryota; kingdom Metazoa; phylum Chordata; class Mammalia; order Primates; family Cercopithecidae; genus Chlorocebus; species Chlorocebus sabaeus. Next base: position 92,482,020 of record NC_132923.1, read on the forward strand.
AAGTCACTCACCATCTCTAAACTCCAGTTTTTAAAGGGTGAATGATACTTCACTGGCTTATGGTGAAGATTAAATGAGATAATGCATAAAATGCTAAACCAGTCCCTATCATGTGATACATATTCATCTCCATACCACACATTCATCCACAGCGGCTACATATTCATCTCCATACCAGGGAGACACCTGTTAGTGGTTCAAGTCAGCTTTCACAATATCCTTTGCTCTGAACAAAACTAGGGCAGGCAAGACTGGAAGCAGAAGACCATTTAGAAGGCTGCTAAATAATCCAGAACATAGATGCTAGTGACTTAAAATAGGGCTGTAGCGGGGGGAACAGAGATATGTATATAGATTTGAAAGGTATTTAGGGAGTAGGTATTATCTTGGCTATTTTACATAATTATTTATTGTCCTGACAGCAATTTGTAAAGTAGGTAGCCTATTTTTTAGATGAAAGTCAGAGATATTAAGCAACTAACTCAGGATCACAGGGCAATGACTGAACTGCTATATGAATCACAGCTGGAGTGACTCCAAAGCCTTTCTTCTTTCTACAAACAAAATACACCGCTGTACATACTGTTCTCAACCAAGATGTCAATTGTCAGGAATAC